>NW_026695230.1:17241606-17841606 GCF_021218885.2 Marmota monax
TGTAATCCCAGTAACTCAGAAGGCTGAAGCAAGAGGATCACAAATTTAAAGCTAGCCTGGGCAACTTATTCAGGCCCTGTCTCAAAATAAAATTAAAAAAGGGCTGGGGGTATAGCTCAGTGATAAAGCAATAGGACAGGGATTCATCTGGGGTCCTATGGCATGGGGCTTAGATATAGAAGCCCCCTGATTTTGTGTGTCTGTGTGTAGACCTAAACCACGTCTTCAATTTCAGAGCATCTGGTCTATAGCAGTAGAAAGGGAGAGTGAGGAATGAACCCTGACAGTGGCCCTATGTAGCAGTTAAGCTATAATGGCCAAGGTTAAGGTCAGGATAAATATCTGACTTAACTCATCAGGGAGGTCCTGAACTGTGTGGCAATCTTAGGAGCAGCAGCCTATCTTAATCCCCTTGCCCTTAGCTCTCAGCTCCAGCTGTGCCCTGAGCTAGATAGGGCCCTGATGCTTCTGCATATCCTTCCCCCTCCAAGGACCAGATCTTTATGTGAACACCAGGAGACTTCTCAAAGTAAGGAGGGAAAAGGGGGTTCATCAAGGCTCACTCTTGGTCCCGAGTCAAGGCCAAATTCCTATCCTGGGCAACTTTTCAGCAACCCAGGACATGACAAAGCAGAATTTGGAATAGGAAACTTGGAACTTGAAGAAAATATCTATTGATTGATGGGAGAATCAGGGACTCAGTATATTAGTTAGGAAAAAGGCTAAGCTACTGTAACAAGGAGATTCCAAACTCCAGTGGAATAAGATGGAATTTTATTTCTATCTCTCATAACAGGAGATTTAAAAATTCCAAGTTGAAAGGGCTATTCCACAAAAACCACTCAAAGCATCCTTCCATATTACTTCTCTGCATTCCTTGGGTTGCTCTTTTATCTGCATAGAACACCCAGATTCCAGCTTGTGGGAAGAGGGAAAGACAGCAAATCCTGGACAAGCAACTTCCTTGCAAGCAAGAGAAGCAAAAGCAAAATATATATAAATATGTATATATATTTTGATATATATATATGTACATATATGTATATTTTGGTATGTAAATGTATAAGCCAAAGTGGCTTCTATCTCTGTTGCCCACAAATGAGAGCCAGTAACCAATCTACACTTATTGCAAAAGAAGTTGAAAAATATTGTTCCCAGTTAGGTAGACACATGCAGGGGACAGGGGAGCATAGATGCTGAGGACATCACCAGCAGTCTGCCACACTCAGGAAGGGCAGCTGCCTGAGACCTGTAAAAAACTAGAATCAGAATCAGGATCTAGGTCCTAGTTGTTGCCACTAAGTCAGAGGCCTCAGGGCTGCACCTGAGGGCTCTGAGGATTTAAATTAATAGTCTGTCCCCAGATTGTGGGTTCCTCAATCCGCTTGACTTGGACATATCACATGCAGGCTCTGTTTGGTGGCTGATTGTGACCTCCAACCTCGATAGGATTGATTCACCACAAGTGGTGGCCTGAGCATAGGGGTTCAAAGTCTGGCTTGGAGCAGCCCAGGCAAGTTCAGGTAGCAGCAGCCATGGAGGAATATGTGCTTTGAAGGGAATAGGTTTTTCTCCCCAAATTTGTTTTATTGGAGAGCTGACAGGGGCCCTCAGACAGGTTGGATACGAGGTGAGAAGGAACCCCTCTGGCCTCTTGGATCCTGCAGCAGAGGTGGGGCAGGAAAACCTACCAAGGGACCAGAGGAGAACAGCCAGGAGGGAAACCAGGAGTGCTCCCCCACCAGCTCCACATACCATGGTCCCTGCCTGCAGCACTAAGGAGGACTGTTTCTGAGATGCGTGTGCTGTTGGGACATGTGGCTGTAGCTCCAAGGGGACCACCTGTGTGTGGGTGTGTTCACTCTGGGAGCCTGTCGGGGAAACAATCTGTTCTCTGGGAGTGAGTCACAGTGTTCAGTCCCACAGACCAGTCAGTTGGACTCCATAAAGCTCACGGACCAGTTCCAGGCTCAGGAGCACTTGACACCACCTGACCTCTCAGACCCAGCCCCGGATCACTTGGGGTCTCCAGTCCTCAGTGGACAGGTGATAAGAGGGATGGGAGAGGGAACAGATGGCTTTTAATTGTGCAAAATGGGGGTTCAGATTGAGATTCTGAGGTTGCAGCTTATACTGGAGCTTGGTTGGTGGGTATTTGTAGCCTCAGAGGTGACTCTGGAGGCTCCGGTGAATCTTAATGAGGGTCTCTGAAGGACAGGAGATTCAGAAATGAAACCACTGGACATAGAGTAAGCCTACAACTTCACTCTAGCTGACTGGAGAACCCACAAGCCTCACACCCCCTGCCCCAGTAACTCAGAGGGCTTTACCATAATCAACGCTCAGAATAAGCTAGTTAGTTAGACAAATGAAAGAATGGGAGGAACTATTTGAGTCAGGCAAATTCTCCCAACTGGGGCTAGGGTGGCAGAGGCGTGATGGGCAAGGGCAAGTTCAGAATTTCTGAGCTGGGTTGGATCCTGTGGAGACCTCCTTGTCTGACCCATTTCTCTCCCAAGGCAGAGGACTGGAGAAAAAGATGAAAACAATTCTAGCTTAATAGTTTTTCTTTTACCCCTGTCACACAAATCATTATACAAATAACTATGTAATTAACTAGATCATTGTGATAAGCACAGAGGAAAAGCACAGAGGGATGTGTCAGACTATAACAGGGAGGTCTAGCCTAGTCTTGCAGAGAGAGGCCACCCTGACATTAAATCCCAGACCCCAGGGGTGAGCAAAAGGTGGTTCAAATGAGGAGAAGGGGAAGGACGTTCCAAGCAGGAAGAAACAGCAGGTCTGCAGGCCTGAAGGTGGGCAATGATGAGGGCAATTTGAGATGCAAGATGCATCCTTGGAGAAAGGAGCAAGTCAGTGAGGGTTGAGGGATGTCAGGACAGGGGGACTTTCTGGGGAGCAATGGGAAGCCATTACAGGTTGGAGAGTTGGTTGGCAAAATCTCACTTGTACTTTTAAAATATCTCCTGGCTGCATACACAACATGGAGTCTATACTACCGATGCTCAGGCTGGATTCAGGGACACCAATAAGAAGCTTTATAGTAGCATGGAAGAGATAGTGGTCACTTGGTCTAGGGCCATGGTGTGACAGGGATTGAAGGGAATGTCAAAGACAACTCCCCAATTTGTGTCTAGTTTTTATTTTTTATTTTTTGTGGTACTGGGGGTTGAACCCAGGGATGCTCTACCTTTGAGCTACATCCCCAGCCTTTTAATTTTTTATTTTGAGATAGGGTCTTGCTAAATTGTCCAAGACTGATCTGGAACTTGAGATCCTCCTGCCTCAGCTTCTTGAGTTGCTGGGATTACAATTGTGTTTTTTTCTAAATTTTAAAAATTATAAATTACTTAGTCATTATACATAATGAAAAAATTCTAAAGGTGTATACTTGCCCCTTCTCTGACATCTTCCATTCTCACTTGCAAGCTGACAGCCTGAGCAGGAGCAAACTTTCACTTACTCTCTCATTCCTTTAAACAGAGGGAGGGTTTCTTTTAAATGGGATAATACTACTTGCTACTCTGCAAGCTACTTGTCTCATTAACATCATTTCAGACATGCTCTGTAAATCAGTAGCTATAGCTTGAACTCAGTTTTTCTTGAGGGGGTGGTACCAGGGATTGAACTCAGGGGCACTTGACCACTGAGCCACATCCCCAGCCCTATTTTGTATTTTATTTAGAGACAGGATCTCACTGAGTTGCTTAGCACCTGACTTTTGCTGAGGCTGGCTTTGAACTCTCGATCCTCCTGCCTCAGCCTCCCGAGCTCTGGGATTTCAGACCTGCACCTGGCTTGAACTCATTTTTTAATAGTTGCATAATATTTTACAGTAGGGCCTAGGAAATGTATTCAATCATTGATTGACACTGATATTCAAAGATTCCCAGTTTTCAGCCACCACACACGCTGCTAAAATTATAGGATTATTTTTATATATAGGTGATTTTCCTCTGTAGGATAGATTCTCAAAAGGAAGATTCTGGGTCAAAGGCACGTATGTTTTAAATTTTAATAAATAATGCCAGGTTACCTGCCCCAAATTGTAATAATGCTAGATTATTTGCTTAGCAATAAATGAGAATATTCATTTTCTCAAAAATTTAGTAAACCTGAATATTTTACTCTTTTACATTTTTTTCAAATCTGATGAATTTAAATAATGAAGTCTTATTTTGCTTTAATTTGCATTTTCTTAACTAATAATGAGGGTAAGCCTTTTATTGGCCGTTTATGTCTCCCCCACTCTGAATGGACTCTTCATGCTCCAGCTTCTCCTTTGGGTTTTAGTCTTTTCTTTGCAATTTACAGAAATTCTTTGTATATACAGCATATTTTCCTTTTAACTCTCACAAATTTTGCAAGTCTTTTCTCAATAAGTTAATTTTACTTTTCCTTTGTCTATGTTATCTTTGGCTATCCAAGTCTTTAAAACTCAAATATAAAGTATCTTTTCCTTTGTTCCTCCCACCAAATTTATGTTTTTATTATTCAAATCCATTAAGTTTTTTCTCTTAAAGATTTTCTAATATTTTCGTTGTGTCATTCTTATACTAAAATATCTAAATCACTTGGAACACACTTTTTATATTTGGGGGAGGTAGGGATCCCATTTGTTTCTTTTAGATGAATGGCCAGTTGTGGCAACCCCATTTTTGGAAATAACTTTATTGAGATAGAATTCACATACCATACAATTCACCCATTTAAAGTATTTAAAGTCATAGATGTGTGAATCAGTACAGTCAACCTTAGATTGACTCTCTTCTATTCCTTCAAAAAGAAACTGTATACCTTTAGCTATCATCTCACTTCTATTCTCAGTCCCTAGAAAACACTAATCTGCTTTCTATCTCTACAGACTCATCAATACTGGCTGTTTCATATAAGTGGAATTATAAATATGTACTTTTTTGGTGACTGGCTTCTTTCACTTAGCATAGTATTTTCAAAATTCATCCATCTTACAGCATTTATTAGAATTTCATTGTTTTTACAGAGGAATGATATTTTTAATTGCTGGACAATTGATTTTTTTTTCCCATCTTTTGGTTATTGTGAATGATGTTTCTATAAACATTAATGTACAAATTTTTGTGAACATGTTTTTAATTCTCCTAGGTATATATCTGGGAGTAAAATTGCTGGTCATATAGTCACTCTGTGTTTAACTTTTTGAGGAACAGCCAGGCTATTTTCCAAAGTGGCTGTATCATTTACATTCCTACCAGCAGTGTGTGAAGTAGTTCTAATTGTTCCACATCTGCAACAGCATTTATCATCTGAATTTTTTCTTCTAGCTTCCTGTTGGGTGTGAAGTGGTATATCATTGTAGTTTTCATGTGATCAGTGATGTTTACCATCTTTTCAGGTGTTTATTGGCTTTTTTTTTAAAGAGAGAGAGAGAGAGAGAGAATTTTTAATATTTATTTTTTTTTTATTTTTCGGCAAACACAACATCTTTATTTGTATGTGGTGCTGAGGATCGAACCCAGGCCGCATGCATGCCAGGCGAGCGCGCTACCGCTTGAGCCACATCCCCAGTCCTATTGGCTTATTTTTATGTCCCCCTTGAAGAAATGTCTACAAATGACAATACCATTATCTTCTTTTTCTATGATGAGTTAAAAAGCCACTTTTGTCATAACTTTCTTCTGGCCAGGCACCATGATGCATGCCTATAACCCCGTCCACTCATCAAGCTGAGGCAGGAGGTCAAGCTGATCTCAAAAATGTTTGAGACCAGCCTCAGCAATTTAGAAGGAACCTGTCTCAAAATATAAAACAAAAAGGATTGGGGATGTGGCTCAGTGGTAAAGCGCCCACCCATGAGTTCAACCCTCTACAAACAAACAAAAACAAAAATAAATCCTTTCTGTACTTGAACTTTTTAATTGGCTCTCCATTCCTGTGACCTATTTATCTTTTGCGGGTTTATACTATACTGTTAGGTTATGGTGGGTTGATAGTATATTTTATTATCTGGTAATGCAAGTTCTCTTCTTTACATATGTTTTATTATTTATTAACCAGTCTCAGATATTTAATTTTCAAATGTACTGTAAATTAAATTTTTTTTAAAATTCTAAAGTTTTTTTTTAACTTGGGATTCTAATAAAAATTGCATTAGATCTATATATGAATTTTGAAAGGGTTGACTTTAAAAGTCTTTTTCTGAAACATGCCTGTCTTTCTATATGTTCAAATCTTATTATGTGATTTCAGGACTTTCTTCAAAGATCTTTCCATTTGTGATGACTGTTGTGGTAGTTTTTAAATTAATTCTGGGTATTTTACAGTTTTGTCACTGTTAAAGTGTATCAATTTCTTTATTTCTATTTCTCATATGCAGTTGCATTTAGAAAAATCACTATAGATTTCTATCTGTTAATCTTGTATTTAGCTATCTTCCCAATTATCTAATCAATTATAATAGTTTTTAAACTCAGTTTTACTGGACTTTCTTGATATATAATCACATAATTTGTAAGTAAACATGTGTTTGTCCTTTTTAAAACCAGCTGTTTTCTGATTAATCTATTTTCTTGTCTTATTGAATAATAGTCTTTAAAAGATGTTGAATAGCAGTGCTGAAAAATGTGACTGGGGAATGTAACACAGTGGCAGAGCACTTGTCTAGCATGTGTGAGGCCCTGGGTGTGCTCATCAGCAAATCAGAGGAAAAAAAGTAGCACTGATAATGGGTAATCTGTCTTGTTCCCAATTTATTCGAATAGCTTCAGAATGTCATTATTTAGATATCTGCCATCAGGTTTTTGTTAAATAGTCTTAACAAATTTAAGTAGTTTTCTTCTATTTCTTGTTTGTTTAATACTAGCACTATATGCTGAATTTTATCAAATGATTTTTGACATCTATTACTATAATCATATTTTCCCTTTGTTTGTTGATACAGTGATTAACATAGATAGATTTCCTGGTGCTGAGTCATGTTCATAGTGTTGAAATAAACCTGCCTTTATCATAGTGCATTATTATTTTGATACCTTTTCCCATAACCAGTTAGTTAATATCTTTTATCTTTTCTTTCATTCCTCATTTTTTATTGGTGCATTATAGTTGTACCAATTATGATGGAACTTGCTGTTACACATTCGTACATGCATACAATATAACAACACAATTTGGCCAACATCACTTCCCAGCACTCAGTTAATATCTTATTTCAGATTTTGCACTCATATTCAAACTGTTCAGATTTTTTCTTTCTTTTAAACTTCATTCTTTCTAAGTTTTGAGAAATAAGAAAATGCTAGCTTTTAAAACAAACCAGGGAGTTTTTCAACTTTTTCTCTGGTCTGGAGTAGTTTAAGCAACATTAAAATTATCTTTTTAAAGGTCATACAAACCTTATTTTAATATAATCCATATCTTGTGATTTTTAAAATTTTAGTTATGACAAAATACACATAATGTAGAGTTCACCATCTCAACCATTTTTAAGTGTACAGCTCAGTAGAATAAATACATTCACATTGTTATGCAATCAATTGGTGGACCTCTTTTAATCTAAAAATTCTGAAAGCCTATATCCATTGAACAACTCCAATTCTTCTCTCCTCCCAGCCCTGGCAGCTGCCATTCTACTTTGTATGAATCTGAATACTCTAGGTACCCTACAGGTAGAGTTATACACCACTTGTCTTTTAGTGACTGGCTTATTTGTGAATAGCTTATTTCACTTAGCATCCTGTCCACAAAGTCATCCATGTTGTACCATGTATCAAAAGTTCCTTCCTTTGTAAATTTGAATAATATTCTATTGTATAGATATACAACATTTTTGTTTATCTGTTTAGCCATTAATGGACACTTGGGTTACTTTCACCTTTTGACTGATGTAAATAATGCTGCTGTGAATGTGGGCATATAGCTATCTCTTTGAGAACTTTCTTTCAGTTCTTTTGGCTATATATCCAAAAGTGGAATTGCCAGAGCATATGGTACCTTGTGATATTTTAATGGCAGAATTTTAATTTCTTTTCAAATCTCTTACATTTATTGTCCTACTCAGGATTTTGACTTTTATGCTCAGTTCTGATAATTTTCTGCCTAACTTGAAGTTATCCATTCCCTCTAGGTTTTCACATTTATTTTTATAGGCTTATATATATTATTGTTAAAAGTCTTTAACCTTTGATGTATCTGTGATATACATCACTCTCTTTCAAACCTAATATTGTGCATTGTTTTTTGGTGCAAGGGATTGAACTCAGGGGTGCTTAACTACTGAGCTATATCTCAGCCTATTTCTTATTTTTTATTTTGAGACAGGGCCTCACCAAGTTGCTTAAGGCCCCTCTGAGTTGCTGAGGCTGGCTTTGAACTTGCAATCTTCATTCCTTAGCCTCCCTAGCTGTGGGGTTTACAGGTGTGTGCCACCGCACCTGGCTTGCATTTTCGCTTTTATTATTATTATTATTATTATTATTATTATTATTATTAGCTGTAGTTGGACACAATACCTTTATTTTATTTATTTATTTTTATGTGGTGCTGAGGATCGAACCCATATGTTCATATGTTGCATATGTTAGGTGAACATTCTACTACTGAGCCACAACCCCAGCCCTCTTTATTTTCTTAACCAGGTTTGCTTGAAAGGATTTTCTATTTTGTTGGTCTGTTCAAAGAACCAGATTTTGGTTCTATTTTTTTCCTTTTAATTATGATTTTTTCTAACGTTTGTTTATTTTCTATTTTGTTATTTTCTAAATTTAGCTTGGTTAATTTCCTTCTATTTTTTTGTGGCTGTTTATTCTTTTTCTGATTTCTTAGATTGCATATCTAGTTCATTTACTTTCAGTCTTTCTCTTTAACCTTAAAAGCATTGTTTCCTCTGATATGGCTGTGTCCCTTAAGTTCTGTATGGTATGCCGAGTTCTCTTTTTCATTACTGGATGATCTGTAATTTCATGTTTGATCTTATCTTTGATTCAGTAGTAACTTAAGAGTACATTTCTTAGTTTTCAAGCAGTTTATGCTTTTAGCCTTGAAATCAACTTTGTTTGACATTAATATTGCTGTTCCTACTCCCTCTCTGCTTGCATTTGCTTGGTATATTTTTGCCTATTGCTTTATTTTCAGTCTTTTTTGTCACCTTGTTTTGGGAGTATTTCTTGTAAACAGCATTTGGCTGTATTTTATTTTTTAACTTAACTCAGACAATCTGTTTTGTGATAGCAAAATTCACTTTCTTCACATTTAATGTAACATACTGATATACCCAGCTCCGTTGCTGCCAGAGAAGACTGGCGGTCCCAGTGGGTGCTGCTTCCTGTTATTGTTCTGGTCCATTCTTGCTCACACAGCCTTTCCCATCATGCTCGTCATGCAGCTAAGACTGGTTGGAACATAAAGATAATACAAGTGCCAAGTACTAGATCTCACACATTTACAATAATTAATCCCCAATTCTGATGCTCCACTTCTCCTTTCTAGGATTCTACTCTCCAAAAAGTTGTGAGGCCTTTCTAGGAATGCTCACACGAATAACTGAAGTACTCTCTGGACACCACTAGATTTTGAGTTTTAGAGAGTCATTTCCTAACAATCCCAGGGGTGAGCAGTAGGGTTGGGGGAATAGATGTCTCCTGTTTAATTAGAGCTGCTGCCTGATGCTCCTGCCATCTTGCTTAAGCTGCTGCCAGTGCCACCAGTTTACTGAACTAAGCTGCTCTTTTCCTTCCTGGCCTAGCAAGATGACACTCTAGCTTCTAGTGATCAGTTCTTTCAGAGGGGAGAACTCCCTATGACCAGGTTCCTCATTTGCACCACCGCCCTCTTCTTCTTAGTATGGTGGTCAGGAGTAGGTCGGGCTCAACTTTGTACCATCTCTGGAACTGTTGCTCCTTCCAAATTTCATACCATGCTTCACAGTCTAGTCCACCCAGAAGATCCCCTTGCACCTATTGCTTCTCCTCTATCACAGATCCCTGTGGGAAACTCAGTACTTGTGACAGTTCTGTCCGTCCATCTCAGTCCCAGCTATGAACTCAGTTCACTCTTTCACCAGGAGTCGAGGCCCCATATAAAATGCACAGATAGGGTTGGGCATCTGTTGCAACACCTCACTGCTCCATAATGATTAAACTTTCGGAACTTTCTTTCTCTGTATCTCTTTAGGAAAACCAGGGAGCTGATCTTTTGAGAGCACATATAAGCCTTTACCACAAGGGCAGGGAAACTGGGTGTTTACCCCTCAGACTGGCTTCTCTGAGTGTGAACTCTGGCCAAGCAGAGATACCCAGTTTTGGGGCCATGCCACTCCATATGACACTCTGTGCAAAGTAGCATAAGGTGCCCTCTCTGAATGGGTACAACTCATGACAGGCACATAGCTTGGAGAGAGTAGAGAGAGGGCAAAATTTTAGACCTTACTTGCTCAAGATACCCTAATACAAGTACCAGCTAACACCAATCCAGGAAGTGGCTTTGCCTGGCTCCCCAGAGAACTGAACAGAGTGAGCATGCAGATCCACATATTCCTTCAGAGGAAGTGTGCTCCAATCTCTGCTCTCATAATATCTATATGACATCCTGGGGGGTGGGGGTGAGTGTTTAGGGTCTCTGAACCTCCATTCTTAAATTGAAAGCCCAGGAAATCAAAGTTCCTTCCCTTACTCCTCAGGCTTCCATTTTCTCCAGGGAAACAGAGTAGACTCTTGATATTCCATGTGTCCACCCGCTCCAGGGGAGAGGTGAACCCTGTCCCAGGGGCTGAACTTATTTCCTAGGCCTCAACAGACTAATCCATACACCACTCAGCAAACCTAACCTTCACTCAGAGATACCCCACTTGGAGGATCATAGGGGAGCTGTTTCCTCAGAGGACTTGGAGAGGTAAGGACAGAGTGAGAAGAGTCACCGGGGTCAGAACCTGCAGGTACGTTCGCTTACAGTACAGCAGGCTGCAGGAGCAGGATTGCAAGTGGATGGAACTCAGTAGACATCAACTGAACTGAGTGAGGAGTAGTGGTGGTAGCCAAGCCTCCCCAGATTACAAGGAGGTTGGATTAGGATTTTATTTTGTGGACAATGGACAGCTATCAAAGATTTTTTGAGCAGGGGAGAAACAAGGCCAGATCTTGGCACCAGAGGGAATGACTCCAGTGGCTATGCAGGATGACGAGGAGGAGGATTTGCCAAACCTAAGGCAGTGTGTTCTCTGAGTGGTTCCAAGCTAGTGGGGAACTAAGAGTAGCCAATTTGGGAAATCATTCTGAAGAACTGTGAACATTCCCCTTTACTTCATTAAATCAAGTATGATTCATGCAATCATTTCAGACTTTTCCAGATACTCTGTGGGTCCATGTTGAAGGGTGGAGAAGGACAGGAGAATCAGCAGGAGACCCCTCTTCCCCCTGCCTTTTCTCCGCCCCTCAATCAGAATGTGTTTTGATAAGTGGGGGCTTGGGGACAGCATAAGGGTGACTAACAGCGCCTCCCCCACTGCCGCAGTCTGGCTGGGCACAAATGCCGCAGTCTGGCTGGGCACACAATCACGAGCCACCACACAGCTTGTAGATTCAAACAGCAACTCTTTATTCCCGAACTCACACCAGCCGTCTACAATCACGTTCTGGGGAAATCCACGTTCTCTTCCCAAATCCTCCTTCTCTCCCAAATTCACCTCCACTGGGCTTCTATCTCCAAAATATACTGTCTGAATCCCGTGAGAACTCAAGGGGAACTCAGGCAGCAGGATACGCCCTATTCCCAGCAGGAATAATCTTAAACCTTAAACCTGGAACCTAAACTGGGAACGCCCTAAACAAGATTATCTTAAAACCGGGAACACCCTAATCTGCCTTGGTCCTTGAGCAAGGTTAAGTACATTCAATGTCACTGCAACATGTCAGCAACATGGGGTACGCTGGCAAGGAAATTGTCATACCTACTTGGCTAATGGCTCCCAGCACCCCACCAATTAAATTTTTTAAAAAGCTGCTATGGAAGGAGCGAATATTAGTTTCCTGATTTATAAAGCCAAATGGATTAAGCTCATTCATTGCCTGAGGAAACAAAAAGGAAATCTTCAATACCTCTGTGCACATTGAGAACAGGAACAATACCGGTCTTTAGAAAGCAGAAACCTAATTTGGGGGAATCAATTACCCTCTGTGTCCCTGCCTCTGTGGGCTCTCTCACTGGCTCTCTCAATAGAGATTTCCTGGGAGGTAAAATGTGGAGAAGTTGGTCAGGCATAGGCACACCACACCCTCTGTATAGCCTTGACACAGGAAGTTGAGAATTGGGTGTCGAGTGGGTGGGGTTGTCAAGCATATGTAGAAATGAAGTGTAGGGGGCTTTGAGATAAAAGTAGAGACAGTAGAGGCAGAACTGGGAGGGACAGTGAGAGGGCAAGGAAAGCAGGGGTTTGAACAGGGCAGTGAGGTAGGGTGATAGTGTGTGTGGCGGGGAGCATAGACCAATCAGTGCAGGAACAGGTGATTGGGGAGGGGGTTGGATACTGTGGCTCAGCCTGGCTCTTGTGTCACCTATTCCCTCTTGACCCTCCCTGGTTTCTCTTCTGTGGCCTGTACTTTGCCCCCTTGGATCTGAATATGCAGTGGACAATGGCTAGGCAGTAATGAGAAAAGAGAAGGGATGGAGTGCCTGCCACCATAGCCAGAGAGTCACATTCACAAAGTCACACAGAAGCACTCTCACAATCTCACACACATTCCTGTGCTGGGTCTCCAACCTTGGCTGACAGTCCAGTCCAGAGCCACACCCAGCCAGATGCACTCATACAATGCCTCACAATCACACACAGGGAGTCCCACACTCACAGCTGCACTGTGGCAGGCTGAAAACTGCACACTCTTACTCGGGATCACACTTGCCACCCTCCCCTCTCACACAGTGGCCCACCACCCCAAACAGCCCTCACTCTGGCATGCGAACACACACACACACACACACACACACAGTCCCTCACTCGCACACACTCTGGCTGTGCTTTTGTGTTTTGTCAGAATTAATGAGAAAAGTTCCCGTGCCCTGCGGGTAATTAGTGTCCTTGGAGTTAAATAAGCTAATGGCGGGCACCTCTGGCCCAAGCAATTATGTTTGTGTATTGAATAATTGATTCAAAGGGGGGAAGGGCCGCTAATCAGATCTGAGCATAATGAATTGATTTAATTAACAGGGGAATCTGAGGGGCCCTGGGAAACGCAGGCTGCACTCTGCTGAGGCGAGCGCAGCCGGCTCAGAGAAAAACCCGCGCGCTGCTGCTGCTGCGGCTCCGGCTCTGCTCCGGCCCGGCCCGGGCAGCGGCTGCTCCCGCGGCTCCAGCGTCCCGGCCTTGCCGGCGCGCCCCCGCCCCCGCCCCCGCGCCGCGCCGCGCCGCGCCCTCGCTCCCTCCTCCCGAGCTCTTTGCCCCTCGGGCTGCGCTCCGAGCGCGGGTCGGTCCGCGCGGGTCGGCGGCCGCAGCTAGCTGGACGCGGAGCCTGCGCTGGGCTGGCGAGAGCTCCGCAAGCGGGCGGCGGCGGGAGCCTGAGCCGCGCGCCCCTCTGCGTCTTCGGCGTGTGCCCGGCTGGAGCCGCCGGAGGACCATGGTGTTGGACCCTGAGGACGGTAGGTGACCGACGCGTGGTGCCGGTACTCGGGACGCGTGGGCACACGGTGAGGGCGGCCCCACGGGCTCTGCCGTGACTACCCCGCTCTCGGCGACAGTGTCTCCAGAGCCCGCTCGGGCCGCTTCAGGCGGGTTGGCTGCTCCCCGGAAGCTCGGCGGCTGGATGCGTGCGCGGGTGTGAGTGTCCGGGGTGCCAGGCTCAGTCCCCGGTGTTCCTCGCCAGGATTAGGAAGTCTCCTCCGCCACCTGGAGCCCGCCAACCCCACACGCTCAGGCTGGGAACTTTCTCACCGGCTCTTGCCTCCTTGCAGGCATCCGGAGCGCCTCTGCTACCCGAGAGCCGCGGGCTTCCCGACAGTGACTACTGCCAGCTGTCTCTGGGCCTGAGCGTCTGCATGTCCCCCTACTGCGGAAGTGACCCCCAGGGGGATTCCCAGAGAACTTGGGGTTGAGGGTGCAAAGCAGCATGATCATGGGGTTCCTTAGGTCAGGGACTTCATAGCTGAGGGAGGGTTAATATTGCCTCCGCCCCTGCAGGGCCCAGGAGGAAGCATGCCATCAGTTCACCCAGCCGGTGTTGAGAGGTGCCCTGCTGGCTAGAGGAGGTGGATGAACCATATAGCTCACAATACCAGGTTAATTCTGAGGCATATTTGTCTTGAAGCTAAGGAAGTTTGGGGTCCTCAAGGTCTTTCAGCTGCCAGATCCGTAGTGATAATTTTGTATTAATAATCTTGTAGTCCTTTGCTTAAAGAACCTCCACCCTAAACTGCAGCCAACTTTGGATTTCACAAAAACGATCCATCCCTGTATCCAGCTGACACTCTTTACATTGCCAGTATGTTGGTAGAACTCAAAGATATGGCTGGCCATGGACCAGCCTCAGGGGCTGGGACAGTCCAGTAATGCCTGAAAGAGAAAGTGGTGGGGCAGGAAGCTAGAAAATTTGCATTCCGGAGGCAGCTGCTGGTCTGCAGGGAAAGGATCTGACTGCCTGGATTTTCTTTCTAGCCCCACTAGTCCCTTGTCCCACCTTACCATATTCCCTATGGTTATCAGCTGTTCTGGTTTGCCCAAGACTCTCCATTTGCAGCACTGGATATCTCTGAGTCCTAGGGCAAACCTGGACAGTGGGTCAGCCAGCACCTACAACTTTTTCATGACTGATGTTCAGGGGGTAAGACTTATTTAAGGGGTAAGCTAGACTTCTTTTCTGAGGTACAGATTTGGCTTAGGCCTTCACAAGACCTAACAATTTATGACCACAGCTTCTCAGAAGGCCTATCTGGGCTCTGTAGACACCAAAAGAGGGAAAGTTTGCAGACTGTGCACTTCTTCAGGGTAGCTGGTTGCAAATTCCTGTGCATGAGCTGCTATTGTGTGCTTCAGGGGGTAGGGCAGGGCATCTGAACTTAGCAGGCATCCTGATCACACTGCAAAGACTGTAGGTTCACTCTATTCTGTAAACTATAGTGGCCACAGGGAAGGAACCCTTGTCACTTAGAATAGCTCTCTAAGTGTTACTTATAAGGCCAGGCCTAAACCCTATCTTGGAGACAACGGCACTGTGTTGAGAGCAGGGCCCTCAGGTTGAAACATTTGACAGCCTCCACTGAAGAGCTCTGGAATATCTAGTATGTCTGGGTCCTCAGGTGTGGAGTCCTACCAGCCCCCAACCCCCACTGCAGGAACCTTTTCTCAGGACTTTTCTACCAGGCCAAGGACAAAATTCTGAGACCTGCCCAGAAATTTGTATGCCAGCCAATAGCACCCCCTTTCTCCTCAAAGTAACTTTGGGGACTTATCAATTGGCTTCCTCCTGCTATCCCCAGAGGCATTTCAAAGGCATTTTGGAGCACTCTTGGCATGTAGAAGTGAGAATATATGCTCATCACCTGTGGAATGTGTTGGGTGAAAACTGCCTTTTCCAGCCCCAGGGGATCTGAGGATTCCACTTCATTGTGGGTGTGTCCTTGGACCTGGAGGTTGCTTGGGTGGGGGTGAACATAGAGGTGAGAGTTACCTGTGAGCTGAGGAGAACATTGCCCAATGACTGAAACTTCTGTCTGGCTCTCTCAACCCAGCAGGCCCTTTCCTAGCTGGGAATTTAAGCCACCCAAACCTTTTGAGACTTGTTAGGCAGTTTTGTAACCCAGCTGTGAAGGCAACCTCTCTGGCTCAGCTTGAAAGTGTCATGCTCACAGCTGAGAGAGAGCTGCTTGTGGGTAGAAGTAGCCTTCAAACACAACATTGATCTCCTGCTGACATGCCCTATCTCCTTCTGCAGCCCATTGCTCAGTACTTGGAGATGCAGTGTCCTGACTCCCCAAAGCAAAGGCAGCCATGTTGCTGTTAATTGGATACCCTCTTTGGGTATCCTCCCAAAAGGCCCAGGCACAACATGTGGACAAGAGAGTGGAAATGTGGATGCTGGGTCTTGCACCAGCTAGTCAAGTCCTGGTTTATGGGTTAGGGCCAGACTCTGAAAGTGAGGAGAAGTGTCCCTGGAGGTCAGGAGTAATGCTGCAGCTTTTGTGGAGTGAATGCCTTCAGGCAGCATAGGGGTTTCTGCAGCACTGTCTGGCCCCCAGCACAGGTCAGGGTTGGGAACTGACACCAAATCTGACAGTGGCAGTGGTGCTGAAGCCTCCTTCAGCCCTTGCAGGCATGGCTCCCCGGCTGAAGTGGCAAGGGAGAGATCAAGCTTGTAGTCCTGAGGGACAGCGAATCTGAGCAAAATGATATATTTAACATCAAATATACTCAAGGACTATTAGGATTAAGTATTCAAGATGAAGGGAAAAGCGAAACCCTCTGAGCTGCAGATGCGGCATCTCATTAGAAGCAACCACTCTTCTGTTTCCTCAAAGCCTGACTTCCCTTCCTAGGAGAGGAGAAGATGGGCCACAGTTTACAAAGCACATTCACATGCATTATCTCATCTGATCCCCACAGCTGTCTTAGAGCCAGGAAGAGTAGGCGTCCCACTTCACATACAGAGAAACTGAGGCCCAAGGGGAGAAACTGACTTACTAAGGTCCACCATCATTAATTGGCCGAGATGAGTTAGAATCCCATCTGGTGGCCCTTTGGCACTCCGAAGACTTCAGCTTCCTTCTCTTTGCTTAGGTCTAGTCCTTAGATGTCGCTGCCAGGACCAAATTCCCAGCACATATATCTGGAGCCTTTTTTTAGCTCTGGAGGAAAAGCATTATTTCCACTTTACCCTGGAGTTCTGTAGTATATGTGGGGGTGGGGAAGCTCTTGGGATTTAAAAATAGGTGGCCTTCCAGGAGTAGGCAGCCTGGGCACCAGCCCCAGGGCTCTGAGGAGAAGCAGGGCTAAGGAAAGAGATGGGCACTGTCTGACCCCCTTCCTGCCTCATGAATTACAGAGCAAAAACTGTCAACTGTGTAACAGCAGCAGGAAGCTGTTGTTCACTGATGTATCCTTAGTGCCTTAGACTAGTGCTTGGCACAAAATACATGCTCAATAAATATTAGTGGAAGGAGAAAATATTCAGGGCCATTCCATGCTCAGAGAAAAGATGAGACAGTCTCCTCCACTCCGTGGAATCAGGGTGTTCTTTGGAGCTGCTAGGGTCAAGGGTAGGCTATTAGACTCAGTGGGAGGTTTTGTATCCTGCAGAGGATTTACTTTGTCAGACAATCCCAGAATCAACCAGAACCCCCAGGCAGGGCTTGTAGGAAGGGAGGGGGCGGGATCAGAGAAATATCCCTTCTGTGAAGAGAGAGAACTCAAGGCCTAGGGATTGGAAGTAACAGACCTGGATTGTCCACCAGACTGACAGCGGAGAACCAGACCCTGGGAGGAGAGCGGAGCCACGCGCCGAGTTGAGGTCGAGAGGCCTCCAGGTGGCGCTGCGGAGCCGGGCAGCCGCGCGTCTCCACTCCCCATTAACCCGGGAGGGAGGGGGACCTCGCGAAATGTGTGCATTTATTCAGTAGCAGGAGTGCAAACCTCATACATTGAGGGAGAAAGGCAGCGGGAGACGGCCGCCGAGATTCCCCCATCTCTTTGAATATAATTTTAGATTGAGATTCAGATTAAATCCGAGGGGAAAACACTTTATGAGGCTGAAAGCTGTGTCGTTGCCAGAGCCAGGGTTATGAGCTATCAAATGCAATTACATTAAGACAGATTATACTGGGCAAATTGAGCCATTTAGAAGGTGAGAATCAAAGAAACGGCTCTGATCCTCTCTTCCCCCTTCTCTCTCCCTCTCCCTTTCTCTCTCTCTCTCTCTAAATTGCAGTTCGTAGTTCCTTGCAATTCTGAGGCACAAAAGTAGGTGAGACTGCTTTTGTATCTGCGAAGTGCTTCACTCCTGAATGTAATTCTAGCTGAGTGCAATCTAGGTTAAGAGCCGGACAAGCGGGTAATTAGAGCCCGCTCGCTACCCGAGGACCGGCCGCCCAGCCCAGCGTGCCCGAGTCGGCGCCCTTCTCCCGGCCGAGCCGAGCTGCGGCTGGACACGGAGCGCCCGAGATGATGGTGCTGGACAAGGAGGACGGTAGGTGGCGGGCGGGGGTCCTGACGCCCCCAACCCTCCCCCCTCCCCCCGCCGCGGTGCGCGGGAACATATGCAGGGGCAACGGCGCACACTTGCTGGGCTCAGCTGGGATTGCGGAGCCCGCAGCGTACAACCGACTTGGGCCGGGGTGGGACAGGGTTGGGTGGAGGAGCCCGGGGCCGCGCGCACCCCGACCCTCACCCTCACCCCCACCCCCACCCCGGGATTCCGGCCCAGAGCTGGGGAGCTGTGCGCTGGTCGTGTGATGCGCGATGGGTCCGCGTGGAGGCTCTGGCTGCCCTCGGATCTCCGCGCCGTGGCGGTTCGCGTTGAGCATTTGGTCTCTGCGGCTGCTCCTCTCACCGCAGCCATCACCCTCGCGCCAGCCGCGTAACCCGAGAGGCGCTGGCGCAAAAGCAAATCAGCGGCTTCGGGAGAATCAGACTCCAGAGCTTGGGGCAAGCGGGAGGATGGCGTGAAGAGCCAGGGTGCCTAGTACGGGAGGGAAAGACCGGTTGGGCCCTCCTGGGCACACCTACGACGAACGTCTGTTGGTGAGAAGACACCTCCTGTGCTGGCCCACCATCTCTGTCCCGGAGCGCGGGGCGGGAGTTTGGCCCAGAGGAAGTGTCCCGCCACAGTCCAGTAGCTTGCTGGATAATCCGTTGAGAGAAACATGGTCCTTCCTTGGACAAGGGCTTTGGTGCATCTCCCCAGACCTCAGGGCCAAAAAGTCAGAACACAGGTGCCCATGGATGCTGGAGGTCACTAGCAAGCAGGTGACTCCATAAACTCCAAAGACTTACTGGCTGGGAGTGCTTTGCCTAAGAGTCATACAAAGTTAGGCACCTCAGTCCCCAGTGGGTAAAAAACGGTGTATGACCTCTGACCTAAGGCCCCCATGGTCTGCAGAGTGGCGGTATTCTGGTATCCTCTGGCCTGCTCTACAGGTGAGGCTCATGTGGTTTTGTAGGGAGAACTGGACATGATTTTTGGCACCTGTACTGCTGCTAGCATCTGTCTTTGATGCAAACCTGAAAAGGTGAGCTTGCTGGGAGTACAAGCATTCCCTAGAGTGTGGTGACTGTCCTTCACTGGGCTTATGCCCTCTGTTCACTCAGGCAGTAGTGTTATTGACATGATCATTGGTAAAGATAGCAAGTGACTTGTTCAAGGTCACACAGGATGTTCACTTTGACACTACCATACTCGGATGCCCCAGTCTATCTGTGCCTTCAGAAACATCAGGAGTTGAGGGGGTCTTTAAAATGTCTGGCTTAGAGGTAATATGTAGGGGAACTCTGGGGCTGGTAAGCCCGTAAGTCTGATTCTTGGCATGCATATAGAAAGAGGAAAGCAGGTGGGGGAACTAAATCCTTTTAGGCTGCTTGAAGCGTGATATCATCTCCATCTTCTGAATTCACAGTCTGATTCCCCTCACCGGCCCCAAACCCTTTGTGAACTATTAGAGGACTGGGATGGTGCCATTTTACATAGAAAGAAAAGGAGAAGAAGGAGTCTGAGGTCAGGTCTGACAGGCAGGGAAAAGACCTTGATTTGGCTCCTTTTGTCACTAACCCTGTGTTACCTTGGATCAGTCATGTCCATCCCTAGACTTGTCTTTCTCTCTCTCAGTAAAAACGAAGGACTTGCAGAAGCCAGCACAGATGGTCCTTCCTTGGTGCCTGGAGGGACTCTTACTATGGGGTGCATATGGAAATCAGGATGCATCTTTAGCTGAGGTTATTTTATATGCTTGGTTCCACAGGTTTAAGCTAGGAATCCAGAAGACCAGAGTTCTGTACAAGGGAGGCTTCAGGCCAGGGAGATTGATTTTGTGCCAACAAGATGGCACCCTCACCTCCAACTAGGATCTGCAGCTGAATCTATGATCAGACCTTTAGAGTTCCTTGGGCTCTGATAATACTAAGAGTTTCAAATGATCCCTGAGTGGGAATGGATCTCTGGAGCCTCTGGACTGCAGTACACCTCAGAGTATGTATTTGCCTTAGTCCCAGCCAGAGCTGCAATGGAGAGTTCAAAATGTCCCTCCACCTGTCCATTCTAAACAATATGGTGCCTGCTACCATTGACTCTCTTAGGCTCTGGGGTCCATTATAGCACAAAAAAGACACATGACTGGAGTCCTGAGCAACCACCAAATTCTTGTCCTTCAGAGCCTAAAACTGTCCTTCAAAAGCAACCTTTTTGCTCATAACTCTATGTTCCATTCCCCGTTAGAGTCTGGCCTCCCCTAGTTCCAGGAAACCTTGAAGGTACACACACCTTCATTGGGGGAGGGAGAAAGACTCTGGGTTCACTCACTTGTCCACACCCACAGTAACTTCTTATATACTTTAGCCCCCCGCGCCCCCTGCAAGTAGCCGTCTGAGCTGGGTGGCTACATTGGCTCTGTAGGTCCTAAGAAGTATGTTCCTTAGGGCTCTACTCAGCACCCTTTGTCTGGCTGCAGCAGGGACTCCCGGCTCCTATTAACCACCCCCAATGCCTTTTCTCCACCTGACAGCATCTTGTCGGGAGAGGCTGGGGCTCCACTGGTTGAAGTCGGGTCTGCCAGCTGCTGAGGACCAAAGCTTTTGCTCTGCTGGGCTGCAGGGCTTTCATGTTGCACTTCTGAAAGATAATAAAATATCAATCGTTTTGCCGTAGCAACGGGTTTAAGAGACTTTCTGAAGTATTGAATCGTCAGAAAAAAAAATTTTTTTTTTTTGCTTTTAAGCACAGTGCATTATTAATAAAGTAATCCATTAGGTCGAGCAGTGAAGGGTCACCACAGAGACAGAAAGATCTGTTTTGCAAACGGTTAAACTTCGGGTTTTAAGATTAATTGCTTTCATTTGGACGCTTGCTCTTGGCCTAGCTATCTCCACTTTACTGGAACTCAGGGTCCGGGCTTTCTAAACGCTGCCGGGTCTGCCTGTCAGCGAAAGGGAGCTGAGCTCCAACTTCCCCAGAGAAACAGCCTGTCTTCTCCTGGCACCTGCAGTTTGGGCTGGCACCAGAATGTGTGCCTTTGCCAGGAGATTTGAAGTCCCAGGGGAGCAAAGGGAGGTACTATACTGAACCCTGAGAATCAAATTAGGCCTCAGCTATTGACGAAGAGGCCCTTCATAGGGATGGACAGAACAGTGACAGCTTGAGCCATGTGGGCCTGGGCAAGAGAGGATGCTGAGGGCACCCAGCTGGGGATACTGGCATGCTCCCAGGTTCATGCAGGAGAAGGGCAAGACTGGGTATAAACCACCTCTGTAAAGGCCCAGCAGGATGGCTGGGGTGACCACAGGAAGCAGCAGGCAGATTGTGGAACTAAACACCAGACATGATTCCTAAAGCATTTTTAATAAGTAAAAATTGCTTAAGGAAAATGGAGCTGGGCTCAGGAGGACCAGACAGAGGAGTCTTCAATTGTTAATGACTGCTAGGAGCACAGCCACCACAGCTGACTTGGTTTGTCTAAGAGACAGGCACTTGGCTGTGTTCAGCTACTGACCAGCGCCTGTTCAGCCACCAGCAGGACATCCATGGATATCCCATCACAGCCTGGACCACAGAGGGTCCCAGGGCCTTTTCTGACAGTGTGGTCTGGACCACCGGGCCCTGCAGATAGAGGCAGGGAATGGGCCCTGATGCTGTTCCATGCCAGAGACCCCAGCCTGCTGGCAGGACAGGAAGGCAGACCCTAGTAGGCACTGCTGCCTGAGGAGGGCTAGTAAAGGCCTTGTGAGGCCGGCAGGGTAGGGACCAGACCTGGCATTCACTGGGTACCTAGAAGTGGGGGTTGTCTCCATCTGCATCTACCATAACCAGTGCCAGGAGAGGCATCTCCTCACTGGTGGGAATGAGGTGTCAGAAATCTTGGGTAGCATATATAGCTGCTTCTCCTTCCTGCCCAAACTCAGCCAGGCAGAGTCTATAAAGATGGGTCTCCCCTACCTGCTTCTGGAGCTTTGGGTAAAGAGGCAGGTGCCTCTCGGTTCCCTGCACTTCCATTCATTTGCCCGCACTAAGGCAGGCGGGGTGGGGGGGACAGGGAAACAACATAAATTGGTCTGTCGTCCAGAATCCATGTCTCGCTAATGTACCCAGATTAACTCAACTGTAAATTGTCTCCTTGGATGGCGGTGTCTTGCTAAAAGTTTCCCATATGATTCATGATTTGGATTGCTTTTAACGGCTATTGGCTAAGCAAGCCGGTGACTGTACAAGGTGATGCAATTGGCATTAGTGAGGGGAGGCACGGGAGCGTGTAATGCAGTCAATACTGCATTAACTACTGATGCCCAATTACAGGGAGCAGGAGAGAGCCTTTCAGGAGCATTAGGACTGGGGAAGCTGAGATCACTGGCCGCTGCTTGCCTAAAAGCTTCACCCTTTGCATGCCGGTGCTCAGTGCTGACATGGCCACTCACTTGGCCTCTGTGGCTATGGGAACTGCTTTTCTCTCTTGCTGTCTCTCTGAACATGTCCCACGAAGATGCTTTTAGCACATGGAAATGTGTAATTGCCTAGAGCTGGGGGCCTGTCTTTCCCTCCTGAGAATTGATTCTCTACCCTATCCTGTGTCCCAAAGTCAGACCAGGTGACTGTCCTACCCTCTTCATTTAAGGTGCCTCTCAGCAGGCCCCATTAGTGAGCAGGACCTAGAGAAGACCTAGTTTGGTCTCATGCCCTTGGAACAGATAGATGATTATCAGTGAGCATTGACAGCTGACCCTCTGGGGTCATGGGCAAAGGAGACACAAACTAGTTCAGCCTCGGCTCAGCTAGGCTGCCAGCTCAAGGGTGCCCAAATTGGGAAGTGGCTGTGGTTGGATGGGCTATGGTGGTGCAGCCTGAGGAGGCTGAGCAGGGAGTGACCTGAGGTGTGTTGGGGTCCTGAGCAGATGTGGGTGTATAGAGTTAGGAGCCTCTTCCAGAGCTGCGCCTCACTGAAGGCAGTGCTACTTTCATGTAGCCTGGAGGCCAAGGATGTTTGGACTTATCTCCAGGGGCCACGCAGCCTCCTGGAAAGCCCTGATATAGGGTCATTGAGAAGACTGGAAGGAATTAGGACAGAAGGTGGAGAAAAGGGTATAAATGCCTCTGTGTGTCCTTCGACCTTCTGCTACCTCTACCTTCATGCTAAGCTGTGCAGCTACTGTGTCCACTGGTTTTGTGTTTCATGTTCACTCAACATTGAGATTGCTTTACCTCCATACTTTCTCACCTCTACCATAAGAACAGCCATATCTAACAAGTTTGTTATCAGGATTAAGTGAGATACTGTTCATGTACCTCCTTGATCCACAGAAAGCCTCATAGCTGTGTGAAGCAATATTGCCCCCTGATCAGTTTCAGTATGGTATGAAATAGTCCTGGACTCAGTCCAGTGCCTTGTTCACTGATGAGCACTGTTCTTCACTGTCCTTCCTCCAGTTCATCCACCGTGGTCCTTGGTCACTGCTGAATGAGAAGCAGGCTGGCCTCATTTCTCAACATTGCCCAGATCCTCAGGGCAGGGATCATCAAGAGAAAGGCCTCTAAGATGACTCTTCACAAATCCTTCACTTATAGGGGGAAGGTTGAGGCTAAAAGAGGGTAAGAGAGTTGCCTGGGTTATGTGGCAGAGCCTAAGCATCTTTCTGGGTTCCATTCTCAGCTGTCATGTCCTCTGTACTTGCCCCAAGGCATGATGAGACTGGGTGCCAGAAAACTCTGATGACAGGGAACATTAGCTGAACTAGGATGGCATGCCTGGGTGTCCCACTCATAGCCTTAGCTAGCCTACTGCCAGCCCAGGGAATGTTGTTGTGTCTTCAGCTGTAAATGCTGATGGGCACTTGTCCGTGCTAGGCCTTTCAGACTGGAGAACCCTAGAGATGCATTTAGTGCATACACCATCCTGCCTGACTTCCAGCCTTCCTGCCCCACATGCAGGGAGTGAAGGATATTGAGGCATGCAGAATATCCTCCAACCCTCAGACTTAACTCTTCACAGTGCTACTAGGATGGTTTCCTGGCAGGTCCATGCTCAAGAACTACACCATGGAGTCAACTTGCATTGGCTTGTTTGTGAACGTCTTCCCATTTCTGAGTTCAGTAATATCACATCAGTAGCTTGAAATCACCATGGCGGGACTATCTACATCATGGAAACAAATCAGGGCTTTTTCCTGGAAAGCTGATAGTTAAATATCAGCACATCACTGGATTATGTTCACCTAGGACTCTGGACCTACCTGTTACTATTCTGCTATCTCCATCCTTGTGCTTCACCTACTCTCTCTCTCTCTCCTCATGCTCCTTACAGACTGAACCATCCTCTGCTACCCTGGCATTTTACCTGAGACTGACTGATACCTCTATCATCACCCTAAGCTATGCAGGTCTAATATGACCACAGTGGTTGGTGATCCATGGAAACCCAGCATTTGCCTCTATACCCTTGCTCTTGTTGTACCCCTTGCCTGGCATGCCCTGCATCCTTTAGTTGGCCATACTCAGAGAATACCTACCTAGCAACAAGCTAGTCTCTCATTGGTTGGTATATGTTATTTTGTGCTCTATCATGGAAGCCTATAGTTGCTGATACACCTGGGAAATTAAAAGCAGGTAGTGTGAGGTGTGGGCAGGCTGAAGCAGCTTACAGGGGTAAATGCCCAATGTGGAGGTCTTCTGAGTTCAGTCATCAGCTCCTACCTGCTTCCCCTTCCCCTGGAGATCACCAAGGCTTTCCTGAGTGCCCTGCTGTCTCCAGGTGCAGTCTGCTAGCATGATTCAGAAGACCTGGGTTCTAGTCCCAGCTGAGTGCTGTTTGACTTCAGACAACTTACGGAACCTCAGTTTTCTACAATAGGAGCAACACCTAACTGGCACCTACTGTCCATATATACACATAATATACCAGGAAGCCTCCTGCCTGTGTGAATTGACATTGCTTTCTGCATGGTACAGTGTGATCTCTTTGGCTTCAGCCTCTGTGTCTTCGGAGGTAATAAAAACAAAGTAGCTTTCATCTTATTGAAAGCTTACTTTAAAATGAGGCATTGGAATATGTACATGTATCAGTTATTGCTGTATCACTAGCCACCCCAAATTCAGAGGTTCAAAACAATAGCATTTATTTAGCTCAAAAATCTGTGGGTCAGTGATTTAGGCTGTGCTGGCTGAGCAGTTTTTCTGTTCTCACACCTGGAGGCTGGAGGATGGCTGCTCAGTGGAATGCTGGGGAGACAGGACTGCGTACCCCTCATCATCTGGCAGACTCATCTGGCCTGTTCTTGGTGGCAGAGAGGGGTCCAGGAAGAATGGAATCTCACAAGGCTTCCCGAGGCCAAGGTCTGGCATGGGGATGTTGTCACTTCTGCTGCATTCCATCAGCCAAAATAAATCACAAATCCAGCCGAAGTTCAAGGACTGGGGAAACAGATTCTACTCTTGAAGGCAGGAAGCGAGAAGTCATATTACAAAGGGCAGGGATACTGGAAGTGATGGAGGATGGGGCCATTTTTGAAATCAATCTGCCATGTATCTTCCTTGTATGATCTCATTTAATACCCATGATGACCTTAGGAAGAAGCTACTGTTATTATCTTCATTTTACAGATAAGAAAAGTGTAGTACATAAAGCTTAAGTAACTAGTCCTAAGCCCCACAGCTCTCTAATGCCTGCAGTGGCTAAGAACACAGGTGGTCTGACTACAGAATTGTGTGCTCATTCTCTGTTCTCTGCCGGCTTTCTTTTCCCACAGTCAGACTTGGAACTGGGGAGAGGAACACTGAGTGGGTAGAAGGAGCCTTCCAGAGGATGACCGGGGGTGGGAGAGAACTTGCTATGGGGGCAGATTGTCAGGGGACTGCCTTTGAGTCCTGTCCCCATTTCTCCAAGGGCAAGTTTGGAGGGGACCATATGATCAGCCTCCTCTTCCAGCTTTTCCTCTCTGTCTTTCAAAGCCACTGGACAGACATTTTGAAAGGGGGTGAAGCTCTGTGGTCAGCAGAGGTAACTTAAACCGACCATATATGCAGATTTGGTCTGGCAAGAATCAATTCATTGGTTGGCCCCTCGCCTCAAAACGGGGCGGTAAGTGGGCTGGTGAGAGGCCTGTGTACATTCATAAACCAGCTGATTGAAAAGCAATATTTCAGATAAATACAAGCCAGCGATCTATCAGTGGTTGTAATAAAACCCAGGCTTCAGGCTGTGATTTTATTTTGAAATAATAAGAATTGCTTGATTCTTTTTACTTGAGTTACCATGGTAATTCCGGCGTGGAGCAGTGTTATATTGATTTAGAAAGTGGACAGTAATATTTCTTTTGTGTTATTCTGTTTCTAGGCCTTGATTTCTAATTTCCACTTGGAGATTACTTTTATAAATTTCTTAAGTCCTTCCACTTTTTTTTCCCTCTCACAGTATAATTTTCCTCTCATACGCCACTATGTTCTGAGCTTATTGGTTTGCTCTTATTTTAAATTAAACTTGCTGGTTTCAAATATTGAAATGACATCTTTGTCTGTGTCTGTACTTTGGTTTAGCAAAATATTACAGTCTGACGCTTTCTGCTTAATAATTTAAGGGAGGCATTCTGTTGGCCCTCACTGGGTGCTGATAACTTATGACTCAACCAACGCAGGCCTTAAACTCCTGACATTTTAATATTGTGTGGCGGGAGCAGCCACCCCTCTGTTCTGAGTCTCAGTGGAGAGAAATCCGTGTGGTACCCCAGAAGGGAGTTTTAATAATTCAACTTTGCTGGTTGGCACAATGACTTGGTGGGGGTTGGGAGACGCACTCTTCCCAGATGAATGGGAGCAGCACAGGCCTGGGCTCCTGTGGCCCACAACTGCTCTGTTCCATCCCACCGTCCCTCTCTCGTGGGTCTTTAAGAACCCCCATCTCTGATGATAGATTTTCCAGGAACAATTGGGTAGTATTGCCTGTGGGTGTCACGAGAATATGTGAACTCTCTGCTTTCTTGGTTTTCCCATTTGTAAAATGAGTGTGGCTAGCATGGGCTTTGAAAGTTCCATAGACTGGGTTCTAATCCTTTCTCTGCTTAGTAATTCTAGTGAGTAGATTTTAATAGTCATTTTAGCTATAAAATTGGTATGATCACAGCCACCATTAAGGCCTGTTGAGACTTTATCAGGCAAAGGTCTGACAGTCTTGTGGATGGTTGGTACAATTCCCCTAACCTTCTAGGGTTTTGGTGAGAGACAAAGAGAAAGTGGAAGTGGTGTGTGCTTTGGCAAGCTTTCTCTGCTCCCAGCCCACCCAAGGTTCTGAGCTCTTCAGAAAGGACCCAGGACTACCACTCCCTGAGGAGGTAGGTCAGTTCTACCCTCTTTCCTAGTCTTCCCACTGAAGGCAGGAATCTGGGGTGGGCTGGAGACAGGGTTGTGTCCTCTGGGCCCCTCTCTCACAACACTTCCTAGCAAGGCCTGTGCTCTTCAAAGATGCTCACAGCAATGTAGGCTGTGGGCCAGAGATCTGTCTGCAGGGATCTCTGCCCCTGAAAGGCCAGCAGAAAGGTCTTTCCTCTCCTGAGTGTGCAGGCCAATGTGGTGGTGTATTAGTGATTAGTTATTGCTGAGTAACAAGTTATTTCAAAACTTAGCAGCTTAATGCAACACACATTTAGTCTCTCATTTCTGTGGGACAGGAACCTGGGGCAGCTTAATTGGGCCTCCACCTTAATTGGGCCCTCAGTTTCTCACAGACTGTAATCAAGGTGTTGGACAGGGGCCACAGTCTTGTCTCAAGATCCATGGGGAAGGAGCCACTTTCAAACTCACTTATCTGGCTGCTGTCAGGATTAAGTTCTTCATGGGCTGGGGACTGAGAGCCTCAATTCCTTGTTGACTGCTGGCTGTCCTTTGGCTCCATGCCATGTGTGACACTCCAGCATGGCAGTATGCTTCTTAACACCGTCAAGAGAGAGTGTCTGCTCACAAGAAGGAAGTCACAAGCCAGGTGCGGTGACGTATGTCTGTAATCCCAGTGGCTTGGGAGGCTAAGGCAGGAGGATCAGGAGTTCAAAGCTATCCTTAGCAACTTAGCTAGGTCCTAAGCAACTCAAAAAAAAAAAAAAAAAAAAAAAAAGTCACAGTCTTACAATCTCATCACAGAGGTGATATTCCATCACTTTTGGTGTATTTTCTTCCTTGGGAGCAAGTCAATAGGTCTAGCCCACATTTGAGGAAGCCAGGTAAATCACACAAGGGCATAAATGCCAAAGACAGGGTTGGTGGTGACTGTCTTAGCAGCTGGCCTGCCATAAGAGGTTAGCCTCTGCAGTAGCACCTCTGCTCCAAGTGTCCAACAGGTTAGCTTCCCCTGGAGTCATCAGCCATGACTTAGGGAAGGCCACGTCACCAGTCAGTTTCAACCAAGGACGTTACAGATGTCTCATAGTCTTTCGTTTCATCTTCATAGCACCTTGGGAGGCTGGCAAGACAAATATAAGCTAGCCCCATTTTGCAGAGGAGTAGGTTGTACCCATAGACACCTGCCTGGGTTACCCTAGTAAGTTGGCATGTGACAGAGTTCAGAGGAAGAAGGCCCCTGCCTGCTATGAGCCTAGGGAGATGGTGGAAAGGACACTCCCAGGCTTTTCCTGGCCCTAGTGGTGAGAGGGGATGGTATTAATTGTGTGTGGGGACACACACACACACACACACACACACACACTCACATACACACATTCACACCCTCAGGCTGGAACTGGGAACTGCTCGGTTCCCTTTTTTTAAGATGATAAGTGTGCCAAGATTGTAGAGGCCTGTGGACCATCCATTCAGGGCCTCTCTTTTCCTTTAGTGGTTGCTCACCAGACCCTCCAAGGAGGTGGGGATGGTACTGTTGTGAGCCAGCCTGCCACAGCTGTTGACAGAGGGCCTCCCTTCCCCCTGCATGTTTCTAGGTGAGGCGGAGTCAGGTCTGTGAGGAAACCTGGGCAGAGGCGGCTTCCCCAGTTCCTTGTGAGGGAGCAGGGTTCCTGTGGGATGAAGCACTCTCATCAGCTGCCCAGGGAGCACGAGGCCAGAAGCAGAACCCCTGCAACCACATCCTGGCACTGCCACCACCTTGAGTGTGTACTTGGGTGGGTCCCTTCCCCTCACTGGACCTTGGTTTCCCCATTTATATTGCCAAGGGTGCTGTTTGAGTCCTTGTGCTGTTGGATATGGGACCATGACTGTAGGGCAAGAGACCAGCAGGAAAAGGACCCTTTGGAGGTTTCTTTTTCTTTCTTGGTCTCTGAGGGTCACAGAGTTCACAGGTGAGAGAGCATTTGTGCCTCCTCCCCCACCCCAGCCCTCTACACTTGGTCTTGCCACATTTGAGTCCAGGTCCAAGGCCTCTAGACCCTGCTGTTTCCTGGTAGTATAGAGTCTCAACTAGGAGGCAGAGGGGTCCCCTGGAACAGGTCCAAAGCTTCAAGGCCAAGAAGTGGAAGTTACAACACGGGGCTGAGAGCACAATGGTCACTTCCCTCCTTTTATGGCCAAGAAAACTGAGATACCAAAGCTTCTGAATCCTGCTCAACTCACTGTGTCTGAGATACTTTCTGAGTAGAAAAGTGTAGGGCTCAAAAGAAGCTGTGGGAAGCCCAGCCTGAGGCCCATATCTGCCTGTCAGTCAGAGGTTGACTGTTCCAGGCAGCTGTGTTCCCTTGTCACAATCTGTTTTGCATCTGTGAGGCATCATGCACATTCAGGAGCCTGGAAAGCAATGGGCAGTGGGCAGGGCTCCCTGGGGCACTGGGTTCCAGCCTGGCATGCCACCCAAGCACAGAATGCAATGTTTTTACCTGCCTTTTGGCCCCCAGGATGTTTTCACACTTCTCTTTGATCTTCAGACTGCTTTATCAGATCAGTGTGAAAATGTGCCTTATACATGAGAATAATCTCATTAGTATTAGTAAGAATGCAAAAAAAAAAAAAAAGATCCAGGAAAAAATTAAAATTGGTTGAAATAATTAACACAAAGAAAACTGGCAACACTAAGACTGCACCTGGTAAAATATGTTATTGACTGAAAATTGACAGAAGAATCAAAGCTTCCCGACAAAATTTAGATCTGCAGAAGTTGGCTCCAGAAATATTTTCTGGTAGAAATAATTGCCACGTAAGAAATCTCAACAGCAGCAAAAGCCTAATTTATGAGTTGACATGAGCCAAAACTGATCATGAACAAAATAGTCACATAAAAATTTTAAAATCATTGATCCCAAAGAAAATAATGCTAATAAGTTAAAAACAGGGGTGGAGGTAGAAATGATTCAACACTATTGAAGATGAAATTGATTAAGAAAATAAGTCAACTTGGTAGTTTATTAAGAACTATTTCTTGATGAAAAAACAGCACTGGTATAATTGTAACCAAATTACAAGTGTCAGGGACCACCCCTACTTTCCTTCCTGCCTTCCTTCACTTCTTTCTGCATTGGCATTCTAAGCCTGATTGGAGGGGGCAGGAAGGGGTCTGGTTGGTCTGGGTTCATCAGAGAGGAAGTAGTTGAAGAACCCCCCAGAGCATCAGCCAATATCAGATGCTTAATAAATATTTGTTGAATAGTGAGTAAATGACTGAGTTAACAGGTAAAGGAGGTCAAAGGGGAAAAGAGAAAATCATAAGGATTCCTTTGTCCCGGAGAAAGAGAAGAGAGAGAACAGGAACTCTGAGTTGGTGGCCAGCGAGGTCGGTGGGGCTGGAGCCCAGAGTGTCATTGACATGGCTGTAGTTTTGGTCTGCATTGGCAGGGTCACCCTATGCATAGCTGTGTAGGCCACGGTTAGGAGCTGGGATTTTGTACTAAGGTCAGTGGGAAGTCTTTGAAGGGTTTTAGGCAGAATCAAAACTCATGATCAAACTGACATTTTATTAAGCTTATTTGGGCTACTCTATGGAGAATACATTGGAAGTGATAAAACTAGAAGCTAGAAAAGGGCACTATGTGTGGAAGGTCCTTCCTTTTTAGCCTTACAGGTGACTCCCCCCACACCCCTAATTGATTGCCCCAGGCTCCTTCTGGCTTTCCTTTAGTTTCTTTCTGCACTTGCAGTCTGGGCCTATGGATGAAGGGGAGAGACATAGATTTGTAATCTTTAGAATTCTTTAAAAGAAACAGCAGCTTCATGAGGGCATGACTAATTACTGCAGAGGCAGCCTGCTTTGGGCTTGGCTGGCAACACATACAACTTTTTATCTCAGTCCTGCTCTGCTGTTCCTTGACTATAAGATCTCAGGCAAGTGTTGATCTACCACCTACTGCTGCATGACCCTGATCAAATCGCTTAAACTCTCTGAGCTTCGATTTTCTCATACATAAATTAGGGCCTAGGGTATCCTCCCTGTCTCCCACCCAGAACTCAAATGAAAAACAATGCTTTCATGCATCTTGTCAGCTGGGCAGCACTGTGCTCACCTAAAGAATTGTTGGTGAGTACACAGTGAGTGCAGGAGGCAAGGGTATGTGTGACACTTGTTCCTGCCACCCTTACCCCTGAGAGGTCTTCTCAGTCCTAGCTCCCCAGAAGTTAGAGGCTTGTTCCTAAGATAACACTCCATGGTGATAAGTAGCCTCATACCTAGAAAATGGGCATGTGTCCCTTTGCCTCAAGGCCCAGTTATCCCTCTCAAGTGACAAGAGTTGTCCTGTTCCATCTTGGGCCCTCTCCATATGCAAGAGATGTGGAGACTGGCCTTTCTCTGCTGAGATGAGGCCTGGATGGCCATTGCTACTCTCATCCTGACCCTGATCATTCCCTAGATGTGGGGAGTAGGGGATTATGCCTTGCTATAGTTTTCTCCTTGCTCCCCCTGATAGCCTAGATATTCCATGTTTTTGAGTCACCTTCTCAGACTAGTCACAAAAGGGCATCATCCCTAGCCTGGACACAGGCTTCTTTCAAAAGCATCCTTAGTGCCTTCCTTCCTGGTGCCATGCCCTGGATCTGAGCTCGCACACCCTGCCCCAGGCTGGGCTCACAGGTCCTGGGAGAGGGCAGCATTCCATCCCCAGCCTCCACTGTGACCATATTCATTGTGCACATGCCATTATGCACATGTCACTTGTGGCATCCCACATAAGACAAGCTCACAGTCTTGAAGGAAGGACCTGTCTCCTGTGGGCAAGGCTACTTTCCAGACAGGGCATAGTCCTTGAAAGATGCAGAAATTTCAACAAATTTGGAAAGATAAAACATGAATGCAATGGTGGAAGCAAATGGATCAGAGAAGAGCACTGGATCCGGTAAGGTCTGAGAGTCCTGGGGACTGAGACTGGAAAAGTGGGTGGAGTCAGATTTTTGCATGGGGAGGGAAGACTGGAGAATAGAAAGGAAAGAGGGACTCTGGAACCTTTGTCTCCCTATGGTTGTCCTGTGAGGCCAGGGCTCAATTTTTTTATGAACCAGTCTCTCCTGTTCTCAAAGGAATATTTATTTTATGATTGTTACATAACAGCTTTATTGAGGTATAATTTACATACCACAAAATTAACTTTTTTAAAACGTGCAATCTAGTGGCTTTTAGTATATTCGTAGAATTGTACAATCATCACCATTATCTAATTTGAGAACATTCGCATCACTTCAAAAAGAAACCCTGTACCCATTAGCAGTCTCTCCCCAATCCTCCCTCCCTGGCAACCACTAATCTACTTTCTGTCTCTATGGATTTGCCTATTCTGGACATTTCATATAAATGGAATCACACAATATGTGTTTTTTTTAATCTGGCATCTTTCCTAGCATAATATTTTCAAGGTTCATCCCTGTTGCAGCATATGCCAATACTTCATTACTTTTTATGGTCAAATAATATTCTGTGTATGTGTAATATTTTATCCATTTGTCAATTGATGGACATGTTGGTTGTTTCTACTTTTTGTGAGTAATGCTGCTGTGAACATTCATGTAAAAGATTTTGAGTAGGACTGTTTTTTCACTTCTCTTGGGCATATACTTAGGAGTAGACTTGCTGGATCATATGAACACTCTATGTTTAGGGATATCTGTTTTTAAATTCAAATGAACAGTGCAAGAGGAGAGAAACCATCCTTGGATGTCTGAACTTCCAGAAGGGAAGTTACTTGGCAGCCTTGTCCCAGCTGGGTTCCTGGGGTTCTGTGGAAGCTGGGGTGAGTCCTTTCCTCTGATGGCTTCAGTTTTCCAATCTTTGAAATGGGGTTAGTCCTGATCTTGTCTCATCTCAAGGACTTTTAAAGTATGTACTACTACGACAGCCTGTCAAGGATCCCAAAGCATTCTGCCTTACCCGTTCTAGTTCTGCTCATGAGGAAGCCAAAGTTCAGAGAGGCTAAAGGACTTGACCATGTTAGTCAGTGGTACAGCCTGAACTCGAACCCACACACATCAGAGTCCAAGTCCCTTCCTCAGATGCGTCTCAGGGCAAGACAAGGCCATGCCTGAGCAGCTGCCATGTTCTCTGCCCCAACCTGGGAGCTGGGAAATCAGGGCCCCAAAATGGTCAGGTGTGAGCTCCAGGGTAGAGTTCACTATAGAAGGAGACTTTGCAAAAGTCTGCTTTTTAGCTGTGAGACTTCAAATAAGTTGTTCTCTCTCTCTGAGCTTCAGTTTCCCCATCCATATAATCAAAGCAATAATTATTAATATAATAATATTATTTAGAGCACTGGAACCAGCATTTGGTAAAAAGTTGACACAAAGTGCCAGGCACACAGAAGGTAGTAGGTAGAAGAGGTTTCTAGACACACAAGAAGGGTTGAAGAGGGTTGCAGGGTGCTGTGTGACCACCAAGGAGAAGTGACTAGCTTCTGGGCTGGTCAGAGCAAGCTTTAAGGAGATCTCACTCGGAATGGCCAGGAAGGTGAGCAGAAGGTGGGAGGTCCCTTGGGTGGTCCCAGTGTTTTCCAGCCTGGGGCTGTCAGAAAACAGGAGGGGTTTGCAGGGATCTAGAATGACCTCTGTCTTGAGGAGAGCTTGTGGCTAGTCCTGCTGGTGCTCCAATCTTTGCCCCCACCCTGCCTGCAGATGCCTGAGTGGGGGCTTGCATGACTGCCTCAGTTAGCCCGAGTGGTAATAAAACACTTTAAATTTATTGTGACATTTGGATTTAATTAAAAAGTACACACTTAGGGAAGTAGAACATAATGGGGAGAGAGGCAGGGTGGCTTTTCCCCTCCTTTCTTCCCCAAACTAATTAGCGTTGTATTTTAAATTGTTTATGTGCCGCTAATCATCGTAATAAATCATTTATACTGAAAAAGACACACTCGGCTGTGCCCGCCGCGCGGGTTCCGCTCGCCGGGCTCTATCGCGAACAAATTGATCTGGAAGTGAATTTATTAACCACTGGGGAAGAAATCATTAGTGCTTTCTCTAAACATTCCCCAGGTACGCTTTATTGCCGCAGTTTATGCTGTAACTAAAAGGAGCATTACCCAGGCCCACGTTGTAATTTCCTTGCAAAGCCAGCAGCCCTCTCCTGAGCTAGGGGGTGGGAGGGGCTGGGGAGTCCCATCCTCTTCTCCCCTGTGTGATCTGGGGACCCCAGCCTTCTTTCCCACTGCTCAGTCCAGGAGGGTTCTCCGTGAAGCCTTTGCAGGGACCAGGCCTTGGTACCTATCCTGTTGTCTCTCACCTGCAGAATGGTTCCCAGTCCTGTATGTTTATGTTTCAGGAATGTGGCTTCAAGTTGAGAGGTGACCTGGGGTTTGGAGAACTGGGGGCCTGAGTGAGGGGTCAAAGAATATTGTTATATATAGACAAGCTTCCCCACCCAGAGACTGGGAAGGCATCAGCTGTGGGCTGATCATAGGCTGGGAAGAACAAACATGGCTTTCCAGCAACCAAGCAGGAGTAGAGGTCCACAGCTTAGGCTTCCTGGAGCATCCTCTGTCAACCCAAGACTCGAAGACCTTCCTCCCTCAGGCCCTGCAGCTTTTTGGCCAGGGGTTGACTTGAGCAGTATATTCTGTTCAGGTTCCCAGTGTGACCCACTGCCCTGTGCCTCCCTGTGACATCACAGGGCAGTGTCCAGACTGGTACTCAGTACTCCAGACATGGCTTGACAGTTGACAGACCGTGCGGATGTCAGCTCCCTGGCTGCAGAAACCATGAAGTGGCTCATACAGCCTGCAGCCACACCAGCAGCCAGACTGCCCTGCTGGCTCCCATGTCAGGGATTCAGGCCCCTCTCACTTCCCTGGGAGCTGTAGGTTTTCTTTTGCCAGTTTTCCAAAAGGGATATTTACTTGTGAGCAAGGATCTTCTGCCTAGAGCTCATGGCTGGTCTAGAATATAAATCCCTAATTGTCAGACTCCAAAACCCAAACTGTAAATGGCTTAAGTCATTGGTGCCCCATGAGCCTTCTCAGCCAGGTTGTAATCCATGGGGTCCTTGTCTTTATCTCTTTTCTCTAGGGCTGCAACAGCCCCCAGGGCCTCCACAGGAAGTCCCAGAGCAGTGCTATCTTAGCAGAAACCCAAGGGGTTCCTATCCCTGCTGTCCTGGGGTCAGGGCACAGTCTCCCTATACCCCATACTCTCCCTTCTCTTGGCCAGCCCAGTGGCTAGCAGATGGGCTCTGGCTACATGGAGAAGGAAGTAGGACCCAGCAGCTGGCTAGGCCAAGCCTGCCTGGAGGGTCCCCTCTTTGTGCCTGGAGAACACATTTAAAAGTTTGAATTCAAAATTGATTTTGAAGGGCCCTAATCTCCGATCCCCTGGCGCTCACGGTGTGTCTGCAGCTCCCGCCAGACTCTCGTTTTCTGGTTCAGCGCGTTGGTGCTCACATCTCTGATGCTGTGAAATTGAGACTCTCTGAGAGTCTGTGTCCTCCTCCTCTGAGGAGATTGCAGGCCCCTTGGGAGCTCTATTTCATTAGATGGGTGACGCGGGCTTTGAGGGTGCCCAGGGAGCACCTGAATTGCTGTCTGGAGAACACAGCTTCCAGATGCTTTCCCTCTGGTCCCCACAGCTGTGTAGCTCCAGGCAGCATCCTGCGAAAGAACCTGGGCACAGGCTCCAGCAGCCCAGGATGGCTTGGGGATAGGGGATCCAGACCGAGAAAGACTTGGACCTGGGGTTTTTCAGTCACAAAATCCAGGACTCATTTCCTCTCACTGGCCCCCAGAGGCTGAAACAGGACTTGCAGGGAGTGAGGGAGGCTAGGTCTGTGTCTAGGAGAGGAGGAGCCCAGGCCAGAACTGCAGAGGAAAAGACTGAGCTGCTGGTCTTACATCCAGACCTAAGCTCTGCCTGCCACTCCCTGAGGGGTGGATGAAGTATTTATGGATAAAGTAGACAGAGAGCAGAGGTCTCCTTCCTCATGGGTCTGCAGAGGCTAAAGGACAGAATTTTGCTATTCCTTTTTTGAAGGGATAAAGGGTTTGCACTTCATATGAGTATTGTTGTTTTGTAGCTGAGGCCCTGGAATGTGCCTCTCAAAAACCTTGGTTGCTATTACAGTGGGACCTGGGTGCTGAGGCAGTTGGATCTGCATGTTTTGTTACAGCCATAGAGCCACAGGTGTCTTGGGATGTGTGGCACAGGGACAGCAACAAGCCTGATCAAGGCCCCACTCTCGGGAGCCTGCCAATCTGAATCAGCCCACTCTGGCCAGCAAACTCTCACCAATAATATCTGGATAGCTTCCACCCAGTCTCTTCATTTCATTAATCGAACTGATATTTTTAAAAGCCACTGCTGTGGGGTTCAACACTGGGGATACAATGATAGACAAGATAGACAAGGCCCTAAGAACAGGCCTTCATGGGACTTCTGCTGTTTGAAGAGAAACCGATCACTTTTCTGGTAAGCACACTGAAGAAAAATGAAATAATTACAAATTATGATTAAAAACCCTGAAGGAAATGACCAGGGGTGGAGGGGATGGGAGGGCAGGTCATTTGAGGAAATGAGGTAAGAAAGGCCTCTCTGAGGAGACATTTAAGCTGAAGCTCCAGGATGGGGCGGGGAAGGTGTGTGCACATCTGAAGGCTCTGAGGCAGGAAGGAGATCCAGAGTGCTGCTGGAGCTCAGTGCGACGGGGGAGGCAGGGGCCCAACCACGTGAGGGTTTTGTAGGCTAGATGAAGAGTAGGGGTGTTATGCTCAGTCCCTGGAAGCTATGGAAGAAGGGTTCCATGCTGAGCAGTGACTTGCCCTGATTTGTTTGGAAAGACTTCTCCCGCTGCTGAATGAGGACTGGTTTATGGACACTAATGAAGATGGGGTGGTAGGCACTAGACACCAGCAGGCTGCTGGGGGCTCTGCTATGGTGTGGTGAAAGATGGCGGTAGCTCTGGAAACAGGAAGAAGGTGGCGTGGGTACAGAAAGTGGCAGGGGGAGAGGGTGAGGATGATGCTGAGTTTCTGCAGGAGCCTCTGGGTGGATGATGGTGTGGGTATCAAGAAAGGAAGCCAGGGATGAGGGCACCAGGGCTCGGCTCAAGGGAGGAAATCAGGAGTCTCATTTTAGACCTGTTGCCTTTGAGATAAATCTGAGGCTATAGGCACACTGAGGAATTGAAAGAGGATGCCTGCTCCCATGCCACAGATGACTACGTAGTTAACTTGAGCCTCCAAAGGAGCACATGCAGTTTCCTGTGTGTCTAGGTTCTTCAGTAAAGAACCACAGAAAACTTCATGAGGCTGCAAGAGCAGATCCCATGTGAACCTGCCCCAGACCCTCACTCAGAGTGTCCTCTGGGCCTTCCTGCAAGTTCTCAGCCAAGTTACCACTCAACTAATCGCATCAGGTGATTAAGTCACTAATTGGGTTAAGGCTCTTGTAACACAATCATTTCTTCTCTAAACCTTCTTGCATTGTCTCACACATGAGCTTCTGAGGGACACCTCACATCCGATCCATAAGAAGGACTAAGACAATCCACTCTGGGTTTTACTGGGCTCACTTCCTTCCATAACAAAGGCCTGTAAGGCATGAGTAGGAATACCTCAGCCCCTTCATCTTTGGGTACTCCAAGGTCATAGCATGTTTGGCTTTAGGTGCAACATTGCTAAGGTCAGGTTTGCCTCCACCAAAACACACTGTGAAAATACCTATTGCTTCCTATTTCTTCACAGGAAATGGCCCCTCCCAGGGTTCCAATATGTTCAGCCTCTGGGGCCAGTCAGCCTACCAGGCCTTGACATATCCCTGCCAGGGGTATTTTAGAATCTTCTTTTGGCAGGGTCCAAACCAGGTCCAAGTGTAAGTTCACTTTGCCATTGCTTAGAAAAAAAGGTGACAGTACTACCTCTGGTTTTAGGATAGAGCAGGAAGGGCACAGGGCACTTCTTGGCCAGCAGCATGTACTTCTGGCCTCACTTGGACACTCCCAGGCCTCCCTTAGGCAAGTTGCATCATTTCTACAGCCTCAGGGTCATGAGGAGCTGAGTTAACAAGTGTAAAGCTCCTGGCACGAAGTAGCACTCAGCAAGGGGTGATGCAGTTTATTATCATCCAGTCGAATGTGAGGACAGTGGCTGCTGATGCTGAGGGTGGGACTGAGCAGACCTCCCCGTAGGGCTTCCCTCCTGTGGTGGACTAGAGAGAGCAGGAAAACCTTTGCACCTTAGAGAAGGCGAGAATTTCTGTACTTCTTTAACTGTCTTCCTCGGTGCCAGCCCCCCTTTAGGACCCTCTCCACTCCCCACCCCCCCTCATTCATACACAAACAAGGTCCTGGCCATTGGTTAAGGTTCCCTCCCCTACTGCGGCTCTGGGCCCCCCAGCTCTCCCCACCTAGCCCCACCATAGTTGGGTCTGTTCCTAAGCATCATGTGTCATCTCAAGGCCTCTTTGTCCCTCTCAAGGCTGCAATGTAAACATCTTGGCTCTGCTTCTGCATGACCTTTCTGCTGCCTTTCCAGCCCCAGGTCCTCTTAGTTTTTGTCCCCTTGTCACCTTGCTGGCCACACCTAGAAACCCTTTAAAGATCTCACAGCAGCCACAACTTTTGAAGGACCAGCAGGTGAGCAGAAACAACCTGTGGCCTTCCCACCCGCAGAACATGAAATGAGTGCCCTGCGTGGACAGCCATTCCTCCTGGTCGGAACCTCCACACTGCTCTAAGCATGCAGCACCCCACCCTCAGCGTCTTCCAGCATCCAGGCTGCGCTGGAGAACCAATTCAGTCTCCTCCTTCACACTGGCTGTGCAGGGAGGCAGCAGGGCAGGCTTGAATGAGAATGGGAGCCTGAGGTCCAGGATTTCATTGTCACTCTGCAGTCTTTGAGCTGTGTGACTTTGGATAAGGGCCCCAACCTTTTTAGTCCTCTGTTTTCTCATCTGTGAAATGTGGGTAATCACATAGTACCTCAGAGTTCATATGAGGATTCACTGAAATAATTGAGCCCAGCAGCTGGCCCAGGAAATGCTGAATAGACGGTGGGTTTTATGAATAGGTATCCAGAGTTCTGTCTGAGAGGGTCTCCATCTTAGTTCTATTTATAATTGAAGTATAATGTATAAAAAATCCAAGTCTCAAATGTTCCTTCCATTCAATGAGTTTTTACACATGTGTAAGCCTGTTTAAACAGTGGATTTCCTCATATCTCCTCTCAGTTTATAATTCAGTCCCCTTCCCTTCAAGTAAGCATTATTCTGACATCACATCAGTCTTTCCTGTTTGGCAAGTGCATATAAATGGAACTATATAGTACGTACATTTTGTGTCTGGCTCCTTTCATTTAACTCTATGTTGTCTGATTCAACCAGGTAGTGTGTGTTAATAATCCATTCTTTTTTATTGCTGCATAGTATTCAATTGCATCAATAAACCATAATTTGTTATCTGTTTCTATGACTGAACATTCATATTGTTTTCAGTTTGGAGCTATTATTAGAAAAAAATTTTCTATGAACATTCCTTTATCCATTTTGGTAGATATAAGCTCTCATTTCTGTTGGGCATATACCTAGGAATAGAAATATTGGGCCGTAAAATATATATAAATTTTTTTAGCTGATTGTTTTAAACTATTATGTCAAATTCTATTATAAGTATTTTGCACCTATTATTTAAATTAATCTTCAAAATGATCTTTCAAAATAGGCTATTCTCATTTGTAGGTGAGTAAATTGAGGCAAAATTAGGAAGCGACAGAGCCAGAACTCAAGCTGAGGCCATGTGTCCGCAGAGTCCGTGGTCCATAAGTGTATACTACCTGCCTCTTGTGACTCCCCTTAGGGGAAGCACCAGAGTCAAAGGTGCCAGTCCCTCCATTGAGCAGACCCCCACTCTGTGAGCCAAGTCCAGCCTCCCAGACTTCCTTTCCCTACCCAAGTGGGGGGCTGGAGGCCATGGGACCCCCCACTTCCCTCCTTCATCCGATTCAGTAAACAACCTCCTGTGAATGGGTGCGTAGAGGAGGCAGAAATAAGCGTGAGCGAGGTGGCTGTGGCCACACGTTTCAACAGTTGTTCTCGTTGGCTTTTGATTCCAAATGAGTAGGAAATGCTATTAGTTCAGGCCTTGCCTGCCACATGGCAAGACCCTGGGATAGGAGTGCAGCGAGACGAGAAATTGTGGAGATAAAACTGGTGTGAAATGGAGGCCTTCTCACAAGGCTGGATGTGTCCATGCGAAATGAAGTTACTTCTGAGAAAACGAGATTTAAAGAGATTCTGCAGAATTAGATTACACTTTCAAATTTCCTTATTAAAGGGGATTGATGCTCAGGAGGGGCTGCCGGCAGGCCCTGTTGGGAGCCTGCTCTGTAGTTCCAGGTCTAGGTGTGGCCCTGGGCAGGCAGAGGACCTTGTAGTTGGCAGGGACCCAGACCTCTCAAGCCCATTACCCCCATACCCTTGCAGCTGAGGATGTGAGGCTTTTGGATTGAATTCTGGACAATCTCCAAGGCTCTATGTGGATCCACCTGGGTGAACCAAAGGGGCTCATTGTCTTCCATTTCCTTCTATTTCTAGGCCACTTGGGGGTTTGTTAAAATCAGAGCTTTATTTTTAGCTATGATCCCCTTTTTTGGAGCTGTAGTCTTTTAAGACAGAAAACATCCCCATGACAGCCCATTCAGGTGTGTGCATCTGTGCCAAGGTGTATATTTATGTGAATACACCAAATGCATGCTTATACACACCATGCACATGCATGCTTGGAATGCATGGGTGTACATTTTTGTGTAACTTACTGAGCACCTAGTATATGCCAGCATTTGGCTGGGCACTGGAATAAAACTATTGTGGGGTGAAAAAACAGACACAGTTTCTCCTTGTGTGCTCCTTTTGTACCTGTGTGATCACACATACATGGGTAAGTATTTGTGTGCTCTGCATGTGTCCTGTGGCTGTATGAGCCACAATCGCAAACCTTCCTGTGTCTCTTAGTCTCCATAAAGTCTCCTGTTTGGGTCTCTAAGCACCTCAGCATACAGCCTTGCATCTAGCAGATGAGTCAGGCGATTGGGCCCAGGAGACAGATTGCCAGGGTTCAAATCGCAGCTGTCTTCTACTAACTGTGACAAGTTATGAACTTCTCATGCCTCATTGTTAAAATGGTAGTAATCATGATACCTATTTCATAAGGCAGCTATGAACAAAGCCCTTAGAAGCTGAACACTGGTGGGTACTCAATCAGCATCTTCTCCCTGCAGGTTGCTCAGCCTAGGCTCCCTCCCTGTCCCAGGGGTCAGAGGCATTGCTGTGGTGAGGAAGGGGAGCCCCAGAACTGCAATGAGCAGTTGTGTTGTGCTCTGTGAGCTCTGAGCAGGGCCTGCAACTGAGTCTCCTCATCCCAGGCCAGGGAAGACCTGGGCACTGGTATGGAACCAGGACTGAGGTACATTGAGGGATTATAAGAAATACCAAGGCTATACCTGCCCGTGTCCCCAGGGGTCTCCCCAGACCTCCAGAGGGACCTCCTGAGTTGCCCTCTGAGCTGCCACAGCCACCACTTCACACTTGAGTGATCACTAGGCCAGCCTGCTGAATGGAGAGGGCTGACCTCATCCACACACATGCACTGACCACTAGACTGGCCTTTGGGTGGTACCAGATTCTAACCAGTGCCTCTGTGATTTTAACCACAGTGGCACATTCAGATCAGTTTATCACTCTGCAAAATAAATATCCCTCACTATTTTGGAGACCTGAGATGGAGCTGTGACTGGGGTTGGCCTCCCCTGAGTGCTAAATGGGGTAACACTCATTAGAGCTAACTTTACTGTCAAGCTCGGTTAGTCCTAAGGATGTCACATACCTTAACTCCTTTATAGCTAATGGTAACTCTGTAACTATGGCTTTCCTATCCATTTTAGCAAAAAGACAACTGAGGCACATGGTTAATTAAGGTCATCTGGATAAAAGTATCAGCCAAACCCAAATTGAGGGATATTTCATACAATAACTGGCTTGTAGGGTTCAAACATACCTATGTTTGAAGGCAAGGCATAGAAATTCTTCCATGTTTAAGTAGACAACTGAACACCATGTGTGACCCAAAACTTTGCCATAAAAAATATTATTGGGCCAGGTATAGTGGGGTACACCTGTAATCCCAGCTACTCAGAACTCTGAGTCAGGAGGATCACAAACTCAAGGCCAGCCTGGGCAACTTAGCAAGACCATGTCTCTAAATAAATAAATAGGGCTAGGATTGTAGCTCAGTGGTAGAGCAGCCCTGGGTTCAATCCCCAGTACCAGAAAAAAAAAAAAAAGTTATTGGGGGCATTGTTGAAATTAGAATAAGATTTGTAGTTAGATGGGAATATTACTTGGATGATAATTTCCTGGGTTTGATTATTGTGTTGTGATTATGCAAAATATTTACATACCAAAGTATTCTGGTAGAGAGCCTCTCAAATGATTTGGGAGGCAATTATAGATAGGTAGAAAGAAAGAGGAAGATAAAGCAACTGTGATGAAAGGTTACATTTAGGGAATCTGGGTGAAGAGGACACAGAATTCTTTCTACTGTTCTCAAAAAGTTTGAAATTATGTCAAGATAAAAAAAAAAGCAGGGGGCTGGGGTTGTGGCTCAGTGGTAGAGCGCTTGCCTAGCATGCATGAGGCACTGGGTTTGATCCTCAGCACCAAATTAATATAAAATAAAGATATTGTATTCACCTAAAATTAAAAAATACATTTTTTTTTAAAAAAAAAAAGCAGTAATAAAAAGCCAAGCAGGGATGGCATCCCCTGGGTGGAGCTGGTGCCAACCTCTGTGCTGTGGTCACAGGGTGGTGACTCCTTCTTGCCTCTCTACAGTCTGTGTGGAAAGAGACTGTATGGCCCCATTCCCCAGAAAGGTGATGGGGTCTGCTCCAGGGCCACTGTTCTTTCAGGTCTGAGCTTTTAGCCTGGGCCTTCATTGACTCTGACCTTTGGGGAAGGGAGGTCGTGGACGGGACAGAGGCATTTCTTCCTGGAGCAGTGGCGAGTGCAGGCCTGGAACAGGAGCAAACGAGAGCCACTTGTGGGATGGAAAGGACAGCGTTCCAGGATTTTGCCAGGAGTTGGTCCAGCAGTGCCAAGCAGGACGCACTGGCATGTGGGAGGGTTCCCAGATGCCCAGTAGAGTCCCCAGTGCTGGCCACAGTGGTCCCTGGCAGGGGAAGCACAGAGCATGGCCTGGAATGACCTGGAGCTGGGAGGAATAGACACACTGGTGGAAGACTGGCCTTGGAGGAGCTCACTGGTGGACAGTGGGAGTAAGTAACAGCAACTAATGCCACTGGCCGAGCTGGAGGTACCACTGGGCTTGGGAGCCCACAGGCTTGGCCTCTGAAAAAGTCCATATGCTGGGCTTGCGGGGCAGCCTGGGCTGTGCTAGGTGGATAGGCATCGCCAAGGCCTGGAGTCTGCCCTGGCAGGAAACTCTGGAGGTCCATGTAAAAAGAGCTTCTCTCCTAACTGGAGCAAGAATGCAGGTGAGGCAGAATGACCTCTGGCAGTCCCTGCCCATCACCCAGGCTGTCTGGCTTTGTCCCAGATTACCCACTGAGGGTAAGTGTCTGGCAGCCGATGAGTCAGACCAGGAGGCTGTCCCTGTAGCCCGGCTGCCTCTCTCCAGCTGCCCTGCCACCACCCCACCCCGATAGAGGTAGGGGTTGGAGTTTGACTTGTTTCCCCTTAAATGTTGTTCCCCCATACCCTAAAATTTAGGGGTGACACACAGGCCCAGTGAACTGGTTATTTTGCTGAACGCCCTGTGAGCGCCTGAGCATGTGCCCGGGCGTGTGTGTCGGCACAAACATCATCCATTGTAAAAATATCAGTGTTTTCATGGGTGAGTAGTAATTACTGGGTAATGCTTTAAAACCTTTCCTGAAGGAGCGCAAAGCTGTTTTTTTCTGAAGTCAGGAGTACATTAAAAGGATTACCATGTAGATTTGATTTTTAGATAACACTAAAATGGATCCCAAATGGACTTCAGCAAAGGGATGCTATCTCCTTAATGGAAAGTGCATGGCCTGAGGCTTAGCTTCCAGAGCCAGGCAGGGAGGGAGGGAGGGAAGAAGGGTCTGCAGGGGGCAGGCTGGCCTGCTGGGTGGGGGGCTGGGAGGCAGGACATGGAGTGAGAGCCTGGACCCTCTGGGTAGCATTCCCCTCCATTTGGGGAGTCAGAGACTGAAGATGCTCCCTGGCTTAAAGTTGTTCACCTTCCTGGGGACATTTTTGAGTCTCCTGGACTAGCCCAGTGGAGCAAGCCACATGCGGTGCTCCCTAAGGACCAAAGAAAGATTCCCTTGTCTTGTGTGACTCCCAGAGCTCTTCCATCCTCAGTGGGAAACAAAGGATTGTTTCAGTTTTCCTTCCTGGGAAGGAAAGGGAACTGAGGCCCAGGAAGACCAGACACCAGCTTTGGACCACCTGACCAGAAGCTGCAGATATGGAGTCCAGTCCAGGTCCATCCAAAGGCACACTCTGTGACCAGCTTATCCCAGGACCTTGGCCTTTCCAAGCAGATAAATCTCAAGGGTCCCTCGTTGCTCTGGCCTTGGGGTTTCATGCCATGGGGCACATGGGACGCTTTGGCAGAAGCCACACAGCTTCTATTAGAGTTCTGCAGTGCGTAGGAAACCAGAGTTCCGCACACCACAGGAGGGGTGCCCACACTTTCTAGATAACTTGAATGTGGCAGGCCTGCCTAGGCACAAGCAGAGAGAGAAGGAACCAAGAACAGCTTATGGATTGCTGCTCAGGAATTCCACATGCTCTTCTAGGTGTCACACCCCAGAGTGTTAGGATGACAGCTGAGCCTGCTGGCTCTGCAGCCAGGCATGCTGGAGCCTGAACTTGGAAGGCCATTCTGCCCAGATAGAAGAAGGAGTAGGACAGATTCTTCTAGTGCTGGAGTCTCCACTGGTCCCCTTAATTTGGGGGTATACTTTAGTGGGCTGGAGTATCCCCTGAGGAGATAAAGACACCCACCTGCCAATAATCACACAAATCAAGAACCCTGGCAGGGGCTCTGATGCAGGGAGGAGCCAGGCCTGCTGCAAGCCCAGGTGAACAAGGAGGACATCAGCCTTACAGGTGCTCAAGATAGAGATTAGAGTTAGTATTTACATGCAGAGCTGTGCTGGCTGGGTACTCCCTCGACAGGTCTCAGGGACAAAAGTCCCACTCTTTGAACCCTAGGCCTTCCCTAAATCCAGCCATTTTTAACTTCTCCCTTATTTTCCTATACCTTATTTATCCCTATAGGCAAGGCCCCGGAGCCTCATAGGACCCTCAGCTCTTAGGGGACTTGCTCTATGGGATCCTTAAGAGCTCTGTGACAGGGACAGTCTGGACCCTACCAGAGGAGATATAGGCAAGCCTGAGGACAGCATCATCCTGAGCCCCATCACTCTCTCAGACCAATTAACCTTTAGAGCTGCATTAAGGAAATTAAGCAGCAAAACTTCCCAGCTAACAGACTGGCCCTGGGGGCATTAGAGAAGGGAGGAGAGAGAAGCCTGTGGTGCCTCCTCCCTGCCCTCACCTGCCCGCTGTTCCTGCAGCAGGCCTGGCTCCCTCCCTGCAGAGAAGGCTGCTCTGGCCCAAGGGCCAACCCCTTCTGCTACAGAAGTCTGAGGATATAGCTGGGCTGAAAAAGAGCATAAGAGAGGGAAAGAGTTGCAGGACCAACTTGATGGTTGGCTTACCCTGGCCCCCTCTAGCCATCTGGGCCTCAGTTTCTCCATCTGTAGAATAAGAGCCTATGACTGGAAGAACTGAGGGCCTTCTGACTGACATCTGTAGATTCTGAGACTGAGACCCCTTGATGACTGACTGTCCCCTGAAGCCTGGGGAAAGAAAAGGGAAATTGGCCTAGCACCCCCAGGTGGGGGCAGGTGCAAGGCCAGGAATGGGAGTGATAACCAGGGGACAGGAGTTGAACTCTTGCCCTGGAGAGAGCAGTGGTCCTTTGGAGACTTCAGGCCTTGTTGGAAAGGTGGGGAGGCAGGCAGGGGAGGCTCCTTCAACTCCTCCATCCAGCTGTGCCTTTGTCAGGGAAGACACCTGCCTCCACCCCACCGCTGCTTTCAGGAGGGGTGGGTTGTCAGGCAGTTCTCCCAGGCACCTCACTCGCAAAGTCTCAGGCCAGGTTCCTGAGAACCCCCACATTTCCCTCCCAGCCTTCAAGGCCCCAAGGCTCCAAACATCCCTCTCAGGTGAGGGCAAGTAGATATTTGACTCTGGCTGAAGCGTCCTGAGGAGACCCCCAGAAGGTCCCACCTCTCTGCAGGCACTAGGACTCCAGAAGCTCCTGTTCCCTCTTGGGAGTGTCCCAGGAGTCTCTCACTGGGTTAGTCAGCTTTTTGTCATTGCTGTGATCAAAATACCTGAAAAGAGCAACTCAGCGGAGGAAGTTTATTTTGAACTCACAGTTTTAGAGGTTCAGTCCGTGGTTGGCCAACTCTATTTCTCTGGGCCCAAGATGAGGCAGAACATCATGGTGCAAGGGTCTGGTGAAGGAAAGTGCTCAGCTCATGGCAGCTAGGAAGCAGAGAGTAAAAGAGAGGAACTAGGAACAAGATATAGTCTCCAAGGTCATGCTTCCAGTGACCTACTTACTCCAACCATGCCCTACCTGCCTATAGTTACTACCTATTCAAATTATTAATCCATCAAGTGGATTGATCCACTGATGAGGTTACAGCTCTCACAATCCAGTCTTTTCACCTCTGAACATTGCTACATTGCCTGACACATGAGCTCTTTGGGGAGTATTTTAATCACACTCAATTTCTTCCTGATATTCCCACAGTTCTGCACTTGTAGACCAAGAGGTTTAGCCTGACTAGATTGGAATGGTCAATTCACATTGTCCATTGCACAGTGAGGAACACACAAGTCGGCTAGAAAGATCTGGGAATTCTAATGGACCCTATTCCTAGGCCTGTGGCTGGAAGACCATGAGATAGTGGCTGTGTGCAGAGGGCTTTCAGCCTCTCCAGATCACACTGCACAGGGGCAGTGGCCAGGAAGAGGAGGAGTGGCTCATTAAGGCCAGAAAGGAGGCTGTGTGTGCCCTGGAGCAGAGCAGACTCGGGGCTCGCTGTTGCTGCTTGCAGCCTCTTCACAGGGCCAGGAAGCAGGCCAGGCCATGCTGCTCCTAGGGCAGGATCCAGAGCCAGGAGAGAAAGTTACTACAGAGAAAGTAGAAAGTGAGGGCTCCTGGGAGCCCCAAATCTAGCAGAAGCAGCAGAAAGAAGCAGCAAATTCCCCATTCCCAGAAGAAGAATGTGCCCTGAGGCCCAGAGCCACAAGCCAGTCCTGTGTCCATCTGTTTTTCTGTTCTTCCACAGGCGTGCCGATGCTCTCCGTCCAGCCCAAAGGGAAACAGAAGGGCTGTGCAGGCTGTAACCGCAAAATCAAGGACCGCTACCTGCTGAAGGCACTGGACAAGTACTGGCACGAAGACTGCCTCAAGTGTGCCTGCTGTGACTGCCGCCTGGGCGAGGTGGGCTCCACCCTCTACACCAAGGCCAATCTCATCCTGTGCCGTCGTGACTATCTGAGGTGGGCCCCTTCGCAGAGCCTCCCCAGCCCCGAACTGCTTGGAGAGCACCCCCATCTTTCCAGGTCCAGCCTGACTCTGCCACAGCTCTAGCCACAGCACCCCTGTGCACAGCCCATTCTTCACTGCCTCACCCCTGCCCTGCATCTCCCAGATGCCCCAGGAGCCACCTGAGGGTTGGCCCATATCTTTAACTCCTTGGACTTGGGGCCAGCTTGGCCCAGGCAGGCTTTTGTAGCAACTTCCCAAGGATACCAGCCTGGCTCCAGCCCTTGCCAGGTGTTTCTGACACACCCCTTCTTGGAATCTGGGAGGGGACACCTCAGAGGGGTTTTGAGGAGCAGGTGGGGAAGCTCAGGCTTGCCTAGGCCTTCCTTTCTGATGGAGTCTCCTGCCCATCTCTCTCCCAGTGCCCAACTCCCTCCCTTTCCAGGTGGTGCTTGGGATTAGGTATCCCATCTGCCTTGGAGCCTGGCAGGTAGCCTTGCATACCCTAGGACAAGCTAATGCTGGAGCTTAAAGACCTGGGTTTGAACCAGCTCTGAACCTTTGGCTTCTAGCTTTCTGGGGTAGGGAGGTCAGTTTATTTCCCTGTGAAATGGTGAAAAGAATCCTGCTTCCTTGCCTTGCATTCCTCAGAGCTCTAATACCCCCTCCCCACAACCTGGATCTCATCCCCTGGGGCTGTGTCCCCCAATTAACTCTCCCTCAGGCCATTTATGACATCAGCAAGGCTGGAAGGAGGCCACAAAGCAGGGGCCTTGGCTGAGACCCAGCACCTGCATTTGGCTCTGTCACAGACTGCTGGATGGTGGCCGGGCCTTGTAGGGAAGGAAGGCCCATCGCATTAATTAACAGGTTGGGACAAGGGCTGTGGGGCTCCTATACTAAAATCAGGGCAAGTTGGAACAGGGTGGGGTTATCAGTGGAAGCTCCTCTACTTCCCTGAAGAGGCTGAGATTTACCTGTCTGTACTTTTTCTTCTAACTCCTGCCTTTTACAGGAGTTTAAAAAGATGATGCAATGAAACAGGATCTGTGGCTTAGTGCTCTTGGCTGGGGCTGGAGTGAAGAGGCTGAGGCCAGGAGGAGGGGTAAAGGATGCTCCTGGGAATCACCCCTTGGGGACCTAGAAAGGGCCTTCAAGTCTGGAGGTTTAGGGTATCCACCTGGGCAGCTGAACCTACCATGCCAGGGAGAGGTGGAAGACCATCCAAAGGACTTTTAGAGGGAGGACCAACGAGTTTGACGTGCTTGTCAGGAGAACCAAAAAGCCTGTGTCATTCTTGGCACTGACAGCTCCCAGGGGCTGAAAGATCTTTTTCTTGCACTCTGGAATGACACAGAATGACTTTGGGGGCCAGTAGACCAGTGGGCCAGGGTAGGGGTGTGACTTTCTTGAGCTGCTCAGCCAAAGGTATGGCTGTCCTGAGCCTGCCCCTCTGCAGCAACCACTCCTTGGGTTGGTAGCAGGAAGGCCCCTGTTGGCAGGCAAATGCTGTGACACAGCCTTTGTCTGCCTTTATCTGAGCCACCAGGCAGCTCAGGCTGATGAATAATGGAACCAAGCTCGTCTGTAGGCGCCAGAGCTTGAGCTGGACAAATCAGGGATTATTGGGGCCTCCTGCCTGCCTTTCAGCCCCCTTGCCTCACTTGGTGCTTGTCCTGCCTCTATGCAGAAGAGAAGCAAGGAGGAGCTTGGTTGGCGCAGACCATTGGATCATCCAGCCATGGATTGGCCTGCCTGGGAAGGAAGTGAAGTTTCTCTCCCTAGAGCTCTACAGCCAGCAGTTAAGGAGAGGTGCCAACCTCAAAGGAGCCATTGTGCTACATGCCCTTGGAACATCTTCTGGGCATCAGTTCTGATCTAGATGCATCTTTAGAAAGAATCATCTGGTCCAGCATTCCGGTTTTACAGAAGTATAAACTGAGGTTCAGAGAAGGAAAGGGAGACTTGGGCAAGTAACACAATTCACTGCAGGAAAAGGATTTAATCAAGCCCTATAATTTTAAAGGTGGGGAGGCTGCATCATATAGTGGTATAGAGAACCTCCCTCCCCCTAGATCCAGGCCATGTGACCTTGGCAAGTTGTTTACTTCCCTAGGATTCATTCTTCTTCTTCTTCTTCCTTTTTTCCCCTTTCTTTTTTCTTTCTTCCTTTTTTTCTTCTTCTTCTTCTTTTTTTTTTTTTTTTGGTTCCAGGAATTAAACCCAGGGGCACTTAACCACTGAGCCATATCCCCAGCCCTTTTTATTTTTTATTTTGAGACAAGGTTGCTTGGGGCCTCACTAAGTTGCTAGGGCTGGCTTTGAACTTGTGATCCAACTGCTTCAGCCTCCCCATCTGCTGAGATTATAAGCATGTGCCACTGGCTCATTTTTCTTATCTTGAAAATGGAGGTTAATACAAATATCCACCTTGCAGGGCTACTGTCAGGATCAAATGAGGTCATCTTTGTGAGCTCTTAGAGTGGTACCTGACCCATGGAAACCCCGTCAGGTGTTTGCCAAATGAGTTGTGACTAAGAGTTTACAACAACCCTGTGAGGAGTGTATTTTGGTCTTTGTTTGACAGTTTGGTAAACAAGGCTCAGAAAAGCTCAGGAGGATTCAGTGACTTGCCTAAGGACATACAACCCTTGATGGGCAGACTGCCTCTTAAACTCAGGCTTGTGTGAGTCTGGAGCCTTTTCCCAGAGCCCATTCTAATGGTCTCCTGCTGGCTCAAGGTGCTTGATGGACCCTAGTGGGAACCTGGGAGGGGTTTGGGGGGGCAGTATCAGCCAAACCCTATCCCCCTCCACAGTCTCGCTAGGAGTAGGGTGCCAATTTTTTGGCAAGATCTAGATGATGACATTAGTTCATTTACCCCTTTCCCAGGCAAGCTGTGTCCCGCAGGCTGGGAGTGGCTCTGATAGAGGCAGTTTCCCTATCCCCCAGCTCCTGGGCAAGCTTCTGAGTCCTCTGTGCTCTTTCTCTGGCAGGCTGTTTGGCACAACAGGAAACTGTGCTGCTTGCAGCAAGTTGATCCCAGCCTTCGAAATGGTGATGCGAGCCCGGGACAATGTGTATCACCTGGACTGCTTCGCTTGCCAGCTCTGCAACCAGAGGTGAGTGCTGGACCTGTAGCTGACCCAACATACTCCCCAGACCCCAGCCTGAGACATGCTGGGTGGGCCAGGAGTGCTGTGGAGGTGGGCATGCAAATGTGGGTTGTGCGCATGTTGTGTGGCTGAGTATGCATGTTGTCATGAACACATATGTGCGTGAGTTTTATGTATGCCTAAGCTTTGACGTGAAATGTGCATACCCCAATACTGGGTGTGCACATATGGCACATTTCTGAATGAATATAATGATAAGGTATGCATGAGTTTACTGTATATGCATAGTATGCATGTCTATGTCTATGTACAGTGGGTATATATGTATGAATTAACATTCATATGTACATATGTGTACATGTGTGTGTTTTTAAATGTCCATGTGCAAGGGGTGTGTGTGTACTGTGTGTACATAGATGAGTATGCCTGTGAATGTGTTTCAAATGTTTATATATAGGGGTATGTGTACACAGTATCCTTATGTGTAAATACATGCATGTGAGTTTATGTACAGTCTAGATCTGCAGGGACTAGCCACTCATTCCTGATCCCACTCTTGTGAATCTGATTCCAGCCCCGCTGCTTTTGAGATTTTTTTGGGCCCTACTCAGTGCCCCATCCCTTGGGAAGCCCTGGGTACTTAAGGAGCCAGAGCCCTTCACCCCTGACAGGGGCCTAGTACCAGAAAGCAGACCCTCTTCTCAGGAGCCCCCAGGTCAGGTAGGAATTCACAAGTATTCCCAGAGGGTGAGGTCCATAGGGACCTTCAGGGAACTCTGGTCTGGCTGGAGGCTCTGGCCAGACCCACCACTAGGAGGAGTTGGTGAGGTTATATCGCCACCTGGTGGTTTGACTGGGATCTGCTGGGACTGGGCCAGTGACCCTGGGGCTCAATGAAGACCTCAGCCACCCTGGGGACATCTTTGAGTGAAAGGCTGGGATCCCCCAATATTTGTAAAGGATTAGAGATTCATAGCATAGCCTCCCTTGGGTAGGAGAAGAAATGATAGAATAGGATATCCTAGAAGGATTTTCCAGGCAGCCTATAGATTGTATTTGAGGAAACATGCCCTCGACTAAGTCATCCTCCTAAGTAGGGGAGGGGAAACAGAGAGAGAGAAAAACCAACTATTTTATCTGTACCTCCCTTTTCTATCTCCATCTCTCACCACCTCTCCTCTTTTTCTTTCTTGGCGCTCTCTTTCTCTCCCTTTCTTGGGATAAGTTACTTCTGTACCTCTCCACTCCCTATGCCCCCACACATGGGAGACCTGACGGTAGGAGACCTGTGGCCCCTCTTTGACTTGTCTGTCTGTCCTGCATCTCACACTGCAGATCCTGGCTAAGGGTAATTAACTAGGCCTTCTGTGGGACTTTTCCCCTATAGAAAGTTCAAGGAGCAAACATATCCCAGGACCCCACCTCCCACATATCCTGCCTTCTGGGCCAGGCTGGGTCCTGTCACTCACTAGGATCCCTCCCATGGCTTCTCTCTCTTTCGCTTGGATTTTCTAGATTTTGCGTGGGAGACAAATTCTTCCTGAAGAACAACATGATCTTGTGTCAGATGGACTATGAGGAGGGGCAGCTCAATGGCACCTTTGAATCCCAGGTTCAGTAACGCCCGGCGCCTGGCCTCCAGGCCCATCTGTCTGTCTGCCATCCGCCTGGCAGGCTGGCCGGCAAGCCACTCTGCCAGCAAGGGCTGGCCAGCCACTGTCCTGCCGACATAGAACTTCTCCATCCTCAATGGGAGTGCGGCACTTCCTCCACTGCTGCCGCCTGTCTGTGTGTGACCCCTTCTGGGGCTGGGGCTGGGCCTGTACAGTCTGTCTTCTGTATATAAATGGGAACATTTATTTTATGAGAAATGTAATGCGATTTTATTACTGGCGTGGATTAAACTTATGAATGTTTCCGGGGATGTTACTCTGCGTTGTTCACATGACTGACACAAACCTGGAGTGCCCTCCCCCTGGGTAGAGTATGGAGTGGATGGCCAGCATGTGCTATTGCCAAGCAGGGGGGTTGGCCTTAGGTGGAAGAAACTGGAAGGAATAACTCAGAGTCCCCCATCCCCAGCCACAGGCAAGAATTAGGGTATTCCCCTTTGCTGAGAACATATATACCCTGGCTCTAAGCAAGCCTCTAAGAAGAAGGGCAAGATGATCCTGTGTTCCTGAGACCCCCACTGAGACCCCAGAAAGACTGCACAGATGGAGGCCTAGCTCTGATTTGCTCCACAGTAGGACCTTAAATCCTGAGCCTCCTATCATGGAAGAACCTTCCTACAACCCCTCTTCCCTTTCAGGATGACAGACAGTGTTTGTTGTCTTGGACCTGACCTGGGGTCTTACTTTCTGCTCCTCAGTGAGTGAGACCAATTCTGTTTCCTTCCAACTTGGCGCATGCTGGCTGGAGACAGTCAGTCAGTCAGCAAACCTTAATCTACTTTGTCTCAACCTATGCTGAGTGGGCTGGCAGAGCAAATCAGACACAGGCTGAATCATAGATGGGACACAGCCCCTGCCCTCTGAGGAGCTTGCTGTGGGACTAGAAAGCAAAGCCAGAGATGGAGAAAGCCAGGAAAACAAAGCACATCATGGTGAGGACAGAACACCGTAGGAAGAGCCGGGACAGGCCAGTTCTTTCCAGCAGACACCACCACTTGCAATGACGCCAGAGAGTCAGAGACAGACGAGCCAATGGACACACGGTCAGACAGACACACAGGTGTCGGCAAGGCAGGAAGACAGGCAAGCCAGCAGGCACTCAGCCCAGGCCAGAAGACGGCCAGACCTGCAGCAAAAAGGCAGACACCAGGGTGTTTTCCACCTTCCTGGCTGAGCCAGGCTCACCTTGAGCAGCAGGGACACCACCACAGGGCCAGGCACAGAGCTTAGCCCTGAGAAGCTATCATATCACTAAGAAGTATTAAAAAGAGATATTCTAGTGCCTGGACAAGGAAAACTGTAAGAATGGGCTCCCCACCCACCATCAGGCAGCTTGCTTTCTTTTTTCCCAGGGGCTATTTTCAGCCTGACCACTGCAGGAAGCTAAGGGTTGATATAGCCTGACTATGGCCTGAAGCTCTGCCTGTTCCTGGGCAGGGAACTGGTTGGGCTGGGCTACACCCTGGAAGCACCCCGCCCCCAGGCCTGCTCTTCCACTTTGAAGTGGGAGGATAGCTTGGCTCTCACGGGTGCTTGGAAAGTAATCGTTTTTTGAGGCCCAGTCCATGGGAAGGGATGGCTAGGGCCAGGGATCTTGGGGTAAAAGTTCTTAACTTTGGGGGCATCTGCCTTCTATAAAGGAGCTGCACCCATGTATATGCAAGAGAAGAGAGGCAAAGAGCCAGTCAGTCTGGCCACAGTGGGTGTTTTTGTGTGATGTGGGTTTGATGTGGCTGTGGGACTAGGAAATTATCATATACAATGATAATTATCATATGCAATGTAAATTTTTGAATGAGTTTGAGTGCATAGAGACATGGAGGACTGGAGTCCATAATGAAGTATTTTCTTGCTCTATGTGGAAGAACAAATTATTTCCCTGGATTATAGTAAAGCGCCCAATGCCAGACCCTTCCTGGACCCGTAGGTCTAGGATGACCATGCCCACCCCAAGACCCTAACTTTTAACTTAAGAGTTTGCTGCAGATAAAGTTGTAACACAAGTTAATTACATGGTTATGGAGAGATAACGGAGACACTCGAATGCAGTTTCTGGGCAATTACAATTGTTTCCAACAGAGTTACCATATTGCAGCCATGAAATAACATGTCATTTTGCAGTAATTATGTAATTAACTTGTCTCACCACTCCAGGTTGCACAACAATTAATTCACTCACAATGAGATAGACTCAAACACAGGCAGGCAGGGTTTGAAAGCCCCCAGGAACAGAGCTGGTCTTCTGAGAAGACCCTAGCCCCACACTACCCACCCCAGACCCCATCGGGGAGCTTTCACTGCTCAACATGATGACATGGAACATGCCAAGCCCAGCATCCTGGACCCAGTTATTGCTGTTTCACCACCCTCATACAGGAAACGGGGATGATCTGCTTCCCAGGCCAGCCACATGGCCCAGATCTACAACGTGAAGTATTGCACTTACGTGATGAGCTGGGGTCACCATCCTGGACTTTGTGAAGTCCTGACTGGGAAACCCCTCACCAGAAAGTCCTAGATCAGTCCAAAGATGCTTTGAAGAAAAAGCCTCATAAGCATTGATTGCATCAATAGGTCTGAAACCAGTAGGAAGGCAGAGGGTTGGGGGAGAGCAGAGACCATACTTTCTAGGTAGTAGGTTCAACAAAAGCAAAGCTGGAACAGCTACTGGAGTCTGGAAATTAAGCACCAGGGGAGGATTCACAGCCTCTAAGAGTGACCTGGGCAAAGCCTGATTCTCACCCCGAGACCCTGCTAGGAGAACCTTGGTTAAGTTTAGAGCATGAATTATTCTGGACTGGTTCTCCTTGGGATAGCATCCCACCATGAATGATTAGGGGGAAGAGCTGAATGAGAAGATCAAAAGCTGTAGCAACTGGAGCCTGGGGCACATGGGTGGTGGGGATGTGGACAGGCATTGCATTACAGCTGTACACAAATCCCCTCTTCTCACAAACAGCCTGTGGGACCCCATCTCCCCTCCCTAACCTCCTTGGTGGCCTGGTATCAGAAATACCATAACAGGGCACCTGAGCCCCATGGAATATGGTATCTGCTGTGTCCTCAGTCTTTGGTCTAAAGCTGGACCACATAGTCCATGTTTGGAAAGAAGTTCAATTCCATTTTTATTTTTTTAATTAGCTCTTAATGGTTACACATAGTAGTTGCGTTCTTCCTGACAAACTCAGACATGCATGGAAATCAGTTTCAGTTCAGGATCCCACCTTTTCCTCCCTTTTCTCCCTCCCAACCTCCCTCCCCTCCCCTTCTTCTTCCTCTACTAGGCTTCCTTTCATTCATTTGTTAATTTGTATTTGTTTGGTTCTTTCTGTAATCTTACCCTTCCCTCCCCCTTTCCTTTATTTTATTCTAGCCTCTACTATGAGAGAAGACATTCCACCTTTGAGTTTCAGGTATCAATTCCAATTTTGACACTACTGTAGAGCCCATCATGAAACCTCACATGGATCCTATCTCCTCCTGGGCCTGGTCCCAGAAATCTTGCCCTACATCCTGCGACAAGTAGGGGCTGTAGACAAAACCCACATGCCATTCCTGCCTGGGAGATCTCATCTCTACAAACACAATTGCTCTCTCCCTTACAGCTGTCAGAGACCACTCACGGACAGGCTAACCAAATCTGGCCCTGAGTAATCCTCAACAACACCCAATGGTACCAAGTGAAATAGGCTTGGGAAAGATGTTTTGTAGCTGCAACTCTTTTGAATCACCTTTGGAAAAAATGCCGGTGAGAAAATGATGTCATCCTGTGAGTCAATATTTAGCTTTTACCTCTAAAACTAGAATTACCTGGAAATGAATTTAAAAAGATAAGCTGATATGAAGATGGGTTCATCTTGGCTTATCATGAGAACTCCTTCTTCCTGGTATCTCTTTTGGCACCCAGCAACAACCAGCCTGTTCTACCAGGGGTTCTGTTCCCAACTTAGCAGCATCTCTTTGATGCTACCAATGTGGTAACCTCCTCTAAAGCACAAGTATCTTCAACAATGAAAAACTCTTCTATCTTTTTTTTCCACTGAAAAATTCTTTTACATCAAACTTATTTCCTCCCTGTAAAAAGTTTTGCCACCTGTATCCCATTCTTAGAGATGGGACATCACTTGATGGGGCTCCTTGTATTTAAGTTAGACCCTTATGACCCTCCCTGCAGGGATTCTGAGGCAGACCTAGGAAGACAGAAGACAGCTGCTGCTCAAAGCGGTCTTCAGGGATGTCAGAAGGGGTGAGGAGGAGGAGGGGTTGGATCATGCCTTGATAGGCTCAGGGAGGTGGGAACTCTGAACTCAGGAGAAAGAAATTGACTTTTAAAGCTCACTTCCAATGCAGTAGGCAGGGATAGAATTGCATTCAAATTGTTTGGACTCTCCCAAGAGGTTTTTATTCTGGACACCATCCTTCTCTTTCATGAGAATTGGTGGAAACCCTCTATGCTGTGGTGTTCTCTATAACACAAGTGCCTTCCTTTCTCCCGACTCCAGGCTACACACCTACCTGAGGCTCCCAGTGGCTACTGTACAGACCCTGATTTTCTTTCATGTGTTTGGGACCCCAGAAGGTCCAATAAGAACCTTGAGGCTGAGGCTTAACTCAGAACTCCTCCCCTATCAGAACAAAGCATCCAAGCTGAGAGAGGCAAGGGTGGTACTGCCAGCTCTCAATGTCCTGTGTCCCTCTAGGCATTGCAAATTCCTGCTTTTATAGCAAATTATCTTTTTCCCTAGAAAACTAGTCATGCAAAGTCTGCAGAAAAACCTGCTTTCTGGATACATTTTCTGTGGAGGGCAGAGAAGAAGCAATCGTCAAGGCCACATTGGAATCAATCAGCTTGGGGACCTAGTCTCCTGGCCCAGGGCTCTGCCTCCTGCATCCTGTGACTTGCCCGAGACAAACATTCAGGTCCCCAACTGTTTCACTGACTCTGGGTTTTGCAGAGCTTATGGCCTTTGAAAGGAAAGTTTGGACCCTTTTGGGGTTCAGGAACTTTTTGGCTACCTGTGACACTTGGGTTGGGGTTTGCACTAGAAGATCATCATATGGACAGTGCTCAGAGTCATAATTGATTCATGGTGAGCCCTATGAATGTAGCTGCTGCTGGGACCATTCCCATAATGCAAGTGACCCTAGACCTGCTGATCTGATCCTGGCCCGACTTCCCGCAGGAGGACTGACTCACCACAGCAGCCTCTGCAGAGAGACACTGGACTCCAGGGCCATAGGGAAATCCAGCCCTGACTAGCATTTGAATAAAACTGAGGCTCAAATTGCGGTACTAGTAAGTAACAGAATCTGGATTTGAACTTAAAAATTTCCACCAAGTAACTCCCAAGTGAAACTGCCTCCTGGAGGCAGCCCCAGACAACAGAAGGATTTGGGAGTCCAGAAGTAGATTTTACTCCTAATGAAGCTATCAGAAGAAAACCCCTATTTTCTTCTACAACCCACACGCCACTGAGAGCTTGGTCCTTGGGTGGGGAGGATCCTGGAACATTTCTGTTCCTCATTGCATGTCCTGAGCATATCACCAAGCCTGGTCTGTGCTGGGTAGGAGAAGCAGTGCAGGCAGTGTTCCCAGTCTCTGGGCTGGAGGTTTATCAGTGAGGTGGGGCCCAATGCAGCAGCACCATTCATTCATTCGGAAGCCAGTCCATCAACAGGGGAGTCAAGTGCCTGCTACATGGCAGCCATGGTGCTGGGTGCTGGAAAATTAAAACATCAATGAGCAAGGCAGACAGGACCCTGGGTTGTTTATAGTCTAGTGGGAGAGAGACAATAAACAAATAAATAGATAATAACAAGGTAAAGATTGCTGCAGGCAGGGAGTGGCTGGAGGGAAGCCTATTTAGAGTGGACAGGGATGAGACAAATGAACTCGCTTTGGGGAAATTAAGGCCCAGAGAGGAAGCAATGGTCAAGGACACATTGTAAGCTGGCCAGCTTGGGGACCTAGTCTCCTGGCCCAGGGCTCTGCCTCCTGCAACCTGTGACTTGCATTCCAGCTTATGATCCTGCTTGAACACCCAGTGCGAGGAGAAGAGGAAGCTCCACTCATCCCTGACACCTGCTCAGTGCTTCTCTCCCTTTGTTTTCCAGGTTACTAAGAAATATTATTCCTTAAATGCCAAGAAATTAGGTTTGGGTTCTTGGCTGCCAGAACTGCCAGTCTTCCCATCCCATAATGGCACCAACTAGGGACACATTGGCTAGATCTATGGCTTCTGGGCTTCTCCTGAGGATTCTAGTGTGATGGTTCTGAACACTTGGAATTACTGCCCTCCACAGAAGATGTATCCAGAAAGCGGGTTTCTCTGCAGACTTTGCATGACTAGTTTTCTAGGGAAAAAGACAATTTGCTATAAAAGCAGGAATTTGCAATGCCCAGCGGGACACAGGACATTGAGAGCTGGCAGGACCACCCTTGCCTCTCTCAGCTTGGATGTTTTGTTCTGAGAGGGGAGGAGTTAAGCCTCAGCCTCAAGGTTCTTATTGAACCTTCCTGGCTTCTGGGGTCCAGAAATGGGATAAAGCTTCTGGGTTTCTCTTAGCTGTGCCTCACAGGCTGAGATGTGCTGGCTCCTGTCTGCTGTCAATGACATGCTGCATAGCTGGCCCCCTGGAAGGAAGGGTGTGTTGTCTGGCCCCTTGGATGTCCCTGCCTGATTCACTTAGGCTTTCAGGGAGACCTGTGGGTTTTCAAATTCCACTCAAGGTAACAGTAGGCCCCTCATTTCTGATCTGGGGCCACGGGACTACCCTCTACTCCTAGCCTCTCTCTTACAGTGAAGGAGTGAGATTGAATTTGTACAAAGTAGAGTTGGGGTGGTCACTAGTTCCATGGGACTCAGGAGAACATGGATTATTTCTCCATGTTCCTTTGAACTGGCTGCCCCTCCACCTAGTGCTCAGCTGGCCCAAGCCTGTCCTTCACCCACCCCACCTGCCTTCTTATTTGGGGCCTATTTGGAAGCTAATCCTTGTGTTCATTAAGTGACCCCCTTCTCTTGCCCTCTGCTTTGATTAGAGACAAGAGAGCTAATTACCAGCCCCTGCGAGCCCCACTACAGGCCATTTAGAGCTGACGCAGCCCTTGAAATGATTTAAAAATCCCATTTCCTTGCAGTGAAATGGGCTACCCTTCCCTCCTCATTAAGGCTAATTACTAAACATTTCCCTTCTGAGGAGGGACCTTGCTCTTGCCCTCCACCCAGCCCCACCTTAGGCAGTGGCTCCCCACAGAACTTTCTCAGGCAGCAACAGTCTCTTTCCCCTCTGGGCAGGCACCCCAGTCAGGTCAGGATGGCTGAGGCTGGCAGGTGACATGAAGAGGTGCTGAGACGGGGGGTGGGGGGGGTGGGGGGCAGATCTGAACTTCGGGCAGGCAGAAGAGCCTCTGGGGCCTTTGAGCTGCCAAACTACCCCTCCCACATCCAATATTTGAATTTGCTGGGTTGAGGGGGAACCAGTCAGGGCTGCAGGGCTTCCTGGAGCTCTCCATGGTCCTGAAGTTTCCTGAACAGAGCATTTTGTCTCATGAGCAAAGGCTCAGAATGAAAGGTGTGGTGGAAAGCAGCTCCTGGGATTATGAGGTGCCCTTTCTCTAGAAAACAGGAGCTCACTACCACCAGAGCAGCCCAAGTCAACAAATGGAGGCCCCTGCTCAGGTGCTTCTGACTACAGAAAAGAGGCTGACACTGTGCCTCATTGTGACACTTGTGTTTTCTCCTTCTGTCCCCTGCCTGGAATCAGAAAAGTAGTAAATCCAAATCTTAAAAAAATCAGACTGTGCATTCTTAATTTTAGCCCATATTTAAATTAGTTTCATAATGCTTTTTCTTTAACTTTGGGCCTCTAACTTAGGCTTTGAACTCCATCTGGCTCTGCTCTCTCTGAATTCATTGAGGACTGACTGGCTACATAGTCCTCAAGGTCCCTCCCCCTCCCACATTTCCCATTACTTCCCTTCCAAGGGACAATTGGTGTGAGCTGACCCTTCATGCCTTCTTCCCAGGCTCACCAGCAGATCATGAACATCAATGTGTAGCTCATAACCGAGACTGTTGGAGAGAAAATAGAAGAAAAAAGCAGCATGATCTGCTTTTTTGGAGACATCAAAGCCTCCCCAGTGTATGCTCTAGGCCAAGCAAGGATCACACTCAACCTTTTACCACTGTTTTTTGTCTCTTGTGACCTTCAACAGAGAAGCCTCTTCCTACACTCTACCAGTCCTGTATGTCTTCAAGCTTTGCCTTTTGATATTTGCAAGTAAATGTCTGAGAAAGGATAAGAACACCATGCAGAGGAAGGAATGTCAATTCCAAAGTACCAAATAGATAGAGATTCCAGGCTCCTGATCCCCTCTGGATGATGTCCAGGTCCCCCTACTGTCCCCCACTTCAACTCTAAACACTTCCACTTCCCAACCCCTTCGTCTGTATCAACCAGTCAAGATTACAGACTACCACCCTCCCCTACCCCAAAAGGCCTTCCTTCATATCTTGAGCTTTCTATCTGCCTCTTCTCAGGTATTTTCTGCCACATGAGCCATCACTTCATCATAATTCTACCAACAAAGTTCCTATCCATCCACTCCCCCTATGTACTACTTATATTAGTGGTCTATACCTAAGGTACACAGAGCAGGTTCCACATCCCAAGAAGCAGTAGAACTGACTTCTATTCTCTCCTGTGTACCATCTATCTACAGTGCAGCATATTTTATTTCCTCACATGTAAAGTAGAAAAGCAGCCCTGAGCAATCTGGTGACTGAGGCAAAAAGATGGGATTGATTTGATTCGTCCACCCATCTATCTACCCATCCTTCCCTCCATCCCACCTTCCATTCATCTTTCTACATCTATCCAATGTATGTTGAGTGTCTAATAGATTGTAAGGCAAAAGAGATGCAAAAGACAGATGAAACAAAGGCCCCCCTTGAGAAATATCACAGAGAGGAGGGGATCAGGAGCTAGCCTATTTAAAAAATCATAACTCAGTGTGGTCAGTGTCAGGTTGGAGCTCTGAACACAGGCTCAGAAAGAAGGATAGAAGGGGACTCAAAGCCTAGGCGAAGGGAAAGTATCTGAAGAAAGAATATTTGAACCACTTCAAACATAGGAAGATGAGCATATCCGGCAGTGGGTAAAGACACAGAAGTGGGAAAGAGTGAGGCTTGGTTGGAAGTTGGTCCAGAGCTTGGTGTGTATGCAACACAGAACACAGAGGGCTTGAAGGACTGTTGTAAGGCTGCTGGCAGGGGCTCTTGTGCCAGGCTAGGGAGATGGGCCTTTATCCCCAAGGCAACAGGGAAATATCAACGCTTTGTATGTGGAACAAGGACAAGATCAGATCTGTATTTTTTGAGACATCACTCTGGGGTGACATAAAGGGCAAATCAGAGGGAGCAGATGCCAGGGGTGGGGACAGGGCAGACAGCAAGGGTGGGGACACCTGCAGCTTCTACTGTTCATGTGAAAAAATGAGTTTTGCACAACTTCCTCTTCATAAGCCCCTGCCAGACTTTTTTGTTTTTATGTCTATTGAAAAGCATATATTTATACTAGAACTTTTTGGGGGATATGAAGGTCAAATGCTCCCATCCAATCAGTGTTTCCTAGATCCGGTTTTTCCTTTTCAGAAATCACAACCTCCAGATCTCTTCTCAGGAACTTTTATCCACTCTCTGCTCCTAGGGCATCTTCAATCACAGAGAATAAAATGGCTAAAGGAAAGCTATTTAGATTGGGCAAATAATTTCTTATAAGATGAAATGAACTGTGGCCATCTCCTCATCCCCCCAATACGAGGGCAATTTGGGCTCAATGAGAAATGAATTGAGAATGATGCCAGTATTCCCAAGTGGCCCAGATGGTGGCATTCTTTGTTAATGAGGAGTCCAACTGCAATAAAAACTTGGTCATAAATGAAGCAAGTACTTAGCACAATAGTTCCAGGTAATAATTATTGAAGAGAAATAAAAACCAGGTAAGTAGGATTATGAATTCTTCTGGTAAAAATCAGCTTTGCAGCAGTGGTGAATTTCTGTTAGGTAAATTCAGGAGGATCCAGGCATCCATGCCTAGCTGAGAGGCAGAACCACAGTATAGTCACCAACATCTCCTCATGCATAGGAACAAGGGAGCATCTCCCTGAGACACCCTCTGGTGGACATTTGGGTGACTCTGCACCTCCATTCTGCAGATCTGTCTAAAAAGGATGCCTGAAACCTACTAGGGTCAAGTGTTAGATATTCAATTTGCCCTAATCAGACTAAGGACTAATATTCTATGACTGGAGGAGTTTTCAGTCTTCCTTTCCATATATGACTAAGGAAACAGGTAGTTCTATATTCCCCTGACAGCCATCTATGTCCAAAAAGGAAAACAGTCTTACAATCAAGATTCTACCAACGAAGGCAAAATGGAGGAATGAAAAAATCTATGTCCTTGGTGGCTTGATTAAGCTGCTTGTTACACATACTTGGGACCCAACCCACCTCAAAATGCCTCTATTTTTTAGGTTCCTCAGCTCACAAGTTTCTCTGCACAAAGCACCTTTACTAGTACACCCCATAATGGACTCCAGCAGTGAAGTTTTTTGCCCCTTGTTGTAGTACAAGTTTATGGCTGCATAAAATGCCATGCCCTGGTCTTTCCAACTCTCTGGGTTGATTTGGGGTGTTTAGCTTAAGGTTTCAATAGATATGATTGCTTACACCCATTGGAGTTGAGCATGAGTAAGACTGGGGGGAAATAGGTATGTATCCTGGCATTGAGAGAAAGGGCAGGACTTTCTCCTCCTTCAGATACCTTTGGACATCACTACCCAGAGGGATTTCAGACCACAGACAGCACCCCTTGTCCTGAGAGCCCAGGGAGAATTTTCCTGATTTTCCTCTCAAGAGAATAGTATTAGAGGATCATGCACTCACCTCACCTGAGAACCAAAAAGGAGAGGCTTGTACTGCAGATAAAGAATGGATGTTCTCTCCAAATCCACCCCTGTATTCATTCCCATTTACTCTAGCATTCTTACTCCCGGACCTTATTACTTGAGGAGAGGAGTCATGCACATGCAGGTAGCAACTGGGACCAGAGCCCAGATGAGACCCCAGCACAGTGCAACAAGGGGCCAACTGACAGGCAGGCAAAACCCAGAATTTATCTTTCCTCAGAGCTGAAGCATCAGCCAGGAGAGGCTCTCTAAAGCAGGTCCTGCCCTGGCTCCAAGGCATGGCATGGCTAGGACTGCAGGGACCATCACAATTGATCTCCCTCTCTTTCCTGCTTTGGATGCATGAAAGGGACTCTGATGCCTCATGCTGGCAGCTTTGATGTCCAGCCTGGTCCACTGAAAAGCCCTTTCCCTGGCAATGTTCTTTGTCTCTCCTTTGAGACTCTTTCCCTGTCTTCATCTCTGTCTCTCCCTCCCTTTCCCTTTTAGTCTCTCTCTTTCTCTTTGACCATTTCTCCCCTCTTTTTCCATGTCTCCCTACTTTGTAGCTAAGATATTTTTCCTCAGCAAAATCTGAGTCATCTTTAAAATGTCTGAGTTCAGTGAAGAGCCTGCCACAGGGCCTTTGCTGGCCCAAGCCAGAGGCTGCTTATCCCACATTCTCCTATCTTAGAAAGAACATGAGTCTTTTGCCTTCTGGTACCTGGATGCTGGCAGGTGGTCAGAGATAGATGGGAGCCTATCTCGGTGATCTGGGGGGCTCCACCACATTCCAGAATATCCCCCAATCTATCTGCCTGAAGCCCCAAGCTCTACCATTTGTAGTCAAACCATGGGGAAGCCCCACCCCCTTGTGCCAGCTCCCTTATATGTGAACCTCATAATTGTCCTCTAAAGGGCCCCAATTATCAGAGTTCTTAGGGAACCTTGGAGGAATGTGATCTTCCATATATGCAAGATGATTTTTAAGTTTCATGCTTTGTCTTAAAGTTCATGTGCATCTTTGCATATCAGTTGATAATATATCTTTTTAAAAGTAAGCTTTTTTACTGAAGTAGGACATAAACAAAAGTACTCTAATCAAAATAGAGCACAATAGATTTTCAAAATGAGCATACTTATATTACCAGCCCCCAGACAAAGAAAAGGAATATTGCCAGAAGTCCCCAGTGCCCACTTCCAGGCACTACCTATCAAAGGTAATAACCATCCTGCCAATGCATAATACATGCTTCTCAAAATACATATTTCAAGTTCCTGCCTACTTAAAATGTTTATTGAAGAAGCCCATGCCTATTCCGTGGCATTGACAATCTCCTGCATGACAGTACAGACCCTATTCTTGTTCAATCCTTCCAACAATTTCACCAAGTGAGGATGAGCATCATTATTATTATCACCACTGTATTGTTGGGGAATGGACATTTAGAGAGATGTTGACTTGCCCAAGTTCCCTAAACCTGTGAATCAAAAAGCATAGATTTGACTCCCAACACAATCTCGGAAGCTCTGTCAGCGGTGGCACTACCAGGGAACAGAGATTGGCTCACGGGAGTCTAGGTTGTTTCATCTAATGTGTTAAGAGCCTTGAAAACATTTGAAGTGCAGGGTGTGGGGGGGCAGGGTTTAAATGATACTGACTCCAGGAATAGGGACAAGACTCCAGCTTGCCTGACTAGGGTGGCCAGTGGCCAGAAGGTATCCTCTCCAGAGAACCAGCCTCCCAATTCTTGTCCTCTGAACCAGTCATGACCATTGGCTTCCCACATCCATGACCAAACACTCTTCTGGCTCTTCCCTACAGGCAGAGAATAGGCTATGGTCTGGGCTCCTTGGAGTTCTGAGTGACCTTGAATAGTTCTTTTCCCCTCTCTGAGCCCCAACTCTTCTGTAAGTATTAAACTTGAAGGAAAGTCCCTCATGACCAAAGGTGGGGCTCATGGACCCCAGAGAGGCCAGCAGCAGACATCCTGCCCATGCTGGATGGTCCTCACTGGATCGTATGAATAAAATGGCAGGCCAGGTCTATACATGCTCCCTGGCCTCCTGGATGGAGGCCTCCTTTTCTTACTAACCCCAGCAGGAAGGTTACAGATGTCACTAGGATCAGAGAAGGGATCCCTGTCCAGATCCTAGGGAAAGCTATACCTTTTGCATCCTGGGGAGAATCTGACCAAATTTTTCTACAAGTCAGAGGATTAGAGAGAGTGATCTTTTTAGCTTTTTGTTTTAAAACATCAGATCTAATGTTTTGGAGGGGGGACGTTGTGAAGGATTGTGACCCTTTGCTAAGAACCTTATTGCCAACCCAGGATGCATTAACCGAATATAGGGGTTAAACTGTGGAAGGTGACAGGCTCATTCTGCTCTCTCCTGGCTAGACCAGGAGACTTCCTTCTAGAGGAAGGTCTAGGACAGGAAAGACCTCAAAGGAGGCACAGCTATAGCAGCTAAGCTTATTTTCCCTGCAGGAGTGCAGCCTCAGGATCCTGTCATTCCACACCATGGAGCAAAGTGGTCCAAAGTGGGCAGTCTGGCATTTGTCAACATTGGGTTTAGTGTTCAGTGGTGTTACTTTCCTTAATGACCTCGCATCTGTTACTTCTTACGTCTGTCCCTCAAAATCCTCCCTACCTCACAGGGACAATAGGAAGACTACAAGAGGTGATACATGAAAAATACCCAGTACAGCATGTGGCACATAGTAGTTAATATCAATTGCCTTGGTGGTAGTGAGCTTCTCATTCCATTAGAGTTGGGGAGCCAACTCTAAGGGCTACCACCAGTTCTTAAGTAGACTTCTGTCATCCCTTATATAACTTTTTAAAATTGACAGATAAAATTTCATGTATTTACCATGCACAACATAATGTTTTACACTATACATACATTGTAGAAGGGCTAAATCTAGGTAATTAATATATGCATTACTTCATGTGGTTTCTTCCATGACTTTTGCACCTGGATGAGATGCCCATGATAGTCTGTTCATTTGTCTGCTAAACTTTATTCCAGCCTAGAGGAAAAGAAAGGGATAGATAAGGTGGTCCCAGCCAGTGCCTGCAGAGGAAGACTCAAGAACTCCTTTCTAACTTATCTCCTTCTCAGAAAAGTCCTCAAAATTCCTCTTCTGAGCACAAAACAACAGGATAGGGACAGGGAGCGGGGCAGGAAGAGGTGGCTTAATAAAAAATCCCAATAAAGCTCTGCAGCCCCTGGTGGCCAGGGGCAGGTCCTGGGCACAAGCTTTCTTTAGATCCGCCCACCGGGGGGCCCTGACTAATATTCCTGGAGCCTCTGTCTGCCCCTGGCTTCATTACCCATGCGGAAGGGGCCAAGAGGTCCAACGGGGCTCCCTGATGCTGCCTGAGAATATTGCCAAGTCGCCCACCCCAGCCCCACCCCAGCACACATACCCTCCCTTCCAGACCCTCTGCAGAGGAATGGGCTTGATTCAATCAGTCATTTGCCTGTGGGACCATCTGGGTCAACTTATTATGGGAGATGCCAGTATCAGTGAATCAGGCCACCCTGATGTGAAATTTGGAGCAAAGACTTATTAAAGAGTAGCAGAGAGGCGCTGGGATGGGAATTCTCTTCCCCCAGAACAAAGCAGAGCAGTCAGACCCACGGTAGGCTCCAGTAAGGAACTGTGAGGTAGATAGGGGAGCCCCGGTAGAGACCCGGGTAGAGCTCCCCTGCTGGTCAGAGCTCATCCTCTGGCAGGTCTGAGCTAGCCTCCCTCTGTGGAGAGCTCTGAGGAGGACAAGCTCAGGCCTTGTTCCTTCTATCTACCTCCTAATAGAAAGCACAATGCTTCAAGGATTTGGGTTGAGAAAAGCTAAGTCCAGCCAGTTTGAAGACAAACAGACAAAGGGCTGGTACGGGACCGCCCAGAGTGCCTCAGTCCTCAGCTGCCTACAAAAGGCAGGAAAAAGGAGTGTGGACTTTGCAGCGGAGCTTAAGAAACAAACCTGTGAAACAGAGACAGTCCCCCTGCTCCCCCTCCTCCAGCATTAGCAGGAGGAGCTGAAAACATTTGTTCAGAGAGAGGGTGGGGGGAGAAAACCCTAAGTGCTTCTGCTTCCTTTTTTTTGCCAAATCATGCAGAAGATGCTGGCAGCTGCAAAGATTCAATTATGCACAATGCGAAAAATCATTTACAAAAATAATGGCACTCGAAAAAAATGGCCTCTCCAGAAATGGCGTGGAACAATAAATCCGTTAATTAGCTAATTAATATTCAATTGGGGTCAGTGGGCTTAATAGAACCTTTCTTGGAGACCCAAGAAATTCTAAACTGCCGCGAGGCGCCTGCCCACTGCCATTATCTCAAGCAAGCAGGCCCTTATCGGGCTGCCAGCTGTCCCCGAACAATGCGGGCCCTTATCAGCTGGGGCAGCAGCCCTGGCCGCTCACTCAGGCTGCCTCCGCCCAGAGGAGCACGCAGCCTCTTGGTAATTGATATATGGCACAGCTTTGTCTGAGGCTGTTTGCTCTGCTGGTATTTAAGGCAGCGCGGGCCCCCTGATTGATTGCCATTGGCCAGGTTTCTGCTGTCAGTGACAACCTGTCAGTGAGGGATCAGCCAATGGCAGTGGCTAACACTCTTTATGCCCCAGCCATCTGGGCCAGGCCAGAGCCCAACATGCAGCAACATGGCCCATTGGGTTTGGCCTAAATTTTGTTACCATCCTAAATGGGAACCTAAGCCCTATAGACTTGGGTGTTTGGGTGGGTTGCCAGCATCCTTTGCTTTGCTTTGATCATTGTTCAGTCTTTTTCTCAGGAAAACAAGAGGTTGGCCCAGATCCTCGCTACTCTAAGTACAGTCCATGAACTTGTAGAATCTGTTGCCTAAGAGCTTGGTAGAAACCTCAGATCTTCTGAATATAAGCCTATAGGGATGGGGTCCAGGAGTCTGTTTTATCCAGCTCTCCAGAAGACTTTCATGCTGAAGTTTAAGAAGCAGTTGACAAGATCAGGGTTTCCACTCCTGGCTTAGTCTTAGAATCACCTGGGTGTGCTGGTGGTGATAGTGGGGTAGAGGTGGGGGTGAAGATTAAATACACGTATTCCCAGGCCCTGCAGTGTAGACTTATATTTTTTTTTAGTCATGGAGTATGTGTCCTGAGCACTGGTAGGCATAAGGCACTCTAGGAACAATAGGATGGTCAGCAAAGAGGTAGAAAAACAGGCTGCCATGGTCATGCCCATGGGGGTCCTGTCCAGTATGGAATGAGGTTGCACATGACCAACAGTTGAGACAAGCTCTACCTATACAGGGCTCTGCCTCCATAAATCCATTGGGAGCCAGGAGCCAAGTTTCCATAGAAACAAGGGTCCCCACGGGAGGGTACTTTTCCAAGCTAGCCCCCAGATACTGTGAGACCCATAGTAGAGCTGAGTTTCAGCACATCCGTTTCACAGGAGCGGGTCACAGGATCAGGAAGGCTGGAGAAGGAAGTAGAAACTCAGGGAAGAAGAAGGTAGAAGGGGCTTACTTATACTCTTACTAAGACTCAAAGCCTAGGATAAAGATTCGGCTACTTTCTGAGTGGGAAGTTTCTTCAGGGCCCTATATTCCTGTGGTGCCCCATCTTCTCCCTTCACCCCACTAGCTCATTCTCTATCATGGCACCCTCCCAGGCCTACCCTCTCTGGAAGGGCTCAGAGTCTCAGAGGGAATGGGAACCAGCAAACAGGCTTAATGGACATTTCCTCCTAGGTCATTTTCCCTTTAGGAATGGGGTCCTGCATGGGAAGACCAACAGGCACTTCTAGATCTGCCCCAGGCCTCAGGGGAGGCTCAGCTGCATGCTCTGACTGTGTGGGCTCCCAGAGTCGACAGCAATCAGAATGAGGAGAGGCATGGCTGATATTCGTGGTCCCAACCAAAAGATCCTTTTCCTTAACTTCCCCCAACCCAGACCCACACATCCAGACTTATGGGCACTAGAGGACCCCCTTGGTTGTGTCTCTTCATGTGAAGGAGCAAGTCTGATCACTAAGGCAGAAGGGCCATAGAGGGATCTGGACTTCAAGGTAGCCTAGGATGAGGTACGTAGGGAGAATACCCACTAGTTCTCACTCCACCTTCTCTTACCTGCTGTGTGTGAGCTAGACCAGCATCAGGAACAAGGAGGCCCCAAGGTCAAGGGCCAAACACCAAGCATAACTCAACTCAGCCTCTGTGGTCCTTATCAACACAGTAGGGAGGACTCTGCAAATGGTGGAGCTTAGTGAGAGAACTCAGGACCATGCTCCTAAATCCGGGCCATGTGTAAGGATCTGAGTTTTAAAAGGTGACAGGACTCATTCACGGGATCTGTGGGGGTATGGTGGGACAACACTGGTCTAAGCAAAGGACAGCTCTAAGCTTAGGACGATGGTGTCCTGGACAAGTGAGCCATCAGGGCCTTCAGCCTCAAAACAATTAGAATAAAGTCATCAGTCCTGAAGTCCTCCAAATGTGACACCTGTGAGGACTAGAATGAAGAGCAAGAGCTGCTGAAAGTCTTTTCTACTTCCTGGACATATTCTAAAGTAGCTGGCCATCTGATCTGTTCCTTTGTCTCTAATGGGAACCAGCAACACAGGCTTAATGGACGTTTCCTCCTAGGTCATTTTCCCTTTAGGAATGGGGTCCTGCATGGGAATACCAACAGGCACTTCTAGATCTGCCCCAGGCCTCAGGGGAGGCTCAGCTGCATGCTCTGATTGTGTGGGCTCCCAGAGTCGACAGCAATCAGAATGAGGAGGGGCATGGCTGATGCTCGTGGTCCCAACCAAAAGATCCTTTCATCTGTGCCCTCCCTGAGGCTCTTGGTGTATCACAAGGCTGTTGAAGAATATCAAAGGCAAGTATCCATCAGTCATTGCTCTGCCAGGTTCAATGACTGCCATTGAGATGTGTTGAATTCTAATAAGAAATACAGCTGTCTGTTCAATAAGCAAACTATTGACTTGAGAACCCATGGGTGAGCTCAGGGCCTAACCTAGCAAGTAAACAATTAGCTTTGAAGCTGCCCAGGCACCAAAAACATTCTCTTCTCTCTCCCACGTATGCTCAGGCACATGGCCTTAGCTCTCATGGGACTCCTTGATCCCTCACCAAGCAAGTCTGCTCCTTTGGACAATTTGGGTTTGGCCCATCTCACTGAATCTTGAAAGAGGAAGCCCAAAATTGCTCTCCTCTGGCTTAGAGCCCAGTCCCTCTGGGGAGTGAATGTGCATAAGCAGGTACAGGGGCCAGACAACCTGGTCTTCTTTCCCCAGGTCAAATCTGTTCTGATTGTTTCAGAAGGCTCCCCAGCCAGTTGTTGGTAAGAGGTAGTTAGAGGCAGTGACCGAAGATGGCTATAGAGAGAGAGTCATGGGGAGACTGAGAGATAGACTAACAAGAGAAGCAGAGAGAGGCCTCCAGAGAGCTGGAGGCTTGTGTGAGAGAGAGCTCCTATCCCTGTCTGGATTATCTGGGACTCTCCTTTGGCTGCCACCGAGACATGCTATACCCACAATGACTACTTCCCAGATGGGAGTGGTGGTGGGTTGGGACCCTACCGGTTTTCTTGACTCCAAATCCCTTGCATGACCTTGAGTATCTGGTTTCCTGGTAGCCCTCTTCGTTGAGCAGGGAGAGGGCTGAGCTTACTCCCAATTCTCTTTGCCACTTGTCCTCAAGAATATTGAAGCCCTCAGACCAGTGTCCACCCCAGTTTTATAGATGAGGAAACCAAGGTTCAGGGTGCAAAGAGTGCCCGAGTACACACTGTAAACATTGGGGTCAGCAGCTGGGCCAAGACAATCCAGGGACAGTCCTCCCTCGTTTACCTTTAGCTCTCTGCCTACTGCACCCCTTCCCCACACACCCAGCTCTCTCCTTTGTGGGGGTGTACGAGCCCTAACATGGGAGGAAAGAAAGTTCCTGCTAACCTGAAAACAAGCCATAGGAGCAGGAGGCCCTGAGTGCGCCTGCGGAGTTTGGAGCTCCTTCAACTTCACGACTAATTGCAGAGAGGCGGTGGGCGGGCTCTTGGCAAGCGATTAGCTGTCCCACTGCATGAATAATTTGCATAGAAAATGCTTTATTTTGGCAATCTATTAAAGGGCCCACAGTGCTGTGGCTTATCTCAGTCTCACAGCAAGGGGAAGGCTTGGCTATCTCGTTAAGTTCTGTTGATGCATAACAATTTGAAATGGGCACAAGCTAGTATGACATTTAAGGATGCCTTCACTTAATTATATTACACAAACATGGGGTTGTTTATCCTTGGGAATAAAGTCTTTTTGAAGTCAAAGTTGGCATGTGCATAAAGGAGGGCATTTTAACTGATTTTTCAAGAGGGGGCCTCCTCACTTCAAACTTGGGGGGTTGCATTTCCTTAGGGCCTTGTAACACAGAGGGTTCTATGGCTGAGATGCAGACTTTGAGATTGGTTCTTTAGTTCTTCTTCTTTGAGGGTGGCCTACTGTTTGGCCTTAATATGGTCTTGTGGATAGAAAAGCTTATTAGAGCAAGGAAAAGAGAGAATTGCTGTGTGACCTTGGGTGAGCCCCTCCCCTTCTCTGAGCATCCATTGCCTCTTGCGCAACACGTGGGCAGGGCTTTCCTTTTCTCCAGTGATTGACAAACCACAGTATATTTTCACTTTCTCTCTGCCACTCTTCACACTGACTGTAAATAAAAATTTAGACGCTTTGTTAAGACCCCCTCAGACTTTATCTAAAGACTGGATACATGATGGAGAAGGGAGATGAGGAAAAATAGGAGAGGGCTTACAGCCACAGCAGCATTGATATGTTTCTGTTTTGTCGAGTCCAAAGGCCCCAGAACCTGCAGAGCTAGCAGCCTTGCCTCAATTCCTCTAAAATTAGGAATTAGGTCCTGACTGGAGAAAATAGTAGAGTTCGATGGGTATTGACAAAATCCACAAAGGCTTGAGACGCCTGTCTTGCTCACAAGGTGCTCGTGGAAATGCTGTCTGAATGCCAGCTAGCTCTTCACCTCTGGGCTTTGGAGCAGAGATCCAGTGCTGCTGTGGGAGGAGTTCTGGACACAGGGTCCTAGGGGCTGGTGTCTGGCAGGACAGAGCTTTGACGTCTTCAGTGAAAGTATTGCCTGAAGGTTCACTCAACAGAAGACACTGTGAGCAGAAAGGCTTAGTCCAGGGTCCTGGCTCCCAAGCTCCATGCTCCCCTGAATTCAATCTTTCTGGAAAACATAATCTGATTCTACCTCCCAGATCCTTCCTGTCCCTCTAGGACTAGGTCTGCCCTCTCCTCAGCTTATAGGCAACATGGTCCTGCTTCTCCCACTTCCTGGCACTTCACTTAAATATATGACTGTGTGTGTGTATGTGTGTGTGTGTACGTGCGCGCACGCACAGATAAGAGATAGAGAGATTAATAGATACATTACCTGTTATTAAGAACAGAGAAAATTTCCACTCCATTATGATTTTCTATAGATAGAACTCTTAAAATAACTGAAAGAATATTAATTAGCATTAATAGCTAACTTTATTTTTGAATGATGTGAATGAGACTACTTTGGATGAGACCTAAAGAAATACCAACTCCTAGACACAATTACGTAGCTCTTTGGCTAGTCTATGACTGTTGTTAATCACTGACATGATTATCCCCCAGTTTGGTGTAAAATTAATCCACTGGGTATGTCAACCTTGAGTCAAAACCTTCCTGGTGAAAGACTTAAAATCAGCATACTATAGTGATGCAGCCACATCAATGTTTAGAGCAGCTCAATTCACAATAACTAAGCTATGAAACCAACTTAGGTGCCCTTCAACAGATGAATGGTGCATATATACAAGAAAAATGTGGTACATATAAACAATGGAATATTGCTCAGCCATAAAGAAGAATAAAATTACAACATTTGCCAGTAAATGGATAGAATTGGAGACTATCATGCTAACATGAAAAAAGCCAATCCCCCAAATCCAAAGGCCAAATATTTTCTCTGATATGTTGATACTGATTAATAATAGGTGTGGGGGAGAAGGGAGTGAAGGTTCACCAAATTAGACAGGGGGGAGTTGGGGGAAGACAGGGGAGATGGGATGGGAAAGACAGTAGAATTAATTGAACATAATTTTCCTATGTTAATAATATGATTACATGACCCTTGTATCTCAACATCATGTGCAACCACAAAAATGGGAAGTTACACTCCATGTATGTACAATATGTAAAAATACATTCTACTGTCATGTATAACTTTAAAGAATAAATTAAAAAATTTAAAAACCTTCCTGGTAGCACTAGAAAGAGCTTCCTATCCAAATGTTAGCACAAGACAAACAGTCAAGGTAAGAGAACTCACTATTAGGCTTGTATCATATAAATAACAGGCAGAGGTACCACCTACTAAGCAGTTTATTTTGTACCAAACACTACACTAAGGACTTTGGAAGGTGAAACCATTTGAAACTGATGTTTTTATGGTTCACAAATGGGCTACATGGTAATTTCATATGGCCCCCTCCTAACTTCATACCATACCCTTACCATGGTTATTTGCCTTTCCATATTACAAAATAAGAAAATGAGAAACAGAGAAATTTAAAATAACCATTTATCCAAAGTACAGAGCACGTGAATATAGCCATATTTTGAAGACAGACAGCTCTAACTCTATATAGACACCCAGCCCTGATACTTAACTTTTCTTCAAAATGTTCCTGTGATGGGGCTGGGATCATGGCTCAGTGGTAAAGTGCTCGCCTAGCACGTGTGAGGCCCTGGGTTCAATCCTCAGCACCACATAAAAATAAATAAATAAATAAATAAAGATATGTGTCCACCTCTAAGTAAAACAAATATTTTTTAAAAAAATGTTCCTGTGAGTATTTCACCTGTTTCAGTGAACATGGTTAAACTGAGCCTGAGGCATGTTTTGTGTTCAATTAACATTTATTAAATAAATGGATTAATAGAGAATTTATTCTCCAACATCAAAATCGTGTATAGGAACATGCAAACTGGATGATGTTAGCCTTGGAAGACAGCTCGTGGCTCCTCACATTATCTTCTTTCAATCTGACCCCTTTTACCATGTTCATTCCTAGAGTTACCTATGGAGGTAGATAAATCTGGAGGAGTGCAAGAGTGAAAGGAGATAGATCCAGGGGTTACATGGATGTCAAGACAGATAACCAGGATGGGGGGAGGGGAGTCATTTGGAGGAGCAGAGAAATGGAGAAGAGAATAAGCAGGTCAGTCATATCATGAGCCACTGTTGGTTGGCTGGGAGAGCTAAATCCTTCCTGGATCTGAATTTACACATGCATGCTCACCCAATCCAGCAGAAAACATGTTATAAAATGTCCATTAACATCAAAGAGTCCTTCTAACGCAACCATCATTTCCTGAGCACATAGAGTCTTTGCTCTCTGAGTCTCAGGTTTGTTCTCTGGGCTCAGGTCAAACCTGCCCTCTCATACCTAAACCCATAGCTTCTTCTCTTCCCTTCACTGTCCTGTAACAGTGCCCATGGGACTAAAGTTGGACATCCTCAGCCAGTTGTAAAAGGAGAATAGGCATGGTGTGTATTCTGGAGAGTATCCCATGATCTCATTCATGGTATGAATCAGCAAGCTGGACTATAATTTACAAGTAAATTATTGGACAAACATAACAAGAAATTGAAAACTATAAAATGACATATAGATGCACAATTAAAGCTGCCCTCTTGATTGAATTCCAGTAATAAGAAATAGATAAAGTCATCATAACTATTGCTTGGAGTTTTGCATTAAGTAGTAGTTCCAAAAGGAAATGATAGATTACAGATGCTAATGCTGTGAATCTGCCTCCCTTCAGGTAGCCAGCCACAATGCACCTGTTAATAATCATAGCAGTCCACAATAATAGGGGTACAGAGGGGGAAGTCCATGAATTTCAGATTCCAGGCTCTCTTTGAGGCTTGAGGCATGGGGGAACAGCAGATGATGAAGAAGTATACCTTCCTTGAGCCTTAAACCTCCAGATTCAGGTGATTACCAAGAACCTTCTGAAGAAGTAAATTCAGTTCTATTCAATGACTTACTCAACATCTACATGCCGCCCTTACTGGGTCCCACAGGGCTACAGTGAAGAATCACCCATGCGCCCTGCCCTCAAAAAGCTTGCATATTTTGCCTTGTTAAAACCTTAAGAATGTCATGCTTAGCATCATTATCATCCCACTTCTACCCCACAAGCAACATGTTTTACAATCTGCAAAGCTCTTTTATTTCATTAGTGCATTCAATCTTGCAATAACTTCACAAGAGTGGAGAGAGTTATTGATATACTTTGGATGTTGAATGTCCTCCAAAGGTCTATGTGTTTAAAGGCTTGGTTCCCAGGGTGGTGCTATGGGCCTTTAGGAGATGGGGCCTTGTGGGAGATCTTTAGATCACTGGGAGTACACTTTCTTCTTCCTTTTCTCTCTTGCTTCCTGGATCATGATGTATATGGTTTTGCTCTGCCACATACTCCCTGCCATTGCTATTTGGCACCCCTACCAGAAGCCCAAAGCAATGGAGCCACTGGATCAAAGAATGGAATCCACAAAACTGCAAGCTGAGTAAACCTTTTCTTTTACAAGTTCATTATCTCAGGTATTTCATTGTAGTGACAGAAATCTGATTAACCTAGTTATCTCCAGAGGAACTGGGGCCCCAAGAGCAGGCGACCTCCCAAGCTCACTCAATGTCAGTGATGATGAAAGGACCAGGTCACTAGTATTTAATTCCTAGTGCAGAATTCTTCTCATAAAAGCACACCATCTCCTGGAACAGGTGTAGGGAGAGAAAGAAAACTTTGGCTCTGCCATAATTGATCCAGTCTGATGACAAAGGGGTATAACTCATCTGCCCTTTAGGATCTGCTGAGAGAGCATATCTTCATGGAGCCAGAGTCCAAAAGAGCCTCATCTGGATAGATGAAAGCAACAAATGGATAACTTATCTTCCAGACAATCTCAGTTTCCTGAGTCATTTATTGTTCATTTAACAAATATTGACTGAGGTCCTCTTGTGTGCCAAAAACTGTTCTGCAGAACATCCTGGATATGGTCACTGGCTTCATGGGTAAAGCAGTTTGAGTAAGGACAAAGTCAAGGTTGTGTCCATATCTCCAGGTACTGCCTTCTTCCTCTCCTCCACACTCTAGTCTGGCACAACTCAGAGAAGGCAGAGCCCTGGTACCATGGACAGCTCGGTGCAGATGTCAAGGAGTGGAATAGGCCAGGAAGGCAACTCTGTTCTCAGGGATATCCTCATTTCCTCTAGGAGAATCCAGGAAAAACCTGTTCTCACCCTAGCCCTAAAGGAAGTTGGTGACCTCCATCTCCTACACATTTAAATCAATCTATGGTCCTATGTTTTGGCATATTGCATTCAAAGCCCAAGCAAGATTATCTGGATATTCTGAGGCTGCTTAGAGAAATCACCTAGATCTACTCTTCCTTGTTCCTTCTTAAACTGCTTTTCCCATGATGCCATTCCCTGTGACTCAACTTTTGCCCCTACAACCAAAACTCTGATCCTTCCACTATCCTATTGGACTTTGAGTTTGTTCTGGGTGCTTCTAGTGAATGGACTTTGACTTTTCCCAAAATGGGGTCTGATTTAGCTTGCCCTGGTCTTACCTTGGATAGGAGCCCCCACATGGCACCCAGACCTCCAAATCCATATGCTATGTCCTCCTCCAGCTAAAGCTAAACAGACAATTGAGGTGGACATAACTTTGAAATGGTTCACCTAGGAGAGGAAGGAAAAGATGTAGTTTGAGGACTATTTAGAGTCAGAGCCAGCAGTCAGGGAGAGGTTGTACTTTGTTATTGCTAGAGAAGGGCATCAAAGGAGTTTCCATATGAATGCTTCTATTTCTTATGGTTTTTAAAATAATGAGTGAAGTGGCAAGGGGTGCAAGAGGAGGTTAGAGAAGAGAGAATACATTTTGAAATAGTTTTTATGAAAATTAGGAAACAGATGCTGGGGGCAGATGGTGAGTGGACAGTGTCGAGAGCCTGGCAGAAAGGGCACCATAGTTTGTGGGATTTTGATTCTTGTGTTTGGTCAATTGAAAAACTAGCACTCAGCTCCCTCTGTGCAGAGACAGGAAAGACAAAAGCTTGGATTTGTCCAGGATTGATCTGGAGTTTACTAACAATGGCAGTGGGGAAATAGAGGACAATGGAGTTAAGTGTGTTGACAAGACACTGGTAAATGTAGTGGATCATGGAAGGATAGTAAGGAAATAGTGCCAGGAGAAGACCGAAAGACTTTTAGATAAAGGAGGACTTGAGAAGCTTCCAGGCCCAATTAAGATATGAACAGTAGAAGCCAGGGCAAGGGCGTGTGAATATCCAAAAAGTTTGAGGCTTTAGTCACATACTTTATGAGTAAAGCAGTTTGGGTAAGGGCAAGATCAAGGTTGTGTCCATAGGCAAGAGCTGCTAAGGAGTAGGAGACAAGCAATGGAGACATGCACAAGGAAGAAGGAAGTTGAGAAACTGGGAGGTCAAGGTATAGAGAAAGCTCTCCCCACAGATATCACAGTCTTTTGTTCTTCCCCACATGCTGGCTAAGAGTTTCTATGAGATGTAAGTTTCATGGAGAAATCAGCAACTGTGAGGATTCACGTTATGTAAATTGTGAGAGCAAAGATATGGGTGCTTTAGTGAAAAAGAAGCACTGTGGTTTTTTGCTCCACTCCTTACCCAGTTGAGCCCACATCTAAGAATATCAAATCCATATGCAAAACTTAGGAGAAGCCCATGTGTTTCTCTGCTCTCAAGAGCTCCCTTGAGTTATGCTTAGGTCCCTCTCAGGTCACCTCTTCCCTGCCTGCGATAGAACATCATGGCTAAATTGGTGATGTGTGATAGATTACAAAAATGACTGCAAACTGCTCTTCCTCCATGTTCCCCTTTGCAATGTGACTTGGAACATTTCCCATCAAGAGTCTTTTTCCTGTCCCTTGAATCTGGGATGGTTTCTGTGACTTGGTCAAGAGAATACCACAGAATAGACATTGTGTAAATTCTAAGCCTGGACCAAAAGGAGCCTGGGCTGCCATATGCACATGTTCAGGCTGGCTTGCGAATTAACAGGAGACATGTAAACCAGATGCCTCTGCACACCCAACTGGCATTCAGCCAACTTCCAGAAGCAGAACTGGGAGCCATTGAGGGATGCCATCTTGGACCCATCCTGCATCCAGCTGGGTCTCCATGAAGAAGCTTAGCCTGGATTGACCAAACCAGATTCAAATCAATAGGACCATTTGGCCAGCCCATGGATCCATGAGAAATAATAAATTGTTATTGTTTTAAGCCACAAATTTGGTGGAGCATTGGTTTGTTATGCAGTAAATCCTGGAAGATACAGATTGAGTGAAGAAGCGATAAATATGCAGTGTCCTAAGAAATAAAATGATTATGTGATAATCAATAGAGGACACACCACAGGGCCACATTTCTGCAAAAGCCCCACCTTCTTCTCCCTCCTTCTGGATTGATTCAACCCATAACACAATGGCTCATGACTTGCCAAGAGTGAAAATAGGAGATAGCCCCCATTTTTCTCCTTAGTCAGACTCTTTTGTGGACCTACAACTTACCTAACTGAAAGGAGGCTCCTTGTGTGCCATCAAAGACTTTAATAATGTCCTCTGTGGGCAGACAGTGTTGTACTATGCTGTGTCTCCTAATACAGCTAATTGGACAAGAACTTGGTTTCTGACCAGGATATGGCAAACCATATTCTTACTTTTGAAAATCTGGGTTATACAATGTGAAGAAAATAAATTGTAGTAGGAGTAGAGGGTGAAAAAAAAAGTGCATCTAGTAAGGTCTTACAATGGAGTAAGGGGACATGGGTCTTAAGGGCCATAGAGGGTTATGGCAAGTTGAAATTGAAAAGCCACAAGGGAAAATGAACTAGAAACATGGAAATCAAAAATAAGGATATCAGAAAAATGGTGGTAACTGACAGAGGAAAAGCAGATACACAGGTTAATGGCAGAGAAGGTTGGTTAATGATAGAATAGTGCTACAGGGAGTGTAAGCCCCTGCCACCGAAGTCTTCTGGCTACTAAGGATCTGGAACCAGTATTTGCCCATTCCCCATTAGGGTCCTATCCTTGAGTTTCTCAAAGCTCAAATTCCCTTCTTATCCACCTCACTTATTTGAGTTGACCTGAGTGAACTCTGATCCTTGTACAGTAATGACCCCTGAATAAAACAGAAGCTTATCTCCCAAGACTGAGGCCTCATAGGTGCAAAAGCAGACAAACATCATCACTGCCTATCCATGAACCTTATTTTCTCTGGTCCCCAGTACCTACCCAGGTAGACAGACCTAAGAGAAATGGCTGCCAAGGTCATCCGGTTGTGAGGCTGTAGGGCAAATGAAATGTATTTTCAGGATGCAGCTGTAGCACTAATATCCAGACCCCACTGTCACTCCTGATCCTGCCCATAATGCCTTTCTCTCCTGCCAACCCTGGAAAACACTATTCCAACCCCCAGGATATACTCACATTTGGGGAACCACCACCACCTCCAAAGTCCTCACCTCAGGAGGGATTCTCTATGTTCTCGGTCCCTGCTATGCTCTCCCTTTAGGACCCAGTGGTCTCAGACTTGGAAGACCTTAAAGAGGCACTCTGTCCCATTTGTAAAAGAGTAAACAGAGACTCAGAAAGGAAAGTACCCCAAGACACAGAGGCTAACCAAAGATAGGAGCAGGAATTGGAACCCTTATCTCCTGCCTCCTTCCTGTTTGAAAAGATACTCAACCAGTTGAGAGGATTTATTAAGAGACTGCAATCAATGAACTACAGTGTGCATTCATTCATTCATTCATTATTTTTTGATCCACTCATCAAGTGCCAAGCCTTATACTTAACAAACCTTAGCTGAACTATGATTTTCTCAAGCACTATAATTTTCAACATTTTCTCTGGGTCAACACAGCTCAAGTCCAGAGCCTGGAACTCAGAGCCCAGCTCAGAGTCAATGATAGAGCCAGGACCTCGATACCCTCAGAGGTTTCCAGAGGGTGACAAACGTGCGACACCTGTGATGATCAGCCTTTTTCTTCCCATGCTGGCAGTGCATGTAGAAAGTTGTCCTTTTCCCTTAGCTGTAGTACAGAATCTTGGCCTCCCAGGCCTAAGACCTGCTATAGAATAAAAGGTCTGAACCCAGTCAAGTCTGAACCCAGTCTCCTACTACCTTTTCTCTCTCTTAATTGGAGAGTGTTTATCAGTTGATGTTCACCAAGAACAGAGCAGCTTCCACCTGCTGGAACCCATCTAATACCCATCAAAACTTTATAGGAGTAGGTACTACTAAAACTCTCACTTTTGCAGAAGAGAAAATTATAGCTCACAGAAGAAATCATTTGCTTGCACCACACAGATAGGAACTGATAGAGTGACTACTAAAATTCATGTCTGATTCCATGGCCCTGGCTATTTCTGTGATGCAGCTGAAGGAGAAAGGGTATCTGGAGGTTCCAGAGAAGTGCCTACTGAGGACAAGCAGATGCTAGAGCACCCTTTCTTTTCTTTTTCTCCCTTTCTCTTTCTTTTTAATTTGTTCTAATTAGTTTTACATGACAGTAGCATGCATTTTGACGTATCATGCATAAATGGAGTATAACTTCTCATTCTTCTGGTTGTATATGATATGGTAGAGCACTTTTTCTTGGGCCATGTTAGTCATAGGGTCTAGGGACCCATCTTCTGTTTCTCTCCATGTTAGGTAGTACCAGTGATTCACTATAAGTCCAGAATTCTGAAATTTGGACTGAGAGGGGGCCAGTTTGCAACTGTGGGAGCTCATGGCTCAGGCTAGGGAGTCAGCCCAGGTCTTGGGAGATGGGGTAGACAACCTAGAGCTGCTGTTCTCGATCCTGTTCTTCCGGGCACCGTGCTGGATGTAGAAGGGGACCATGTCCATGAGACCGAACTGCAGGGGATGCCAGGAATAGGCTCAAGGCCCATACAACCTACCTTTGCTGCATTTCATAGGACACAGAATGGAATGGACTTGGGAGAGCTACCCAGAGCAACTTTAATCTGAAAGCTGGGGACAAAGTTGCAGCCACAGAGCTGCACAGGGGTGGGTTTCCTTAGTGAGGAGATACTCTGAGGACTTTCAGCCAATCCTGATACCCTGCCCCTCATCTAAGCCCACACAGAGTAGGGAGGCCCGCCTGGACCCTTGGAAACAGAGAAGGCACTCCTCACCTTAGTACTAGCACCTCCAGAAAAGCTCCCCCTATAAGTTCATGGGGGTAGTGGGTGATTCTTCAACAGAATAAATGGTCCCTTATCAGCTCTTTGACAAGAAGGACAGTTGTTCCCTTCCTGCTCTCTAGCATGCAAAATTGTCCACTGGTGATCTCAGGAACTGTCACTTTGGTTCCCATACGCACACTGCCATCTGCTGGAGTTACAGAGAAGCAACTTGCCTGCCTGCCTGCTTCCTCTAGCCTCCCAAGTTGTTTTTCACATCCCTTCAGTGTACCCATTCTTCTCTATCTTGAGTTCCTCTTCCCCAATTCCCCACCTTTAGTTAACCTTTAGTTAATCCCTTAGGATGAATTCCATCCTAAGCACAGAGCAGGCACAGAGCAGGGGCAGAGAGAGGCTCACCACAGTGTTGCCAAGGACTGCAGCAGGAGGGCTTTGGGGGGCATGTGGCCACTTGAGGCAGGAGGAGATGCCTGTGCCCTCTGCCATGCATCAACCAGGAGAGAGGGGGCTACGAGGCCCAACCTGTTGAAGATCTGGAGGGGAAGCTTCATGGATGTGCTGTCTCCAGTCTGCCCAAGGGCTGTAACAACTAGTCCCATTCCAGAGCTGCACTGAAGCTGAGAGGGCTGGGGCTGGCGCTGTGTATACCTGCTTGCAAACTCTAAGTACAAGTTAGGGGAGTCAGAGCCACCTAGAAGAGCATCAGGAAGGGAAGAGTTCTTTAAGACCGCCTATCAGAACTCCCCATTTTGTGGATAAGAAAACAGAGGCTCAGAAATAAGGTAATCAGGTGGGAGTTGTAGCTTAGAGGTAGAGCATTTGTCTAGCATATGTGAGGCACTGGATTTGATCCTCAGCACCACATAAAAATAAATAAAAAAAAATAAGGGGCCGGGTGCAGTGGTATACACCTGTAATCCCAGAGGCTTGGGAGGCTGAGACAGGAGGTTGCAAGTTCAATGCCAACCTCAGCAAAAGTGAGGCACTAAGCAATTCAGTGAGATCATGTCTCTAAATAAAATACAAAACAGGGCTGGGCATGTGGCTTAGTAGTCAACTGCCCCTGAGTTCAATCCCTGGTACCCCTGAGGAATAAATAAATAAACAGATAAATAAAGGTATTGTGTCCATGAAGAAGAAGAAGAGGAGGAGGAGGAGGAGGAGGAGGAGGAAGAGGAGAGATAAGGTACATAACACTGACCCTCCCAATATCAGGGACTATGAAAGTGTATTCCGGAATCCCTTCACTTACAGCTGGGAAAACCAAGGTCTGGAGGCTCAGCAGGAGGGAGGGAGGCTGATTTGCCTGAGGTTGCAACACTAGTGCTTATCTGTGCCGTGGTTCCTCTGCACACAAGACTGCCCCAGTGTGGAAAGGTTGGCTCCTAATGTAGGAGACTCTGGGGTAGGAGAGTGGTGGGTGAGCAGGGAGGTTGCCCAGGCTTCTGGTGAGGAGGAATGCTGAGGCAGCAGACTCCGGGTGCCCCATCCTGCTGGGATGCTTCCACCATTTCTCTCGCCGCTCAGAGCAGGGATGAGGTAGGAGGCATATTTATTTCTGTGCTTTTATTTACTCATCTTTTATTCATTCACATCCTGTCAGTGTATATTGTTTACATTATAAATCATATGTATTCCCACACTCCCTCTTAAGGAAAAAGCCCAAGAATACAGATTGTTCTGAAGCTGTGAAAACAGTAGTAGCAGCAGCAGCACTATGTCTCCATCCTCCCTCAGACCTCTCAAAGGGCTGCAGAATGTTCTCATTGTGCCAAGCTGAGACTACCTAGACCCCCCAGCACCTACCCAGTGCAGCATGTGCATCTCACCTTCAATAGAGGGAGCATGAGAAGGAGGAGGAATGAGAGGGTGAGGCTCTGCCGGGAAAACTGAGGAAGATATCTCCCCTACATCCTCTCACCAAACTAATCAGGTAGGACTGGAATGGGGCACCAGCTACCTGAAACACCTGAGTTTAATTCAAATTAGTCTATAAGAAAGCCTCAGGCAAAGTGTTGGACTCCAGATCTCAAGAACATTGAAGAAGCAAATTTTTTTAAAGAGAGAGAGAAAGAGAAGAGAAGAGAAGAGAAGAGAGAGAGAGAGAGAGAGAGAGAGAGAGAGAGAGAGAGAATTTTAAAAATATTTTATTTTTCAGTTTTCGGCGGACACAACATCTTTCTTTTATTTTATGTGGTGCTGAGGATCAAACCCAGCGCCCCGCCCATGCCAGGCGAGCGCATTACCACTTGAGCCACATCCCCAGCCCCTGAAGAAGCAAATTTTTGAAGGAGAGATGGAATCAAGAATTGATAATCTGGTGGGGTATGTTATTTGAACAGAAGCAAGTCAGGAACAAATGCAACATGTCCTGGGGGTAGGGCGCTGGGAGACAGTTACAACTTGCTTTTATAGATTGACTTAAGTGGATCCAGAAGGCCTGGAATTCTGACCAGACCGGATTTCAAGAACTGAACTGAAGTAGATGTATCTTTCAGCTCTGAGAATGACCAGAAGAAAATTAGTATGTACATCACTAAGGAGGGGGAAAGGCCCCAAACTTCTTTTAATTGCTCATCAAAACCTTTGAATATGTCTAAAGCTCTGCTCAGAGGAAAACTCATTGCCTCAATCTCATTGTTAGAAAAGATAAGTAACTAATAGCTGAACCACAGGAAGATTCCAAAAATCACAGTTGCTCAACACAATAAATGTTAGTTCTTGTTCATGTTTCACCCAATAGCAATGCAGTCTGATGAAGGATCTTCTACCTGGTAATTGAGGATGGTATCTCCCCTCACTGGAACACATGGCAAACAAGACTACAGGTAAAAGGGGAAGGAAGAGGAGGTATGTGGGGAGCCACTCCAAATGCATGCACCTTTAAGTCCTGATGCACCACGGGGATCTGAAAGATCAACATAGTCCAGCGCAGTAGTGCCCTGACTCTTGACTCTGTCTTTTCCCTCGCTTAGATAATAAGGTGTGGCCCTGGGAGTGACTTTAGGAGTAGTTGGCACCCAGAGGGGTTGAGCTACACTCACTTTTTCCCTTGTAATCCTGCCCCTTGCCTTATTTGAATGGCTTCTTCCTTATAAAAGAGTTCAGCACATGCTCCTCTCTCCTAAGATCAGAGAAGCCATCACAGGACCCAAAGATAAAGGTATTTCTCTGTCTCTTTGTGGTTATTTTGTGCAGCCCAGTTCACCTGGAGTGACCTTGAGTATTTAGTCGTGGAAAGTGACAGAGGTAGAAAACATATTAACTCTTAACTGTCTCAATACAGACAAGACATACATCACTTCTGCTGAAAGTACATTGGCTGGAACCAGTCACCCGGCAGAAACCAAATTTCAAGGGATGCTGTGAGATATAGGCGAACAACAATGCATATATATATCCAGTGAACCCTGTCTTAACTGCACAGTTAACATTAGACAAGAAGCAATTAAATAATTAACATATGAGAAACTAGAAAAAAATAACATATTTTAAGTTCATCATTCAAATCTCAAAACAATCTTCAATCAACATGTTTCAAGGGCTGGGGATGTAGTTCAGTGCTAGAGCACTTGCCAAGCATGCTTGAGGCCCTGGTTCAATCCTCAGTACTGAGAAAAAAATTAACCTGCTTCAGGAACTTCAAAGAGAACACTACAAAGCTGTTTTTGTTCCAATAGAGCAACCCTAGGATGATCTAACTGCTTGCATTCTTTATCACAAATAAATCCTCACAAATGAGGAATACCAAACTTATAATAAACTTTTAAGAGCACATTTATAAGAAATCCAAATATATTCATGGAAATGGAAGAATAATCTTTATTCTCAAGCTATCTTTTTAAAAAGTGAATTAACTGATCCAGAGTATACAAAGAACTCAAAAAATTAGACAATAAGAGAACAAACAACCCAATCAACAAATGGGCCAAGGACCTGAACAGACACTTCACAGAGGAGGACATACAGTCAATCAACAAGTACATGAAAAAATGCTCAACATCTCTAGCTGTCAGAGAAATGCAAATCAAAACCACCCTAAGATACCATCTCACTCCAGTAAGATTGGCAGCCATTAGGAAGTCAAACAACAACAAGTGCTGGCGAGGATGTGGGGAAAAGGGTACACTTGTACATTGCTGGTGGGACTGCAGATTGGTGCAGCCAATTTGGAAAGCAGTATGGAGATTTCTTGGAAAGCTGGGAATGGAGCCACCATTTGACCCAGCTATTCCCCTTCTTGGTCTATTCCCTAAAGACCTAAAAAGAGCATGCTACAGGGACACTGCTACATCAATGTTCATAGCAGCACAGTTCACAATAGCAAGACTGTGGAACCAACCTAGATGCCCTTCAATAGACGAATGGATAAAAAAAATGTGGCATTTATACACAATGGAGTATTACTCTGCATTAAAAAATGACAAAATCATAGAATTTACAGGGAAATGGATGGCATTAGAGCAGATTATGCTAAGTGAAGCTAGCCAATCCCTAAAAAACAAATGCCAAATGTCTTCTTTGATATAAGGAAAGTAACTAAGAACAGAGTAGGGACGAAGAACAGGAGAAGAAGATTAACATTTAACAGGGATGAGAGGTGGGAGGGAAAGGGAGAGAGAAGGTAAATTGCACGGTAATGGAAGGAGACCCTCAGGGTTATACAGTGGAGGGGGTAGAGAGAGAGGAGGGGAGGGGAGGGGAGAGGTGGGGAGGGGGGAGGGTGGATGATGGGAAAGGCAGCGGAGCACAACAGACACTAGTATGGCAATTTGTAAATCAATGGATGTGTAACTGATGTGAATCTGCAATCTGTGTATGGGGTGAAGGTGGGAGTTCATAACCCACTAGAATCAAAGTGTGGAATATGATATGTCAAGAAATTTGTAATGTTTTGAACAACCCACAATAAAAAATTAAAAAAAAAAAAAAAAAAAAAAAAGTGAATTAACTGGACAGTTCTAGCTAAGACATCAGAAGTTGTCAATATATTCAAATTTACTATATCCTGCATTCAAGCTTGTACTTTCAAAATACTTAAAAATATATTTGAAAATAAAATTAATAACCATATTGAGGGGCTAGGATGGTAGCTCAGGGGTAGAGTGCTTGCGTAGCACATGTGAGGCACTGAATTTGATCCTCAGCACTACATAAAAATAAATAAATAAATAAAGCCATGCTGTCCATCTACAACTATTTTTTTTAAAAAAGAATTTTTTTTTAAAAAAAGGACAACATTGAGGGAAGCCCTGCAGTACCTGTTTCTACAAAACACCATTTAAAAACCACCCAGCTACATACAGCTTGATAAATACCATCTAGGCCAAATGTGAGAATGTGGGTAATCAATCATTCAATGCAAACCTGTTCCTACTTCATTTACCCAATTGTGGTTTTCAGTTGCTATGTAATATACATATAAATGTATTTCCAGTCAGTTTGGAGCTTTTTCAAAGCACTTTATCTGCAGAATCTACACACTCATCTATTTAACAAATAGTTATTGCAGTTTACCATGTGCCAGGCACTGTGCTGAGCACTGGGGGTGCAGATGTAAGCAGAAGAGACAAAACGTCCTGCCCTCCTACACCTTATACTCCAGAGGAGAAATTGGCAATCAAATAAGTTTTAGAAAGTAGTAAGAGCAATGGAGAAAGATAGAGCAGGGCAGGAGGATGGGTGTCATATTTTTAATCGGTCGGTCAGGGAAGGCCTCACTGAAAAAGATGATCTTTGAGCAATCACTTGGAGGGGATGAGATTGTGCCTTGTAGATATTTGGAGTCGCAGCTTTCCAAACAGAGGGCACAAGTGCAAAGGCTCAGGGTAGGTGCTCCCCAGGCATGCTTTTGATGACAGCAAAGATGCCAATGTGTCTGGAGCTGCAAGCCAAGAAACTGTAGAAAGTGAGCTCAGAGAGGTGAAGATGTTCACAAACTTCTGCTGCTTGGGGACACCTAACCATATCAAAGCAGAATCTAATTTCTCTCCTTGTCTCTTTTCATTCAAGGGTCACTGTCTTCCGGAATATTGGAACATTGTCCCAAGTGCATTCTTGACCTGGACATGCTGCAGCCTGCTCCTGCTGCACCACAGCCCTCCACCTACAGTTACTAGTCACCTGATAGTCAGGATTAGCATAATTCACTCCTTCAATGCTGCTCTGTAGGCCTGTAGGAGGAAGAGCAGGGAACAGTTCCCTCCCTTTTTCCAAGATTACTGGCACAGGCCATGGTATGCCATAGGGTTTTCTACAGGCTTGAAGAAATTAACCTGTAGGAAAGGAAAACCATGTCGGAGGAAAACCTGGGTATTTCCTTGAGGAAACTCACCAGCCATCTCCCCACCAAGAGCTCCTTCCAGGTGACTCCCTGGTGGGCCCCATTCCTCCACAGACACAGTTCTTCAATGCTGCCCTCTCTTCCCCAGTCTCCAGGCTGTCAAATTCCTGTACTGGGCCACTAGAGAGAAAGTTCCCACTTTTAGAATGTAACAACCTCTCATTGAAGGAAAGCACTAATCTATTCTGAAAAGTTCCTTCATCTTCTTTGTCTCAACCCCTACTGAGTCCAGATGGACGTGTCTCTGGGCCGTGTCTGTATAACCAGAAGATTCATGGAAACATTTTCCCTCTGTCAAGTTCTCTCCCACATCGCTAGAATACAGAAGCATATGCTCTAAACTTTTTTTTTAATGGCAATATTTATTTCTGTGATGCTTGAAACAATTAAAACCCATGAAATGTTATGGGAAACAAGGGCCATATCTCTTCTTCACTATACACTCCACTTCCTGGAGTAGGAGTCACTGACCAAACATCAGGTGTACATTCAGCTAGGCAGGGCCTCTTTAATGATTGGCACAGTGGGTCCTAAAATGTTTGAACTTTTAAAATTGGAAGGAAAAACAAAATTTTAGGTCAAAGAATATGTCTTATTATATAATATTCATATATTTGTCTTTATATCAGCACAGACATAAAATACAATTTTAAATATTTTTATAGTGGATGGGGCCCATAAAGACAAAAGTATCTTACGCCCTGAAACTCGACAGAACCTGCCATGACTCAAACTTAACTGGGTCATTCACCCAGAATGGTTTGTTTCTCAGATTTTTGTGACATAATTGTGTAAAACCAATTTAACCCTTAAGTAAAAGAGAATAACATTTAAGTTCTCATTGTTAGTGATGAGCAAGAAGATCACCAAGTTATAAAAAAGACAAAAGGGAGGAATTAGGTAGAATTAAACTGACTTCTTTGTGGCTCTTTTCTAGGCTCTAGATCCACAGTTCCAGCTGGAAGTAAGTCATTCATTAAATAATAATAGTACCCACTTAATAGTAGTAACATTATTTTATTGAAAGCAGGCTCCATTTGAAATATTTTGCATGTGAATTCATTTATTCTTTGAAATAGTCTTGATACTTTCAGGTGCAAGAGATAAAAAATCCGACTCAAACAAGCTTAACGCTTATAAAAAAAAAGTGGAGTAGGAATGTATTGGCTCACATGGCTGGGAAGGATTCAGGGCAGAGAAACAGGATGAGCAAGAGCACAGAGAGTGTTGGGGGTGGAACAGGGATTCAACACTGGCATGCTCACTTTCCATCTACTTCACTTCTGCTGTGTGTGTGCACTTCATTCTCCCCTTCTTCAGACAGGGCTACTCCACCTGGTGGAGAAAACAGTTACCTGGAAACCCTAACTTTGCATCTACCTTACTTTGAACTCCCCATAAAGCAATGCTAAGGCAAGAGTTCAGGTGCAGTACTTTGTTTGGAAGGAGACCCCAAGAAACACCATAAGGCAGGAGAAAGTTCAAACAGGGTGTCATTGAGTGGGTTATAGCAGGATCAACTAGATCTCAATCCTACTAGGATGCTTTAAAAAGAAAGTATGGAACTCCCCTCATAATTGTTCCCCTGAGGAGCAAGAAAGGTGATGAATCTGTCTGCCAACACTCTTCTTGTTTGGAGTTGGTCTGCTTCCCAGGCCAGGGAATGGCCTTATGCAAAGAGACCCAGTATCACTACTGTGTATAAGAACTGTGTACAGTGACTTCAAGGGAATATGGGTGGAGCCCCTATAACATCCACTATGACTATGACTCTTTCCAGCATGATACCTCCCAAAGCATCATGGAGCTTTTTCTCTATCTCCAGCTGCAGCAAGCCCAACAGGAACCTGGATCTATCAGGCTTAGGTCACATGCCCATGGTGGAAGAGAGGCAGCTTCATCTGTTTCATTAACTAAAACCCATATTCACTGCTTAAGTACTGATCATAAGAAAGAGAAAGACTGGCCTTGCCCTGCTCAGCAGCCAGGGCACAAACCTGCCTAGTTCTCCAGTTTTCATCAACTTGATCCCCCTGCAGAAAGAAAACAGTCATTATCAAAAAGCCAATTGTCATTATGCCTCTTTAGAAAAATTTCCATTAAAGATAAAGCAAATTTTAATTAGATTAAGTATCCAATTACTGTAATTACATTTTTTAAAAATTCACATCATGAAGATGACCCTTTTAAAAAGGGTTACAGGAATAATTAGTGTATTCATATTAACCAAAATGTATTGGATAATATTTATACCCAGAAGACAAAGTACATTACACACATTTCACCTTTGGGGAAAGCTTGCAAATGTTTTGGCAGTGGCATGAATATTTATAGGCAAGAGTGTGCTTTAGCAGGATTATGTGAGGAAGCATTTAAATGTTCACCAATTTTTACCCAGAGGTAAAGTATACAGAAAATGTAGTGCAGAGATTATGGATATGCAAAGTGTGACTTGAGTGGAGAATTTCTATCAGTTTGCTTAATTAATTGGCGCCAAATACTATTTCTCCTTATTTGAGGCAGAAAGGCGCAAGGTATCCAACCGTGACTTCTCTCTGTTCTGCATCCTTCAGAGGCAGAGGCTGTGAGGAGAGCTGGTAGAGAAGCAGTAAGGTCTTCTCACCTTGCCTTCTCCCTCCTAACCTTTGCCCACCCTTCCCCATTTGAGAAGATCTTTAGAATCTCTTCTAAGATGGAAAAGCTTCAATTATAGGAGGAATTAAATTTTTAGAAATTGCCAAGTTCGCTGTATTAGTCAGGGTTCTCTGGAGAAAGAGAACCAATTGGAGAGGAGTGGGGGAAAGAGAGAGATTTGTTTTTTATGATTTTGGAGTATGACAAGTTCAAACTCTGCAACAGGCTGAAGACCCAAGGAGAGCTGATGGTGTGGTTTAATTCCAAAATTTAGTCAGCACAGAATTTCCTCATGCTCTAGGGATGTCAAATTTTTTGTTTTATTCACATCTTCTATTGAGTAAATGAAGCTCACCCCATTATGAAAGGCAATCTACTTTACTAAAATTTCACAGATTTAAATGTTACTCTCATCCCAAAACAACATCACAGAAACATCCAAAATATGACCATGTAACTGGGTACCAACCAACTTGACACATAAAATTAACTATCACAGTCCCTTAGGGGAAATTTTGGCAGATATTTTAGAGTCCACTCTGGTGGGAAAAATCAGTAACATTTTGAAATGAGATTCTTTGGGGGTGACTCTTCAAGGAAATTCTAATTATTGATTCCTAGAAAGATGACCAGCTGCTTGAAGCAGTGGTGTGCTTATGAAACTAGCAACCCCAGGAATTACCAGATGCCTACTGTGAACCACTTCTGTGCTCAGCCATACCCTGTGAAAAGACACAACCCTATCCTCCAGGGTCTCTCTTCTAGGTGAAAAGACTCAACAAACCCACAAGAAATAGCATCCCCAGGAATCCAGTGAAAGGACGAGTCATGAGTTGGAGTCCAGAAGAACTTCTTGGAAGAGGTTCAGATTTCTTTGGGGCCTTATATCTTAGGGACTGTTTTCTGTGAAAGGAAAGGAAGGAATGAAATTGAGTGAGTGAGCATTCTGAGAGGAGGATGAATAAAGTTTGTGTTGGCTTAGAAAGGAGGAAATGATTTGGAGCAAAAGGATGAATTATATTGGTCCTTAAAAGGAAGGTCAATTACCCCAATTTCCTTAATAAGACTCCTATAGTGCAAGAATTAAAACCAAGAACAATAAATGGGATGGATTCAAACTAAAAAGATTCTTCTCAGCAAAAGAAACAATCAGTGAGGTGAATGGAGAGCCTACAGAATGGGAGCGAATTTTTACCACACCCACATCAGATAGAGCACTCATTAATAGGATATATAAAGCACTCAAAAATCTTAACACCAAAAAAAAAACAAATAACCCAATAAATAAATAGGCCAAGTACATGTATGAAGACACGAGTGGTGTGAATCTACTTTGTGTACAACCAGAGACATGAAAAATGTGCTCTATATGTGTAATATAAATTGAATTGAATTCTGCCCTCATATATAACAAATTAGAATAAATAAATTAAATAATTTTTTTAAAAAAGGGAGGCCAATGAGTTGGGACTAAATATGGCAACCAAAAGGGAATCACTGAGACTTTTGAGCAGAAGAGGTTCCAGGGCCTAGACTTCAGCCTAGTCTGGAGGTTGGAACACACTGTGTTGGAGCCAGGAGTGAATGACTAGGGAAATTATAAAAAGGCTATTTTCTTATCTATTTTTTTCCTTCTTGGTCTTTTCCCTCTTTCCTCCATGGTTCTCATGTCTGATGCTTCAATATTGGTCCCCTTTGCTATTACATTTCCCACCTTCATTTTTTGGATGTTTCCCTCCTAAATGTATAAACACATCTGACTTTTCATTTGTGAAAGAACAACATTTCCTCAACTCTTAGCCACCTTCAAGTTATTATTGTATCTTTAATAATTTCCTTTCATGGCAGTTCCATACAGAGTGGAACATACTTTCCATCTATACTTCTTTGTCATTTGTTCCTTTGTCAGCCTATAATTATCAGATTTCCGGCATCAGTTCTTCAATATTCTATTTGAAAAAAAAATAAGCTCTCAGTTTGAGAATAAAACCTGATTTTTTTTTCAAGAGGATGTGATATATGTGTAATATGAATTGTAATGCATTCTGCTGTCATATACAACAACTTAAAAAAAAAAGAGGATTTGAATTATAGTGCACCCTGGCTCCATGATACCACCAGAGAGAGCAGCCAGCCCAGGATCCACTCAGGATGGCCAACAACATGGCCAACAGCTTTGTCCCCTTCTCCCAAGTAGGTTTCTGTCTCTTCCAGGCCCACATTACACCTGGCTGCAACAATGAATATGATCCTAACTAAATATTCTGCACTACAACTTTGTGTTTTCAGCTTTCTCTAGGCTACTTCCAGAAGTACTGTGAACCTGATCTCTGCTTACATGGTTCACCTTGGCCACCATCTGAAGTCCAATCCTCCAAAACCATCTATTTTCACATGGTCACTCATCTCTATACTGCTGTACATATTTTACCCTGACTCCATCTTTTATTCCATTCTCCAACTTCTCAAGCTTTCTACTTAGTGTTTCTTCTGGACTCAAGATCTGTCATCAGAAAGATTACCATCCTCTACTTCTTTGAAGTTTCTCTTAATTTTCTTGTTCTAACGGACACTTGGCTGCTCCCTCTGGTCTCTGTTTCCTTTGCAGTCATCCCTAAGCAAGAGTTATTTTTCTTCTCATGGAATAGAATAGATATACAACTTATTACCTCTTGATGCTTCCAAATTGTTTCTTTCCCCTCTTCTTTAAAAAGCTACATTTCCTTAGAAGAGCATATCATAAGTCCATTCATTATAACCGTACTTGGCACCTTCTAACTTTCCTGTAACTCCTCTTTCACTCAAGATTTTAACACCTGTATTATTGTCTTTATTTCTTCCCTATTTCTGCTATTGTGTGTGAGAAGTTCAACATAACACTGTAATGTAGGTCTCCATTGTGGCCTCTTATTGTTTACATGAGCACTCTTGCTAATGTCATCTTCTCTCAGACTTTATTTACTATTGATGGGCTGATGACTTCCATACCCGTTTCTGAACTTTAGACATCTCTTCTGAACTCCAGACCCATGTATCCAATTGGTGATTTCTACAAGGATGTTTCATGGAATTTCAAACTCAAAACCTTAACTCATTATTTTCTCACAGTCCTATTTCTTTTTCTGTTTTAAAAATATTGTTGTATAGAATTAATATCTACTCATTAACCCAAGCCAAAATTTTGAGGGCATTCCAGATTCCTCTGAACCTCTTAGTAGCCACATACTTCCAATTACCTCCTCCCTAAACTGCACCTGTTATTCATAAGTCCAGAGCTTCTCTGATTTAATCTCTACAGAGAGTAAAATTTGTAGTTAAAAGTGCAAGTTCTAGTGTAAGTACGCTAGGGTTCACACCCATAACTTTGTAGTTGTTGACAAGTTTCTTAAGATTTTTGTATCTTAATTTTCTCATCTGTAAAATGGGTATATGATAATATTGCTTACTTCATAAAGTTGTTGAGAGAATCCAATGAGTTATGTAAGATGCCTGGAACATAGTTAAATACTCAATAACTTTCAGTGATATTGATGACATAAACAATAATGATGTCTGAATGATGTAAGAAGGGATAACCACCTGACTCATAAATTTAGGAAAGAGATTTGGAGGTTATCAACAGTTTCTAAACTAGACTTTCAACCAGTCCTTCTTTTCTCAACCCCACTCTATGCCCCTGACTTTGAAGGAATGCAGTGTCTCCAGTTTTGAAAATTTTCTATTTTTTTAATATTTATTTTTTAGTTTTAAGTGGACACAATATCTTTATTTTACTTTTATGTGGTGCTGAGGCTCGAACCCAATGCCTCACGCATGTCAGGTGAGCACGCTACAACTTGAGCCACATCCACAGCCCAAGACTTTCTAAGTTTTTAGGGGCAAATTAGTGTGCTTCTCACAAGCTTTTCTTCTGTGGCCACTTTTTTATCCTCTACACCTGCAATATCCAATATGGTGGCCAATGAATCACACATGGCTACTGTGCCATTGAAATGTGACAGTGTTACATATTTTGAAATACTATTTTAGATCCATTGGTTTAAATTCAACTATGTTAAAATGAATTTTGCCTGTTAATTTTTACTTTTTTTTAAATGTGGCTACTAGAAATTTTTTTAATTGATTTTTATTATTTTTTAAAATACACGACAACAGTGGAATGCATTACAATCCTTATTACACATATAGAGCACAATTTTCGTATCTCTGTATATAAAGTATGTTCATGTAAATTTATGCCAATATACATGTACTTTTTGCATTATAATTCTTAATACACATATATACCACAATATTTCATATCTCTATTTGTATATAAGGTATGTTGACAATTCAAGTTTTCAACATGTTCTTTGTATGATGACCATCACATTCCACCATCCTTGCTAATCCCCTTCCCCCTCCCTTTCCTCCCACCCCTCTTCCCTATCTAGAATTAATCTAATCCTCCCATGCTCTCCCTCCCTAACCAACTATGAGTCACTCCCCTTATATCAGAGAAAACATTTGGCATTTGTTTTTTGGGGGGATTGACTGACTTCACTTAGCATTATCTTCTCCAATACCATCCATATATCTACAAGTGCCATGATTTTGTTATTTTTTAATGCCGAGTAATATTCCATTGTGTATAAATGCCACATAATTACGTTTCTAACATAATTACTATGTTTCTATTATACAGTCTTGCTGTGCATTTTACACAATTTTGACAATTCTCATCAGCTGTCATGTTTTCTATCATTATCTTGTGGTTATACACTATGTCTTTACTTTTCACTTTTGAGAAGTGTCTTGGGCAAGCGAAGATAAATTCAAGTGTCAGATCTGACATGGTTAACTGGAAGTTCTAGCTAAGCTTTTTAGAACATAGTTCCTACTTAAGTGTTTTCACTCTGTGTCCTGTCACCGACTATATGGCCCAGCCAAAATAAATTACTGATGATTTCCTGAACAAAATAGGAATCTTGGAGCTTTCATATATTAGCTTTGAGTCATTTTCTTTCAATACCCTTCTAATTCCTCTCACCTGTCTATTAAATAACTAAAAATTTCACCATTTTTAAGAGATTTTCTTGACCTGTCCTCCTTCCAGTTGAGCTGACTGCCCCAGAGTCCAGAATATTTCCTGAATTTTCTGGTTTAGATATCTATCTCTTCCACAAGGGAACCCATTTTATTCATCAGTAGTGCCAGATTCAGGGTTTGATTCATAATTAAACACTAAAAGACTGTTAAACAAATGAATAAAGACAATAAGAAATAAGGAAGGTTTTGTAGTGAATGAAGAGGATGACTGGAAAAGTTTCATGAAATTAGTTGTTTTAATTTGTTTCTTCAGAGGTTTCTGACAGGTAGGGATGACATGAGGAATTTTCTAGGCAGAAGCAAGAGCATAAGCAAAGGTTCTCTGGAAATAAAAAATATGCTAAGTAGCAAATCACCCAGTTTGGATGGAGCATTGATAAAACAGGATCACGCAGGGCCTTGAGGTCATAAGACATTTAACTGTAGTTCTTAAGATATTGGAGAGTTATTGAAAAATTTTAAGTTGGGGAGAGAGATAATTAGTTCTTTATTTTAGTATTATCATCTTTGGCTATAGATGGAATGGACGCGAGGGGCCATGAGTGGAAGTTGGAAGACAGAGTTCATCACGGTAGGGAGGAAATTAGTGGTATGGTTTAGGGGTTTAGGTGACAGGTGGGCATGGGGAATAAGGGAGAAGGAGGACTTTGCAGTTAGTAAAAACGCGAGGGTGAGGGTACCCTTTAGAGTGACGGATAACCACGCGGGAGCTGCAGGTCAGGTCCGCCTTGCGCACCTTGACCCTCGCGTGACGCCGTCCGCGTAGCCCGCGGTTTGGTCGGGGACGGGCGCCGGCGCCACGGTTCCGGTTCCGGTTCCAGCTGTGACTGGAGTCTTCACCTGCGGCCACGGGGAGAGGCCACAGGGAGCCAGCCATGGCGTACTCCACAGTGCAGAGAGTGGCCCTGGCCTCGGGGCTCGTCCTGGCTGTGTCGTTGCTGCTGCCCAAGGCCTTCCTGTCTCGCGGAAAGCGGCAGGAGCCGTCGCCAGCTCCCGAAGGTAAGAACCAGCTAATTCCCAGTGAGCCGCCCGGCGAGGACCACCAGTGCTGCTTCAGCGAGGTGACGCTAGGAATCTCGGGCCTTCGCCCAGTATCTGTCAAACCCTTCAGAGAGGGTAGGGGAGACGGCGTTTGGCCGGTTCTCTGGGCCTCAGCGGGCGGCAGCCCAGTTCCACCTGCCCCCGAGAACCCCCAGTGGGTCTTCCACAGGAGTGGCCAGGAATGCACACGTGCCTGGGTCCCTTCCCCGGGGCCTCGCACGCGGTAGTTTGCTTGCAGATCCTTCGTTTTTCACTCAGTGGCTTGCTCAACTCAGTTTTTCATCATCTGTTCACGAGCTTTGTTTGGGTCAGTAGGGTTTCCTTTAGGGTTTGTGTTCTTTGTCGTGCTTTTGTAGAAAATAAAGTTAGTTGGAATCGGTGGTTTTTAACGTGATGTTGAGCGCTGTTTTTGTGCTTTTAAAGATAGAACTTGATTTTAATAAATCAAGTTTCACTTCCTGAGGGGTAGATTAGCAAAATACTACATCTCCTGTACTTAAATATCTGTTAATTGTTTGTTATTGGCATGATTGTGATATTTAAAAATCTGCCTTTTTGAATGCATTTGGGGGCTCTACAGAATCAGTGTAAAGGCGTATATGCTGAAGGCTGGGAGAAGGAACCAAAACAAGTCTTCTTAGGTCATAAAGTTCTGCCGGTAACTTTTTCTTGTAAATCATCCCAGTAAAATCCTTGAGACATGATTTTAAAGTCTCTGAACACTTTCTCTAATGTTTAACTTGTTGACTGCTGGACAGCTCCTTTTGAACTGTAATCCCCTTTACTCTAATTTGTGCATGTTGGCTGTAGTTCCATCTTCCCACAAGCATCATTACAAATACTGTGCGTGCATAGCACTTAGCTCCAGGAGTGAAGGGCATGGTTTTGTTAATAGAATCTTTTTGATAGTCTTCATGCTTATAAGACTGCCTAGACTAGACTTCTGAAACATCTTTTCATATTTGATATTTTTGTCTTTATTGCAAAATTCAAAAGGTTTTCTCACTGTATCCAGTAACCTTGTCTGCTTAGAAGAAGAGTAAATTCATGATGACCCTGAGCAATGAAGATTCTTCTAAAATACTTGTTTTTACTGGTTTGGATTCCCATTATGGCAAATTATCTTTTGCAGGGGGTGGGGGTACTTACTAGTGATTGAACCCAGGGGCATTCAACCACTGAGCCACATCCCCAGCCCTTTTTGTATTTAGATTCAGGGTCTCACTGAGTTGCTGAGGCTGGTTTTGAACTCATGACCCTCCTGCTTCAGCCTCCAGAGTTGCTGAAATTAAGGCATGCACCACCAGGCCTGGATGGTGAATTATCTTGAACAAGTATTATTGCATGTGAGTGGGAAAAACTCTTCTGAATATAATAGAGAGTCTAGAGTGAAAATTAGATATGGCTTCTTCCCCTAAGAACTCTAGTGCTGGTATCTTAGGAATTTGCACTTTCTGTTCTTTTTATTCCTGAAGTAAGCTCTTCCCTCAGCTTACTTCTTATCATTCAAGTTTCTGCTTAGATTTAACCTCTTTAAAGAGATCTTCCCTGATGACCCCAGGTAAAGTAACTCTCTTTCCCTATTGTTTCCTATTTTATTATGCTTTTTTTTCTCCCATATAACAGACATAATATGTGAGATGAAAGTTTCTTATTTGTTTACTTGTTTTTTTTCTTCCTTCTAAAATGTAAACTTTGCAAAGGTAGAGATTTTATCTTATTCATTTACTACTAGCACCTGGCTATAGTGGGAAGTCAATAAAAACGTCTAAATGAATGTTTAAGATTGTGAAGCTACTAGTATTGTCAGTTTTCATTTTATATTAAAAACTACTAAGTAAAATAGACTAGGCAAAAAACTACCTTGAATGATACATGCTAGTACCTGAGGTTTGCTACCTAAAAATTCCTTTCCTAGCACATTAACATTTTTAAAGCAATGAATCCTAATCATTTTTGGGTTACATAAAATCTGATGAAAGCTATGTATTTTCTCTCTAGAAAAAAATGTGTACCATTTATGCATACACACAAAACTTTATCAATTCAGAGAATTCAAAGACCTGGAAGTCCTTGCTTTGAAGAAAGGGGCAGTCCCAATTATTTGGAAAGTAATAAAATTTGTTTCATTGTACTTTCATTTTTGTCTGCTGTGTGTAAAAAAAAAAAAATACAGTCCCCTTTCCACATGACAGCCTTTAAGAATGTTTTAACAAATATTATGATGTATACTATACATAGTATACACACAATGTACATACACTGTGCATTTCAAGAAAAACGAGGCAAATCCTTACCTCAAGGAACCTAAAGTTTAGTATAAGAAAATAGACATGGCATCAATTCAAATCTACGTGAGGAAGATACATATGTGTAAGGGTCCGTTTTATTGGGTTTTAACAAAAGTCTCATAGAAGAGGAAAGGTTTTTTTTTTTTTTTTTTTTGTAACAGCATTCTTGAGATCTAATTCATATATTCAATTTGCCTATTTAAAGTGTATGAGTTAGTATATTCACAAAATTGTGCAACCATCACCATAATCAATTTTAGAATATTTCATCATCTCTAAAGATTTCCTATACCTTTTGGCCATAGTTCCCCAGCTTCTCTTTGCTCTGTCTCCAGCCCTGAGCAATCACTAATATACTTCCTATCTCTGTTAATTTGCCTATGATATTTTGTAACTGGCTTTTTTAACCTAACATGTTTTCAGGGTTCCTCAATGTAGTATATATTGGTACCTTAGAATTGACAGTTCCCCCCTGTTTAACTCATAGTCATCTTCTTTGATAGAGAGCATAAAAGTGAAGAGTAAGAAGTTCTGCTTTCTCAGCAATTACATTTTATTATGGGCAAATTGGACTTTTTCTCTGAACATCACTAAAAATACCTCTTTTACTCTTGCTAGCTTTTTTGTAAATCTTAGTTTATTTTGGACCTTGGCCTTCTCTTGTAGCTTTTCCAAGTCTTGTCACTTTTTTGTGTTGATTATGTGTTTTTCTGTTCAACATTTTCTGTGCTTTTACAGGAATTATCTGTAAAAGCACAGAAAATGTGCTTTATTTCCCCCCTTTTCCTGTTTGAAAATTTTTGAAATATCCAATCAGAAGTGCATTTTAAGAGTTTTCCTCTTAAGAGTTTCTTGCCATGGAATGTCTTGTTTTCAACACTTTCTTCTGCCTTCCCAGACCCTATTCCACACAACTCCTACCTTTGTTGCTACAAATACTAAGATGGCATGGTTTCATTCTCTTAAAGTCCTCCTTTCATTTTATCAACCATTTTGCTCAGAGTAGCAGTTCCTCTGCTTACCATATATACCTTGAGTGGAATATAAAGTATGTCAGCATGTTAAGTCAAAAACTTGTCACTTGTTCCAGGGTTAGCTGAATGAGACTTTGAATAGGTACCAGGGTAGTTGATGTCTTCCAAGATGAGAGTGTGCTGCTTTTATGTTATAGTTGGCTTCAGGAGAGTCCTATCTACCACCTGCACTGGGCTGGGAGCCTTTTGTGTTCCCATAATCACATATCTTGGCATCCCTCCTGTTCATGTTTTCCTATGAGCACCTCACTTTGAACACTTAAGAGTTCCTTTTTTATCACTTTCCAGTGGCCTTGTTCTCCTGGAATAGCTCATACTCTTTTGTCACTATGTTCTTATCAAGTGAATCCTATGTTACTGAGTTTTGATCTCTCTGAGCTATGGAAATACAAAGGCACACTTATGTATATGTGTTCATATATATATAATAACACATATACATAATTCTTTGTTGTCTTAAATTAACTCCCTATATATTAGCCAATAAGTGCCTGAGAACAAATTATTTTTTTTTTCAAATGTATTATTTTGGTGCCTTAATGTTTCTTTTTTCCTAGTGAAACATCAGATCTACTCTAAAGGAATGTTCAAAGGAGAAAGAGATTAGAAAATTATTTTGATTTCAAAAGATCATTTTCCTCTTAATATATTATGTAAATGAAGAGAAAACAGTGGGAGCAGTTTGAGAACTTGTAAATACATTAAATTAGGCGTTTTTTTTCAAGAGAATAGTAATGATCAGTAATCCCCATTGCCATTTTCTTTTCTAGAAATTGCAAAATTGAAAACTGGCAGCATAATGAGGTCAAACAAACAACAACAAAACAACTATTTTTTAGCCCTTCAAGTGACTAGGCTGGATCTTGAGGCAACAGTATAATTTATCCAGTCCAGTTCAACAAATTCAACATGCAAGACCCAAAGTATGCTCTGTGGGAGAAACCCAAACATAATTAAAACACTAAACTTTTATTCAATAAGTTCTTAGTTCATTTTGTCCTCTGACTAGAGACTACCAGGAACATACCTAGTTGAACATTTTGGGTTTAGTATTTGTTGCAGTAAGGGAAAATGCAAACCATTGAGAATCAGAGGGCATTTCAGTAAGACAGTTTTAGGAAAAACCTTACAAGATTTAGGCTTGTTAGGTGAGTTTGAGAAAGATTGGGGCTTTGCTCTAAATTGGATGAAGTGGGCCAAATTCTGTGACTGGGTATCTTTTTAAGTGTTTTTTATTAGTGCATTATAGTTTTACGTAACAGTTGAATTCATTTTGACATAATCATACATGCATGGTACCTCTTCTTTCTCCCCCCTCCTCCATTCCCCTGTTTTCCTTCTTCTACCTGGGGAGATGGGAAAGAAAAGAGGAGAAAATGTGGAATAAATTCGACAAAATTATACTACATGCATGTAAAAATATACTGCAGTGAATTTCATCTTTGTGTGTTTTTATAAAGCACCAATTAAAAATAAATAAATAGAAGGAAGACCAATAGAGTAGAGGATGAGTATCTTAATAGGATTTGTCTTAAGGGAGGACAGACTAGAAAAAGGCTAAAGCTATAATTGAAGAAGTGACAGGCACTTATTTAGCACTAGGGGATGTTTGTAGCTTGGACAATATTCATGTTTTGTCTGTGTTCAGACAGAGTGGTCTTTTTTTTTTTTTATCCATCGTGTCACAGAATGGCCCTCTTTGATTTTGATATGCTGAAATTCTTTATGAATAAAGGAATTTGACAGGACCTAGCTGTGAGTGTCAAGCCACTTCATAGCTAGGATCTTAACCAATGACTAACTGAAAGGATGGTCATTCTCCTTCGCTCTGCTGCCTTCATTCTGCTGCAGCATAGCTTCTTGCTGTGTTAGTGGAAACCATTAAAAGCCTTTGATCAGAGAAATGACAAGACCAGCTGGAATAATGCTTGACGATTACTCTGGTAATAAAACAGTGATAGGTAATGTATACTGAGTCCATGAGCTAAGCTCTGTGTTAAGTAACCTAGACACATGATCATCTCTCTCAGTAATATATTGAGTGAAGTGGTTGTCAGGAAGTTGATAAAAGATGAAAAATGAGCAGACAACAATGTGAGTTAGATAGAAGCGGCATAAAAGGAGATGGAGCCCTTGGAGGAAACTGGTGAGAAAGAGGCAGTCAGAGCTCTTATCCTTGCATATACCTTAAGTAATGTGGAATTAAATACAGCCTCTACAACTTCTTTTCTCTTAACTTCTACATATGAGAGAAAACAAGACCCTGACCTTCTGAGTTTGGCTTATTCCTGCAAATGACGTAATTTTTTTTTTTTTTTTTTTTTTATGACTGAATAAAACTCCCTTGTGTCTATATATCACATTTTGTTTATCCATTTATCTGTTGATGGACACCTTGGCTGGTTCTGTAGTTTGGCTGTTGTGAATTGTGCTGCTGTTGTAAATATGGATACGCATGTATCACTATAGTATGATGACTTTCATTCTTTAGGGTAAATTCCAAGAAGCGGTATAGCTAGGTCTTATGGTGCTTCCTTGCCTAGTCTTTTGAGAAACCTCCACACTGATTTCCATAGTGGTTGTACTAATTTATACTCCCACCAACAGTGTAAAATGTGATTTTTTTCCTCTACATCCTCTCCAGCATTTATTATTGTTTTTATTCTTGATAACTGTCATTTTGACTAGATTGAGATGAAATCTCTGTGTAGTTTGACTTGCATTTCTAGTTATTTTGAACAGTTTTTCACATATTTGTTTCTTCATTTGAGAAGTCTGTTTAATTCATTTGCCCATTTAATAATTGGGTTGTTTGATTTTTTTTGGTGTAAAGTGTTTTTGAGTTCTTTATATATTCTAGGTATTAACCCTCTGTCATAATAATAACTAGCAAAGATTTTTCTTTCAGTCTATAGGTTCTGTCTTCACATTCCTAATTGTTTCCTTTGCTGTGCAGAAACTTTTAAATTTGGTGCTATCCTATTTATTCACTCTTGGCATTATTTCCTGAGCTTTATATTGCCTGTTCCTAAAAGCTGGAATTCTGACCTGAATTGTCTTCTAGGAGTTGCATAGTTTCTGGTCTAATTCCCAGGTCTTTGATCCATTTTGAGTTGAGTTGATTTTTGTGTAAGGTAAGAGATAAGGATCTAGTTTCATTCTTCTACATATGGATAACCAGTTTTCCCAGCACCTTTTGTTAAAAAGGCTATCTTTTCTCCGATGTATGTTTTTAGCACTTTTGTCAGGGATCTGTCAAGGACTGTAGATGTGTGGGTTTGTTTCTGTGTCTTCTATTCTGTACTTTTGTTCTATGTGTCTGTTTCTATGCCAGTACCATACAGTTTTTGTTATTATAGCTCTGTAGTCTAATTTGAAGTCAGGTATTATGATGCTTCCATCTAGCATTGCTTAAAAAAGGCTTTGAGTTGCTTTGGATATTCTGGGTCTTTTATTTCCAAATGAATTTTAGGACTTTTTCATAGTTCTGTGAAGAATGTCTTTGCTATTTTCATGGGGATTGCATTGAATCTTTATATTGGTTTGCTTGTATGGCCATTTTAACAATATGAATTCTGTCTATCCATGAACATGGAAGGTCTTTCCATCTTCTGAGTCTTCAGTTTCTTTCTTCAATTTTATTCTGTAGTTTTCATTGTAGAACTCTTTTACTTTATTGGTTAGATTTATTAGTAGTTATTTTTTTTTTTTTTGAGGTTATTGTGAATGGAATTGTTTTTCTGTTTTTTTTTTTCCTCAGTAGATTCATTCTTGGTATATTAGAAAGCTATTGCTTTTTGTAAGTTGATTTTATAATCTGCTACTTTGCCAAATTTTTAAAAAATTTGTTCTAGCAGTCTTTTGGTGAATTTTTTTGAATCTTCTAAGTATAAGACATATCATCTGCAAATAGTGATAATTAGACTTCTTTTCCTATTTTTATCCCTTTTATTCCTTCTCTTGCTTAATTGCTGTGATTAGAATTTCTAGCACTTTCTTAAATGGGAATGATGAGAGTAGACATCCTTGTCTTGTCCCAGATTTTAAAGGAAATGCTTTTGTTTTTTCCCATTTACTATGAGATTGGCTTTGGGTTTTTCATATTTAGTCTTTATGATGTTGAAGTAGATTCCTTCTATCCCTAGTTTCTTTAGTGTTATGATAAAACAATAAGTGGGTGTTGAATTTTTTCAAAGACCTTCTCTGAATCTATTGAGATGACTAAGTGATTTTTGTCCTTAATTTTGTATTTGTGTGATAAATTACATTTATTGATCTTGCATCTCTGGAATAAAACCAACTTGGTCATGTTGTATAGTCTTCTTAATGTTTTTGAACATGATTTGTTAATATTTTGCATTTATTAAGTTCTTCAAAGATATTGGTCTGTAGTTTTATTTCCTTGGTGTGTCCTTTGTAAGAGACTTTTTGCTGTTTTTCCAGACCCTAGGTTAATCCCCCTCAAGTACCTTTCAGATTATATCAATTTCCTGAACAATGTTCTGTGGTAGTAGAGTTATACTCCACATAAGTTAGCATTTAAATTTCTTTGCACTCTTTCAATCCTTACTTTCCTCTCCTTTTGTTACTTCCCTAAATGGAGCCAAATTAATTTGGTATTTAACCCTACTTATTGGTTTCTTTGTTCTCAGTCTCCTTATTATGTACTCTTTTTTCTCCTGGTGTGCCTTAATTTCTCTGCTGGTCTTAATCTCTCATTCCCTTCAATGACTGACTTATTTTGACTCTTTTTAAAATTACATTTTTGCATCCTTTTAACATTTAAACATTTAGTTTGTCTAGATATAATAAAGTCCATGATACCCTGCTCTTGATGCTGATCTTTTTTTGGACATGCGGCTTTATATCATTATTCCATTTGAGAACTATTATTTCTATATTTTTTATAGATCTCTTTCTACCTGTGGCAGAATCTTTTTTGGGAAGTGTTGGGGGGTACAGGGGATTGAACTCAGGGGCACTTGACCACTGAGCCACACCCCTAGCCCTGTTTTGTATTTTATTTAGAGACAGGGTCTCATTGGGTTGTTAGTGCCTTGCTGTTGCTGAGGCTTGCTTTGAAGTTGCCATCCTCCTAAGCCACTGGGATTATAGGTGTGTGCCACCATGCCAGGCCTGTGGCAGAATATTGAACATAATAAATATTAAATAAATATTCATGGCTGAGAGATCTAGAAAAGTTTATGAAAAGATGTGTAATATTTAGCATCATTTTTCTTCAGTTTTAAAAATGCAAAGTTATGCCTTTTATGTCATTATCTGGTTTTAACTTCTTATTTTTTTAATTTTATGCCAGGTTTTAAAGACAGTGTTCTCAATACAGTAAAATGAAATTTGACAACATATTACTATAAATATTAAATTTGGTTTATTGAACACTAGCTTTTCAATATATCAGATTCTCTAGAGAGAGGTTAGCTTCCTGTATGCTTGCTATGCATTTTTTTTAAAGGAGTAATAACCTTAAAGTGTTCTCACTATGTGATAATAATAAGATCTTCCACAATTTAAAAGAGACATAGTTACCAACACTCAGAATAGGAGATGGTGACTTCATGGTTTCATTCTTTGTCCAAAGCTGTGCTCCTGTTGCTGACTCATTCTTAAATGAAAACATTTCTTTCCATAATTTTCATGTCATCCAAAGTCAATATTGGGAAGGAAAGAAGGATTATTAGAGTGGAGCTTGGGTGAGAAGGACATAGGCAGAAAGCAGCTTCCAAGATCAAGAGTTAGCTGTCTTGCCTCCCTGCCTTTCTTCCTCCCTTCTTCCCTCCTTCTTACCACAAGAGCAGAGAATTGGCTTGAAGATAGTCCTTAGTTCTTAGCACTTCATTAACTTTGTCAGTATAAAGTTATTTTCTTATGCTTTTAACCCTTTATCCTCAAGCCACATATTCATTCCTTTCCCAGCTCAGATGTATCCACTCCTATATGTTTTATGTTTTGGCCTACATAATTTGCTTGCAGGATATATAATTATGTGTGTGTGTTCAGTCTTACATATGGTATTTGTTATTTTTACCAAATCAGTATATTTAGCAATTTTTAAAGATGTGTTCATATTTATAGGCACATCTAAAGTGTGATTTCTAAAAGCTACATAGAATTATTTATTTATATCCACTCCATGTTGATTTTCCATGCTCCCAGTATGGAAATCAATGTTACTTCAAGCTCCTGCTGCATTATCACGGTGAACACTCTCACACAGGTCTATAGTATGTAATTTGCATATATATAACCTTATTTGAGAATTTCTTAGGGATTTATTCCCCAGAGAGGGATCACGGGATCATAGCGCCTATACATGCTTAATGTCACTAAGTATAAATAGATCACTTAGCAAAGTGGCTGTATCGGTTTATATTCTTACCCACAGTGCATTGAGTTCTTGCCTCCCCACATCTTTGCTAACTTTGCTATATCTACCATCCTAATTTTTGCCCTTCTGGTGGGTATAAAGTGCTGTACCATTATTTTAATTTGCATTGTACTCATTTGCTTTACTCTGAATTTAATCATCATTTTATATATTGTTAGCCATTTAGTTTTCTCTTTCTGTAAGTTCCCTATTTGTAACTTTTGTCCATTTTCTGTTGGGTGTCCTATAATGTTTATGTTGAATTATAGACTCTACTTACATCCTATAGAGGAGTAATCCCTTCAGTTTTAAATGTTGTAAAATCTTCTCCTTATCTTCATTTTTCTTTATTCTATTTATGACCCTAAAGTTGAATACATGGGAGATTTAATAGGCCAAGTATTGAACTAGCACAATCATTTATATTCACATGGTTTGTTTAACTCTAGGGAAGGCTGAAAAATATAGTTTAGCTTTGGACCCAGAAGGAAGAGAAAATGGGTTTGGTGAGCAGCCAGCAATTACCATACCATATTGATATCCTTTAATCAAGTTCCTTTTTTCCTTTTTTTTTTTGATACCAAGGATTGAACTCAGGGGTACTCAACCACTGAGCCACATCCCCAGCCCTTTTTTATATTTTATTTAGAGAAAGGGTCTCACTGAGTTGCTTAGTGCCTCACCATTGCTGAGGCTGACTTTGAACTCCTGAACCTCCTGCCTCAGCCTCCTGAGTCACTGGGATTATAGGCATTTGCCCCTGGGCTTAACTTTTTTTTTTCTTAAAATTGTGTTAGCTTCTGTTATTTGTACATCATTGCATGAGGTATTTTAATAATAAATGTATTTAAAATAGTAGAAGAGATAAAGATCAATTAATTTGTTTTCTCAGGAAAATTGGGCCGATTTCCACCTGTAATGCATCATCACCCGGCACCCTCAGATGGCCCAACCCCTGGGGCTCGTTTCCAGAGGTCTCACCTTGCAGAGGCATTTGCAAAAGCCAAAGGATCAAGTGGAGGTACTGGAGGAAGTAGTGGAAGAGGCCTGATGGGGCAGATTATTCCAATCTATGGCTTTGGGATTTTTTTATATATACTGTACATTCTATTTAAGGTAAGTGGAATCATCTTAATTATATCATATTTTATGAGAGAAAATCTAATATTAGTCTAATAAAAATCATCTACATTTAAAACTCTTTATTTAAAGTTTATCAAACTCTTTCAAGTCCATCATCTCTTTAAACCTTGCCTCCTCTTTGAGATACTTAGGATAGCCATTATTTCAGCTTTACTGATGAGAAATCTTGGCTCAGAACTCGAGTGCCCCACAGTTTACAACTAAAAAGGCAAAACCAAGACTTGGGCCTGGATCTTCCAGTTTCTAGTCCAATGAGCAATGTGGTTCAAAGCCAAATTAAAAAAAAAAAAAAAAAAGGACTGAGTATCTTTACAAGCTGAAGTCTTTAACAGCTTTATTCTTAGGGTTGGCACAGTGATTTCCAGGTGGCCACTGTGAGACCAAATAATGATTGTACTAATATGACTTTGTTTTCCTTCTCCCCACACTAATATGCCATTGTTATTTTTAATATCCTCTCTAGTAATTCTCCTAGGACAGAACTATCTTATCTTGAAACTGAGCTTGATATTTCCTAGTTCTGGGGAGACATGGTGTGGTCTTTTAAAAAGAGATTTCCAATTAAATTCCACCTCCGGGCAGGCTTTTGTAGGCCACAGTCCTATGCACTATCAAGTAGAGACAGAAGCTTCACTTTGTACTCCTAACTAGAGTAAGATTAGGTGATTTGAGTTTCTTCTTGCCCAGGAATGCTGCACACTATCAGAGTTGATTCTGCAAGTATGCCCCTGGGGTTTAGCATCCCCTTTAAGATAAGCATGGGCAAAGCAAATGACCTGTTGGAAGATTTTTTTTCCCCTGTACCTTAATAATATTTACTTGGGTACCTTCTCAAATCTCTCAGTGGCTTTTAAAAAAAGATGTTTCTCTAATACTGCTACTTCATTTGATTTCTGACTTAATTTTTGTCTCCCAACCTTTTTTTTTTTTTTTCCATTTAATATGAGGGTTCCATGACTTTGAGGTTCTGAGCTGCTGTTGATGTGCTGTACCTCCTTCAATTCTCAGCTCTCAAAGGGGAAAACTGCAGAGGATCGGAAATGCTCTAGTGTCACACCTGGAAACACCCACAGGAAAATTAGTAAGTGTCTCTTCTCAATAAATTCACAGGTGTTATTGAGTCAGATAGCAGTAATATAGTCAGAGGGACAATCTATGGTATGTCTTAACAGCATTTCTCAAACGTTGTTCCAAATTCATCTGATGTTGTTTTTATCTTAGCTCTGGGAATTCTCAAAAGTTTCCTTATTGATTTTTGGGCTTTTAAGGGAAGGATGCTACAGAAAGTACAAAACTGACAGTTTACTGTTTTATTGTATTGGGAAATTAGTATTTCACATTTGGAATGAGTTACTTCTCATTTCCATACCTCAAAATATTGGTAGCAGATACCTTTATTTCACAGAGAGGATAACTGAGGCAGAGAAATCACATCATTGTCCAAATCAGTTATTAGCTCTAAGGAAAGAGTGAAGATTTGAGGCTCTTGAAACATAATCATCAAATATTTATTGCCAAACTAGAGTATTCTGTGCTCTCTAGGGAGATGAAATATATATATATATAGCATAACTTTTTCCTCTAAGAATTTATAGACTAGAAAGGATATCAGGAAAAATAACCTGTGAAAAGTTTAGAAAGAAGGGACTTACCATAAGCACGATGGGAAATCAGTTTGGGTGGCTGTGAAGGAGCAATCAGATGGCTTGAGTAAGATATTGGCAAATACAATTTCTTGAGCTTATGGAGGTTTAGAGGGTGTTGATGTACTACAGCTGTGGGAAAGAAATCTTGAGTAGATTAAGACCAGACTGCTACTTTCTCCTTTGAATAATGAAGCCTCATCAGACATTTTTAAAGAAAGCTATCAGCAAAATGAAATGAGGCTGAGCCACAGAGGCATCTTGCTTAGTCCATAAAGGCTTTGGATTCTCCGGGATTCTCTGTGAAATTAGATATCTCAGTCATATTCTTCATCCTTTTTGGAAACTTAGTCAAGGAGTCTTTGAAGAAAGCAGCTATATGTTTTTTAAGAGAGATAGTGATGATAAATGTATCAGTAATTTTTTAAAAAATTTGCTCTTTACAGAGTAGCAAGTTATATATCTTGTCACATAATGCATTTGAGACAGAAGTAGATCAAATGAATTTATAAGAGCAGCTCTTTTGTAATAATGGTAATAGTTTAATATAGCTTCTTATCCTTTAATTTTGAATCATGCAGGAAAAAAATAACCTAATAAGCACTATGCCCTGTAGACACTTTATAAATGTTAACTGTATGCATGAGAGTTTGTTCTAAAAGCATTAAAAGGCCTTTGAAATATTATATTTATAATGACCTTCTCAACATATTTGGGTAAGAGAGTACTCAAGTATGAAATAGAAAAAGTAGATTACCTACATAATGAATAGCATTTCATTTAGCATTTTATTTTCCTACTGCATTAAAGTTTATTTCACATATTGATTAAGTGATTTATTTTTTCTCTTCAATAGATATACGTATTCCCAACTGACCCTGGTTGAGAAAAATTGCATCTGGGAATCAGAGTTACATAGCATAGCATGCTCTTTATCCAGATAACCAAGGTAGAAAACTTTGGGCAGAGGTTTTAGCACTGGTTGAGGAGTTCTTCTTTTTTGATGAAGTCTAATGTTTAAACTGTTTTCTTACAGATATATTTCAGACCTTACTTACAGATAAAATAGTACTTATTTTATGTCTTAACTCCTTTTCAAAAGTACATTATAGCTTTTGTACTTTACCCTTAAACATCATTTAGATCACAAATGTATAGTTATTGTCTCTGTTTCTTCTTGTGTGGCTATGTAGGGGTATGTTTTCACTCCTGGGTATTTTCTTTAGTTTTTCCTGCTATATCACTATTAGAGAGTGATTTTATTCACCACTCACTAAACATCTATCCTATAGATCTTGGTATACAGACCTCTGTACTCTTTTTGTACTGATTAGATTAACTGGAGAGACTCCTGGTCTCTTTGAGTCTCAGAACCTGCCTGGATTACCATAGTGTCATGGTTAGGTTTTTCATGAAAGGGTTTAGGGAGTATACAGTTGCTGGTTCTTAGATTGATGCTTGTTTTGCAGCTAATTTTGAGCTTGTTCAACTTCAAGAAAAACTGAAGGAGACAGAGGAAGCCATGGAAAAATTAATCAACAGAGTGGGACCTAATGGGGAGAGGTAGGTTTTCATCTAATAGGACTCATTTCCCATTTAGAGAATCAATTAAAATTTTTTTTCATTTCTTTGATATATGGACCACTTATTTTCATTTTGTTTAATTGTCAAATTATTTGTTATTTACATAATCTTGCTGAACATTTCCATTTTCATACTATCGAGCAACTTGTTTTTATGAGTTTAGTGTGTCACAAATTATTGTCAGAGTAAGGAAAAATGTGAGTAAATCCTAAAGGATAAACTAATCTGTCTTTAAGAAAGACAGTTTCCTGGCTATCTTAAAAAAAAAGTGTAATTTCAATTAAAACCAGATTGTCGAATATTGTTTTTTCTGTTTGAGACCAGATGACAGAAGAGAGCAACTATCATCACATTAGGCATTTATTTGTGTTTTGTGTTGACTGACTGCCCATAGAGAATTAGACATGTAAAATAGGTGTCAAGAACCATACTAGCTCTTTAGGATGCCCCACAGAGAAGGCACACTCCTCTTGTTACCTTGTTGGCTAAGGATCTGAAAAGGTGGCTGCAAGAGGTTGACAGAAGTGGCAATAACTAAGAATATATGGATGTTGGAAGACCCAGGGCAGAAAAACTGGAATGTGAGATTAAGGACAAAGAGGGATTCTGTTTCATCTAGGCCTTCTAACAACAATGTTGGAAGAACTTTGGGGTGAGTGCAAAATCTCATGCAGGAGGATGTATCAAAGGTCCCTTCTGCAGCTTCAGGGGCACATTTATGGAGTCTTTGCCCCAGGAAATTGCTGGTGTTCTACCTTACCCTTCTCTTTTCCATTCTATGTGTGTTGGGGGCAGGGAGAATATAGATACATTGGGGATTGAAAACACCTTACACCTAAGCTATATCCCCAGCCCCCCACTTGTCATTCTTGATGATACTAGTGCCCCATGTCCCTTTTTCAGCTCACTGGCCCCATCTTTGGCTGGATAGATGAGTGGCCATTCTTAGGTTGCAGACTTCTGCCTTGGCATTTCCCTATAATATCTATAGTGCTGCCAAAATTATGTTTTTGAGAATGAACCTTGCCTCAATGTAGGCCCAGGAGCCTTGACCTTCTTGTGGTCCAGAAAGCAGTATTTGTTACTATCTAGAATATTCTCTAAAGTAGTATATATACAATATATCTGTGTGAGTATATAAATAATAGTTGACTTTAAGTACTTACTAAAGACCATGCTGTGAGGTAATTGTTTTATATAAATTATCCAATGTATGATTGTTTATATGCATAACAAAACTAATTACACGTCAGTTATATTTCTCTGGCCTTTCTGTCCTTACCCGATTGCTTCCACTCACAGTTACCCAGGCTTTAATAGACCCTCATGCCCTAAAAAAGAAAAAAATTTTACCTGGGCCATTGAAAATCCCATGCCACACATAGGGTCATGAAAACCATAGGTGAATATCTATGGGTAGAGCCCTGATTTGTGAGACCCAGCCCTTTGGGCTTTGGAGTAAAAAACTACATGAAGGTATTTTCTCCTATTACTCACTGGTACTCACATTCCCTTAGTCCAAATGAAATAATCTACCATCCAACCCATGCATACCATCTGTCTATAGCCCAATCCGGGAATGTGTACTGTAGTCTCTAACTACTATCTGTCCTCTTGTGCCAGGATTAATTCTCCATATTTTATGTGTAGAGCTAAGGGAGTTCTTCCTGCACAGCAGCCAGAGTTTTACCATCTCATTGTTTCTGGGACCACAGGTCCCAACGTAGAGTGTTTTATTTCTTACAAGATGCTGAGGTGTTGACTCCTTGAAAACGTTGATTCCAGCTTCCAATGGAAAGAATATGTAAAAAAATTTCCGCAGTACTTGTCAAGAACTTTGGGGCAGCTCTTCTTCCATGAAAGAGAGCATGACTTCTCACCCTTCCCCAAACTCTCATTTTCTAGTCCATATGATGTGACTTTCTCTATGACCCTCCTTAGGCCAATACATTTTATCTTTACCAGTAAGCCCTTTAGGACTTCCCATACTCAAAACTGAAGACTAGGAAGCCCATGTTTCTACATTGCTTTCCTTCTTATAGTTTATATCTTTTAACCTTCATTTCTGTGGCATTTGTTCTTTTGTAAATCTATGCTTCTGTAATGATTAGAAGAGCCCAAAATACTCCAGTATTTTTTTCTATCAGATCAGGATTTTATCACAGCTCCAGACTTCTGGGGATAAAGGAGAAGATTTAAGAGAAAAAAGATATGTTCATTTATAGCCTCCTAAGTCCTTTTATGTGGTTCATTTATAGCTCTGAGATGCTGGCTTGAATTAGAGAAATATGCCTAAAACTTTATCTTATATATGTTTATGTAAGAATAGGAATATGGGAAAGGTTTTTAATATTGTCTAATAAAACTTTTCAGACAGCTTTCACCTGTGAGTGGTGTAAGTCTGTACACAAATTTTAATGAAACCTCCTGGAAGTCAGTATTATGCTATGTTAGGCTCATATTAAGAATAACATTTAGCTCAGGAATACAGAATAAGGAAAGGATCTAGGAAAATTTCCTTCCAAGACTCATATGCCCAATTGTAACTATTTACGTGCTAGAAACATGGCATGTCACAAGGAAAACTATGAGGGACCAACCTCTGATAACGAAGAGCTGTTGTAGACATGTTGAATATGTGTTGAGAATTGCTGGTAGATTTCTGGCATGGATTGCTAGAACATAAACTCTGAGGATAAACTTATTCTGTTTTGTTCAGTGTGTTCAGATAGTAGGTACTAAATATGTACTTGTCAAATAAGAATAGATATCCACTTTTTTTGACATAAGCTTTTGTACATTATTTTCATGATAGAAGAATAAAGCATAGCCATTTCCCGTTGAGATTTCTTTTCTTTCCTTTATGAACTCTTTATTCTTAGCTCTACTGGACAGACATATCTTATAGGTACCTATTGTTAGCCTCATCAAATAATAAAAATTTCTTGAATAGATAAATGTCCTAAAGTGGAATTTATTTTCCACCCTAAGCTAAGCCTACTCTGCCTTTAATATTTCCATTTCAGCAGATGGGTCTACCATCTACTTTGTTGCCCAAAGTGGAAATTAAGCATCATGCTTGATCCACCTTTTCCTTTACTTCCTATATCTTATTAATCACCAGGTGTTGCCATTTCCTCCTAATTAGTAATGCATTCAGTGTGCAAAAGACTGTAAATTTTTTGAGGGTAAGGATTATCATTCTTAGTTTCTACAGCCTAGCACAGACCCATAATAAGCTCTAAAAAAGTATAGTTGAAATGGAAGAAAGAATGGATGGCTTTGGTTTTGACATAAATCAGAACTATCTCATGTGATTTCTTTTTCTCCAGTTTTGTCTCCATTCAGGTCACTTTCTGCTTTCCAAAAAGATGTATTATATAAATTTTTTAAACCTTCAGAAATGCCTTTTGATCTTGAACAGTGCAGAATCTTTATCACGACCTACATAGTCCTCCATACCTCTATTGCTTTATCTTTCTCTATGTTCCAGCCAGCCTGACCACTTGATTCTCTAAAATACCTGGGCACCTTTGATTCAAAGACTTTGCATGTACTTTTTCCTTTGCCATCACCCCATCACCGCCGCACACTTATTATGACTCTTGCTTGTCTAATAGATCTCAACATAGACATTATTTTCTCTGAGAGTCCTTCCCTGAACCCATGAAACTTGGCTAGTTATTCCTCCCATGTGGTTCCACACAACCTAGTCTTGCTGGGTATTATATGCATCATGTTACTTTCTGATTTTCTTTTAACTTCTGACTTCTCTAATGCTCAGTAAACTTCTTAAGGGCAGAAAATTTTCATTGTCCAAGTTTATATTCCTTGTAAACTGACAATGTTCACATATCTTTAAAAAAATGAATAAGGTAGATCTAGAGAAAGTACTTAAAGCAGGAGGCTTTGGCAGTAAAAATATCTTCTTTGGAACCTCTTTTCATTTGCTTTGTGCAGTCCTGTATGGTTATCAGTGGCAAGTATTATTTTCTCTATAAAGACCTGTATGGAAAAGAGGTGCTATGGGAGCCTGAATTAGCTTCTGTAACAAATTACCACAAACCTAATGGCTTAAAACAACACATATTTATAATCTTAATGGTTCTGTAGGTTAGAAGTCTTATACTGAGTGAAAGTCAAGATGTTGGTAGGATTGCATTCCCTTTTCAAGGGCTTGGAACAGAATTTGCTTACTCTTTTTGGCTTCTGGAAGCTGCCCATACCCCTTGGCTCCTGGCCCCATTCCTCCATCTTCAAAGATATCAACAGTAGGTTCAAATCTTTTCACATTATATCATTCTGACCTCTTCTGCCTCCTTCTTCCACTTTTAAGGACTCCTGTGATTACATTGTGCCTTCTCAGATAATCCAGGTTAATCTCCCTATTATAAAATCAGCTGATTAGCAAACTTAATTTCATCTACAACTTTAATTTCTCTTACATGTAAGGTATCATATTCATAGATTACAGAGTTTAGGACCTGGATATCTTTGGAGAGTTGAGATGGGTCTTATTCTGCTTTCCACCAAAGGTTTTATAGAAGAGAATTTGAAAAGAGGAATTTGAATAAGCCTTACAATATGGAAGGATTGCTGTAGGCAGAGTTTAGGAAAATAATGTTTCAGAGGGAGAAGGCAGCACAAGAAGAAAAGGTAGAAGAATCAAGGCAAGTTTTTGGAATAGCAAATAGTTCTAAGGAATAGGGGTAGCATATACTAGGGATGGGGTAAATGGGTAAGGAGGTAAGTAGGTATTGAGAGAATGAGAAAAGTAAACTGAAACCATATACTAAGGTCCTGAATAGTATGCTGAGAAGTTTAGAATTAATTCTTTATAGAGGGGTACCTCTGAAGACTTTGGAAGAGAAATGTCATGAAATTCTGTGTTTAGAAAAAATTGATCTTACAATGAAATGTAGAGTGGTTACATGTTAGAAGGTTATTTAAACATTTCTAGCAAAAGGTAATAAATAGACCAGAGTAGAAAATGAAGGGGATTTCATGGAAGAACAAAATCACAGGTTTTATCAGGATTTCTTGTTGCAAGCAACCAACTCTGGCTAGCAAAAATTTGTAGGAGAGAGGGCAGATTATATTGGAAGAATATGAAATAGTTTACAATATCAAAGGAACAGCTAAAATGTATTAAAACGGAAGGGGGGAAAAAGGAACAGCTAAATATCCAGGTTTTAGGAAGGGTGGTAACCAGAGCAGCTCTTGGGCAGGAACAAAGAGACAGTCTCTTCAAAGGTAATGAATAGACCAGTCAGAGACTAGCTACCAAGATATATTTACACCAAAAGTATTTAATTCAGGCTTCACTGTGTTCAAGATCCAGTTTTGGGAGAAAGTACAGTTGGTCCAGCTTGATCCTGGATCTATCAATCAATCAAAATCACTGCAGCCAAGAGAGGATGGAATCTGATGAATAGCCACTTGGCCACCCTCAAAGGAGAGGTAAGGGGATGAATGGTTTTACTTAACCTTTGCACCATGAGTGGAAGAAAAGTTGGTCTGCAAAGGAAACTTACTAACTAGGTAAGAGAAGAAAAGGAGGAGAAAGACAAGAAAATGAATTAAAGATTTTCAGCTTTTACTGGAAGGAGATTATGGCATTAACCAAGATAAAACATAGGAGAAAGAAGATAAGACTTCGAGATAGGGAGCACAAGTTCAACTTTGAATGTGGTTGAGATGCCATCAGAATATCCAGATATTATATATAATAGCAGTAGTAAATTTGGGTTGTGAGGTCAGAACAAAGGATTTAGGTTTGGAAGTCATTTGTTGGGTGTAAGAGATAGAGACTATGGGGAAAGAGGAGATCACCAAATCCTTGAGGCCTCTCATACTCTACTGTAGTAGACTGCAGTCTCTTTCTGGTTTGATTTTTATTCTAAATTATTCTATGAATGGTGTTGTTAGAGTCTATTTCATTTTCTCTCTATTTAACTCTTGGGTTCAGAACTTAATGACTATTTTGGCTAAAAGTCTGTGATATTATCTCCCACCTGTTACCTTTCATTTTACTAGCATCTCAAAATATGCCATACTCAACCTTTCCAGGCTGCTGTTCATTCTGTTGCTTGTGATCCTGGGCCATCTGGGTCCTGGTTTTGAATAGTGAAATTAAGATTAATTTAAGGTGTAATGTAGTGACAAGGCCACCAAGTGGAAATGCCCAGGAGATAGTTCCAAGATGGATCTTTGTATATAAAAAGTAAGATTAGGACTGTGTGTGTGTGTGTGTGTGTGTGTGTGTGTGTTGCTGGGGATTGAACCCAGGGCTTCACCCATTTTAGGCAAGCACTTTATCACCAAGCTACATTCCCAGCCTGAGTTAGGTCATCTTCTGCGTAGAGGTAATGATTTATTCCTTGATATTGGTTCAGCTTCTTGAGGCCAAGGATTATAATGGATAAGTGAGAGTCCTCAGATTGAGCCTTAGAGAAAACCATTTTTAGGTGAAAGAAGGATTACAGGTGAGCCAGGATTAAAGTTAAAGGCAATAGTTAAAAGAAGTGAGAGGAATGCAGATATTTCAATGGCCAAGGAAGGTGGGGAGTTTCATGGGAAGGATGGTTTACAGTATAGAAAAGCCAAAAAGAATGAACTGGGAGAAAGAAACCCTGGGGCTTAGAAGTGGTGACTGATGATTTTTAAAGTTTTTGTGAAAATAATGAGATGGAAGCCAGATTTCAGGGAGGTGGAAGAAAACAGATAGTAAGGATTTGGGGAACCAGTCCAACTATTAATAGATACTTATTAAGCACTTAAAATGATCATGACACTGTGCCTGTTTTGTTGTGAACATATTATCACTGCCCTCTAAGACAATCAATTCAAGTTGAGAAATAAGGAATCCATGAAAACATTCATTGTAGGAAATTCAGAAGACATTATAATATGGACCATAGTTAACTGACTAAACATTTAATGTGAGTATGCTTGTTCCAAGTTAAAAGAGGATGGCTTTATTTGGAATTTTTGTCTGTTCCTGTTTCTCTGAGCCTAGCCATTCTTTTTTGTTTAAGGATTTCTAACTTTCCATGAGTTAGGAAGCAGAGAATCAAGATTATTTCATTCAGTAAACATCAGAATGCTCCTGCATATAGTCTAGAGAAGTAGCCTGTGAAGCCTGCAAGCCAGAACTCTGTGAGGTAGGCTCTTCTGGTCTACCTTTGACTACTTCTACTGAGTGGGTTATTTCAGTAGTAAGAGTTAGGGGGCTTGTGAGGCCCAGGTTCAGTCCTGGTGAGTTAGGACTTCTGTACTAATGAATAGAATTGTAAAAGGTCCTATAAGATTCTAGCTGAAAGTAGAATGGATAGATTCTTCAGTTCAAGATTTTGAAGCCATTTTGTGTGGAAGGACTGGAGCTCATCATGGTGTTTTTGTTTTCTTCCCACTGAGACTGGTAGAAATGTCATGCCTTCATTTTCCTCAGTTACTATCTTAATTAATAAGCTGTCAACTAATGAAGAAGTCTCAGTTTTATAGTTTACAATGAGGGTGAATTAATGATTGGCAACGGAGGCAAAGTGTGTCAGTGTGGGCAGTCAGGAAAAAAGTTGTAGAAAGTATAAAACTCATTGTCACTGGGAAAAGCTTAGAACTCAGTGTTCACTGCTTATATTCTTCCTCTAGGACCCATTGTTACCCAGAGCATCACTATTTGCTTTTCTTCTTCCAGGACTCATCAGCAATGGGAAAGGGTAAAAGTTCAGGGCCCAGCATTTCAGTATCCACCTCCTCCTTCAGGACCCATTGTGGCTGGGAAAGGATGAATGTTTGCTTTTGGTAGAGATGCTGGGGAAGCCCAGGAAGGGATGAAAGTTTTCTTTCTTTCCCTGGGGCCCATTGTTATTGGGAAAGGATTTACTGGGAGAGGATTAATGATTACCTTCCTCCTCCATCTTCCTCTGGGTCAGACAGTTTTGGGGGGTTTGGTTGTCATTTCCCTGTCCTGGGGGTTGTCATTTTTCATATCCTTTAGAAGGAGAAATACTTTTTTCCTTTTCCCTATTAGTCATTAAGGCTAAAATTTGTTAAGCTGATCATAAAACATGAATGTAGGCCCAGAACAAACTAGTGAGAAGAACAGAGGGCACCTTCATGAGGCTCGCACAGACATTATTATGTTAATTGCACATATGTTAATTTGGAATGTTCAAATTTAAAGGAGAAAATAAAAAATTGAAATCTGAAATCCTGCCACTTGATAAAATTGGTCTCAACTGTCTTTACATGTGATACAGTGCTTTCTTAAAGAACTGATCATACAGTTATTCTTGAGCTTCATATTATTTTTGCAAATATTTGTTTAGAGCCACACAATCAAGTTGAGACTCAAACCAGGTTTTTTGAACTGTGGAGCTTGAGCATTATGTTTCAGAAATTGCACAGAAGGGCTGGAGTGTGGCTTAATGGTAGAGCACTTGCTTAGCTTATATAAGGTTCTGAGTTTGATCCTGAGCAACACACACAGAGAATACTATTAGAAATCACATTAGTCTTGGTTATAATGCTGCCATTTACTAGGATTAGGGAATCGAGGCAGTGAGTTATACTGAAAGATCACTGGACTAAAGGCTAAGACATTTGGGGTTTTATCCCCAGTATTGACATTAACTCATTGTGGGACTTGGGTAATCCCTTTTCTTCCCTGATCTATTCTTGGCCTTAGATTTCCCATTTTTAAGATAAAAATGTTGAGCTAACATTAGTTCTTGGTCATGCAGTTCTAGGATCCAGACAGATCATAGTGATGTTTCTGCCCATTACCTCAGAGTATTTACTGCTAAATGGCTGGATTGTCTGATATTTTCTAAGCAGAGTACAGTCTGTGACTTCTGACCAAGAGAAACGATTGCTGCATCAGCTCCGAGAAATTACCAGGGTCATGAAAGAAGGAAAGTTTATTGACAGACCCACCCCAGAGAAAGAAGCTGAGGAAGCCCCTTACATGGAGGACTGGGAAGGTAAGGAGTCTCTTTTCATTTCTTCATTAGTTGTCAACCCAGAAAAGAGAGCTTACAATTTTTCAAAAAATTCAATTCTATTATTGAGGTATAATATAATAATTTAATTTAAAATATACAGTTGGATGAGTTTTGACAAGTGTATATAGTTGTGTAATCATACCACAAAGTTTTGGTATAGTGCTGTGACCTGTACAGCATAAACAAAGGATCTGTAGTAGGGGTGACAGGAGATTAAGAAAAACATGGAGACAAAGAAAAAGAGAGATACTTTTAAGCAAAGCTGGGGCCAAGTGGGATGGTGCCCTCTGATGGAAGAATAGTAACCCAGAACTAGCTCCGCAAGTTTATCATATAGGGTCTAATAATCAGGGAGTTTAACTATAGTGGTATTGTAAATTGTTCAAGGCTTGTGAGTTATCAGGAGGCTTCTTTGTGTACTAAAAAGTTACAGAGCTAGAAACATTTTTGTGGCTATCTACATTTTTGTGGTACCCAGAAAACCCATTGTACTGGAATGTCTAATAACTATCACTAGCATTAAAGCCAGGTATCAAGGCTGTTTGCATCCTTGCCTTTTGGCAAGGAATGTTTCCCAGGCTTGGCTTTTGCCTATACCACAGGATCATCCAATAACTGAGCTCATCTGCTCTCCCCAGAATAGGACATTTCCATCACCGTAGAAAGTTCCCTTCTACCTCTGGCAAAAACTGAACTACTTTCTGTTCCTGTTGTTTTGCTTGTATAATATAAATGGATCTTACTGTTTATGCTTTTTGGCTTCTGGCTTCTCTGATTTAACCAATGATTTTTAGATTCATATGTGTTGTTGAATGTATCTGTAATTCTTTATTTTTTATTGCTTAATATTATTCTGTTATGTGAACATACCATAATTTGTTCATCCCTTCTCCAATTGAGGAAAACTTGGGTTGTTTTTAGCTTTCAACTATTATAAGTAAGTTGCTACAAAATTTTATATGCAAGATTTTGTTTGGCCATAAATTGGTATTTCTTTGAAATATATACTTAGGAGTAACATTTCTAAGGTTTGTGGTAAGTGTATGTTTAACTTCATTAGAGCTGTCAACTTGCTTTCCAAAGTGGTTCTAACATTTTCCCTTTTCACCAGCAATGTATGAAAATTCATTTACTCCACATCTTTGCTAACTTGTGGTATTATCAGTCTTTTTAATTTTAGCCACTCTAGTGAGTATATAGTGGTATCTCAATTGTGAATTTAATTTGCATCTCTCCATTGACTAATGATGATGAACATTTTTTCATGTGCTTATTTGCCATTTGTATGTCTTTGATGAGGTGTTCATTCCAGTTGTTGGCCATTTTTAAAATTATGTTCTTATTGACATTATGTTCTTACTGAGTTGCAAAAATTCTGTGTATGTCCCTGAATAAAATCCTTTATCAGTTACATATTTTGCAAATATTTTCTCCTAATCCATGGCTTGCCTTTTTATTTTCTTAACATTTTTAAAAGAGGAGAAGTCTTTCTTAACACCCCCCAAAAATAATCCAACCAGTAAATAGACAAAGGAATTGAATAGGCACTTCACAGAAGAAGAAATACAAATGGTCAACAAATGTATGAAAAAATTCAATTCTATTATTGAGATATAATATAATAATTTAATTTTAAATATACAGTTTGGATGAGTTTTGACAAGTGTATATAGTTGTGTAATCATACCACAATCTTGGTATAATGCTGCGACCTGTATAGCATAGCAATTAGAGAAATGCAAATTAAAACTACACTGATATTCCATCTCAGTCAGAATGGCAATTTTCAAGAATACAAGTAATAATAAATGTTGGTGAGGATGTGGGGGAAAAGGCACACTCTTACATTGGTGGTAGGACTGCAAATTGGTGTAGCCCCTCTGGAAAGCAGTGTGGAGATTCCTCAGAAAACTTGGAATGGAACCACCATTTGACCCAATTTTCTACTCCTCTGAATATACTCAAAAGTCTTAAAATCAGCATACTACATGATGCAGCCACATCAATATTTATAGCAGCTTAGTTCACAATAGCTAAGCATTGGAACCACCCTAGTGCCCTTCAACAGATGATTGGATAAAGAAAACGTATTATATATACACGTGGAATATTACTCAGCCATAAAGAAGAATGAAATTATTGCATTTGCAGGTAAATGAAACTAGAGACTATCATGCTAAGTAAAATAAGGCAGCCCCCCAAAACCAAAGGCCAAGAGGCTAGAGTAGTGGTTCAGTGATAGAGTGCTTGCCTGGCATGTGTGAGGCTCTGGGTTCAATCCTCAGTACCACATATACAGAATAAAAGTTTTATTGACAACTAAAAAATACACACACACACACACACACACATACACACACACTAAAGGCCAAATGTTCTCACTGATATGTGGATGCTAACACAATATCAGGTAGGAGGAAAGAATAAAAGTTCAGTAGATTAGATAAAAAGGAATGAAGGGAAGGGAGAAGGGATAGGAATAGGAAAGACAGTAGAATGACATAATTTTCCTATGTTCATATATGAATATATGGCCAGTGAAACTTCACATTATGTACAACCATAAGAATGGGATCCTAATTAGAATGTGGTACCCACATCCTCCATATATTTATAGTATCTCAAAATACACTCTTCTGTCATATATGTCTTAAAAGAACAAATTTAAAAAAATAGTTTCTGGGGACAGTAAACAGAATTTCCAAAGATCAATTATATTTGGAATAATGACATTTAAAGACATTAATTTATAGAAATTTAAAATACTTAAATAAGATATCAAGGGCTGGGGCTGTAGCTCAGTGGTGGAGTGTTTGCCTCACAAGGGTGAGGCACTGGGTTTGATCCTTAGCACCACATAAAAATAAATAAAGGTATTGTGTATCTACAAATATATATGAAATAAGATATCAGAAGTGTTTAGCATTTGTCATAAAAGCAAAACGAAACAAAAACTTTCAGGTTTTTGGCAAAAAGAAAGAAATAACTGGTTTTAATACTTGAAATAGAAAATAGGTATACAGGTTGATACTTGGTTTTGCTGATATGGAGAAGCTGGACAGTTGGGTCCAAGGAAATACTTTTTATAAATGTATTTGTTTTTAATGTATATAGATTTTTTTCTCCCTTTGTTTTTCCCTGTAAGTTATTCTTCAGAACTTCTCAATTCAGTCCAGCACATAAGGTCCATGCTAAAATGAAAACAAAGAAAAATCTAAAAAAAGAGAAGTTTTTAATTCTGATGAATCTAGTTTTTTTTTTTTTAATAATTTATATTTTTTTTTGGTGTATTCTGTTTAAGAAATCTTTGCCCAATCCAAGATTTTTCTAGCTTCTATTTTTTCTTCTAGAAATTGTATGGTTTTAGCTTTATACTTAGGCTTGTGATCTCTTTTGAGTTAATTTTTTATAAATGGTATGAAGTATCAGGACCTAGTTTTATATTTTACATATCAGTAGCAGTTACTCCAGTTTCTTTTGATACATTTAGTTACTTTGGCACATTGATTGAAAATCAGTTGACCATGTGTATATATGTCTATTTTGGAGTTTATTCTGTTCCATTGATCTCTGTCTTATCACAATGCCTCTGTTACTGTGTCTTTATACTAATTCTTGAAATCGGGTCATTACAGGTTCTTTAATTATCTTCCAAAATTATTTTGGCTATTCTAAGATTTTCACATTTTCATATGAATTTATAGTCAAAGGTAGTTGTTTTATGACAAAGTTTGATGGTATTTTGATTGATATTGCATTAAATCTTTAGATAAATTTGTAAGAATTGATATTGTAACTATATTGAATCTTCATTCCATGAACTTGTTATATCTCTCTACTTATTTAAATATTTAAAAATTTCCCTCAGCAATGTTTGAAGTTTTCAGTATATAGGTCTTTTTTTCCAATGTATAGGTCTTGCATATGCTTTATAATTTGTCTTTAAGTAGTAATATCATAAATGATATTTTTAAAATTTTAATTGCTACTAGAGCAGTAGAAATACGATTGATTTTTGTATTCTGACCTTTTATCCTGTGACCTTGCTAATGCACTTAGTTCCGATAGCTTTAAAAAATATACACAGCCACTTAAGTTCCTTAGTGTTTTCTGTGTAGATGATCAAATTGGCTATGAATTTCACCTCCTTTCTAGCCTATATGCCTTTTGTTTATTTATTTTCTTGCCTTACTGCATAGCTAAGTCTCCACAACAATGCTGAACAGAAATGGTAAAAGCAAATCTCCTTGCTTTCTGGTATCAGGAGAAAAGCACTCATATGCTCCTTAGATACTCCTTTTCAGGTTGAGGAAGCTACTTTCTGATCTTATTTTTCTGAGAGCTATTAAACATAAATTGGTATTGAATTTTTAAAAAATCAACTGAGATGATTATAGTTTTGTCAGTTAATGTGGTGAATTACATTTTTTAAAAAAAAAAAATGGTTGTGGTTCTGGGGATTGAAGTTCCCAGCCCCTGCATTGATTTTTAAATGTTAAAAGTTTTGTATTCCTGTGATAAGCCCTATTTTGATGTGATGATATAAATGGCTATTTAATAGGCAAAGATTTTTTTTTTTAATGTCTGGTTTATGAGGGCTATTTATCAGTGATTTTCTTTTCCTGTAATGTCAATGGTCTTTATTTCAAGATAATGGTGGCCTTTCAAAATGTATTGGGATATATTCTGTTTTCTGGAAGAGTTTGTGTAGAGGTACCATTATTTCTTTCATAAACATTAGGTGGAATTCTCCAATGATGCTATCTGGGCCAGGAGTTTTCTTTATGGGAAAACTCACTATGAATTGAGTATCTATAATAGAAATAGTGCTATTAAGGTTATCTAGGTTTCCTTGAATGGACTTTGATAGTTTGTACCTTTCAAGGAATTTACATATTTCATCCAGGTTATCAAATCTGTTAGGGTAAAGTTTTTTTGTAATAGTCCCTTATAATCCATTTAAAGTATGTAATATCTGTAGGGATGTGCCCTGTTCTGTTTCTTATATTGGTAATCTGTTCTTTCTCATTTCTTTTCCTAATCAGACTGGCCCAGAGGTTTATCAACTTTGTTGATCTTTTTAAAGAACTGTATTTTTATTTTATTTATGTTTCCTATTCCATTGACTTCCCTTTCCTTTCTTCTGCCTCTTGGAGTTTAATTTGCTATTCTTTTTCTGGTTTCTTAAGGTGGAAGGTTAGATCCATGATCAGTTTTTTGTTTTTTGTTTTTTTACCATTATTTCATTAGTAATCTGTTTCTGTCATCTTCTTCTGGCTTTCTAATGGTACACGTTTGCTATTTCCCCACAGGTCACATATGGTTTGTTCATTTGTTTCTGTCATTTTTACTCACGATGCTTAATTTGAATAGTTTCTCTTGTTGCATCTTCCAGCTTATTGCTCTTTCTTTCTATAGTACTCTAACATGCTGTTAATCCTATTCAATGTATTTTTAATCCTAACATTGTGTTGTTATCTCTAGAAGTTCCATTTGGGAACTTCCATTTCATATCTTTCATTTCTCTCCTCATCTATTCATATTTTCTTCTTAAACATCTGAGTCATATTTTAATAGCTGTTGTATTTTCCCAATGCTTAGTAATGTTGGATGTTTTTTAATATCTGTTGGACATTTGCATGTCTTGTGAGAATTATCTCTTCAATTTTTTTGCCCATTTTTATAGTTGGGTGATTTGTTTTCAGGCTTTTGAGTTGTTTGAGTTCCTTATGAATTTCGGAAATTAATTCCTTATCAGATGTGTGGTTTGCATATATTTTCTTCTGTTTTTAGGCTATCTTTTCACTCTGTTTACTTCATTCTTCAGAAACTTTTTTTTAAATATACTTTTTAGTTGTTGATGGACACAATATCTTTATCTCATTTATTTATCTTTATGTGGTGCTGAGGATCAAACCCAGGGCCTCACACATGCTAGGCAAGCACTCTCCTACAGAGCTACAACCCCAGCCCCTGCAGAAGCTTTTTAATTTCATATCATTGCATAGGCTTTTGGGATCATATCCAAAAATATTGCCCAGACCAGTATCATGTAACTTTTTCCCTGTTTACTCCTAGTAGTTTTATATTTTCAGGTCTTACATTTAAGACTTTGATCCATTTTGAGTTAATTTTTGCATATGATGTGAGATGAAGGTCTGATTTCACTTTTCTGCATGTGGATATATCCAATTTCTTCAGCATCATTAATTGAAGAGACTATTTATCTATTGTGTATTTTTGGCATTTTTATCAAAAATCTTTAGACCATAAATGTATGGATTTATTTCTGGTCTATTGTGTTTCATTGGTGTTTATATCTTTTTTTATATACTGTTACTATGCTGTTTTGATTACTATAGCTTTTCAGTAGTTTCTTTAATCAGGAAGCATGAGCTCCTTACCTGACTCTGGTATCCAGGTAGTGCTGGCCTTGTAAAATGAGTTTAGAAGTTTTCGCTCCTCTTCAGTTTTTTAGAAGATTTTGAGGATTGCTGTTAGTTCTACTTTAAATGTTTGGTAGATTCAGCTGTGGAGCCATTGGGTTCTGGGCTTTTGTTAAGAAATTATTTAATTAACTGATTCAATCTCCTTGTTCATTATTTGTCTGTTTAGATTTTCTATTTCTTTCTAATTCAGTCTTGGTAGTTTGTATATATCTAGCAATTTACATATATATATATATATATATGTATAAATATAGCAATATTTATATATATCTAGCAATTTACTATATCTCTTTGATGAATTCACTCTTTATCATTATATAATGACCTTCTTTGTCTTGTTATTACTTAACATCTGTTTTATATAAATATTAGCATCTGCTGTATGTCTTTTTTACATCCTTTTCTTTGAACCTGTGTGTGTTTTTTAAAGGTGAAGTGTTTTGTAGGCAGCATGTAATTGGGTCTTTTTGTTTCTTAAATATATTCAACACATTGTATGTTGGTCTGCACACTTGAAGAAACAAAGATTTATTCTAGTCTTTGTGTACTGACTTTTTCTGGACAGGCCATTTGTCATGGTCCATGGTGGGCTTGTTGATGGAGTCTTCAGGCTGACTGATCTGGTGCTGAGTCTTTGTAGTTGGGCCTAGAGCCTGGATCCACTGGCATCAGCCTATTGACTGAGTCCTTGGGGGTGGGCCTGGAACCTGGGTTTACAAGGGTAGGCCTAGAATCTTTATCTGTGGTGGTCTGGCCTGAAGCTTAAGTCCAAGTGGCTGACCTGGGGCTGGAGTTGTTCTTGAGACTGAGACTGCAGAAGGCAGGCAGGTTCTATGGTGGGCCTGGTGCTTGGTCCCTCAGGAATAAGCCTAGAGCCTGAGTCTGCAGCTTGGATTGGTGCTGCACAGTTTTGGAGCCTGAATATATGCAGGGGATAGGCCTGAAAACTGGGGCCATGAGGGCTGACCTAGAACCTGGGTCCACAGAGGTGATCCTGGGGTCTGGTGTTAAAGGGACTGGTCCAGCACTAGGGTCTGTTGGGATGGGCCTGGATCCTGGGTGTGTTGGACTATGGAGATATAGTGGCTAGCTTATTTATGGGTGGGGCTTATGGGGCCTGGCCTAGAACTGGGTAGTTGGACTGCGCTTAGAGCCTGAGTCTTCTTAAACCATAGTCAAAATTCAAAGGTAAGCTTTGTTCTAGGTGTAGGCTGAAGGAAATGACGTACAACAAATAGACTTCTCCGAAGCATTTAGTGGTTGAGACCTAACTAGCAAGTAGGCTTCCCTAGCCCTGCTGTTGACCAAGTAGGTGGTGAAGGCCTTGTGTAGCTGTTTTAGTACATTTTCTATTGCTATAACCTAATACCACAGGCTGGATAATTGATAAAGTAAGAGATTTGTTTAGCTCATGGTTTGGAAGTACAAGATGATGGTGTCAGCATCTGCTTGTCATCTGGTGAAGTCTTTTTTGCTGGATCTGACATGTTGTCAAAGGTAAAGACTGAGTAGGTTTGCCTACTCTTCTTATAAAGCCATTAATACCATCATGAAGACCCTACCTCATGACCTCATTTAATTCTAATTATTTCCCAAATGGCTTGTCTCCAAATACAATTAATATATGACTTTGGGGAGAATAAAAATTGTGGAATTTGCAGGTAAGTGGATGGAGTTGGGGAATATCATGCTAAGTGAAGTAAGCCAATCCCCCAAAACCCAAAGGCCAAATGTTTTCTCTGATAAGTGGATGCTGATCCATAGTGGGGGCAGGGGTGGGGAGCATGGGAACAATGGAGGAACTTTAGATAGGGCAGGGCAGGGGATGGAGGAGATGGGACAAGGGGGTAGGAAAGACAGTGGAATGAAATGGACATTGTTACCCTAAGTACCTGTATGAAGACACAAATGGTGTGACTCTACTTTGTGTATAACCAGAGATATGAAAAATTGCGCTCTATACGTGTACTATAAATTGAAATGCATTCTGCTATCATATAAAACAAATTAGAATAAATAAATAAAATTTTAAAAACATATGACTTTGGGGATTAAATTTCAACATGAGTTTTGGAGGGGGCAAACACCTAGACCACAGGAATTGTTAAACTAGCATTTTGTTCACACTAAGTTCATCCTGGGAATAAAGACTGCTTTGGCAAGATTCTTATACTACTGTCAGTGCTAGCAAGAATGTAATAAGATGGACAGTTTTTTTACATCACTGGTAGGATTGAATTTTTATACCACTCTTCTGGAAAGTAATTTGGCAGAGTATTAAAAGGGCTTTTAAAATGTCCGTTCTCTTTGGTCTAGTTTTCATATTTATAGAAGTCTGTCTTAAAGAATCAGGAAAGTGAACATGAATTTATATTCAGAGCTCTTAACTGCTATGTTACTTATAATAGGGGAAAGTTGGAAAGAATCTGAATGTCTAACATAAGAAGAATGGTAAATCGTGTCAGTTGTATAGCTACATGATGAAATATTTTGCAGCAAACTTTCAAATGCCTAATGACGCTGGAAAATGTTCATGAAACAAGGTTGAATGAAAAATCAACATTTTATATGCAGTATGATCCTTTATTTAAAAAAGAAAAAAAATATATAAACATTTATATATGGTAAAAAGACCAGAGGTAAATACAACAAATTATCATCAGTGGTGGGATTATGGGTGATTTGTTTTTCTTTTTTAAACATGTCTGTATTGTTTCAGATTTTCTGCAGTGAGTCTATATGCCTTCTATAATCAGAAAAAAAAACAGTAAATGTTATAAAAATATCTCTGCATACGCTACACTGAACCAAAAAAGACTGTTATTTTTCACAATTGGTGGGCAAAAAGTGGTTTATGTTAGAGTTGAATTTGCCAGTTATCATAATGTGCAAATGGATTTTGAATTCTCCAGCTTTTCACATTGTGTAGTGAGTATGGCCCACATTGCCAGCTCAGGCATATGAGCTCCAGCACGGCCCATCTGCTGCTCAAGCTTGGCTTGGCTGACACAGATTTATTTCATTTCATTCCTTAATTTGGCAATGTTTTCTCTTTTCTCATTATCATAGCTAGGATTCAGAATCAGTGTTACTCATTTTGCTTACCAGTTTGTTGTTTTCTTCCATTTTGTGAAGACGAAGAAGCCAACAATGGACTTCTGTCTTCTGAAAATGCAGTGCTTGTCCTTTGGGATCTTGGGCATGTATTGCTAAAGTGCCCTCTGTTTCTGATGCTTGCAAGCCATTTCAATTGTTTTGATAAGTAGAAAATTTCATGGTGTATTTTTCAAAGAGCTTAGTGTTCTTCTCCTCCCACCCTCACCTCAGAAGATTTGGAAATGATTCCAAATAGAAATTATAAACATTAGCCTTAAGCTAAGCTCTCTCCATCTGGTATTTGATGCCTTTTAAAACTACAGGCTCATGTTATTTGTTCAGTCTTCATCAATACTGCAAAAGCACATGGAGTGAGACTGAACTCTGTCCCAAGCACCCTACACTAAGAAAGGATTTTCCTCTGAATTGGTTTGTATTTCAGAGAGCCCTGGGATAGTCAGCCAGATTGCTAGGAATTTGTTCAGTTGAAACTTTAGAACTATTAGAATCATCTTAGAGATTTCTTGAATGTGTTTGTTAGGATATGATGGCCATTGCTTGAGAATCCCCTCTGAGCCTAATACTTTTTTTGAAGAGACAGTCTTTGTAAGATTTTGTGCTGCTTTTCTCTCTAGGTTATCCAGAAGAAACTTATCCAATTTATGACCTTTCAGACTGTATCAAACGTAGACAAGAAACAATCCTGGTGGATTACCCTGATCCAAAAGAGCCCTCTGCTGAAGAAATAGCTGAAAGAATGGAAGTGATGGAAGAGGAAGAATCAGACCACTTGGGTTGGGAAGGTCTGCCCACTGACCCAAGAGCCCAGGAGGATAATTCTGTTATCTTGTGTGACCCAAAGCCAGAAACATGCTCCTGCTGTTTTCATGAAGAAGATCCTGCTGTCTTGGCAGAGAATGCTGGATTCAGTGCAGATAGCTACAGTGAGCAAGAGGAAGCCTCCAAAGAGGACTCTCCTGAAGACTTTAGAGATGAAGGGTTGGGCGTCAATGCTGATAAAACATTTACAAGTGGCGTGTTGAGGAAGCGTAACCCCCAGGGTTTAGAGTGAAAGCAGCCAGTTTGGTGAAGTATCCATTACTTTAGTCCCAAGGTGACCTTTCTCTTCTCTCTGATTTCATCCTTGGCCTCATGCCCTGTACTTTCTTTTCTGTGTTCAGATGTCATAGCTATCAGGCCACTACCATGGATATCATGTATCCTTCCTGGTGCTTACACACCTGTCACCTTGTAAAACATAGTCATTAGTATAAACACAGGATAGCTTCACTCTTCCTCTTCCTGTTTTTCCCCCATCAGGGAAGTTGATCCATGGAATAATTCTTTGGTCTACCATAGTTACATATGAGACTATCAAAAGGTCTGACTCTTCCTGCTAGGAGCAACAGGTTTACCTGTGAATGAACTCGGTTACAGATGATAGGACTTAAAGTGGTAAAAGTGAAGATTTCGGACTTCAGGATGCCTTATTCTTTGGGTCTTGAGCAGGATAGTGGTCCTCTGGGGAGAAGTGATCATTTTCTTTGTGTGGTCCATGGTCCTAGAGCAGAGCAAGACTCTGCTGGCTGAGCTGAAACTTCTTCATTCAGTGAAGGTCTTTCTCAAAACACTGATGCCCAGACATTCTCTTTTCTCAGACATCCTCTTTTCTCCGGAATAGTGGAAGACTTACCACTGACCTGTGAATGAGCCTGCAGGCCTATTTGGGTATTGTTTTGCTCTGACATGGCCTGGTTTTCTAGCTTCCTTTCTATTCTGCTATTCTATCCCCTTTTCTGCTTAAAAGACCAGGGAAACCCAGAGGCATCTTTGTACCTCTGGTCTTCAGCAGCCAGAGGAAGCTTTAGAGACTTTAGTCCCTGCCCTACAGGGGCTGTTTGGGCTCTGGGAAGGCCTGCCCAAGTGTAGTGATCCTGCTGGGAAGAGCTCAGAATGTCAGGGACCCAGTAATAAGAGAACCTGTGCACTCTTGTATAGTCCTTGCCTCAAAGCTGTTTCTTAACATTGTGCCCATTGGGAAATTGTTCTCAAAACGGCATGAATCAAGACAGAAATGAGGACTGAGCTTGTACACAAAGTGCCAACATAGCAGGGAAGTTGCACAGTTATCCATCACAGAGAACCAATATAGCCATGCCTTGGGGAAGAAACCATGTGTTCTCTATTTGAATGTTTGGGTCTTTTGAGAGAGCTGGGGAATGTAGGAAGTAAATTAGGACTGGGAGGATTTTGACCAGGCTGGAAACGTGTTTTAAGCTACCATTCAGCTCGTGAGACAAGGTGGCACCTATGAATTCTGACAAAAAGGATGAGTGAATTCAGTTTATATGTAAGACCTGAGAGTTTAAGAGGACATGTTCCTGAGGACATTTTATCACATTATAAAATGAGAAAGATGGAAAACTTAAGAAATTGTATGAAGGTAGATATAGATTTTAGAGTTCCTTTGTGCCTGGCACGAATATGATGCCCAGCATATAGTTAAAATCACACGTGTAAGCTTAGACTACTGTCAGAAGGTATGTCAGTTACTACAAGGCATTACTTGTTAATTGAACTGTACATAAAAGTCAATGAAGATGAGTTCTTAGAAAGAAGACCACAATGCATCTATCTCTGTGTAGAACATTTGTTTTACATTATAAAGAATGCTATTTAAAATGTACAGAAGACAACCTAGAATGTCATGTAATACTAAAGGTAAAAATAATGTAGGGTCCTCTTCACCATTTGGTAAATTGTTTTCTGTGTGATTTTCCTTCATTCACCATGAGGGGCTGATTTATAAGTAAAGCCCTGGGTCTCTGGTTTAAATTTCTTTTTTGCCTTAGGATGTGATTCCCTTACTAGAAATAAGTACTTTTGTTTTCCTTTCAATTATTCATCCAGTCATTCATTTAGAATGAATTCATTTAAAACTTAAAACAACTAACTGCTCAGTGCTAGGTACTAGGAACAGACGACTCAGTTCCTACTTTTAAAACAAAACAAACAAACAAAATAAACCCCACCTCAATTTAACATAGGAGCCTGACAGATAAAATGAACTATGAACTGTAAGACGAATCAAGATTGTGAATTCTGAAGGCAGAGGAAAATGGGTCATGATCTTTCCCTGTATACTTTAGCTATAGAACTTTGGGTCAGCTCCTTGGGCAGTCTGAGCCTTGGCATTTTCATCTATAAAGTAAGCATAATAAAAGTCCAGGTCTCACAAGGTTTTAAGTATTAAATGAAATCATCAGTGCATTTAAAATGGCATTGCTTCTAATTCATGCATGATAACCACTCATTGAGTAATAGCTGTTTTATTATACAGTGTTTTATGCTGTGATTTGGTATGGACCCAAAACTACAGGAACATTAAGGAAAGAGAAATAATATTGCCAAAACTGCTTCCAAGAAATTTTTCAGAGGTGGACCTTGGGGTATGCCAAGAATTTCTCCAAGTGGGCAAGGAAATAGTATTAGCAAAAGCAGTGAAGTAGAAAGTATATGGATGTTCAGGTATCTTGATGAGGCTGGTGTGTAAAGTGTTGCATAACCAATCTTGTAAGTGATACCCTATGGGAAAAAATGGCTTATGGAAATAGTTCCTGCCAAAAGCATTAAACCCTCATCATGGCTCCTGCTACCTAGATCTTAGTTGGTTTATCTATCAGGAATATATTTGTTTCTGTATCCAAAATTTTAACGTAACTTTTAGTTATTTAGGATTTAGACAGTGTTTTTTGGATTTTCTGAATTATTTTATCCTTTAGGAATGACAATTCTGTGTGTGTGTATGTATGTGTGTGTATGTGTGTGTGTGTGTGTGTATATATATATATATATATATATATAAATAAACAAACTTAGGGTGACCAAAATTATGAGACTGATGTTTGTTGATGTGTCTTCATTTCTCAGAACGAAGGGACTAAAATTTGATCACTCCCCTGGCACTAGGTTTGTAGTGACCTTTAGGTATTGTGGCAGAGTACATAAAGCATCAATTAGGGGGCAGATAATTGGCCTAATCAACAATACATTATCTGGGATCATGCTTGGTAAAGCAGGTAGGTAATCCAGCCAGGAGATCCCTTCTCCTAGTCACACCAGCAACACAAGGAAAGCGTCTTATTTGCTTCAGAAGTTGGGTCCAGAGAAGTATGCTGAAGAGGTATATTTGGCCTCTAGAAATAATGGCTTTAAGAACCACATTCTTGCTGGGTATCGTGGCACATACCTGTAATCCCAGAAGCTTGGAAGGCTGAGACAGGATTGTGAGTTCAAAGCAACTCAGTGAGACCCTGTCTCTAAATAAGATACAAAAAATAAGGCTGGGGATGTGTTTCAGAGGTTGAGTGCCTCAGAGTTCAATCTCTGGTATCACCGCCCCCCCGGCCAAAAAAAAAAACCCCTCATTCTCTGCACTGTGGGCTTGAATGATCAAATAAACTTATGGTTCAAACTGAGATTATTTGTGAAAAAGAAGCTTTAATAATAATTATGTCAAAGAGACTAAAATTTGACCAGTGCTACCCTGGACATAGGTCTGATCAGTGAAGATGTTTCTTCAATTTGATGCCTAAACAAACAAAAACTTTCCTTTTGAAGAATTTCCTATATATGCTATTTTCTACAGAGGCCACAGTGGGTAGGCCATGATTCAGGCAGGAAATGCCCTTAGTCACATCAGAATTCTCATTGTGGGGGGAAAAAACCCACTCATTACCACACTCTTAAATTACTTATTTAGACTATTCGTATTCCAAAGGAAATTTTAGGATGTCAGCTATTCAGCAATATTGAGAAAAACATGAATGACACATATGCCATCACCTCGGTTATGTACTTACCTCTCTCCATTTTCTTGGACAAAGAAAATAGAAAAAAATGTTAATTAGATAATTTAACTTTTCAGAGCACCAGTTTCCTCATTTATGAATTGGGAATAATACCCACCTTTCAGGGCTCTTAGGATTAGATATTGTTTAGTGTCCCTCCCAGCATGAAGCACAGGATAAGTGCTTAGTGACAACATCAACAGAAGTCATCACTCTGTCCTCAAGTCCTATTCTGCTGAGTCATCACACTAGACACTCTACAGCTAGCTACCTTGACTGCTAGGAATGGCTGACAGTCATGCTGTAGTCTCTAGGCGAGTTTAGTTGTGATTTCCTTTAGGATCAGATCATTAGCTTTTCATGTCTGCTTCCAGGCTCAACTCTAGCCTCTATTCTCTTTACTTCAAATCTGCCACAGCTGCAGAAACAATTTTCATGCATGTGCAAATCCTGTTAAAATGAATAAGGCTGAGGAGTCAAGTGCCTGGGTCTTCATGTTATATCTGTTGGGCCTTTCCCACATTTTTTAAGCCCTAAAATCCTGTTCCCCAGGGCCAGGCTCACAAGGGATACTTGGGAACCCCCAGTCGGTTCCTTCAGATGTCACCACTGACCCTGAAAAGGACTGCTGTAATTTAAATACCTTCTAACCTATCTTGAGCCCTTTAGCGACCTCTTGAGTGTGGCTCTGATGATCCTTGAACTTAAAAGGCATAGCCAGAGGGAAGGCTGTGTTGATCCACATCAGTGCTTCTAAACAAGCTATGATCCCTTTGTTATTACCACCCATCTAACCACTTGAGACTCCTAGAAACAACTGGTGTAGAAAAATATTTAAGGAAAGAGACATGTTTTTCTCCTTTTATTAAAAAAAAAAAAAAGAGCACATTTGTGTTGAAACAATTCAAGTTTAATTTGCTGATATATGTACTCAGACAAACACTACATTCTACAACATACATAATGTCAATATGGGAAAATACCAAGTTTGTCATTGCACATACCAATAAATAAATACATTTGCTTCAGAATACCAAAAAAGTTTATTCAAAAAGTCACTTAATAAAAGCACAGTTTTGCAAGTTTGTCTAAAACTCCAGATAATTTTGAACAAAAATAAAATGTCTGACCACTCCAAAATAGGAAAAGACAATCTTGTGCAAGTAGACATACACATTCTAGGCATTATGAAAACTGGCTAAATATGTGTTCCCAGCAAGAGGAATGTTACCCATCCTGACCAAGTCCCCTCTATCTTCAAATGTAGGATTGAAGAGGCCAGAGTTGGGCTTCCCCTTCTAAGCCATTCTGAGTTGCTCTCTAAGAACTCTGGACCTTAGCCTCACCTCCAGCTCTACCTGGACCTTGATGGGGGGTGGGGGACAGGAGAACAAAGGAGAGGGGTGCATTGTCTTTCTTAAGAAAGAAGGCACAATGATGAGCTAGAAAAGGTAGTGTGATGAAATTAAATTTCATTCACCCTGAATCCTACAGCAAGCTTTGATAATCCAGCATCTTCAATTAAGAAAACAGACCTAGAGAGTTCATGCAGTTTGCTCAAAATCATATAGCTACTAAGTTCAGTACTACTTTCTGTAAGACCAACATATCTTTCCATTTCATTGGAAACTTAAAACCAATTCGTCAATATTTCTTTTCTGTCCCTCCCTTGTATATCTTAAGATGACAGAAAATTGCAAACTGGAGATACACAAGGCAGGCTGCCAAAACTCGAACTTAAGAAACCATTCCTTGGCCTATTACTGGGAGCTGTGACAAGCTTACAAGCCAGGGCCCAGGGAAATGTAACTGGCCCCAGTCACAGTGCTAGGTATCATAGGAAAGCAAACTCAGCTCCCTGGAAGAATGTGCTCTGATGGCCACCTGGCATCTTGAGGTCACAGGGATGTTCCAGCTGGGGCATGGAGTTATAGAGAAGGGAAGGTCAAGGTTACTGTGGTAAGGGAAAACCAGGGCATCCATCCAAGAGATGGAATTTGTGCTTGCATAACAGAGCCATAGACAGGCTATCCCAGCACCTTCACTCAATGCAGACCCCATCTGCACAAAGCATGAATATTTTCCTCTAAAATCACCCCTATTGCTTGTTAAATTTAGAATTACCTCTACATAAGTGGTAAGTGTGTTTTAGTAGCAAATGTCTTGCTATTTCCAGTATGAAGAAAAACTGCTTCTACAGTCTTGTTAGGAGGTGGGCTTCAAGAGTTCTCTTCTAGCCTGCCCACATCACACCCCTTGACTCCCAACACCTGTCCTCATGGATCTGGACCTTACATGCTTCCCCTGAACTAGTGTGATTTTTAAGGCACCGTCACTAGAATATATTCAGACTCATCTGAAAAGTATGTACGCAACAGACCAATCTCTTCTGATAATGCCAGGTGGGAACTGAATGACTTAACAGCTTTCTTAGATGGTCTCCTCCTGCTCAGAAACTTGGGATAAAAGCTGGTAATTTCCCAGGAACACTTTCTTTCAAAGAGCATGAAATGAAGAGACAGAAGCCACAGGGATTGTTAACTGCATCCTTATTCTTTTCCTACTCATCCTTAGAAATATGATAAGAAACCTCAGTTCACTGCAGATTGCTGCCCTTTTCCCCAGATACAAGAGACATGCTGACGTGTGCGTGCACGCGTGCACACACACACACGCACACACACACCACAGATGGACACAGAGCACCTTGGAGCCAGAAGGAGGGGTAGGGGAGCTAGACTTGGAGAGTAGAGGAACCATTTGGGAGCAGAAGTATAGAGTTCTGGGGTACAGAGCCAGGAGTAGGTATAGAGGAGCTGCCTAAGGTCCCAGCTGCCCTACATCTTTAGGAACTGCTTATCCTATCACTGGTTCACTGTCCAATCAAGGACCATCTGGGCAGAAGGGCAGGAACTCTTACCGTGAGAGAGGCTAAACCCAGGTGGTCTCCAGGGCCTTGGCAGCTTTGTGAGTCCATGGGCCCCTGGCCACAGGGCCAGTGGTCAAGGAAAGGCAGCAACACCAGGAATGGGGTCTTAAGAGCTGACCTTGTGAGGCTGGTCTTAATTAAGTGACTCAACTGCTCTTGCTTGTCACCAGTGCCCAGAAGATTTTGTGCTAAGGCTCCCCTTTACTCCCAGGCTAGAAAGCTCAGCCTACATCTCCTGACCCTACCAAAATAGCCAGCTACCCCACTGACATGTGTGCTGAAGCAGAGAGCAGAGGCCCACAGTATTTCCATTGTGCTTCTGATTATTTCACTCTGCCGCTGACTCCAGATTCAGCCTATTCTACCTTAAAGTCATAGGCCTAAAGAAACAGCTTGGTCAGACTTTAGAGATCATCTGGTTTCCAACAAGTCAAGTATCAAGAGGTCTCCAGAGTCAGGGAAGGAAAAGCCAAATGAGAACTACAGAAGGGAGGATGGCACCACAATCTTTCATCAGGAAGTGAACCAGCACCAGAACAGAAAGTCCTGATGCTCTCTAAAAACCAGACCATGTTAACAAAGGCTAGGTTACAGGAGGGGCCTCTTGAGAGATGTATGGTTTAGGTGTGGGCAGCTCCTGTTAAAAGCAGGTGTGCCTTGTTTTAAGCATTCACATAGAAAAATGTTGATTACAAAAATGAGAGCATACTAATTCCACTTAAGTCAAAACAACTTCACCTATAGAGCCTCACTAATATGTTTAAAGTATGACTTGTATTTATTTAAAATTTCTACTTAGCCCTTCCAAGCATTTCTACTCTAAAGCAAGGTCCAACTGCTGTTTGCTTCCCACAGATTTCTGATCACTATCTGGGTAAGAAGACTCTGCCAAGGTAAACAGCCTGAACAAGAGTTTAGAGTCCCTAAGCCTGTAGGGTGGATGGTGCCATCCAAGAAATAGTGGCAGTGGAGGGAACGTTTAGGCCAAGTCCTGTAACGCTTAGGCTGCCTGTCACATCTAGACAGAGAATTGTGTCGCAGCTTGCTAAGGTCTGCTCACAACTGTGCAGTCCTCATGGAGGGGCCGGACAAAGGCCAATCCTGATCAGACTGACATGCAAAAAAGCCAGACAATTTCCAACAGGGAAATACCCAATTCTCTACTGAAATGGCTTCCGTCATATATACCAACCAGGATGTGTCTAAATCTCTTGAATCAGGAAGGGAAAAGGGCATGCAGAATGGGCTCCATAAGGCCAGAGAGCCATAGATACTAGTTTCTTGGGGGAAAGTGGAAACAAATGAAAGAACTTGAGATTATGAACTCAGTCATTAAACCAGCTAACTAACCCAGGGAAAGTCCCATTTTTCAACATGATTCACTGAAAGCAACAAGTTGATCTCTAAGTGTCCTGCCACCTCTGATCTCTTGATTTAAAAATAGTCTCTCCTTTCCTCACCCTGTCCCATTCCCTTCCAAAAAGAACCACGCATAGCCTTCAACAACCATAATTTGGCTGATAGCAGTGAGAGCTGAAACACAGTCAAGAGCACCCACAGCTGGGTCTTTCCAGAGAGAGGTAAGATTCTTCCTGGAGCATGCCTTGGCTTGGGAATGGTACTTTTCCAGCAAGGGCTGGTGACCTGGTTCCCATCTGCATTTCCCAGGGGTTGCACTGGGGCTGCTCAGCAGAGAGCTCCTGGGCCAGTTGGCAGGGCCCCCAGGACAGCCCTGTCCAGGGAGCCTATCCATGTACTTCTTGTAGTACCCATCTATTAAGATATTTGGCCTTAAGAGGTGGGTTCCCTTTGCCTCTGCAAGCACAGAACAAACCTGGAGAAAAATTAGCTAGAACTCTAAACCACCAGCTGATTCCCACAGCCAGATAGGGAACCCCTTGCCATAGTGGCTGTCCTGCCACTCATCTATCCCCACTGCTCCCTTAACTTCCCTCAGGCCTGGCTGGGGCCTTCTGAAGTTGGAAGGCTTTCTGCAGTTGAAGGGACCAGGCTTGGCTGCCAAGCCCTCTGCTACATAAGTTAATGTGCCCTACTCATACATGCAAATACGCACGTGTGCGTGCACACACACACATACACATACACACTCTCTGCCCCTGTTGGGGCACCTGTTGTCATCTGACTCCTAGATGAGTAGACAGCTGGGCCACCGCAGCCTTGCTTGTGCTTCCTCCCTCTCTATGCCTCTTGCAGCCTTCCCAGCTGAGGAGGTTGCCCAGCTCGGCCAACAATTACAGCAGGATACTAACCCAAGAATGGGGTGTGTGGTGACCTTGGGGGCACAGAAAGAATGACTCTCATCCCTTCACACCTACCCACTACTCCCTTGCCCTAGCAGCAGAGGCAGAGGAGCCAGTTCCTCAGGGAGCCCACTGAGGGCCAAAGCTTCATCTGGCAGAAGGCCTATAAACAGGGCAGGCAGGGCTGTCTCCACAGGCAGGCAGGCAGGCAAGCTCCACTCCAGGCTGGGCAACCCCAAAGGAAGCCTCTACTCACAGGCCAGCTTGCTGTCAAAGCTGGACAGAGCAATGGCAAAGGCCTGCAGTGCACACAGCGGATAGTTGTAATCCATGGTGAATACATCCTCTGCTACCCGGCCAAACTGCATGACGATGTAGTCCGCTGGGGCCAGGCACAAGCATGGACACAGAAAAACAAAACAGCAGGGATGGTGGGGATAGCACAGACACCCAAGCCACAGAGGAAGAAAAAGTGAGAAGCAGAGATGCCAAGGAAATCCCAAAGGAGGTAAAACAAAGGATCATTGGGAGAGGCAGCAGATGACAAAGGAAAGAGAAAGATGCATACAAACACCAGGAGACAGAGAGGAGAAAAAGTCCATTTAAAGGGTATTCCCATGCCTGAGATTCTGCCAAGTACACAGAATCTAGGGCCAGGGCTCCAAAGAAGATTCTTCTATAGCCTCCCAGTCATTATAGTTGGAATATTCTTCACATCTCATCTAAGCCATATAGCCCATATCCTAAACTCTGGCCGATATGGACTGGTTAGGTGAGCTGAACCCAAAACTAAGGGCCCCAGATATCACACAAACAGTACGAGGAGGGGCAGAGACACTCACGGTCATTGCCATGGATGATCTGGAAGTTCTTCACAGAGGCTTGTGTGACACGTCCATGGAAGTTGAGTACGTAGGACTGTGTGTCATCATTCCAGACAGGTGTCTTGTTTTGCAGTTCAATGATACTCTCCGTGTTCTTATTTTGCCAGCGTGCTAGTAGTGTCTCATGTTCCTGGGAGGGCAGCCTCGCCTGAGTCAGGCCCAAGCCTCGGCATCATGACCCCACCCCCACCCCAAGGAGGGATTTTTCACAGAAATGGGACTTCTTAGATTCCCCTAGACCTCCAGGGCTTCTCAAATTATATCCCCCACACATATACACACCTGTTAAGAGTTCTGCCCTTAGAAGCTCATGCAGAGGCTGGGATGATAGGGTAGAGGTAGGGTGGGGTAAAGACTCACATTGCGAGGGCGGATGGAGACTCTCTCGTGAACCATGTTCATGCCTGGGACAATTACGCTCATCTTCCGAGGCCCCTTGAAGCCTAGGACATTTGTCTCCTAGGAAATAAAAAGAACTCAGCACTGACCACCTGAAGAAGGTCATTACCTCCTGGAGAAACTGGGAGAAGGAAATAAATATTAGTTTGTACTATCTCTATTTAAAAGTCTACTAAGCACCTCTAAATGTAACATGTCCAGAGCCGAATTCCTGGATCTCTACTCTGCCACAACTTGCTTCTCGAACTAACTTGCTTTAGTTAACAGCAACTCAGTTACTCCCTTTGCTCCAGCAAACTGCCTAGAGTCATACTTGACTTCTCTTTTTCTCACACCTCACTTCTAACCACCAACAAGTTTGTCAACTCTACCTTCAGATTACACCCAGAATTCCTTACTGTTCACCACCACCATCTCTCACCAAAATCTAATAGCCATTAACTGTTGTTTCTGTCCTTGGCCCGCGGTTTCCTCCATTGTCTGTTCGCAACACAGAAAGGCAGCAGCCTGTTAAGTCAGGTTTTCCTCTGCTCAAACTCCTCCAGCGGCTGTCCACTGAAGCTCTTACTCTACCTGCAAGGCCTTGCATGATGTGACCCCCATTCCTCACTCTCTTTGCATTTACTCTGCCCTCCTTCCCATTCCTTCTTCAGGCCAGACATTCACGACTTTTGCCCTGGCTGTCATGCAGGCACATTCACAACTGGCTTTCACTTCTTCTTTACTCAAGTTACCTTGATCAGATACTCTCTACCATCTTTCCTAAAATTGTACACACACACCTTGACATTTCATAGCCCCCTTCCCTACCTTTTTTCCTTCTTAGCATTGATCAGGAACATATTTATGTCTCTTACATGTCTGTTTTAGAACTTCTATCTCCCACTAGGGGTTTAAGTCCCATAAGGGTATAGACACCCCATAAGGGTATAGACATATATGTCTGTTCACTACTATATTCTCTACTCAACAGGACCTAGAATACAGACAAAAGATTCAGTACTTGAAAAACTAAGGCTGCCTCTCCAAAACTGACCAGTAGGTGGCACCATAGGATCATCCAAACTAGCTGTGGATTCCCAGTAGCCTCCAAGAAGTGCCCATGCTCAGGGTAGGTGGATAGGACAACAACCATCCCTCATTTTTAGAAACAAAGAAATTGAGCTTCAGAAGGGTAGAGAAGTCCTCTGTATTTGCATTCCAGTTTGGCTTGTGCTGTTAACAAATGACTCAAACTCTAGCTGCAGTTTCCTAAATATACAGAAAATAGGATCTACCTCTTAGGTAGATGATTGTGCAAAGGGCCCTGCGACTCATGCAGAACCTTGCATCTAGAAAGGTGATCTGAGAGCAAGTACATACAGAACCCAGGCCTCCTACCTCCTATCTCCTGTTCAGGAGACTTCCAGGCTGCATAAAGCCAGGAATGGTTCACAGTGGTCCCTAGGAAGATAGTCTGCTGTCACCTGATCACTGAAGATGCGAGGGGAGGGACAGGGCCCCTGTCCCAGGCAGGGATCATTCTGCAGGGGGAATCCCCTATCCACACAGCCTTGGCTACCACCAAGATGGATGGGATGGCCCCCAGATCAGGCAGCAAGTCGTGGGTTGAACTTGGAGACCAGAGATCCAGGAATCCAGGACTCACATAGCACACAGCTGCCAGCTCCTGACGCAAGGTTCCACTTTCCAAAGTAGAGGATGATGCCTTCTGAGGGTTGACTCCATTATCATAAACTGTGAACTTGGTACCCATCAGGTTGGACCTGAAGGAAAGGCACAATCAGTATAGGGTTATGTACTCACTGCTCTGGGGCAGGGAACAGCTCATAGTCTGTCCCATGAGGAGCCTGCAAAACACTGAGCTGGGCCATGAGCAGACCTCAGGGGGCACACTGCTCACTGAATTCACACCTTTGAAAGTGCTTCCTAAGCAGAACACCTGGACTTGGTCTGAGTTTACTCAAAAGGGAATCTGATTTCAATTAAGGAAATTTAGGGAGGTAAATCAGAATTCCACAGATTTCCATGGGAGAACAGCATTGCCCTCATGGGAAGTGGGCAAGCATAATGGTATCCAGGAAAATTAGAGATCTTTTACCCTTTGGAGACTGAATAAAACGATTGCCTTGTTCCATCCAGCCCCATCTCCAGCTTTAGCTACTTACCTCTAATCTTCATTTATGCCTCCCAAATTGGTAGTCTACTTTGGCAAACCCTAATCCCCCATGAGGCACTGCTAAAAGCCTCCCTGCCCCTCTGTCTCCCTAAGATGGCCGAGATGCTCTTCCCTCAAGAGATTACTCTCAAGCCCTGTCCCTTGGCACTAACCATGGGGCCCAACAACTTTTCCATGCTGCCCTACATCATCAGTAACATCCTGGGTGTGATCCATCTCCCATGATGGGCCAGAACCCACATGCCTGGGAACTGCTTAATTCAAGTCTGGCCCTAGGCTGGGCATAGACTGGGACTGTGGTTGGGTCTGATGGACAGAGGATCCTGCCAAAGGATCCAACTCTGCCTTAAATCTTCAAGGTCAAGAAATGCCCTCTAAGGAGAGCCTCTTCTGCCCCTCCCTCCCATTCCCGCCTTCATCCTGGGGGAGTGCTGGTACCGCAGTTTTCCGATGTAACTGTCCCCTCCTCGAGACAAGTCTGTTGGGTCCACAGAGATGAGGTAATTGGAAGTTTTGCTTTTCTTTCTCTTTCTTCCTGCCAGGAGGAACACCTGAGGGAATGGAGCAAGGTCATGTTCAGACCCAGCTTGTGGTCCACACACAATCATAAGTACCATTCACAAACCCACATTCACACAAATACTGCCTTTGCTTCAACTCCCAAGTGCACATGTGTGCACACACACACACACACTGGAAAACACACAGCTCTGTACTAAGCAGGCATGGAGGCTTTGGTTTCTCTGGAGTACTGAGGGGTCAGTATTGAGCTGAGGGTTCCAGTCATTCTAGCTCCCAGGCCCTCAAGCCTGCCTTGCTGAAAACACCTGCCCAGAGCAACCTCACCTTCTTTCCATCCTCACGGTCCAGGTGCAAGAAGTAGGTGGGGTACATGCCCCGGTCCATCCCCTTTTTATCCCGTGTGATGCGGCATTTGATGGTGATTCCCTGGGGTGCTGGCCTCAGGGCAAACTCCTCAAGATCCTGGACCTCAACATCCACTGGTGGCTCTGGGGCTGTTGGGCTGGGGGCTGAGGCTGTGTCCTATGAGCAAGGAGAGAAGGCACCTAAGCCCCACCAGCCAAAGCTGGAAGTGTGAGCTCCAAATCTGCATCCTGTTGTGGTAGTAGTGGGAGACAGGGCAGGATCCCTGGGATATGGGCCTGGCCATCCTGCCCTAGGGTCAGAGGCTATCTCCTTATCCCTGCCCTCTCTTCAACAGTTCCTAGGGCTAAAGATGGGAATATAAAGGCAGGTCCTCAGACACCCCAGGTCCATAGCTTGGTTGAAGATATTAGGAGGCAGTGTAGAAGGGCAGAAGGGCCCAGTTAGAGAAGCACCTGATAGGCACCAGGTCCTGCCCATGGCCCCAGAAGAGCTATCATGGTATCTCCATCATGTCCTCACACACTTGGTCCACCTCTTCTGGACAGGCAGTCCTCTGAACATTGCCATCCAACTTCTTTCTGAGAAGCTCCTCACTCACCCTGATGGACTTCCTGCTAGTGGCAGAGCTGGGGCGGGTGTTGCTGTTTAGCTGGGAGGAGCTAGAGCTGTTCTCATCCTCATCTTCCTCTTCCTCATCAAAGCTCATGCTGCTGGAGATGCCTGAGGTGAGCAGAAGAACAGGGAGGGATGAGTGAGGAGGATCTACCTTCCAAAGTAGATGTCGTCACATGTGGACATATTCAAACACTGACATCTGTACCCAGACACACACACAGCCATATGTACACACACATAGTGACATGTACTCCCACACACACAGATACACATGAGGAACATTCTCTCAGATGCACACATGAGCTGGGGCTGGTTACAATCCTCAGGATACATCCCCACCACCCAGTTTCAGCTCAGTCCCTGCGTTAGCTCCCCTCTCCTCTCTAGCAATAGCGTTACCCCCACCTCTTGTGCATCACAGCCCATCTGCGCTGCGCCTTCACAGGGAACCTCTATTCTGACCTTGAGCCTGTTAGAGGCCTTGCCTGGCTTGGGCCATAGACTCTGCCAGGGAAAAGGCCTCAGCTTCTCCCTCAGCATGGTGTGCAGGGCCACATACTTCTCACCTTTCCCAGCCTGCTCTGAGCCTCTATCTCAGCTTTCTCCGCATTCCCCTCCCCTGCCTGGAATGCCACCCATCTCTCAAATTGTCTCAACAGCCCTTTCTCCAAGAAGCTATCCTTGAGTAGATTTCTCACAATGTGGGTGGCACTGCCAGGCTTCTTCTGTCTGCCACATTGCACCAGGGCTCATGGTGGGGAAACTGGGCAGCAGGTTTTATGCCTTGCCTCTTAGCATCCTGGCCCTGCTCCCTCTAGCTCAACAGACAAAGGGGCAACTCCTTTCAAAATTTTTTTCTAGGAAGCAAAAGGGAAAGAAAATCTGCCCCCAAAACCTGGGCTTCCTGGGAGCATGAGATAGGGCTGGAATGTGGGTTGGTTATCCCAGTTCATAGTTTCCCTTAACTTGGCCTTATCAAGGCCCCTGTCCCATACTTGTCATTTGTCCCCAGGTATGTCCCCTCCCCCATGGTCAGGGAGGAGCTGGACTTGACCCAGGAAGGCCATGCTCCCAGAGAAGGGTGCACCTGAGAAACTGGGACTGAGCTTTGGTTCCAATTGGGCCCCCACGGGGCTCACCCTTCCTCTGCATCGTGGCACGCAGGTCCTGCTGGCTGGACAGGGTGCCCCCACCAGCTGCTGTCTCCCCTGCATCCTGCGCGTGGTCTGATTGGCCCACAGTCAGGATCTGCACTGGGCCTTGGGCCTCAGATTTGTCTTCTGCCAGTGCTGCTGGCCCGCCGGTGCCTGTAGGCCAGACACTCCTGAGTCACGTCCAGGAGGGAGAAGAGGGCCTGGATTCTCAGACGTCCATGAAGGGAGTGAGGGATGAGTGAGAGGAGACCCTCTGCAAAACTTTACTCACAAAACTGATTTTTAAAAAAACTAACAACTGCTGTCAGCCTGTTAATGATTGGTAAGCTGTGAAGGAATATGGGCTTTAATTCTTCTGCTCTTCCCCACATTAATTACCAAGAGTTGATCTGAAATACCCCACATGCTTAAGACAGACAGCAGCCATCTACAAAACCAATTGCACAGTAGAAAAAACAACGTGGAGAACAAGGATTGATCCAGACCACAGTTCATAGTTGAGGCCAACAATCACTCACAGACATGGCCAGCTACAAGTTATCAGTGCTTATATTCTCTGACTCTGTTTCTGTCTGTGTCTGTCTGTCTGTCTCTCTCACACACACTCAGGGTAACTCACATACATCATTAAAAACATAGGAGGGCCCTTGAGAAAAGACTGGTTTTCATACACTGCCTTTTTAGGCAGAGGATCTCCCATCCCACGTCAATCTTGCTGCACGACAGCTTCAGACACAGAAGCAAGGCCTAGCTTACACTGGTGGCAGCTGCCCTGCCTAGCTGAGCTATGCTCAAAGTGATGCAGCCAGCTCCAGAAGCCCAGGGACCCTGACATACCACTGTCCAACTATGATGCAGTGGCCTGTAAATCACTGCCCATCACCCAGGGTTGAGGAAATGGGGTGTCTAGCCAGGAGCCAGAACTTGGGGCAGGAGCTGCCATCACTGTTCATGACCTCTGGGGATCTTTGTTGTACAGAGAAGAGCAGAGGGAACAGACTGCTCTTTGGCTCAGAGGGTGGAACTGGGGCTAGAGCAGGGAGTAGAGTGCAAGAGCAAATAGCAAATGCTGCACAAGCATGGGGCAGGCTGCAAGAGATATAGTGAGCCCCCACTGAAGGGAATGTCCTGGCTCAAGCGTCAGGATGGAGGGAGCTTGGGTCAAGGCATGGCAGAAGGAAGGGGTGATCCTGGGCAACAGCTGAACTGAACTTCAGTTCCTGGCAGTATGGAGAGTCTGCCCATACTCACAGGCCAGCCCACATACCCCGTGAACTGGACAAGGTCTGTTGGCCATTCTATATCACTGAGACTGCTCACCCCAGACCTTGCCTCCAAGTTAGGAAGGGAAGCTACCCTTGACCTCATGGCGGTGGAGGGGCAGGCAGGCCTATTGGGGAGGACTGTGGAGCAGGCAAGCTAACCTTTGTGCTTTCCCTTCTTCTCCTTCCTAGAGACCCCACTCTGGCCCCCAGATGCAGCAGCTGCCTTGGTTTTCTTGGTTGAGGCTGGTGCTGTTGGGTGGGCAGCTCCCAGCTGCACACTGGCAAGTGAGTCGGCCTCTTGAACTGCTCAGGAGAGAACCCAAAACAGAGAAAAAGAATCGGATATTAGGTGAGGCTAGAGTTTCCACTGGAATATACTTCCTACCCCTACTCCCACCTGGGCCCCTGTGCCACTTTTTGTGCCCAGAGTCAGACCCACTCATTTCTACCATACAAAAATGCTGGGCAGGGCATGCTGGTGCCACCATCAGCCCAGTGTGATGATGTTAATGGCAGGCCAAAGCCATGATTAGTCAGCAAAGTTCTGGTCCAACACACTATTCTGAGCCTGAACAGGGGTAGAATGTGTCCATGAAAATATGCACCAGGGAAAATGGCAGAAGAGAATGCAAAGGCTGCATCTTCTGGCAGGAACCACAGCCAGGTCAAGTACTCTAAGGATCCTGCACAAGCCCTCAGGTGTCAGGCCCGTGGGAACATGGAATATGGAGCACCTGTGGGATACAAAGAACTCCACACACCTGGGAGGAAGTCTCAGAAAGGTAACAGCTGGTGGCCTCCATGTTCTCCACATGGCAAAACTCCAATATGCTCGAAATCCACAAATAGTTTCTGATTGAACTTAAGATAAAAACCAACAGTGTCCTGCACATCTGGCTCCTCCATATCCCTTTCCCTTGGTCTAACCACACATTCAACCACCTGGAGCCAGGAGTTCCAGCCACAGCAGGCTTTCTCATGCACATGCTGTACTCCCCTGTGTCACAGGGCCCTTGCTCTGGCTGTCCCCACTACCTGTACTGCCTCTGCTGCCTGATTAACTCCCACTCATCCTGCAGATCTCAGTTCAGAGAAGTTGTCCACAGCTCCCTAGTCAGAGCAGCTGCCCTGTCATCCCCTCATTGAGCCAATCTCTTTCCACAGAGCACAGCTGTCACCTATTTAACACTCTCCTCACCTGGATCATAAGAGCAGGGCTACACCCACCTGTGCTGCCTAGAAACCACTGTCTCTAATCCAGAGCCTGACACCAAGTAGGTCCTCAATAAATATTTAAGAAATGAATGAATGTGTAGAATGAACAAATACAGCCAATATAAGGTCAAACACCTTACTGGGATAAACCATGTCAAACTCCCTTGGGATGATCCTGTAGTTAACACTCAGAGCCAGCAGAGGGCAGAGCAAGAGGCAGCTGATGCCATTGGAGGGGTGGGGTAGTCTCAGAAACCAGCGCCCAGGGCAGCCAGCCAGCTGATAGCAGCCTACCAGAGCTTTGTCTACCACTCAGAGCTGGAGAAAGATTCAGCCCCCAGTCAAGCACAGGGGAATACACTTCACAGATATCAAATGTCCCTATAGGGAAGGCCCTTGAAGGCCTGGCCTGGTCTGGAGTCTTAGCAGGGAACAGCAATCAGCTGGTTTTGGACATGCTGGAACACTCTACAGTTCCTTCAATTTTCAAAGCCCTAAGACAGATTTTTTCCTTATTGGATAGTGGAGAATACAGACCTGGAGACCACAAGTGACTTGCCCACAGTCACAAGTGAGCAGGTAATGGAGTGGTAGGACCAGAAACTCTGTTCTAGCCATGCATGACCCCAGAGGTGCTCCCCTGCTCTTACTGCAGTCTCCTGCCAGCCTGGCACCACCTCACCCAGTCAGGATTTAAAAGACACTGCCAAAGGCCTCTATATCAGGGACTCCTCAAAATGTAGCCTCTGGCACAAAGTTTCAGGGCCCCAAATCATGGGTGCAGGCTCCCATCTCACATGCAATCCTGATGGCTCAGATGCTTGGCAAGGCTGGAGCTGTGATGCCTACATGGCAGCAGGTGAGGCTCCATAGAACCCAGGACAGTGGCTGCCTTCTCTGTAGGGCACCATCTTGGAACGGCACTCAGAGGGGAAGTGGAGAAGAGGCTGTCAGGAAGGGCCAGTTCCATGAGGAGCAGCTGGGGCTGCCTGAGAGCTGGGCTGAGGTCCCTGAAGGGGATCCTGAAGGGCCTCTCACATGGAGTACAGATATTTTAAGTGTGGCCAGGATGCTGTACACAGGGAAATTACCAGGAAGGAGTATCTTAACAGGGAGGCAACATAACATGGTGGAAAGACCTTTTAGTATCAAAGTCTAATCTGTGACCAGCAGCACACTGTGAATATGTTGTGGAGCCCCATCCAAGCCCAGGCCTTGTCAAACGTGGGGTTAGTGAGTCACTGAGGATGAAATGATAATGCAGGTAAAGCACCTAGCCCCATGCTTAGCCCTAGCAAATGTCCAAAGACAACTTCTATGATTAAAAATGAAGTGGTTTTCTTCTAATTCATATGGTTGCTGCCCTCTAAAGCACAGACTAGGGGAGTGTGGTGAGCTAAGGGCTGTTATAGTAACACAGAGAACCTGAGAAACTCTGAGGCAGGAGGACAAAGCCAGCAGTTAGATGGAGGTTAGTCCTGAGATAAGGAAACTACCAGCAGCTACATGTGGCTGGAGGCTCCAGGTCAGAAAGAAGCCACAGAGGGAGGGAGCATTATGGTTGCTAAGGTTCTTCCTACCTGCAAGTCAGATGCCTGCAATCTTCTCACAGGTACTACTGCATTTGGAATAGCCACCTGCATGACCAGCACCATACCAGCAGGGGGCAGTGACAACTCAGTCTTCCTCTATCTCAGAGACCAACCCACTATCTGGCCTGGCATATTCAACCTAACCCAAGCAGAAGTGAGGGTCCCAGATGCAGGGATATAAGGGAGCCATCCCTCTGCAGGATAAGTGGTAGAGAATTCCCCCAAAGTGGGCTCTGCTGAGAACAGAGAGTGTAAGGAGGGGAGCAGAAGACTACTGGTCACTACAGATCTGAAGAAGTCCTGAGCCAGGGACAGTGACCTACAGGCCAGAAGTCAGATAGACTGAAGGTATAGAGAGCTCAAGATGGGAAGGAAACAGGTATTTGTGCCCTGATACCCTAGCTGGTGTGGTGCTCAATGCTGAGAGAGATTCCTCTCAGGAGAGAATGGAGGAGAGAAGCAGGCTCTGTTCTACTTTTAAGAGCTGCCTCCTGATCTCAAATATTCCACATCAGAAACCTGGAAATTTGAACTTCCAGATTCGTTTTTAGCCTTCTGGCCCCAGCATCTGACAAGGCCAAAGGCTTGGTGTCTCTAACCCACCCCACTCAGCTGTCCACCTAGGCTGGGTGACATACTCAGCTTGGACAAACCCAATAGGATAAACCCCTCACCTACCCAGGTCAGCAGAAAGCCCCTGAGGGACTCTCTAAAGCCATGCTGGGGTGTGGAGCCTCAATGCAGGAGTCTCCCAGGCTGGCTGTCCCTGGGGCAGGAAGCAGAGTGTACCTTGGTAACTGGTGCTGCCAGCACTGCTGAGGTAGGACTCCACCAGGGGGGCTTGTTCCTCTGACTGCCGGGCCCGCCGGCTCCGGGGTCGTCCATCTGCATTGGCCTGCACCATCAGGGGCTCCTGGCGCTTCTTCTTCTGCTTCTGTTCCAGCAGGGCCCGCTATAGAGGCACGCGGAAGACACAGAGGTGAGTTGTCCCCCCACCCACCCCTGCCTCCACCAGGAGGGCTCCCACAGCGGGGTAAGAGAGAGTGCCCTGCTGACTGGGTTGGGTGTCAAGGCCTTATGTCCTCAGCGTCCCCAAACTTGGAGTCCAGGAAAGGGTGGCTCAACTCAGGCCTGGCTATCTTGGAAGACCACAGCACAGCAACTCAGCCCTCCAAATGCAATTGTCCAGGCTGCCTCCCTGGCAGAAGCCTCACCTAGGCTGGGTGACATACTCAGCTTGGACAAACCCAACAGGATAAACCCCTCACCTACCCAGGTCAGCAGAAAGCCCCTGAGGGGCTCTCTAAAGCCATGCTGGGATGTGGAGCCTCAGTGCAGGAGTCTCCCAGGCTCCCTTCTTCCCCATCTGATAGGAACATCCAGGGACCATGGAAAGAGAGCCCTCCCTCTCTGCCTGAGGATACCCAATCCAGACTCTGCCCTTGCACCCAGTCCCAGCCTCACTCACCTGCCGGTCAAGCTTCTGCTGCCTCAGGTTGCTGCCCTCATCATCTAAGACACTGCAGAATGAGAGAGGGGTATTCAGAGCCTATCCACCAGGTGCCAGGATATGAGTAGAGTCTACCCCACAGCATATGAGTCTTTTAAATCCCTCTAGTCATGGTTCTGTCATTCCATGAGCCAATTGGTGGAGGGAGGAAGCATGGAAGCTGCCATCTAAGAACCACTTTGAAGGGTGTGAGTCATATTTCTGACACTTCAGGAGCTTATCTCTTGATAGGACTAACTGCTCCAAGGACTTCCCAGCCAGCCTGGACCCAATCAGAATAGAATGAGCCTCTCCTCTCAGATCCCAAAACAGGGCAGGCTTGACTAAGACCTAGGAAACCCACGTAGAAGCATCAGCCACAATCTAGGCCTGAACTGGCCTTCAAACCAGGGGCCTGCTCCCTCCAGCTTCCTATGGTGATTTCACCAGTTCCTGTTCCTCCTTTCTATCCTTTATGGAGAAGGCTGGGTCCTCTGGGATAGATTCCCTTCTCCCATCCCAAACTCCTGGCTCTCAGGTAGGCAGACACCACCCACCTTCCCACTCTCCTTTAGAGGGTAGAGTGTCCTCCTCATTTAGGAGAGGGAAGCTAAGAAATCCACTATTCTCTCAGAGCAGGTCTAGGGCTGGGTGGGGATGTCTGCAGGATGGCCTCAGTAGGTCAATGTCTGCCCAGCAATCAGACACCAGCTCTTCCCTGGTCACAGACGTGGCATAAACAGCACAGGGAGCTGACCAGTCTTAGGATAGGAAGCCTCATCTTACCCAGCCTGGCATTCCTTCCCAGGAAGGCAGAACATGAGTAGGAAGCTGGCAACTCAAACCACTTAGCTTTCTGGCTAGCCCAAGACACCCTAGGCCCAAATTCTATAAAAGCCAAAGTCAGGACAGCTGCATGGAGTGGAAATGAATCCTAAGAACCTGCACTCTGGGAAGTCCCAGGCAGCCCTGGTGCAGTTATGCGGGAGCCTTCCCCAAACCAGACCTCTGTGTGGGTCCCTGCTCAGGCAGGCCCCAATGCATTAGGTTCCTGTGGTCTACAAGGAATGTGTGAGTACATCTTGTGTATGTATGCAAACATGCATGCAGACACCTGTGTAAAGGTGAGTATGGTGTGTGGAAGGGAAAGAGAGGCCTATCACCTCAAAGATAAGGTAAAGCCATTTCTACTCCCTGACTGCTAGCCCTTTCTAGCTGGAACAAACATTGACCTATATGATCTTTGAACTACTCATATCTCTGAGGGAGCCAGCCAGAGGACGGAAGGAAGTCCACATATCACAGTTCACCCACAACAACCTTTGAGAGCTATGCATCCTTTTAGCTGGCATCTGTCCTACCTATGTGACATCTGGGAAGGCCTTTCCTATGCTACTATGCACATCAGAAGAGCCACAACTGTCATGTAGGGCTGTGTGCACAACATCTTTGTTCACCAAACCCTCAGCTGCCAGAGCACAGAAGACACTGCTCAAAAGACATGTTTCTAGGTATTAGTCTCCCAAAAAACAGCCCTAAGAGGGGACAGTTGCATCTAGGGCTCTCTGAGGGCATCTCTAGCACCTGGGCCAGGTCTGAGAGGCCACAGCTATCCACCATCTCTGTACCTCAAAGTCAAAGGCCTGACTGAGTTACCCAAGGGCAAAGTACCTGCTCACAGACTGATTTCCAAACCTCATTGAGCACCATGGCATGAGCAGTGCACAGTCACTCCCCTAATTCCAGACTACGGATTTAAAATGCAGTCTGGGCTCTGTTCGTTGCACCTGGCTGACAGGAGCAATGGTCTGAAAATCAGCTGGGCTTTGCTTGCTGAGCTTTGGGCCAGAGCCTGGGACATCCTGTAACTCCTCACAGTCATGTGCTAGTGGTCTGGCCACAGAAGTCTCTGTATGACCTCAGTAAGACAGTGCAAGGTTTCCTTGGTGCCAGAGGGACAGGGCATTTCATAGCTGACTGGGATGTCATACACACTTTCAGAGGGCAGTGCCAAGGGTCATCCACAGCAGTGGTCTTGGCTGAGCAGGACAAAGAAGATACCTTCCATGGTGCATATGTGTATTTCTAGAGTCCTTTAGAAAAGGGGCCATCCAACTGAGAGATAAAGGTCACATCAACAAAGCCACCTCTAGAAATGTTGGGTTACAGTAGTAGCTTGACGAACATGAACTGTTTCCAGAAACAGAAGTCTCACTGTTCTGTGCCCCTAATAAGGGGACATTTTCCTACCACAGCACTGTCACTTTTATGGACTTCACATAGTTATGTCTGAGGCATGAGACTGCTTTCCATGAATACATTATTTCCTCTCTCTGTCCCCATCTCCATTTTGTTGGGAGAAAAAGGACACTGATCACCAGATAAAATCACAGGTAGAAAAAACTTAGTGTGGCCTTCAGAGTAAGATGGATGAACACAAGGGTGAAGTTTCTCAAAGAGATTCTATAAACTTTAGATATCTCAGAAGTACCCAAAAGAGCTGCTCACCACCTCACTAGACACCAGACATGAAAGAATACCCTCGAAGGCAGGGAGTGTGCGTGGAAGGGGCAGGACAGAAGGGAAGCAACATGTGCTTGACTGAGCAAGACCCACCTGGGAGGCCTATGATAAATCCACTGACACTAGGAGCCCCTGAGAGTGGACACAACACTGGGTGAAACCAGGTTCTTGGGGAAGCACATGTTTCTTGGAGAGCTGCTCCTTATGAAAAGACCACAATCACCTGGCACTGACAAGCTTGCACTAGAAGGGTGTTCCTGCCTAAGGACAATGCATCCAAGTACACAATGTCTCTCCCGGGTGAATATCAAAGAATCCCCCAGCAGATGGCAGCAGGTCATGGAGATCAATGACAACGATGGCTGTCTCCAGCGAGAGCAAGACCATAGCTCCTCTCTTCCTCACAGGCACTGCTCCCTCTCCGCCCCCTCAGCCAGCCCTGCCTCCTCATCTCCACCGCAGCACCATTCCTAAGGGTCGGTCTCTCTCAAAAACACCTGCCTCTTTCTGATGGGCACCATTCTAGGAAGCACTAAATGAAAACCACGCAAGGAGACAATAATGGTTTTTTAATCACTAGAGCTCCAACAACGGAATTACTGCCAAGCCCAGGCTGCCAGCTGCAGCCCCGCCAGGAGGCTCGGACAAAGATAGGGTACTGATGAATAGGTCTTCCAGCTGAACCCGGAGACTCCTTCATTACAGTCACCTCCTGCTAGTGACCAGACCAAGGAGGTGCAGGAAAGTACCAGCCACTGGATCTCATCTGCAGTGTCCACCAATCCAACTGCTCTATTCAGGACCAAGGCCTGCTACCTCCACTCAGTTCTCCCAGAGGCACTTGACAGATTCCTGGGGAGTGAATCATGATTGACAAAAAGATGATAAAAAGCACAAGGGCACTTTTTGTGTAGGCTAAAAAAAAAAAAAAAAGCCAGACATGGCCAACATATTTAGGAAACCTGTTTCTATCATTCTTCTTATACTTAAAAACTCCATCTAATTCATCAGTGCTAGCCAGAGGCCTGGGGACAGACCTAACCATCTGGATACTTTCTCCATGCCCACTTCAACTTCCCCTCTTCTTGTCCTTATTCTTTCTCCCAGTCACAGTACAAGCTGCCCCTGCTGGACCCAGGGATCCAAGAAGTGGGTTGTCTGGGGAAGCAGGCCACTCAGAGTATCTGATTGCAACCCTATGCTCAATGCCAGACCCCAGCAAGTCCACATCTGTGGCTTCCATTACTTTGCAGTTGCTTGGAACACACTGAGAATGGGGCCAGCTCCAGAAGGAAAAAGGGCAATGCTGTTCATAGGAATTCTGGCTTTCTAGGATGGGCTGTCCCCATTTTAGTTGGTGGTTCCTAAACATATCAGGTGCATTAAAACTATAAGGGGCACTAGCCCTGACTTGGTAATTCAGAACTGCTGAGGAACATGCCCCAGAATCAAAGTGCGCTCCCCACTCACTTTTATTTTTTTAAGCAAGTGCCATAGGTAATTCTAACACTCTGCCATGCAAAAAGAAACCATGAGACACAGCTTGTGATCTCTAGAGAACAGAAAATTGGGAAGTTGCTAGAAGGAGTTGCCAGAGGTAAAGTAGTAGCCCTAAGCATGCAGGGTACCTTTGAGGCTATACCAAGTAGCAAAACTATAGTAGTCAGGAGTTTTGCTCAATCAGCAATCAATCATATTGCTCCCTAGAAAGCAAAGTGAGCAAGTGGAAGGAGGAACCTAACAAGGGCCCAAAAGAGGAGGAACCCAGATCCATGCTGAGGTTCAACTCAAGGGAAGAACTCTCCACCATCACAGCCAGCTGGTAGAAGGCATTTGGCAGGGATGCTACCGGAGGCATTCACACAAAGAACGAAATGATCTGCATGGGTGCTTCTGGCCTGAGAGTCTCTGTGACCTAGAGCCATACCTGGCAAGCAGTGTTCCGGGTAGCCCTGCTGTGCTGGGAAAGCACTGTATCCCTCAGGTGTGCGGAAAACCCAAATGTGGAGCCAGGAGAGGTGAGGAGCCCTAAAAGTTACCTGGGGATGCCACATTAATTCAAAGAAGTAGACCATCTTATGTGTGTTGGAGACAGAGTCAGGAACAATGTAATATCCCTGATCTCAAGGATTTCATGGCCTTGTGAGGGAAACACCTTACACTGGCCTCAGGACCATGCAGACAAGAGTACAGAGTTGGCCATCAACTGCACTCAGCATAAGACACCTATGGCCACAGTCCTTCTTCATGCTCAGAGAGACATCCACCTACAACTTACAAACAGTTGTAAAGTCATGTATTATGGGCATTTAATACTCCTCAAGAAATGGGAAAAAACTATGTTATATGCATTGATGAATGTGTCAAAATGAACCCTACTATTATGTATAACTAATACACCAAAATTTCTAAAATTTTTTAAAGGATACAGGTAAAAATAAATGGCAGAAATGAAAATTACTATAGTAGTAGAAAAAATAAAAGGCAAAAATGATTCTTTTTGTTCAACTTTATAAACTAAACGGCTTTAAGTCAGAATGTGAGATTAATCCATGATCATTATAAACTGAATTAAAATTACCCATAAGAAGATTATCACCAATTATCACTACTTTCAAGAAAATGAGCTAGACCCAGGGAATGTAAGATGCAACCACCACAGAGAGAGTAAAACCCCACCAGCAGAGCTAACAAGATGTCAGCCAACCCTTCTCTCCCAAACAAAATGTCACATTCCAATTCTGACAAGCTGGGACATTAGGGAAACCTCGTACCAGTCAAAGCACATGCACACATGCAGCTTCCCCACCCCCAGCTGCAAATAAAATGTCTTGTCTGTTTTCTGCCCCAGTTTTCTCTGTGATCAGACAGGCTTGTGGCTTTTCCTGCAATCAGCAGCCCAGTTAATGTAAGAGACAATTTGAAACTCCTTCTCTGAATACAAGTCTCTCCGTTGCAGAATTCTACCCCCCTAGTTCAATGTTTTTCCAGACTCTGTACTCCCAGAAATACCCAGCAAGCAGGGCAGGAGGGATCCTGGAAACTTCTGACTACAGCCCACCTCCAGTTTGATACCTACCTCCTTACTGCATAACAAGACAGCAGGATGACAGAAGAATAAGGAAAGCAAGCAGTGTAGGACTGCAAAGGTGCCAAGCTGCTCCTCACAGCTAGGCTTCTAGGATGGCAGGATTTGGTGCTCTAGGCTGAGTGTGGGAGGAGGAATTGGACCTGAGCTTGATCAAGTGCCATTTACTTCTTGCTTAGGATACCAGTGTCCTAGGCACTTGTTGGAGGACAGAGTCATTTCCCTACCTCTGTGGGGTCCCCTTTACTAGGAACAGGATAAAACCTCCCTAGAATGAGGCAGGTTTTCCCAAGGAACCAGGCACTAGCTCTACAAATTACTTTAGTCCCTGGCTCCCTGGAAGAAGCTTCTTTGTGACCTGGCCTGGCTCAGCCCAGCCTTCAATGTGCCAGATCCTAAACACACTATCATCCCTATAGCCATATGCTGTCCCTTCCAACTCTCCTCAGTCTTTGGCCACCACCTTGCATCTGGATTCCCTCACAGGTTACTTCCACAACACTGGAGTCCACTCAGTCCACGGGCACTACCAAGGCACTTCTGTGGGGCTTAAAAATGATCAGCAATACTCATCTTCTATAAGATCCTCCACTCACATGTGCCAAGAAAGGCCAGGATAATCCAGAAACTACCTATGCCTCTAAACTGGATGTCTGTCCAGGGTAAATGCTCTTTTGAGTCAGCACAGCCCCATGTCTCCCTGATGCATGTGAGAATGAGATGTGTATGTACATGTCTCCAGGAGATTCTATGGGTGACACCTGGCACAAGTTTGTGTGTGTGTGTGTGTGTGTATGTGTGTTGATGTTGGGATGCAAAATAACCTGGGAAGCCCTGAAACCCCCACAGGAGCTGAGATTGGAGGCCAACAACAATTCTCAAGAGAAATCCTGAATTCTCAAGCCAGTGACAGGTGCCTGTTTGAAGAAAGGTCTGCTTTTAACAAGCCTCAGGCAGTTTCAGCTGGTTTCTATTTGGGACACTGGACACTCATAGAAGAGAGCTGTCAGAATTACTCTCTGTTAGTGACTGGAATCCAGGCTCTTTTCCTAGAGCACTGGGTTATAATGTTGGTCCTGAGGGTCTGGTCCTATCACCTAAAGGCAGGTGCACCTGGACTGGCAATAAAAAGTGGGCCTTAGCAGTCCAGCACCCTTTTTACACTCCTGCCTCTCCAGGAAGCCTAGAGACAGCCCCGTAGTCCATGGCAACCAAGGAGCCAATGGGTAGACAAGGATCTGGTGCTACCATGGCAATGAGCTCCTTTCCCTGGTAATAGAATGAAATAGAGAGGATGGGGAAAGCCTGAAACTGTGTGAGGATTTCAGATTAACCCCCAACCCTCTCACAAGAAGAAAAGCCAGGACATCCTTGGGTCAGATCACAGTGTCTGGGAACAGAGGGAGGTTGGCTTCCCTAAGTGTACCTGGGTTCTTTAGTGCTTTTGTGCATTTGAGGGCAGTTCTATGTATTGTGAGCTGGTGTGCACCCAGGTATCATCCTTTTAACAAGTCCCTGAAACATGGTAATACTTGTGAGGGGTAATAAATGTCAGGTATTCTCCAGATACAGGATGTGTACACACAGATAGGTAGGCATGCACCTGTGTGAGCCCCAAAATTGGTGTCTGTAGAGATATACAGGTGCATGTGCATATGAACCCCATGTGGTTTGGGTTCAGAATAGCTGTCTTCACAAATTCATGCTTTGAGTATATAAAATCAACCAGCAGGGAAATTTCTGGCTCAAAGCGAGGACGTCCTGTAGGTGCAAACATAGATGTATGGGTCTGTGCATGCAAGCTATACAGGCGTGTGACCCGGGTGCCAGGCCTAGGAGGGGGCTCACAGCAGTCTGCGTTCCTTCCCCTGGCGGCCACATGGTGCTGCTGGACCCAACAAGGCCACGGGCCCCTTCCAGCATCCAGGGCCGATTAGGGAGTGAAGAAGGGTAGGTGGGCTCCGGCAAAGTTGGGGTATAGTAAAGACTCGTGCCTCCAGCTCGCGTCCCCAGTGTTGGAAAGGATGCGGAGAGTATAGGTGTCCTGAGAGCTGCCCAGTGCCCCCAGCCGGCCCCACGTCCCGAGTTCAAGTGGTGGACGACCCTGCCCCACGCCCTCAGCGTTGGAGGGTGGTGGGCCTGCCCGCGCCGCGAGTTGAAAAGAAGGGGGGCCGGCGCCCGCATACCTGTAGGGAATCCAGTCGGAATGCGGCTTGGAAGTCATGTCTCTCGGGGGCGGGGCGGCGGCTGCGGCTCTGGAAGCCGGGACCAGCTGGGGCCGACGCAGGGGCCCTACTCAGCTCCTGGGCCGCCTCGGGCCGCATCCTCCCAGGCCGGGGCGCTGGGCCCCGCCGAGGCCCGCGCTGCACGCCAGGGCCCCAGCCGCGGGCTTTGCGAGCGGCTGTCTGCGCGTAGCGGTGGGCAAAGCGGCGGGAGTGCGCCGGGCCGCAGCAGGCTCACGGGCGGGAGCTGGCGGGAGCGCGCGTGGAGGCGGGAGAGGCCGCCCTCAACGCTGGGCACCCCCTCTAGCGCCCAGGGCCCTAGCACTGCGTGGCAGCCGCGGCCGCCCCGCCTCCCTGGCCCCGCCCTGGAGGAGACCCCACCCCCAGGCCCGCTCTCGGCCCCTTCCCTGAAATCGCAGGGATCAGAGCTCGCGTACCGCGCCGGCGCCCATCTAGGGCTAATAAAGGCTCTGCCAGCATCAGGTCGGTCTCCAGGCCTCCGAGCCTTAGTTTCTTTCTCTATGATGCGGGAGGATTCGAAAACCTACATATCTCCACTAAGGGATGAGAAACCGTTGCTCAGATTGGGCGGGGGCAGGGGGTAAGGGAGGGGGACGCCGGTAGAGCAAAGAGAGGTCCTGAGAACCTCCAGGTGGAGCACACAGGCAGGCGAGCTTTCTCCACATCAAGAATGTCTCACATTGCCCACCTGGGGAGCCAAAGCCAAAGAAGGTGTTTCCTCAAGCAGGGCTACCTAACGTCTAAGCTGCAGCAGTCAAGGTCTATTGCACTGCCAGCTCTTACAAAGTGATAGTATTTAATCAGCACAGTACCCTTGAGAGGTAAATATTTTACCCATTTCCCAGAGAATAAAGTCCCAAGATTGTTAAAATACCTAAGGACACGAAGCTAGGAAGTGATGGAGCTGAAACTGAACCAGCATCTCTGCCCTCCAAAAACCTTTCTATGGGCCAGTTTATGGGAGGAAAAACTTCTCAGCAAAGATCCTCTTAACGTCTGAGTGCTGATGTGGTCCAGGTTGTGATAGGACCCTTTTAATACTAGACAGGGCATTTCTAAGGAAGACAGGGTGGTGGAAGCAGGGAGGAGAGGCCAGGCACCCAGCAACACAGTAGGCTGAGGGGCCTGCCAGGGGCCTGGGGATAGGGAGCAGGGGGTCTAGGGAAGGGTTTGTAGAGGAACACAGTCCCTGCACAACATTCTAGTGTCCTCATGTTCACCCTGGATTCAGCAACCAACCATGCCAGAAGAGTATCCGTGGGGGATCCTCTGGTGCTATCATGACCGGGTAGAAAACAGTGTGGGAACTGCCAGCAGGCCTGAGGGAGGGGTCTCATCCCCTGCCCTGGGGCCAAGCCAGCATCCCCACCCCAGGACTCCCCAAGCTTCTCAGCCTTGCCTTGTCTGGCCCATTAACTATCAAACACAATAATCAACATATTTGGACGTTTGCTGAGCATCAGGAACTGAAGCTGTTCTAGGTGCTATTTGCATACTACAGCTTGTTTAATCCTCACAATCACCCTAAGAGCTAGGTACTATTATCATCTCCCTTTTAGAGTGGAGGAAACTGAGGCACAAAGAAATCAAGGATCTTGCACAAAGTCCCATAGCTGGTCAATGGTGAAGCTAGCATTCACATGCAAGGAGTCTGGGTCCACAGCCCTTACTTTCAGCTTCTTCCTGCATATCAGACCACAAAGTGCACATGCACACACCCTGAGCCTCCTCTCCAGGCTTTGGAGCATAGGACTGGTCTGATCTATCTCTGTCTGGCACAGCAGTGACATTATTTAAACACTGTTATTTCTGATTATTTATTAGCCTCAAGAGCCATGACTGTCACTGCAGACAGAACAGACAAAATAAACCACGTGGGCGTAGGGTGCAGTGCAGAAAGCAGGGCCATTGCCTTGCCTCTGTTTTCACCCAGTCTCCCTGGAAAGGCAGCAGAAAGGATTAGGCCCTGCCTTGGAGGCCAAAGCACAGCAGTAAAACCCCTCCCTGGAAGCCTCTGTTCTTCAGGACAGAGCCATGCCTAAAAGAAAGAAGACAGTTGCTTTGATCCCTGGAGACCCTTTTCTCCAGGCCAATCCTCCCAAAGCAGCTGTCAGCAGCTACCTCTTCAGAGATGATTACAGCCTAGAAGACTTTCTCTTCAAGAATTTGAGTCTGTTTTCACCCCTTTATTCCCAAATTATCTGACACCTTAAAGCAATCAGAATTAAGTTGGAAGGTCTCAGGAGCCTGGAATAATTGAATCTATTAAATAGACACTTTAGGCTGTCCTAAGGGAGCAAAATCTGGAGGTAGAAAGAGGTGCAGAAATAAGACAGTTCTCCATGTCCCTTCGTGCAGAGGCTGTATGTACACACACAGGATGTGAGGGAACAATGGGTCTGTGTGCTGGTAAATGCATATATATGTGCACACATGTGCAAGAAGGCCTATGTGTATGTACATGGGATGTTAGAGAGCGAGGGGGACTATATGCTTATATGATAAGAGTATATATGAATGTGTATGAGAGATGGTCCTGCAACTGGAACAGGTCTGAACATGAACATTTGTTGAACATGTGTTGATATATGTGGGGGGAGGTGTGCATACTCTAAGAGTGTGTGTGCACACTCAACTCAAATTTTTTCTCACTCACATGGCTTCCCTAGTTGACATTTTAAGTTTATGTCCTTGACTTTATCAAAAAGGTCCAGAGGGCTAGGGATATAGCTCAGTTGGTAGAGTGCTTCCCTTGCATGCACTAGGTTCTGGGTTCAATCCCTACCACCAAAAAGTTCCAGAAAGTCATATGAAAATTATTATATTAGGCTATAGTTAAACATTGCATTTTTTACAACTGAGCTATATGGTGACCTTGAAGAAGATGTCCAAACTTTTCAAAATAAGCCCCAGGAACAAGGTCATCTCTGCTAGAACACTACCACACAGCTATCCCAACACACCTCCCTTACCACCTGTCCAAATCTTGCAAGAATGAGATATTTGTAATGATTTAAAATTTTCCCATTGCATTTTAGGCATCTGCAGACATGGCAATCCTTTGGGAGGGAGAATGAAGGAGACCCTATCATCTGTCACCTGAATTTGAGGACACCAATGCCAACTCACATCAACAAGACCAGTTCCCCCAGGGAGGGTGATGAGCATTTGGAACCTTGTCACTTTCATGTGTAGGCTTACATCTTATATCCCTAAGGTAACATTTTTATTGAGTGTGGAAACAAAGGGATATGAATAATAAATATATCTATTCAGATTTGGCCCCACATGGTAGTTTGGCATTGTAGCCTTGAAGACTGAGGAAGGCAATTCAAATCAAAATGAACTAAACTATACGGGACTCAAAGGCCAATGCAGGGCTGAGGTAGCTTTGGCAGAGGTCAGGTGCAGGACTGCTCTCAAGGAGCTTTCAGTCTGGCAATGGAGACAGGGAGAAATAGCAACCATATCAGCATCAAGGTGTTGATGTTATAATATAGGTGTACACATATGGAGGGGCAGTCAGTGGTACTGGAAGAAGTTAGGTCACATTAGGAGAAGGCTTGCCTATAAATAGAAAAGGTTAACAGTTGAGTTGGGCCTTGAAGAATGAGTAGGCTTTTCATAGGCTGACAACAAAGGATGGGGAAAACTTAACAGTCACCAAGATTCTATGATTGGCCATGTACTGTGCTCATTCCAAAGCAGGACATGAACAAAGTCATGAGGACATGAGAGTGCATGATCGATGTACCTGAAAACCAGGGTGGAACCAGTTTGGTGCCATTTGGGTGAGTGGTTTGGTGTGGCAGTAAGTGGACCTACAACGTTAAATTAGAGCCAGATCATCTGTCACCCTGCATCCCAAGCTGGATTTTATCTTATAGTCAATGAGGAATCACTATAGGGTTTTAAGTTAAGAATCAAGTGCCCAGATGTAAGCTTTAGAAAGACAGAATTAGGAGTAGGGTGAGAGGAGACAAGGCTAGTGGTACTGGAAATCGCTAGATGGCTACTGGGAAACGTGGGGTAGGAGGGATGAAAAAGCAGGGGTAGGAACAGAATGTCTCTCTGTTGGGAATTGGATAAGTCCACAATTCTATGTTTAGAGGATGGCTCACTAAGCAGCCTTTGCTGGGAATTTTGAATGAAGTAGATTTAAGAGACTGAATGCCCTTTTGAGCACCAGGACCCAGATGAGCAGGCCCTAAACCAAAGTCCAATATCTTTTCAAAGTTGTTAGGTAGATATCAGGGTAAGACAGTAGTGTGTCAGTGGCTAGACGGTGCCCTCTGTGATCCCTACTTAAATAACTACAGCATATACAAAGACCATTGTAAATGATTAAAATGAGATAAATAGGCACTTGGCTATCTTTGAAAAAATATAAGTAACCATCAGTAGAAAACAATATGCCTGTTTTCCAAATCGCTGCTGAATATAATAGCAAATAATCTCCACATACACACTCAAAAACATAGTGTTCAGGAAACACGAGACTCATAAAGTATAAAACAAAGTAATGGGAATAAAACCAAATATAATGGTTATGAAATGAATATAAATAGAGAGCCCCTGAGCTTGGATCATACATAACCATCATTTGTTAAGTGTGTACTCTTTGCCAGGCACTCCTCTGTGTATTTCATAAAAACAAATTTGGGCAACAGCATGATGAAATGGAACTCTTCCAGTCTGGGTTGCAGTTGAAGCCCTGAGTTAATAGATATCAGATTCCAAAGTGAAGTAGGAGACACCCAGCAGGACTTAGAAAAGCCTGGGTCTGTGCCTCTCTTCCGAGAGGCTGAAAAGAAGGTTTTTGGAAGTTTAGGAGGAATTTTAGGAATTGTCTTTGGGGTCCAATGATCCTTAATAAAATAGGAGATGCAAATATTGCCTTCATGTCAAATCTACAGAGTGAGGCTTTACAGAGACTCCTAAGTGAGCTTAATTTGTGGCTCTGGTGGGCTTGGGCCACAGTGGATGAGCATCTGATTCACACCTGACAAATCCAAAGAGCTTGCTGCCCTAATGGCAGAGAGGTACTGCTGACTCAGGATCTGAGCTCCCAGGTTGGCAGGCCAAATGATACAAGAATGGTTCCTGTGGGTCCCAGCATGAGAATCAGAGGTAACTGGCTTAGATTCAGGCCAAGAGGACTCCCTAGAGGGAGGAAGTGACACCGGAGGAAGAGGCAAGCAAACGACCCAACCCCAGCAAAAGGAATGAGAAAAGCAGCTATGGAGAGAGAGTATCACCCACATCAAAGGAGGTAGAGGAAGAAATTCCACAAAAGCACCCTAATTAGACAGAAGGTCAGAGGATGTATAGCATCTCATTGGAAAGAGTCACTGAAGAACTTGCTTTGCCCCTCCTGGCTTCCCCCTCCTTCCTCCCTCCATTTTGGGCCCTCAAAAGGGTCAGTCAGTAATTTGCAAGCTAGACCTTCTCCCCACAAGCAGCTTCCCTAAAGCAGACTGTGGGGTAAGAAGAGTTGGTGTGATTCTGAAGTTTCAAGAATTTTTAAAAATTAAATAGTACAGGTAAATGACTAATAGAATGACTTTTGGAAACCAAATATGGCCAGAAAAGTTTGGGGATTTACCCTGATTATAATCTAATTTTAGGGGGAAAAGAGCCCTATAAAAATAAATTGAGAGATGGTGAGAGACAATAAAGTTTGCTTTATGATGATATCTCATGGGTCATGCCTGTTCAGCTTAATTGCACATGGCTCTTCTTACTTAACCCTTACCACTGTACTATGAGGCAGGTACTATTATTATCCCCATTTTACAGATAAACAACCAAAAGGGTGTACATAAACTGCTCAAAGTCATATAGATAGTAAGTGATAGAGTTCGAGTTCAAACTCAGGCAGTGGAGAATTCTACAGGTTTTCTCTACCATCCTGTAGAGAAAATCAAATGGTAAGAGCCTTAGTTCTTGATTCATTAATTCCTATTCCAGAAATCTAGCCAAAGGAAATACACAATGAAGTAAAAAATTGAAATAGAGAGATATTCGTCAAAGTTTTGTTTCTAATAGGGGAAATTAGCAGGAGTGGGGACAAACAAAATGTCTATCAATTGGAACATGGTTAAGTTCACAGGATGAATCACTAAGCATCCTTTATGGGGGATTTTGAATGGCAGAGCAACAGTTTTATGATACTATTTTATGGGATACGATTGTAGAGAAGTGTCATGTGCTATTAAAAAGCTCTACAAGCTGGCAATGTGATTGGTCTCACAAAAAGTCACTTAGTGTGAGGGAGATACAATCTAGCGTTATCAGTTATGCCACCCTAGGGACCACATCCTCCATTCCCTGCGGTCCCTTCTTTCAGGGGCTCAGAGCTCCTCTTTACTCTAGCTTTTGGCTCCTGAGATTTCCTAGTGACCCCTAAATAGCACAGACAACATCCCTAGATGATAAACACATACTGTTGGTACACAATGAATTTGATAAATCAATAAAAATTTTAAAGCCACATGTTGAAGTATCCTTGGTCATCTAATGTATTATAACATATTACCAAGTGACACCTACGTGGCCATATTCTAATGCATGTGGACGTGAGAAACATACAATTTTTAGCTTGGATATTATTTTGCAGGGGAGGGAAGTCAGGAAGGATGCTGGATCTTGATACTGCTCTTCACTCACTCTACCCTTCACCATTTGGGGGCTTTTGCTGAGTGTTCCTGCATAGGGAAACACAGTGTCCCTGACCTGGGGCGCTTTCTGTTCCTAGCCAAGACCTTCTGCCGGCTTCTCCCCACCCACGACCAAGTCCAGCTCTTCCAGGAGCAAAGACTGGTGTTTTAAATAGCAAGAGGGCTTCAGAGGCTGAGGCCCAGGCCCCTTTGCTCAGTCTCCAGGAGGGTTTGTTTTACTGGCATTATTGGATTTGCAGATAAGCAAAAAGGAATTAAGCTGATCAGGAAGAGAGGGAGAGAGCTCCCATTTGTTCATAATGCAGGATTTATCTAGCAGAGCTCTCTCCTTTGTCAAACAGAGAGCCATTTCTTTTACATCCTCTAGCAAAGGACATTTTATTTTGTAACCTTTCAGAAAAGCCTGTGAGTTTGTTTTTGACCTGTTTTCCCCCTTCATCTAAGAAAACCAAGGTTATTTAAAATGTGAAATGCATTTTAAACAATCCTTCTCTGAATTCTCAAACTAATCTCTCTAGCTAGAGGAATCAGCTCCTGAAATACAATTTAAACTATTCACAAAGTTTATTACCAACAATATACCATCTTTCTGTTCCATGACCCTTTCCTGTAGCAGCTGCTAATTCATACACATTAGTCTCTAAACAGAGGCCTGAACTGTAGAGCTATAGGATTATAGTCAAGCTCCAAGCACCTGTCTCCAGGCACCTGGAGGAGGTGGCAGTTTTTACCTCTCTGGCAGTTTTTCCATCTCTGAAATGGTGATAGAAGTTCCAAGACCTATAGAGACAGAGGGTTTAGAGGAAAGAACACCAGTCTCAGGCTCCAGTCTTGGCTCTGTCACTAATTGCTATGTGACCTTGAGTAAGTCCCCTTTCTAAGCCTCATGAAAATCAGGACGATTTCTAAGACTCTTCAATATTAGCTTTCTCAGATATTTTGACTCTACAGCAGGACTGTTAGGAGATGAAAAAAATCATTGTAGTTTGGCTCAATTCTGTAATAAGGATAGGATTCTTTCATCTTACAGAAGAAATGCACAGAAGTGTAGACAGGTAAGACCTAGGAGAGCTGAATTCTTGTCCCCTTTGGGCTGCTAATTCACTGGGGGATGAGGGACCACTCTCCTTGGCTTGCCTCAGTTTTCTTATCCATTAAAAGGAGACTGTGCACGCCTTACCTGTTACACAGGGTGTGTGAGGCTGAACCGAGAGAAGGAACGTGAGCCTGTGAATGCTGTCAAAAGTCCAGAGCACAATAGACATGGGACAACATATAGTAATTAGAGCTCCCACTCACTGAGCCCTCATGTAGGACCAGCACTATATTAAGCACTTACTTATATTACCTCACGGATTGCTCACAGCCACCTGAGGAGCTATTATATAGAAAGACATAGCACTGCGTATGGTCACAGCACAAGGATTTACTCAGCTTCAAGGGAAGCCTGGGCCACAGTGTTTCCAGGCACCTGGAGGAGGTGATGCACGGCTGGCGGCTGGATGGGGCAGGAGCCACTTCTGCCTTGCCCACCTCCTTCTACTCTTTCCTTGGCTCCTGGTCCTCATCAGAGTCCACCTTCCCTCCAGGTCCTTGTGTCTGCTCTGCAGTCACCATGCTCCTTTCTGTCACAGAACCTGCCCCTTCCTTGTCCTGTCACTCCCCAATTCTGACCTAGACATCTGGAGCCAGCTGGCCCTGTACAAGCCCTCACATTTGTCAGGACTTCTGCTGTCTCCATGGAGACTGGCGAGCTCAGTCAGGTCTCAGAATGGACTTCAAAGTTCTGTATCCCCTATGGGAAGGGTCCTTGGAGGCACTATGTGTTCCTCTAGCTCAGACTATGCTTAGACTCCGGACCACTGCTCCAGCCACTCCTCAGGTCTCTATATTGTGTCCCAGCTCATCATACTTGCATCTCAGCCTGCCTGGTTTCCATTTTCCATTTTTTCTGGATTAATTCAAACTATCTATAAATGTGTCCCATCTCACCCTCTTGGCTCTAACAGACTTTGGGATCCTCCATTGGCCCTCACAGGCAATAAAACATTTGTTGATGTCATTAGCTGGTGTCCACACATGCTCTTAAGATAACTGTTAATATCTCTGTGTCAGGAAACCTAAGGTCTAAGTCCCTGGCCTCTATGACCATAGACACGTCCTTCCTCAATTTTCTTGGCCACAGTGTATCAAGCTATAAGATAAGGGAATTGGATTAGATAATTTCTAAGGTTTCCAGTGTCACTACAGTTCCATTATAAGGGCCCCATCTGATGATCTACATTAAAACGATATATACTTCTCCCCCTACCAACTACCCTGGGAGAGAAGAGGAAGGGGTGCTTAGACCCAAGAAAAGACCAGATGGACAGAGACCTGCCCCTCACCCCACCACACACCCAGAAAACAGGTGGGAGGTGCATGATGCAATCCAGAATGTGGGCCTTCCTCCCCCTCCATGGAGAAGGATAAAGGATAAGCACTTGTGAATAACACAACAGAAAAGTGAGCACACAGGTCACACAAGAACTCTGAATAGCCAATGAGTATGTGGAAACATTGTTTTGATATCTCCTCTCGCTTCCTTTCCTCCAATACACAATCCATCACCAGTTTCTGAGGATGTTAAGTCCTGCTCACCATCTCCAGTGCCACCATCCTTGTCTATGATAATCTGGTGCATCGGGGTGGGCTTTGGAGCCAGAACTGCTAGGTTCAAGCCAAGCTCTGCCATGAGCTACTTTGGCGTGTCCTGGAGACTTACTAGTTAATATATGGAAACCACTTGTAACAGGCTGTGTGAGTTAGCTGTAGTTACATAATGATCTGCACCCCCTTTCCTCTGGGCCCCCTGCAGTCTGTTCTCACATGGCAGAGTGATCTTTTCAGAATGCAAATCTGTCCTTGCACCTGCTGCTTAAAATCCTTCACAGACCAAATTTTTAAAAGTGCCTACAAAGTGGATCGAGTTTCTTTTCTTCGGCCATAATGGTCAGCTTTCAGACAAGCCAAACTCACTCTGTCTACTGCTGCCAATGCTCTCCGCAGGGCCTGGAATCTATCTCCCATGCCCACCCTCCCTGGCCCAGGTCCTACAGCTGAGCCTGAGGCTGAGGTTCAGGAAAGCATAGGGATAGAACAGGGACCCAAATACCTGTATTTCCTTAAAGTTTCTGAGGGGGGCATTGATGAAGTCATTAGTCTACCATATTAGAAAGGAGGATTCATGATTTTTATTATAGAAAATGATATACACACTGTACTGGGATCCCAAGAAAACTTGGAGGAATCAACAAGAAAATCAACAGAATCAGAAAGTTTAGTAAGAGTGCCAGATAAAAAGAAATAGTCAAAAACATTTCTATATAACATAATAATCATTCACAGAACAAAATGAAAAAAGATATCTTATTATAATGGAAAGATTATGTATAAGGAAAAAGTTTTAAAATAATATTGAGACTAATTTGTGATCCTTATGAAGAAAATATAACTCAGATTTATAAAAAGAACTTGAATAATGGAGATTCCTAATCTATTCCTACATGATAAAGAGGTGATCTTAAAGAGTAATTTTTCCTAAAATGAGACTTTGTTTTATTCAAAGAAAAATTCTAAGGGGATTCTGAAACTTGATAACATACAGGGATTTCTTAATCTCCTGGTGATTAAGGAAGGGAGGGTAAGCTCCCAGATGGTTTGTGAACAGGGCTCTGTGATGAGAAAGCCAAGGTGGCCCACTGGCTTGCTGCCTAGTGTGGATCACCAGTACTAGTTGCAAGAGCATGCCTACACGGTTTGGGCATCCTGCCCTGTGTCCCAGAATGGCACATTACTGAATTTTGTCTCACAAAGCAGTTGGATCAGTGCTATAATTAGGTGTCTACTTGGTACCTCAAGTGAGTGTTTTTAGTAATAAATAAGCTAATAAGAAGTCAGTTGTTGTTGTTGTTGTTTTAATACCTTTGAGAGGATGAGCCATGAGGGACAAACCCTTCTGTGGTAAGCTTGGACACTTGCCTAGAGGTGGTAATACTAGTACAGAAGACAAATAAGCCCATCCTGCTCCTATGATTTTGTAGTCTAAGCAGAGGTCTGATTCTCAGGCAAAGTCACAGTCCCTGAGGGACTACAACATCAGCCACATCCATCCTGCTGAGCACAACTGCCCTGACTGGGCATCTGCCCTCTGAGCCAGGATGGCAGTGGTGAGGAAAGTGGGTGAGTTGGCTCCATACTTCCAACCCATAAATTAAGAATGCTGAACTGAATTGACCTTGTAGATGCCCAGGATCAGAGCACCTAGATAAACTACTTTCCTGTCCCTAATTCCTCTAGATAACCCTGGTAAAGATTATCTGGAAGGAAAAAATAAACCAAAACAAAAATGAAAGGGCACAGGTAAGAAAAGCAAAGCAGGAGCTAGGTCTGGGACTCAGTGGTAGAGCGCTCACCTAGCACATGCAAGGTGCTGGGTCCAATCCTCCGCACCACATAAAAATAAATAAATAAAGATACTGTGTCCAAATACAACTAAAAATATATTAAAAAGAAAAGAAAAGCAGCCAGGCACAGTAGTAGTACACACCTGTAATTTCAGCAGTTTGAGAGGCTGAGGCAAGAGGATTTTGAGTTCAAAGCCAGTCTCAACAACTTAGCAAGGCCCTAAGCAACTTAACGAGACCCTGTCTCAAAATAAAATACAAAGAAAGGGCTGGGGATGTGGCTCAGTGGAAAAGGTCCCCTGGGTTCAATCCCCACTACCAAAAAAAGAAAAAAAGATAAGAGAAAAGCAAATTTTGATTATGATGATTAATGAGAGAAGCATCAGTCCCATTAGATGTTAAAATACAAAAACAACAACTAAAACAGTATGGTTATGGACAAAAATCTCACAGGAAATGTCAATGGCAGAAAATAAGCAATACCGAAATATAATCTTTCTAAGAACTTGATTTCTCTATAAAAACTTAAAATGTTAATTACAAAAAGGAATACTAAAGAAAATGAGACAGCAAAATTTTTATGCCAAGGGTATAAGGTAATTTGTCATGTGGTTTTCTGTGCGACAAAGCAGAAAGGAGCCTGGGCTAGAGGCCAGGGGTCTGAGTTCCAGATACAGTCAGTCCCCTGCTGAGCAATCTCAGGCCAGGTCTTTCCCTTTTCTGGACCTTGGCCCAACATTTTAATGGCAAAAGATGAATGCAGATGACCTCTAGTGGCCTTTCCAACTCAGCTTTCTGGGATTCACAGTTTAGGAATCACTCCCCTTTTTCTGGTTTCTATAGCAGCACCAGATAGAAGCACATAAAGAGCTTGGGCCTTTCCTGGCCCCAAATCACCAGGAGACCTTGTAGGCTGGCTCTGCTTACTCAGTATCAAGGTTCCTGCTGCAGAAGGGCCCCTAATACCACCAGGGAGGGATTCAGAGATAAATGAGGCATGGTGCTGGCCAGAGAAGATCAAGGTTAGTGGAGAACAACAATGGACACAGACACAACACAGGATAATCTCAGGTGGCATGAAGTCAGCCCAGACAGAGGTGAAGGTACTGTGGGGATTCAAGGGAAAGAGCAAAAGAGTCTGGCTGGGGATTACACAGGGCTCTGCAGCAGAGATGGCAATCTGAGGCTGAAGATGGCGCATGTGGTAAAGGTAGGAGGACAAGGGAGACACAGGAGGCCGGAAGGCAGAGAAGAAAGGAGAGAAAGGCCCATAGTAAAGACCTATGTGGCTATAGGGACTAGGAGAAAGTGAGCTCCTCTAGGCAGAGGTCTTCATTTCATGTGTCCTCTGTAACCCCAGTGCCTAGAACAATGCCTGGAACACAGGAGAATCTCAATAAATATTTGCTAATTCTTCCAGTCACTCACTCCAAATACTTTCTTAGGCACAAAATAATAATAGTAGCTAACATTTATGAAATGTTTACTGTCTTATCAGGCACCATGCTAAACATAGCACATATAGGGCTCATTTGAACTTTAGGGCAGTCCTATAGAAAAGGTGCTGTTCTTATTCCTATTCTATAGGTAGAAAAACAGGTTTCAAAAGGTAGAAAGGCTTGCTGAGTTCTCATGGCTAGAAGGAGCCAGGGACAAATGCAGGGCTCCAGGTCTCCCTGCAGGTGTTCCTCTGACACCTGGGCGACAGCTGGGTGAGTGTCAATTCCCTTGTCGACAAAGAATGACTGTTATTATATCTTGTTGGAAGATGGGAAGCCAGAGGTGTGAACTGGGGAAGCAGGGCTTATGGGTGGAGTCTCTTTGGCTATCATCAGAGCTGTGGTTTGAAAAGCACTAGATAAACTCTTAATGACATTCCCTGTCAGTCATTAGTGTCAACAGGTAAGTATACTACAGGCTTCCTTCCCATAGCCCAGGTAAGTATACTACAGGTTCCTTCCCATAGCTACATGCACCACCTGGTAATTTATGTACCCATGGGCAACAGCTCGGTAGCTGGCTGTTCAGGCACAGTCCACCAAATTGGGGACCTGCACAAGGTCATAGGTTTCCCCTCTCCCATCATTTTAGTATTCTACCCTAGGACAAGTAATGTTTTTTCAAAACCACATTATTTGACCTCTTGTTAAGGAGGCTGAGGACTGAGTAAGTCTAGCCTTACTTCATCCGTTACTGTTGTTGTTTTTGTTTTTGAAACAGAGTCTCTTCCCTGTGTTGTCCAGGCTGGTCTTAAACTCATGGGACCAAGGGATTCTCCAGCCTTGGCCTTGCTAGTAGCTAGAAATACAAGAATATTGCCAATATAGCCCTGTGGCCTTGGCCCAGCTCTCTGACTCAGAATCAATCCCACCATAATCCCTGGAGAACAAATGACACCCATGAGCCTCTCAAGGTTCTTTAGAGAATGTCCAATTTCACCCATTATTACAGAAATACACATAGAAAACAACTCTACATTGTTACTCCTAACCAATATGGCAAAATGGCAAGGCATAGGGAGGGAGATAAACAAGTAAAACAGCTATCGACAAACAAAAATGATGAGTCTTGATATTGGAGTACTGTGGGGGACAGGCAAACATAATCAGCCTCATGGTAAAGGGGTTCAATATTTCTGGATAACTATCTAGTAATATGTAACAAGAACTATAAAATTGTTCATGCCCTTTGACCTAGAAATTCCACTTGGGGAATGCTTCCCAGTAAAATACTAAGAAAGTAATTTGTACAGAGATATTCATAGCTGTGATATTTATAATAGCAAGAAGCTGGAAAGAGCCCAAAGGCTCAGCACTTGGGGATTGACTAAGTAAATTGGGTCAAGTGAACACCTTGGGATGCTCTCCAGCCAGGAGGAACGAACATGTGCAGTCTCAGGTGAAATGAACACACGACCCTAGGAAATAAACCAACTCAGACAGCCTCAGGCTTCAGCTTCCACCATGGAAATGTACAACCAGTGACACCATGTTGCCTTCATGCTAATTCAGTAAGTCAGTAGCCTTCATGTCAATTATGAGGGCTCTAAAGGTCATTTCTCTTATATTTTTCTAAAGGTCATTTGGAATTAACTGGGCTCTTTTTTAAAAGAAGATATTTAAAATGCTGAAAAGGAATTCCACCAAGGAGATATCCTAATGATTCCTGGGCAGACTTATCTCCTATAGTTCTGAATATAATCTCCTTCCTTGTGTCTCTGTAAGAGGAGCCAGGCTCACCCTTGTGGCTGCACAGGGGCAGTGCCAGGATTGGTGTGGAATCCTTGCCCTGGGCCCTGGGAAGTTGCAAGGGCTTCAGCTTCCTTGAGTCCAGACACCATCCTGCCATAGCTATCCCTGCCAAAGCTCTGGCCTTCCCGTTCAGAGTCTCAAGGGCTCACCTTGTACTCTATTCTTTCTCTCCTGAACCTTAGAAGAAGCTACTGAAAAGCAGATTGTCATGAGAGTCCAGATGACCAGAACATCTTCCAGAGCCAAAGTATGAGTGTCCAACTGTGACACTGCAGGCAGGCCCAGGACATGCCACCCACTAGATTCCTGGGCCCCAAATGAACTCTCTAGGGGCAGAGTCTTGGAATATATATTTTTAAAACACCCCCAGTGGCTACCATGATGCAAACCACAATTCTAGAGTCTTGTTGCTTAAGAAAGAAGTCACGAACCTGCCCTTCTGGGCTGGTGAGTTCATCAGGCACATAGCCAGCTTGCAGCCAGAATCATGGCAGAGACGGCCCACCCCCATGTATACACACACAAACCATGCAAGAAAAGGACTCAGCTTATACCTAGAATGTTGGGGAGGGTTCTCCACAGGCCTCAGAGAGCATCTGTGCTCCCTCATCCCTCAAAAGCCAAAAGTAGCCTATGCCTCAGTCCAGGCACTGGCATCTCCCTGGGACGGTGGCCACCCACACTCTTCAGGGTCTCCCACATCCTGCTGCAGGGTTGCCTGCTGCAGGAGCTTCTTGGTCCATGCCCACCATGCCAGGTGGGGCAGTGGGGGCCTGTGGCCCCACCCACCCAGGCTATACTTACGGAGTCATTTTATAAAGCTGCGTCCTCCTCTCAAACAGCGACCCTCCCCAGGCCCAGGGCCACACCCCGGCCACTGGCGTGGCCTGGGCAGACTCCGTCTCACCGCCCCCTGTCTCCACGACACTCTTCAGCTTCACATTGGTGCTTGAGTCCCCCGGCCTGTTGTTAGGAAACACCGAGAGTCGTCACCTTGCCCCCATCCAGCTTCCCTGCCAAATGAGAACTGACGGGAGCTCTGCAGTCCTGGGAATGGAGAGAGCAGAGGAGGAGGAACAGGGAGGGCCTGTAGGCAGGTCTCTTCCCAGTGGTCCTATGGCAACTTTCCAAGCCCTATCAGAGATGTCAAGCAGGTGATGTCAAGGAAGAAATCCATAATGCTGGGACCTCCCTCTAAACTGTTCCTAGGGAATAAGACAGCTGGGGGATCCTAGAGCTCCTCAAAAACACTGACTTGGAGAGTGGGATCCTGGGGCCTAGTGTGGCCTAATCTGAGGATTTGGATTTCTTAGGGGATAGAAGCACAACAGGACAACCTTTCAGGAAATGGGGAGGTCCAATATATCCTGGGGCATGAGCTGGGGCTGAGGGGCACAGGACAAACCAACATGATCTCTAGCCGTTGATCTGACTGTACTTATCCTACTCCCTCACCACAGGATCCTAGAATAAGAGTGAGAAGAAGCTGTTTATTCTCAACTAGAAGGCCCTGCCTAAGGGGAGGAAGCCAGGCTTTGGCTTCTCTGGAAGGACATTTCTGCTCCTGGGGCCTTGTCCATCTTCTTCCCTCCCCACTACACACCTCCACACACTGGCCCAGGAACAATCTGACCTCAGTTCACTGATAGCGCCCTGCTGTCAGGGAGCTTTGAGGGAAGCTCTGGTGAGGCTGGAGAGGAGCCAGGGCATCATCCTTGGAATCTTCCTACACACAGCATCCTCACTGATGCCAGGCCCAAGGAAGAACTATCTGGTGTCCTGTTCAGAGAATCTGTGCCTATGAGGAGACAAGGGACAGAGAACATCAAAGGACAGAGAGGCCAACATGCTGCTTCTCAGCCAGCCATACACTGTATACTTGCTCTAGGTACAGTGGAGAGGGATCAGTGTTACATGGGGTCACCCTGGGGCACACTAATGGCTGGTGGTGGTGGCCTGCCAACCAGGGGGAGGAGGTAAAGTGAGCTGCATCAATTGCTGAAATCACCCATGAATAGGCAGAGCTGAGTCCAACATAACTAGGGACACAACTATGACTGTACCATGTTGGGAATGGGCCCAGAGCCTCACATGGTATCTGCAGGGAGGATATCTGGTTTTCTCATTATGTTTGATTACTCTTCAGTTATCTCTGCTAACAAGGATTCACAGATCCCAAATATGTACAATAGTTTCAGAGATCCTTTGGCCCAGTGGTTTTCAGTTAGAGTACTCCCTTTCACGGGAAGGGGTGGACAGAAAATACATAATCAAGTGGCTGGAGTTCCATGCCCGCATCCTCTCCCTTTCCCCGCAATGCTTCCCTGGAAATACTTCTAGATGATCCTGGAGCTTCAAATGACATTTGAAAATCACTGGTCTAATCCAACGTTCTTATTTTCAAATAAAGAAGCTGAGGCCCGAAGCAGGTAGTGATTGGCCAAAGGTCACACAGCAAGTTGGTGGTAGAGCCAGGACTGGCCCTGTGACTCCTAACCACTGAGGTTACTGCATATACCCCCAGTACTAGCTGAATGTAGCCAGCAACCTTGCCCATGGCTATGAACTTCTCTTTCTGACTGTCTCCCACCCACTCTCTGGCTCTACTATACAGAGGGACCTGGTATCTGGGCCACCTCTTCCAGAAATGAGACCCAAGTTGGGTACCAAAGCTCTGGTCCCTCAGGACTAGATCCAGAAGCTTGTTCAGAGACTCTTCTCATCCTGTGTTCTCCCTGGGTGACCACTGTACTCCATTTGCTCTCCCATCTACCCACAGGGCATACTTCTGGATGGCATCCCTGAATTCCAAATGTCTCTGGGCTCCTGCAGAGCAACCCCTAACTGTCCAGGTCCAAGACTGACCTCAGCTCACTTCAGACATGTTCTTCTTCCTGTTTTCTAGTGACATGAACAGCCCCACATCCACTGCCATTGCTCTAGAAACCCAGATGCCATCCTAACCCTTTTCTTTACTAGCCCTGTGATTTGATCTGCAAAACCTCCCCAACACGCTGCCTTCCAGTATCCAGCCTCCTTCCAGTATCCCTGCCTCCAGTACCACCCACTCCAGGAACATCCCGCTTTGACAAGTCAGTCAGTCTAAGTATATCACTGTGGGCTAACAAGGCTTCCTCCACAGCCCTATTCTACAGGATACAACCAAACAACACCCACCACCCCAACACACACACACACACACACACACACACACACACACACACACACGAGGCTGGCAAGGCCGCAGGGTCTGCCCTGACTCCTTCCTTTCTCTGTCCTTTCCCCTCTAGGCTACCCTGCCTGGCCTAGCCTGTGTTCCAGGCAACCTCAAACTCCCTACAGAGCTCCTCACACAGCTTCATCTTGACCATCTCCTGACTCTGCACACACTGTTTCATTTCCCAGATCACTGTTTCTCCAAGTCACCGGAGAGTCACCTGTTTCATCATCCCCTATCATACTGCAAACTCCCAGACACAGCCCTGCCTGGACCTATTGAAAGAGATCTCTGCATTTTTAATATAGATTCTAGGGGTTCTAAATGTTCAGAAGCACCACTCCATCAGGCCAGTGCCTCTTGTCCTGGCCTCCCTCCTACCTCAGCTGGGCCTCTTTCTGCCCCTAAACTCTCTAAGGTGAGGCTGACAGTGATTGATGTCTTCCCTGCTGGGCTGTGAGCTCCCTGAAGGCAGTGACTATGTCTTTCCCCACCTGTAACTATCCTGCCTGGCACAGAAAAGAGGCTTAGTGATGAATGAATAGGACCCTCAGGTGAGCCCCACTGACCATAACCAGGAGGAGGTCATAGGTGATCTAGTAACAAGTCATAGCTTGTGGAAACACAGAAGTGCCTCTGCAGGTGACACCTGTTCCCTTTCACCCCATCCTTCATACAATAAAGGTGGCATATTGGGATTGTGGGTAACTTTAAACAATGATATTTAACAATCAGCTTTCCAAAAATTGTTTGCATGCATAAAAACATGTTTATTTTAAATTTTGTTGACATAAAGGTTATATATCAATTTATAAATACTAATAAAATATCCCATACAGTTTACTGTGTGTTCCCAGAAATCAATCCATCCTTTGATTTCTGCCTATCCTTGGCCAACATATGGCTGCAATGACAAATGAGTGTAGTTCTGACTTAAATGCTGATTTGTATTTGTGTTTAACATATAAGAGGAAAGTGAAACAACAAAGACAGAACTTCACTCATTTAACAGTGATTTGAGTAACTGCTAACTTGGCTAATGATTTTGAATATTGGAAGAATATTTCTTCAATGCCTTGTGCTATTCACAGTGTAGCAGCTACAATGACAACATTTTAAAATTTATTCTGTGTTGGTAACGTTTGTTTCCATCACTTTCTTAAAGTCTAGATAATCAACAAAACAATAAATCTAGTCTTCATTTACAGGATTCGCTGACTTCTCTGGTCTAAACATTCTCTTCATGGCCAATTTTGTGACATGACTGGGCACAAAGTGGGGGAGAGATGCACAGCAGCAGACTTTAACAGTATTTTCACTTCACAGATACAGTAGAGCATCCTCAAGAGCATTAATGTGGTAAAAAGTAAAATAATTTGGAAATAGGTTTGAATATGTTACCCTAATATAATTTATAGTTATTTAAGTTGTACATATATTATTTTCATTTTCTATAGTTTAAAATTCTTAGTGACAGCTCTTTAATGGTGGTTATAAACATTTTCCTTCATTGTGCAACTGAATTTTGTTGAGTCACTGGAGCCAGCTCCAGTACAATAATCCTAAAGAAGCAAACATGACCTGCATTACCCAACCAGCCACCAGAGAGGCTCATTACCTCCCCCACAGCTCCAAAGTATAAACTGTTCAATCCCAAAAATCCAAAGCCAAATGTTTTCTCTGATAAGCAGATGCTGATCCATAGTTGAGGGGGCGGGGGCCGGGGGATCGGGAATAATGAAGGAACTTTGGTTTGAGTAGAAGTGAATGAGGGGAGAGGTGGGGTAGTGGAGATGGGAAGGACAGCATAAAGAGACAGACATTATTACCCTATATACATGTATAACTACACTACTGGAGTGACTCTGCACCATGTACAGCCAGAAGAATGAGTAGTTTTGCTCCATTTGTGTACAATATGTCAAAATGCACTCTACTGTAAAATAAATAAATTTATTTTTTAAAAAATTTAAAAAATCAAAAACAAAGTGTAGGCTGTTCCTACCAGAGTGGACATGCTTTATGCATGTATGGAAATATCCCACTGAACCCAGTTAACATGTACAATTAACATGTGTTAACAGAAGAGAGCCTAACTGACCCTGCTGTGTGACCCAGGCAGTGTGTTTCCACTATGCAAGCCTCAGGCTCTTCAACTTTGAGGGAGAGTTAATATCTGCCAACTCATGAAGTGCAGGAAAGTTGACTCCCACTTATGCTTCCTCCACATACACTCAGTACACTCACAGTCTAGATCTTTTCCATCATCTTCCCAATCCCTCAGCATGCATACACATTACTTGGATACTCCATGCACATAGTTTGGGCACACACATACACCTGACCCTCTCAAACCATACCACATACAATTAACATGTCATCCTTCATATACTACAGAGCCTAGCTGTATAACTACACTACTGGTGTGACTCTGCACCATGTACAGCCAGAGGAATGAGAAGTTGTGCTCTATTTGTGTACAATATGTCAAAATGCATTCTACTGTAAAATAAATAAATTAATTTTTTAAAAAAATTAAAAAAAAAAAAACACAAAGTATAGGCTGTTGCTACCAGAGTGGGCACACTTTATGTACACTTTAGCTGACCTATAGACAGCTGCCTCCCACACACCACTTCAGACACTCCAACTCTGCCTCATACATACTCTTTCTTCATATACCCAAGCCACCACAACACAAATACTCACACAGGCAAATGTACCTGGAACTCCCTCACAAAATTCATATACACATACTCCCTGTTATGGTTTAGATCTGGAATATCCCACAAAGACTCATGTACAGCAGTGTTCAAAGATAGGTTGGGGAAAGACTAGATCATGAGGGCTTTGATCTTGTCAGTGGCTTACTCCATTGATTTGGAGTATGGCATAATTGGGAAATTGTGGAAACTGTAAGAGGTGAGGCCTTAATTGGGGGAGGTAGGTCACTGAGGGTAAGTGTTGACAGGATATATATCTTGTCTCTGGCCCCTTCCTTGTGCATTCTCTCTGCTACCTGGTTGCTATGAGTTGAGACGCTTTCCTCTACCATGCCTTCCACCATGATGTTCTGCCTCACTTAGACCCAAAGCAATGGAGCCAGCCAACCACAAACTGAAACCGTGAGCCTAAATAAATTTTTCCTCCTCTGAGTTGTTTTTCTCAGGTATTTTGGTAAGAGTGAAGAAAAGTTAACAGCATGCTCCCCTCACTAAACACCTCTCCCATTTCACATGTAAATGATGCCTTACCCTGACAGCTACTCCCCAACACTCCAAACACGCCCCCCACACACATCCCCACCCCCAGCATAAGCACATATACCACCATGCTTCTGTCCACCATCTGCCTATATTCCTTCTCACACTCACATGTCTCAGGCACTCACACAGGCCATCCTAATACAGAGCTCTCACCCTTGTGATGTCCCCATATTGCCCCCCAACCCCCACCCCTGTTCTAGGACAGGAGACTCCCTGCCAGCCCTCTGAGCCCACACCCCAGATCAAGGAGCAGTGAAGGAAATACTGACAGCATGAGGCAGAAAAGGTGGGGTGCACTTCCCTGGAGTGTCATCTTGCTTCCGTGGAGGTCAGGCCTGTGGCTTGAGGCATAGGGGGACTACTGAGGACTGCCAAGAGAGGCAACAAGGAATCCTGGCTAATCAACCTCCTTTGCTACTTTAGATCTGGTCCCAGGCATTGCAAGTGGCTCCAGCAGCCCCCACTCCTTCCTGCTTTCTCTAGGACCCAAGTCCCAAAGGAAGATACCCATCTGCTTCCTGAAGCTCCTTCCATACCAGCGAGAGTAGAGGACAAGCTTCTAAGGAGTGTGAGGGCCTTGCTCAGGTAGTAGTGAATGCCAAGCTTCAGCGGCCCTGACTCAGGGAGGCAAGGATCCTGCAGGGCAGGGACTATGAGAAGGTGAACAAGGAGGTCAGGGGCCCAGGTACAAATTTCACAGGATACCTGGGACTTTAGGTGTCCTTAGGTATCCTAAAATTTGCCAGACTGAGGCATGCTGTCTTTGGCTGTCCCAATCCTCAGCTCCACTTAAGGGCAGGCCCTGTCTGGGTCCTCTGACCATTATCCTGTACTTTTGCCCTGATTGTCCTCACCCACACCCAGCCCCAGTCTGTCAGTAGCAGAGATGCATTCTGGAGTGAGGGGTCTGTCTCTATTCCTATTACCCCAAGACTCCCTCTTGGGCCACCCCTTCATCTGAATAGGAAAGAACCAGTGTGCTTTAGATGCTGACTGGGTTCTGGGGCCTGTAATAGGCAGATGCCAGCATATCTGCTGAGATGTTCCCAGCCTAATCTAATAGCCTCAGAGTGAGTCCTGCTGGACATAGAGAAGCCTTCTCAATGGCACACTACCCCTTCTACCAACAATCATCTAGAATAATGGCTGAGGTCTTAAAGGGCAATGTTGAAGTGGGCACCTCCCTCTTCAAAGCTCTTCTCTCTCATTCTCTCTTCCTCTTCCAGAGACAGGTCACTCCAGACTGGCCCCACCCTAATGCATTCTGATCTCTTTGTATTCTACAGCCTGCTTCTCCCAAATGATGCTGCTTTCAAATTTCCATGGCAACAGCAGTCAGCTTCCATGATGGATGAGTTATAATAGCCCTTCTCCTTCCTCTCTATCTAGCCTAGAACTTTCCAGTGGATACAGGCTGGGCATCCAGGCCTGGGCTTGAGTCTTGGGTTGGCCATGATTCACCTTGTGGCCCAGGGAAAGTCCCAACCCTCTTGCCACAGTGTCTCTGTATGCTCAGTGATAGTGAAGCTACCCTCAACTCGGCAGCTCAGACTCACCAACTCTAGGTTGAGCCAGCCTCCCCTGAGAGGATTTCCAAAATGAAACCACAATCAGCAAAGGGTCTCCCTTCCCTTCCCACACTCCACCTCACCCAAGCTGCTTCCTCTTCACCTTTTGGCCCTTTTTGAGCTGTTTAAAATGATAGAAAACAAGCCACAAAAATACTAAGGTTATGCTGAACAACTCTGACACCCCTTGGCCAGATAGGTATAAGCCATGCTTACCAGCAACATTTTCACAGGCACATGGGATCCATGCATGTGCATAAACTCAGGAACATGTACACAGTGTTCATACAAAATGAAAATCTACATAACTGCTAAGACCAACATTTACGCAGGCATATACTTCCAAACACACACACACATTCACACACACACACACACACACACTTGCACATGCACACGCACACACCCTGGCCCTGCTTCTGATCAGGCCCAAGGAAGAGCAGGTGGAATGTCTTAAAAGAGTCAAGCCCTTGAGAAGGGACTAATCACAGATGCAGAAAAGACTGCATACAGCTGAATATTCCTTTATTTCTAGACTAATAAATTTTTAAATTTCCACAAAATGAATTTCCTATGAAAACATAAATATTTAAACTTTAAAGAGAAACAAAGTTGATTAGATTAATAACCATAGTAGAAACTAAAAATGCTAATGAGATTTATACAAGAAAGGTGCCAAACTAAGATAAATTTGGGAGTAAGATAATTACTGGATTAGAGAAATAATTCAAAAACACACAAAAAAGATGTGACCAACTAATTTTGCAAAGTCAATCCCCTCAAAACCTAAAATTCTGCTATAAAACAGCCTCACTTATTAAAAGTATATTTAAAAATCTAAAACATTTGCAAATCAATTTGAGAGTAAATCAAAAGAAAAATATAATATGCATCAAATAGAGTTTATTATGGATTTAGATAGTTTAATATTAGTAATTCTATTTATATAATAATACCACATTAATAAGCCTAATAACATGACATATGTTTTAAACAGATAAGATTTGTAAAATTTCAGCACTCATTTCTAATTATAGGAAATGCCTTAGTACACTAGGAACAGAAATATATTTACTTAATAGGATGAAGATTATCTCAGATACAACTCAACATTGTTTTATAAGTTCCAGTCAATGCCATCAATAATCCTTTTTCACATACTTACAGAAAACAGAAGATAAACTGGTCACTATTTGTGTATAATGATGGTCTACCTTGCAAAATCTAAGAAACTCATAAATAGGTCAGTAAAGTTGATTAATTACAGAATAGCTATTCATAAATAGTTTCCCTACATACCAGAAACATCTAGTTAAAAATAATAAAAAAGGATTCTATTCACAAAAGCACCACAGTAAAAGAACATATCTAGAAAACTTTACAAGAAATGTCCTAGACATACATGAAAACTCTGACAGAATGAACTACAAATTTTTACATACACAAACACCCCTGATAAAAGGAGATAGGTCCTCTGTTTCTGTATGGTATTATAATTTTGTCAAATAAATGTATAGATTTGATGTCATTCAAATCATAACTGCAGTAGGATTTTTTTTCAACTGGACAAATTTATTCCAAAATTCATCTAGGAAAATAAACCAGTTTTCCAAGATGCACAAGACAATTTGCAAAAGAAACACAAGGATGCAGATGCCCTGCCAGATATCAAACTATATTATGAATCTATAATAATCTTCATCTGTACTAGAAATATGTACCCAAAATAGTGATAGTGACATGAGAATGACCAAAAGTACCAATCTAGTAAAGGGATAGGTCAATGTATACAGAGGAAACTGGCTAATGATAAAGGTGGACTTTTAAAACATGAAGGAAATGTTGGATTATTTAGTAAATGGTTTTGAAGTCAATTTGCTGGCCATGTGGAGGAAAAAAAGGTTATATTCCTATTTCATATTATACACAAATACAAATAACAGATTGAAGATTAGTCATAAAAAAGAAAATAACAAGTAGAAAACATCAGAGAATATTTTCATCATTAGCAGTAAATGGGGGAACTTATCTAATCCTATTTCTAAATCCAGAAACTATACTTTATTAGGCAAAATGCATTGATTTTTATTAAGTAAAAATCTTATCTCTTAGGCAAGAGACGCATTACTGAGTGACTGTGAAATTGGCAAACATGCAGTGAGGGAGGCATTTCAGATAGTGCTCGGAAGTTGATTGACAGCCCTTCTGGAAAGAAATATGAAAACATATTATCAAAGAACTTTAAAGATTTTTATTCTTTGAGAGCCTTTAATTTTACTATCTAAAACAAAAGTCACAAGAGCATGGAGATTTATGAACCAAGATGTTCATCACTGAGAATTTAGAAATTATAGAAATAACCAAGATAAGGAGACGAATCAATGTATTTCATTGTCCATAAAACTACTATATAGCCATTAAAAACAATATTTGTTCAATAATATTACGGGAAAATATGTTACATGAAAAAGTTAGGTAACAGTTCACACAATTTCACTAGGATGTATGCACATAAATGTATATAACTGTTACTTGGAAATAAAGACTACCATATAGTTTTCAGATAACACCCAAGATTTTTTAAATAGCACCTAAGTAAAATTTGAGCCCATTTTTCAATTAACATATTCTCTTCACTAATGAAGAACACAAAACAAATTTCTTTTTTTTTAAATTATTGGTTGTTCAAAATATTACAAAGCTCTTTACATATCATATTTCATACATTTGATTCAAGTGGGTTATGAACTCCCATTTTTACCCCGTATATATACTGCAGTATCACATCGGTTATACATCCACGTTTTTACATACTGCCATACTAGTGACTGTTGTATTCTGCTACCTTTCCTATCCTCTACTATCCCCCCTCCCCTCCCCTCCCCTCCCATCTTCTCTCTCTACCCCATCTACTGGAATTCATTTCTCTCCCTTGTTTTGTTTTTTTTTTCCTTTCCCCTCACATCCTCTTATATGTAATTTTGTATAACAATGAGGGTCTCCTTCCATTTCCATGTAATTTCCCTTCAAACAACCCTTATTTTTAGAATCTCTTCTGCAGTGCTCACAACTCCACTCCCTCCTGATAGTTCCTAGTGGAAACACACTGGTTCTTGGGCATTAGCTCCTAAAGGCTTCCTTCCTCACCCTGAGTTTGAGCTGTTCCTTTGTTCTATGCAATGTCTCATTACACTGCATTCCAACAAAGATGCAAATGCTGTTTGTGGGACAAGTTAAAATTAAGTTGACAAAGAGCTATGGAACAAAAGAAGTGACAAATGTACATTTTCTTTAAGGTCCACTAATTAGACCAAAAGTTATTTTCAAGCTGACAAACTTCATTGAAGAGAAAAAAATAAAATAGTTCTTTACCCAGGATGGTTTTGCTTTATGGTAACAGCTTTTTGGCCTTACTCATTTTCTTCTTTTGTTTTGTTTTTAAATTTTTTTAGTTGTAGAAGGACACAATACCTTTATTTTATTTATTCATTTTATGTGGTGCTGAGGATTGAACTCTACCACTAAGCCAAAACCTCAGCCATTCTTCTTGTTTTAATGAACTAAGGGTTATCAGGAATGGGCATATAAGTAAAATATTCTAAAGAAATGTATGAATGAAAAGATGCTGAAGTTCATTATTTTCCAGGAAATAATGCAAAGTAAAACCATAATACTGTGTACTATATACTCAGCAAGATAGCTAAAATAAAAAGACAAAAAAGACCAAGTTTTGTTGGGTATGTTTAGCAACCAGGATGTATATCTTGCTGGTGAACATGCATTGACAGAATCATTCTGGAAAACTGGCAGCATCCACTGTTACTGAATTCACAGGGATTATAATACCTATTTCACAAAATTGTGAATATTAAATAAGATATATGGAAAACACTTAACACAGAGTTTGGCACATAGTAATATTACAATGATATATACTATATGTATTATATTTAATTTTACCCTATATTTAATATTACATATAATTGCATAACAATTTAATTCCTATCATTGATCTCCACACAAATGCATACACGTATGCATTGAAAGACAGCCCTATGCAAGAAGCAGGAAGGTAGCACAACCTCTCAGTACTCCTCAGCTTTGGGCTTGATAGTTCTGCTGACACCCAGGCCATGGAGGGAAACTGGCATTGGGTCTCCTTGTTTCCACCCGCCATGCCAGATATAATCCATGATTACAGTAAATATACTAAGTAGACTTCTGAAGAGTTTAGCACTGCGTGTGATTGAGGACATCTAAGTAGGCTTCCTGGGGGAGATGATATCAAGTCCTAAGGGATGATGAGCAGTTTACCAGGTGAAGACAGGAAAGGACACTACACATCTTATAGATGGCAGGAAACCCAGGTGAAGCCCATAAATGGAAAGGAGCGTGTGAGCTCACAGCCTGGTGTACATGGTAGCTGGGAGAGGCAGGACATGAGAGGATGCTGGAGAGCATGGAATCAAATAGGAAAGACCTTTTTATCTCCATGAAAAATGCTCAGCTCTACCGGAAGGTTTCAGAGAAGCCACTAAAAACTGATAAGTAGGGGATAATGTGATCATATCTGCGCTATGGGAAAATAATTCTGACTTAGGTGTGGTTAGTGGATTGTAATAAAACAGGACTAGAAGCAAAGAGGCCATTTTAAGGCTATTACATAGTAACTTAGACTAAAGACAGTGAAGGTCTAAAGTAATCTGTGGACAGAGAGAGATAGAGATGCATAGAAAAGGAGGGAAGAAGTGGGGAGGGAGGGAGGCAGGCACAGATTTAATAACCAGAAATATGAAATTGAAAAGAATTACTTCATATATTAGGGATAGGTGAAGAAGAGGTCATGGTGGCCTTTAAAATTTGGAGCTGGGGTGATGGAGATAGAAAATATAAGAGGAGAGATGATTTTGAGAATGGTAATGTTGGTTTAAACCATTGAGTCTATGTGATAGCTAGATGGGGATGCAGGCTAGGCAGTTGAATTTGGGACCCTAAACAGAAGGAAATTTCACGTTCAGCCACAATGAAGTATCAGGAACTAAATTTACCTTTCTGCCTTAAAACTTAGAAGCCAGATAAAATATGTGAGACAATAGTTTCCAGACACTTGACAACAGACAATGTGGGACAATGATCAGACAGAAGAAAGCAACAAGGTGAGACACACATGTGACCAAAATTGCTACCTGGAAAGTGTTTCCAGGTCTCAGCTTTTGGAGTGAAGAAAGGAGAGCCTGGTGGTCTCACTGAGTTGAGGAGATAGAGGTGAGAGTTCAGGGAGATCAAGACAACTAGAATTTGATAATCAAAATATCAGAGAAGAGGGAGCTACATAGGGAGGATGAGGAGAAGGAAGAAGAGAAAGAGGAGGGAAAGAAGAGGAGGAGGGAAAAGAGGAGGAGGAGGGAGAGAGGGAGGGAGCAAGAATGCAAGCAGGACTGAGAGGATATGAGAAAGCAGAGCACACATGAGAAAATTACCTAAGGTCAGGGAACAAATCACCAGAGAGGAGTGGGTGGAACAATCCTAGATACTCAGAAGGAAAGGAATAATCTATATTTCCTCTGGCCACCTCCTGACACTCATGGCATTAAGAGTTCTCAGAAGAGAACTACTTTAGTAGGAAGGCCAAGATAGTCTTGGGCTAAAGGTTGCTCTGGGCCTGCCCTATAAAGCCCTACAAAGAAAACCTCAGGAGAGTCAACTAATTCTAAGTGACTTAACTGAACCCAGCCTAACACTATTTAAAGGAATAGAACAAAATCCAGTACCCAGAGATAAAAAGAAATTCACCACATCTTTTAATAAAAAAATTACTAGGCATGAAAAAAAATAAAAGAAAATAGGAACTATAACCAGAAGAAAAATCAATCCCAAAAGTGATACAATAAGAAATATACAGCAGGCATGGTGGTAAGTGCCTGTAATTCCAGCTCTGGTGGGCTAAGGTAGGAGGATCACTTGCCCAGCCTGGGCAACAGAGTGAGACTCTTGTCTCAAAAATAAATTAACAAACAAAAAAATCTAAATTAAATCAGGTTAAACAATGAAATTAAATGAAAATTTAAATTTAAAAAATTTAATTTAAAAAACAAAGTGAAATGAAATAAAATAAAAAGAAATATATATCTGATCTTTGTCCCCAGTTCTTGACATAAAGCTTCTAAAACCCTTGAAATTTTCTAAATAACAGAAGTGTGTGTGTGTGTGTGTGTGTGTGTATGTACGGTTTTTTTTTTTTTTTTTTTTTTTTTGGTATTTGGGATTAAACTCAGGAGCACTTGACCACTGAGCCATATTCACAGTCTTTTTTTACATTTTTATTCTGAGACAGAATCTCATTAAATTGCTGAGGCTGGCCTCAAACTTTTGATCTTCCTGCCTCAGCCTTCTAAGTCACTGGAATTACAAGTATACATCAGCACACCCAGCTAGGAGTATATTTTTAAAATTCATAAAAAGCCCCTTTTAAATATACCTGGGTTTATTACTAATGCAGTGATTCTTAGTGGGCCCTCAGATGGCTTCAGGATGGGGTCTGGCTCCCAAAGGTACCAACCATTGAAGGTTGGAACTTTCAATCCCACCCCAAGACCACTGGGAGAGAAAAGAGACTGGAGATTGCATTCAACCACCAATGGCCAGTGGTTTAGTCAATAATGCCTATGTAATAGAACCTCCATAAACCCCTAAACAATAGGGGTTGGAAAGCTTCTGGGTTGGTGAACACATCTAGGAGCATGGCAGATGTAAACGGTATACCTTGCTCTGTGCATCTCTTCAATTTGACACTTTCTAAATTGTATCTTTGATAATTACAGGTAGTAGTTAGTAAATGGCTTTCCTAGGTTCTGTGATCCATTCTAGTTTATTTTCATATTTGAGGAGGGGGGCCATGAGAATGCCTAATTTAGGGCCAGTTGGATAAAAGTATAGGAGGCAACCTGGGACTTGTTATTAATACCCGAAACTGGGGTAGTCTTGTGTGACTAAGACTTTTCCTAACCTGTGGGATCTGTACTAACTCCAAGCAGTTAGTGTCAGTATTGAATTGAACTGTAGGATGCCCTGTTGGCATCCAGGAAGTTGTCAAATTCATTGCTGATATAGGAAAAAACACACATATTTGGTATTAGAAGAGTCATGGGTAAAAACAATATAAGTAGGAACTTTCCTAAAAATGACACAGATGACAGAATGAGTAAAAATGTGAAAAGAGCTTTTATAAGTTTACTCCATGTACACAATGTAGAGGAAAATACAAATATAATGAAAGAGAAATGGCAGATACAATTAAGACCCAAGTCAAACTTTTAAATGAAAAATACAATACCTATAACAAAAATGTACACTGCATGGAGTTACACACAGCAAAGAAAAGATTAGTTAATTTAAATAATACATAGAAATATTCCAAAATAAAACACAAGAAAAATATTGACAAAAATAAACCGAATTATCAGTGAACCATGGAGCAGAATCAAGCAATCTAGATATATGTAATTAAAGATCCACTGGGGGCATAGAAGGAAGAGGAGAGGAAGAAAAAATATTTGAAGAAATAATATCCAAAATCTTTTCAAATTTCTTGACAGTTATAAACTCACAAATTCAAGGAACTCAAAAGATTTCAAGCAAAGAAACATGAAGATACCTCACAATCAAATTCTTGAAAACCAGTAATAAAGAAAATCGTAAAAGCATACAGAAAAGCATAGGCAGGGCACTGCAAACAGAGGAACAAAGAAAAGAATGGTAAGATACTTCTCACCAGAAACACAGCAAATCAGAAAGTACTGAAAGAAAAACATCCTTTCAATTTAAATTTTATTTATGTTCATAAAATGAAGACAAAATAAAGACCACTTAATACAAGCAAACAGTCTTAATCAGTACTGTAAGAAGTATTACAGTAAGTCCTTCAGAAAAAAGGAAATGATTCTTGATAATTTGGAAATTTGAATATACATATGAAGAATACCAAAAATGGTAAAAAAATATAGGCGCACATGAAGTATTTTTTTTTTCTTATACACACACACACAAAAAAAACAAGCAGCCAGGCATAGTGCGCACACCTATAATCCCAGCAGCTCGGAGGCTGAGGCAGGAGAATAGTGAGTACAAACCCAACCTCAGCAAAAGTGAGGTGCTAAGCAACTCAGTGAGACCCTGTCTCTAAATAAAATATAAAATAGGGCTGCATATGTGGCTAAGTGGCTGAATGCCCTTGAGTTCAATCCCTGGTACCCCAAAAAATAAAAATAAAAACAAGCAAATTAAATCTAGTAACATCAAGATTAGACATCTTGACCAACTGGAATCAATCCCAGGAATATAAAATTGATTTATCCTCCAAAAATAAATTAATAGAATATATAATATGTTAAGAATAAAGGACAAAAATCACATAATCATCTCAATAGATGCAAAAAAAGCATTTGACAAAATTCAACATCTTTTCATGATTAAAAAAAAATACTTAACAAGTTAGAATAGAAGGTTTCCTCATCGAGATAAGGATAATCTATGAAAAACCTGTAATTGGCATCATATTAAAGGTGAAAGACTGAATGAATTTCTACCTAAGATCAAATTCTATTTACCATTTTACTGGAGGTTCTAGATAATATAATTAAACAAGAAAATGAAATAAAAGGCATCCAGAGTAGAAAAAAAAAAGTAAAACTTTCTGTTCATAGATGGTATGATATTGTTTTAGGAAAATCTAAAGTATCTAGCAAAAAACTATTAGAACTAATGAAAAATTCAGCAAGTTTGCAGGATCAACATACAAAATAAGTTATATCTCTATATACTTTCATTGGACAATCCAAAACTGAAATAAAGAAAATAGTTCAATTTACAAGAACATCAAAAAGAATGAAATATTAAGGAATAATTTCATAAAAAGTAGTACAAGGTTGGACATTGAAAACTACAAACTTCTTCTAAAGAAATTTAAGTCATCCTTAATAAATAAAGACATCTGAATTTATGGATTAGACGAGTAAATATTGCTACAATGGCAAGACTCCCTGAATTTATCTACATAACCAATGCAATACTCATCAGAATACCAGCTGTATTCTTCACAGAATTTGACAAGCTGACCTTAAAATTCATTGGGAAAAATCAAGAGACCCAGAATTGCCAAAACAATCTTGAAAAGGAACAAAGTTGGGAACTAACACTTCCAAAATTTACTACAAAACTATAGTAATAAAGACAGTATGGTGTTGGTCTAAAGATGGACATATTGATTGATACAATAGAATTGAGAGCCCTGAGTTGGGGTGGAAGCTCACATTTAATAGTCAATTACTTTTCAATAACATGCCAAAACCATTCAATGGGGTAAAGAAGAGTCTTTTCAACAAATGGTGCTGGGACAATGGAATGTCCACATGCAAAGAATGAGTTTGGACCCAGCTATAGTTTGGATATTGAATGTGAGGTTCGGTGGACCCATAGAAGGAGGAGTCTTTTATCACAGTGGGTATACCCTTAAAGAGGATTGTGAGATCCTGGTCTCTTTTCTCACTTTTGCTTCCTAGCTCCTGAGGTGATCAGTTTGTTCTACCACATGCTAACCACTCTTGGCATCTGGTATACCCACCAGAGGCCCATAGCAATGGGTCCACCTGATCTTTTACTGGAAACTCCAAAACCATGAGCCAAAATAACCTTTTTCTCTTTATAAGTTAAGTATCTCAGGTATTTCATTGTAACAATAGCAAGTTGACTAACACAGACTCCTACCTCACATCAACACAAAAATTAACTCAAAATGAAATAAACACATAAACTAAATATAAGATTTAAAACTATAAAAGTCTTCAAAGATAATATAGGCAAAAATCTTTGTGATCATGTAATAGGCAATGATTTCTTTCAAAAGGTTTCTTGCAAAGGGCCCTGTCAAGAAAGTGAAGACAACTTCAGAATGGAATAAAATATCTGCAAATTATACATCTACTAAAGGTCTTGTATCTAGAATATATAAAGAATGCTTTCAACTCAATAATAAAAAAGACAACCCAATTAAAAAACAAAGTATTTGAATAGATATTATTCTAAAGAAGATACACAAATGGATTATAAGCATATTAGTTGTTATGATTCATTAGGGAAATATAACTCAAAACCAAAATATAACACCACTTCACACTGACTAGGATGCTTATAATTAAAATTACAAATAACAACTTGCATTGGAAAGGATGTAGATAGAAAAATCAGAATGTAAAAGAGTCTGGCGATTCCTCAGAAGATTGAGCACAGATTGTAAGCATATATATATCCAAGAGAAATGAAAACATATGTACATACAAAAAATGTGAACACAAATACTCATAATAGCATTACTTATAATAGTAAAACGTAGAAACACCCAAATGTTCAACAACTAATGTATGGATAAACAAATGTGGCATATACATGGAATGGAATATTATCAGCAATTATAAAGAAATGAAGTACTGATACACGGTACAATATGGGTAAACCTTGAAAACACTACACTAAGGAAAGAAGATAATCACAAAACACCATATATTTTATTATGACCTTTATATGAAATGTCCAGAATAGACAAATCTCTAAAAACAGAAAATAGAGGAGCAGTTTGCTAGGGCTGGGCTTGGTAGGAAAAAGGAAAAATTGCTAATGTGCATGGTTGTTTTACAGGGAAGGAAAGTAATAAAAGTGTTCAAAAACTGATTGTAGTGATGGTTGCACAACTTGAAATCATGGAATTGTACACTATAAATAGGTGAATTACATCCCAATAAAAATGTTAGTTTTTAATAGGTAATTGGATGTTTAAAGCAAAAACAATAACATCGTATTGTTGGGTTTTTTACACAGAAGCAAAATGCATGATGATAATAGCTCAAAGGAGAAATGGAATTATATTGTTGCAAGGTTCTTATACTATTCATGATATCATCATCTGAAGAAAGACTGTATAAATTGAAGATATATAAACTTTACAACAACCATAAAAACAAATAGAAACATTAAAAAGTTATGGCTAATAAGATAAAAGTGAAAGATAAAATAGAATCATAAAGAAATAGCTAATCCCAAAGAAAGCAAGAAAAGTGGCAAGGGACGGGGGGTGATAGGTGGAACAAATAGAATACTGATAGCAAGATGGTGGGAGTAAACTCAAGTCTATTGATAATAATAGTAAGTTTAGACTATCTAAACACTCCAATACCAAATCTATCAGACTGGATAAAAATGACACAATTAAATGCAGTCTAAAATAAAACTACTTCCAATATAAAAGTGAGGCTCAGAGTAAAAGGATGAAAAGATATGCCATGCAAACAGTCATCAACAGAAATCCAGAGTGATTATATTAATATCAGACCAAGTAGACCTCAAAACAATTTTTTTTTTTACCAGGGATAAAGAAGACATTTTATATTGGTGAACAGGTGAACTCCTTGAAAGCACATAATAATCCTAAATGTTTGGGCACCTAAGAAGGAACTTCAGTACATGAGCTACAAAAACTAAAAAATAGAAACTAAGGAAAAGGTCTGGGGAGCAGTTCTAGTCTTCAGCTTAGAGATGGAAGTGGACGCTATGGTCATTGATGGGATCACCAGAAACCCAGGTAAGGGAGAAAAGAGATGAAGATAGAAAAAGAATTCTCACAAAGACTAAGAAATCAATATAGGAGAGAGCAAACAAGAAGTAGGGTCATGGAAGACAAGGGAAGAGCATACCAAAGTCAGGGTGTGTTCTATGTCAAGTGTGGCTGGGAGGTAGAGGAGGAACTGAGAGGCTTCAGCTAGATTTATATGAGTCATTGGCATGAGCTGCATGGGTGGTGAAGTGGAGGCAGAAGCCAGGCTGTAGTGGACTGAGGACTCAGCAGGAGCTGAGGAAGTGGAGATGACAGACATGATGTTGGTTTCAATAGATGAAAAAGAACAGGAGAGAGGAAGGGTTGTGAAGTCAAGAAATTCGGGGTTGTTTTTTAAACTAGGTTACAGTGGAAGATGCCAGGAGAGTGGGGACACAAAGGTAAACAGGGAGGGATGAAGGGAGAGAAGGAGGGAGGGATAAGCAACAGAGCAAGGTACTGGGGTGGGGGCAGGATGTAGGAAGGATTATTAGATCCCCGGTGAAGAGTCTAACCAGAAGAGGAACACCTATTTCTCAATATGATGGGGGCCAGGGGCATAGATGGGCACAGATGGGTAAGTCTGGAGCACAGGCAGAGGTTAAAGAAGCTTCCTTCTGAAAAGTTTTCTTTTCTCGGTGAAATCAGAGTCTAGGTTGACTGCTGAGAACGAGTTGGGGAGCTGTGGTGTGAAAAAGTCAAGGGTCATGTGAGAGCTCTGAAGTGGCTGTGGGGTTGGGATAAGCCTGAGCAGCAGGTCTGCTGGCAGCTCCACTGAGGACTGTAGACCATGAATTTGAACCAGTGTAGTCCACAAAGGGGTCCTCTCACCCCTCTACACCAGTACTAGAGAAGGCAGACCATTCCCACACTCTAAGGTTGGGGTGGATGCCTAAGGGGACAGACGGCAAATGGTGAGCAGCTGCAGAGACAAGCTATAGGGTTCAGATAGGATCGAAGCGAGGAGAAAAACTGGGGGTGAAGGTCTTTCTGAGCTGACACAGTAGCAATGAGGGGGAACAGACTGCATAGGAGGTACAAAAAGACTAAGATTTTAGAGTTTCAACAAGATGCTGGAAATGGGTTGATAAAATGAAGGTGGCATTTAACAAGTTGAAGACAGGAGTCTCAGAGGTTGGGGTATGGAGGCAACGTCCTCATGGTCATGGAAGTGCCTGGTATGGTGGTAAAACCTAGATCAAACACCACAAGCCAAGAGTCCAGTCTTCTTGCTTCACCATATCCCTAAGGACCATATAACTTTGCCTTCAATTACAACTATTCCCAACCTATACTGATGTGCCCCTATAATTCAGCCCTCAAATCTGAGGCTGTTTGAGTTCTCCTCAATTCCTTTGTCCATCTATTTACAGCTCTGTATGCCCACACAGAATAGGTCACAAAGAGTGAAATGGCATGCTTGTTGGTACCATCTTGAATTCAGCAGTTTTGCCTGACATTAAGGGCTACTAGAAGAGCCTTTCAACATGGAAGACCCAGAGTGGTACTAGAGGCTCTGGATAAAGTAGGGAGGTAGCAACTTTCAGAAATACACCAGCCTGGAAACCCAGTATGGCCCAGGGATCCCTATCATCCAGCATAAGCTTTAGATATACAGTCCACATGATGCACTGGGCCTCTATTTACATAAGTCAAAGTTATAGCCAAAGGGCCACTTGCTCCCAGTAAGCCTCTTGATTCCCAAGCGAGGCAGGCTCCCTCATCTTTACCACACATAAAAAAAAACCCTAAGCAGGTGGCCTGAGTTCTAGTTCTAACTCTACCATGAACCTGCAGTGTGACTTTGCCTTGAAGCCTCAGTTTTCTCTATTAAACAAAGGGTTGGATGTAGGATCTCAAAGACTCTTGAAGACTTGACACAGCCTATGGGTTAGCAGATACAGGAAAAAGGCTCATCATCTCACATCATTCAAACTGCACCTGCTGCAAAAGACAAATGAGCTAAAATCTTCAAGTCTCATTAGAGCTCTCTCTCTGAAGTACACTACTAATACCCCCTCTCCTCCCCAAGACCTCTGCACCAGGTTCAAGTGATAAACTTGACCACCACATTTTTCTCTTCATGAGATGTTCTTTAGGCTTAAAAAACCAACCTGGTCTGAGGTTGTGTGTAGAAAAAAAGAGATACAGGGTCACACCTGCGACCTATGGTTCTCCACAGAGTTTCCCTTTTAGGCTACCATCATCACAAATCCCATCAGTGTTCCAGGACTGACAACCTTGGGCGGGGGGCCAAACCAGAGCCCTAGGTGTCCCCTATTTCTTTGTCTGGACCTCGAAGGGCAGGCTGATCCTCCAGGTGCTGTGTACCCTAGTGGCCACTCCACAGAGGGAGGGAATTCCATTACCTTGCCTCATCTGTACATAGGGACGAGCCTCTCCTTCCCAGGACTGCTATTTCTGACCATCCCAATGGGCCAAGAAATACATCCTAAGGACCCCAACATCAATAAATTACAAATAAGGTCCTGTTCAGGAGCCCTGGGAAAGACCCAACTTCTGTCCTCAGAAGACAGGCCTAGAGACAAGGCGTATCCAGACCTGGGTACTTGGATAATGAGGCTGGATGCTCCCGCACCATGATCTCCTCAGTGGTTTGGGGCCATAGCCTGATCACATGTGAAAGACACCCTCTCCTCGGGTGGGCCTGGCTGAGAGTCCTAGGACAGACTGGTGAAGAGAGCCCACACCTCTGGGCCTCTGGTCAGCACCACCTGGCTGGAGTCAGGGCATAGGAGCACAGGAGGATCTGAGAGGAACTAACCAAGCCCACAACAGCCACCCTAAGTGCAGACTTTGCCTAGTGGTTGCACCCTTCCCTAACCCCCATGTCACACACATACCCCAGCTCATATGGGGTCCACAGCCATCAAGCCACCCACTCCCTCCCCACACCTCCCTTCACAATCCCCTGAAGATGATCCTCCCTTCCCTCCTTCCCTGACAGCTCACCCAGCGATCTCCCTTCCTTCCTTCCAGTACTTCCTCCTGGTTGTTCTCCTGAGAAGGAAAAGAAGGGGTGATTCTCCACACCTTTGCAGCCTCACCTCATCATCCCCACCTGTTGTCTGGGCACAGTGTGATCACTCAAGGCCTCCTTCAGTGCCCTGGTCTCAGCTGCCTCAGGAAGTGAGTTCAGTGACGAATTGGGGTGGAGGGACTTCCACAGGGTGCTCCCTCTGAGCCCAGCACAGCAGGCAGGCAGGCAGGCCAGAATGAGGGCACGAATGGCTGGAGCGGTGGAAATGAAGTGTGGGGTGGGGGTGGGGGCAGGAAGAGACTGGAAGGAGGAGCCCGCCAGAAGAGACATGGAGGCAGGACTGTGGAGCAGCCAGATGACTTGAAACAAGGGGGAGAGGCCTTTACTCCAGTGGTGAGGATCCCCTGAGATCCTGGGCAGATTCTGAAGTAATGAGGCCACCCTGATCACCAGTCTAGAGCCTCAGGGGCTTGGGGATAAAGGCAGGGAGCCCCTTATGGTGAGCAGGGAGAAGCACCTGGGGGCAGAGGAGGCTTTGGAACTGCAAAGGGAAGGGTGGGTAGCTGGAGTTAATGCAGGGGTGGGGTTCACGGGCTAAAGGTAGGAGGGTGTTGAGTGCTTACCGATCTCTTCGGTGGCCCCGTTTCAGGGGCCCAGGTTTCCTGTGCTGCTTTGAATGCCGAGATCCCATGGGCTGGGGAATGCCTCCTGGGGACAAAATCCCTGTCTCGGCAAAAGAGTGCAAACCCAGAAAGAAGATAAAGTTGTCCTAGCCCCCATGGTGGCCAGAGGATGAAGTACTTGGGGGATGGTCCTGCTTCAGGCTGCACTTGAAGACCTGGTGCCTGTTGAAATGCCTTGTATTCAGCTTAGGACTGAAGCCAGCACAAGCCCACTCAGGTGTCTCCCTTCATCACTGTGGCAACAGTCAGACTAACAACCACCATCACTGATTAATTAGGACATGGAAACCTGTCTGCTGTTCTTGTCCCCCTCCCAAACCCTTCAGGACTAGATTGAATCCTCAAGGTCTCATCAGCCATGCCACACAGGGACAGCCAAATGCTAGTTTCCATGGCAACACGGAGACCATGTATCCTTGCTTCTGCAGGTTACTATGGCAACTCATGCAGAGCTAAGTGCACTGAGGACAAAGGCCTAGTTTGGAGAAACCACAACCAGAGGACACATTCTCTGTTGCCCTCTCTGTAGGGGTCAGGCTCTGTGCTGGGGGTACACACACGGTGCCTTTTAGAGGCTGATGGGGGATCTAGGACTTGTTTGTCTGCATGCTCAGACTCCTGTCTCCTCTCCATCAAAAAGTGCACCTGGGTGATCTCATCCCCTCTCACAGGGCTTCACCTCCCCTAACCCTTACACTGAGAACATCCAAGACATCCAAGATAAGGCATGGTGGGCCCAGCCCTCTCCTTAACTCTCTGGCTGTTCTCTGGACACAGTACTCTGGATGGTCCCATGGCACCTCACACTGAAGAATGCAGTTTTGGACTTCCTGCGAGTCTGACCATTAATTTTGTATCTTCTGTCTCTGGGACAGTACTCTCATTGTCTTCAGAACACAGTCTGTCAGCCGAGACAATACTACAGGTGGAAAAATCAGGTTCCAAGGGAGGAGGGTTGGAACCAAGACAGAACCAGGTTTCCCAATACTGCACAGAATCACCGAACATGGGCAGCTTCCAGGTGAGGCAGAGTATGTGTGCTTGCACTTGGAATTGAAGATCCCAACCCTCTGTCTCTCCAACTCTCTCTCTCAGGTGTCTTCTGTCCTGCTGCAGCCATAATGGATCCTTCCAGTAAATGGGCCTCTCAAAGTTGATGCTCAGGCCAGCACTTTCTCAAGTTCTCCTTGGTCCTTTCCTGCTCAAGCTCTCAAGTTTATACATTGGTCCATAGGGTTAGACCAGGAGAATAGGGTGTTCTTTGGGTAGGGTGCCTGTGCTAACAGACTCTGTACATCACAGCAGGAGCCCTTCAGTGAGACCCACCCTCTGCAGGAAGCTGCTTAGGCACCCGTGTCTACTTCAGCAAATCACTCCCTGTCACAAACAGATCATCACATTTCTTCTTTCAGCCACATGCTGTCCTCTTCCTGGGAGGAATTCAGGCAGATGTAATTTTCTCCACCTCCGTACACATCCAGTGATGCTTCAGCTTCCTTTTAGATTAGCATGTCAGGAGCACTGTCGGATGTGCCTGCTCTGCCTTGGCTGGATGTGATTATAAGAGTGGAGCAAGACCAGCATGTTCTGTCCCCCAGAGCAGTTACCATGGCAACCTCAGGCCTTCTTTGAGGTGTGTGAAGGCTAAATCAGGGTCCAGAGAGATGAAGTTGGGAATGGGAAGTAGGGAAAACCCTGGAGGGGGTCCTTTTGGTCCCTTGCTACCCTGGGCCCCTGCTCAGAGAGAAGCTGAACCACTCTACCCAAGGCAGTAGGCATGAGAGATGAAGGGAGCTGCTGGGTCAGGGCCCAGACAGAGTGAGGGCGGCAGGGCCAGGGCTAGGTATTCTGGATAAAGCACTCACCTGATGTAGAATTTAAGGACATGTCCAAAAATTCAGTGGGAGAGATATAATTTAAAAATGTTCATGATAAACAAAAAGATTAACATTCTAAACAAAGGAAGGATATGATATGACAGGGTTGAAATCGGGAAGAAGCAAGTGAGGTCAAGGCCTGCAAGTACAGGGCTGTGTCCTGCCTGTGTTAAAATTTTGATTTTGTTATGGATGCATTTGAATTATTCTGATTTTTTAAAAAGACTGCATTTGAAATATTACTTATCTTGATTACTGAGCTTTTTGGAGGCCCCTTACATTTTGCACTGGAAGTAAATGCTTCCCTTGCCTCACCTACTCTGAGCCCTAGAAGCAGGGGACAGTCTGAGTCAGGGGCAGGGGGAATGCTGATACAGTTGAAAATGTATGTCAAGGAGCCAGGAGGTTGGTTCATGTCTGATAAAATGCAGGGATTCCTCTCAGTTCTGAGAGTATCCGACTCATATTTCACATGACTCTGCAATATGAAGACTGGGAGGCACAGGTGCCTAGCAAGCACAAGGGCCCCCTACACACTGGGTGACAGTGACTCATCAGGTGGCTCCCATCTCCTGCCCTCCCTCAGGCTGTCTGTGAAGGGTGGGGGGAGGAAGAGGGAGGGGAGTGAAGGGGGCGGGCTGGCAGGGAAGAAGCTGGCAGTCTCTGAGATCAGGAATGGCAGATTAGCTGTAATTGCCTGAAGCTGAGATGCTGTTGATAAATGTTACTAATAATCAACCTTCAGATCTGACACCCAGTTCAGGCTGGGATTACTGTTTTGAATGGAAATCGAACCCAAACCAGTAATTACCCTGGTAAGTGATGCCATTTTTACTCTAGAGCCTGTTCTAGGCAGGAAAATGGCACCTGCATGTCAGTGGAAGACACCTTTCTGGGTTTACATTCAAGAACACAAGCTAGCATAGGCTCATCCAACTGAACAGGACACAGCCAACAGGAATACCTACACTTCTTCCTAGGACCTGCTGTGCACAAGGGAACCTACTCACCATCTGCAGTCTCCAAGCACAGTCCAACCTCAGGCCTCACTCCCACTGTCATCCTCCTTGGGCTGGGTGGAGATCCCTTGTTGACATTGCCCCAAGCTGTCAGAGCAGTTGCTTTGATGGAGGTGTGGCTGCTTCCCAACACAACAGCAACCCTCCAAGCCTATGTCTGGAACCCTTGGACAGCCATATATCCTGTTAGACTGGGAGCCCATACCAGTTCTTATTTCTGGTCCCTGTTTGCTCCTGACTTCAAACTAGGGCCCGGTAAGCCTAAAAACTGTACCTGGAAATAAGCAGCATTCTTTGGGCCGGGACTGCCCCAGAGCCCCTCACAGCAGATTATTTTAGCCCAGACCTCCCTGGGTCTCCTTGGTGCCTCTCATTTTGTTTATGGAATCCCTAAAATGCTGGCACCACCAGAATCAGGCCAGAGGCTGCTCCTGTCTCTGAACTGACCCCTCCCCAGGATACACTCATGCTTGGGTCCTTCTCCCTGGCTTCCCACAGGGTAGATGGATTATAAAAGAACATTCACTAGACAACAAAGGTGATATGACCAGGGATGGCAACACTCTCTCCTGTTCACATATCATTCACCACCAAACACTTTCTACCCTCTTTGCTGCACCAGGCCTGTACTGGGCAAGGGGCCCGGAGCAGAACAGAAGTCCCTGTTCTCAGAGCATAGTGGGGGAGCACCAGTAAGCAAAAAATTGCAACTGCAGATAGGCATTGGTGGCCCCTTCCAACCAGGTAAAAATACCCTGAAAAATAGTCTGGGTATGTTGATGTGCTGACTTAGGGGGCAGAGAGAACTAGTCAGGCCCATAGGATTCAGAGTGTGTAACCTCAGCCTTTCAAGGCTACACCTGGACCTGTGAACGCGGCAAGTGTCAGAACACCCAGCACAAGGAGCAGACACCTCAAGCCCACCACCTAGTGGCAGAATAGCAGGAATGCAGAAGCAACGTCTTCAGGCCCCTTAGTTTCCCTCTGCTCCTGCCCAGTCCCTGAAATGGCCTGCCAGAACTCAGATGGGCAAAGGGGAATCAAGAAAGAGAATTTAATTTTGTTTGAAAAGTATAGGGCCTGGGGCTGGGATTGTGGCTCAGCGGTAGAGTGCTCGCCTAGCATGCACGGGGCCCTGGGTTTGACCCTCAGCACCACATAAAAATAAATGGAATAAAGGAATTGTGTCCAACTTATAAAAAAAATAAATTAAATAAAAAAGAAAAGTATAGGGCCTGGAGGAAAAGGGACAATGGGCCCCAGGGTCTGGAACTGCAGGGCAAGGGGCACGGGAGGGACCTAGCCTCTGGCGCTCCCAGTTCCCCTCCAGGGCACACTGGTGCCCTCAAATTATCTCCTCACTCTGCAGTTGTCATCAGCCCGGGCCTTGCCCACAGAAGTAAAAGGAAAACTGTGCCCAGAACTGGACTGCTTAAACCTTACAGATGCCATGAGAGATGTGGGGGTCCCAGAGAACCTGTGCTCACCATCCGTGAACTCACCTGGCTCCTGTGGCCTAGGAAGAGGATCCCTTACAACTTGGAGTCAGGCAAGGGTCCTCCTCCAGCCCTCAGTAGAGGTTCTGGGATTGTGTTCTAGTATGTTTGCTGCCCCATTCATTTTTCCCTCTTGCTAGCAAGGAGTCTCCTGATGTAAGACAAGCAGTCCCTAAAGTGATGTTCCCAGGCAGGGAGAGCACTCAGCGTGGGGTGTGCCAGATGTGTGGAGGATGCACAGGTAGAAGGGAGAGAAAGTACAGGTGTAGGGGTGGGAAAAGACAAGGGAGACTGTAGCAGGGCAGCACTCAGAAATACCTCACAGAGTCCACATTTATCTTAAAAATCCAGAGACTACATATTTCAGGCTTATAAACCATATACAACTCCAAGGTTATAGAGAAAAAATAGCCATAGGCAATATTTGAACAAATAAATATGAAAAATATTTATAAGTAAGCTATTTACAAAAACAGGCTGCCAGTTCACTGATCTAGCACAAATACTGCCCTCTTCCCACTGGACCAATGAGACCACAGACCAGTAATAGCCTCACCCTAACCACTGCCAACAAAGACCAGGTGCTGCCTCTTACTAAGGCTTGGGATGGGGTGGGGTGGGGTGGGGTGGAGGCTGGGGTATGCCAGGCATAGAGGTTAGGGTCTGGATAAGGAATGTAAGAGTGACCAGAAGCTTGGCCAGTCCTGCCCTCCTCATCCTTGCCCCCAAGCACTCAAATCAGGGACACTCACCTGCAATGGGAGACTCTGTGTTGTTGCTGCTACTCCCCCTCCTTCCCTTGGGGGGTCTCTCTCCGTCTGGCTGCTGTCCCTCCAGCCCCTTCCTGACCAGAAAACCTCCAGAGCCAGGCAGGGGGATGGTACTGAACTGCCCCAAGGACAAGCTACCAGACAGATGACACCCCAAAGGAGAGGTGGCATGAGGGGGGAGGAGGTGTAACACAGCACCCAGAGACAGGGGCTGAGATGAGGCCAGGCTGTATCTGACCCCTGCCCAAGAGGCTGGGCCCCGTGAGGCTGGGCCCCTCTGGCCCTTACCCTGACCCCAGAACACAGGCAGGGCCTGAGCCAGCCTCCCGCCACAGCCCCTATCCCCCACAGGTGGCGCCGCAATAAGAAGATAGCCAGTCTCCTGCTTAGGCTCTCCAGTTACATTAAAAGTGAGACTGAGGAAGATGGTATCCAGGCCGCACAGTGGCAGCGTGGGCTCATACAACATTGATGCGGCCCGGACTGCCCCCAGAGCCCCTCATAGCAGACACTATGCTCCACAGCCCTTCACAGCAGCTCTCCCAGCTCCTTTGGGAAGGGCCTGGTGGGCAGAGCAGGGTCCTCCACCCTGTAGTTTACTGCCTATGGTCCCACAGGGACTATTTAGCCCAGCAATCTAAGCAGTTCCCTCTGGTGCTTTGGGACCTTGCTTAGCCGACCAGCACTTTTAGAGAACACCAGCAGTAGAAGAAAAGTTGACTGTTCAAGCAAGCTCCTGTCCCTCATCATATCTAGCCTTGGGCAGGGAAGGGCAGTGTATCCATCCCCCACTTTCCAATCCCACCCTCTCCCCCACTTAGTGCAGGGGCAAAAGAGGGAGGGAGCTGGCCAGTCTCTCACTACATACACCCTCAATTCTCCCTACACACCTGCTTCCACTTAGAAATACACCAATAGCACACATTCACATGGTCACTCCGGGTGGCACACACAGCCTCTCCCCAAAGGTCCACAAACTCATCAAACTCAGTGTACTCAGAGTACACACACCTCAGATGTACCTTTCCTGGTACACACACCCAGATGCACACACAGATGTAAATATTCATAAAAGCCTTTCCCAGAGGAGCCCAACTTCTCACTGTGACTGCCTTCTGACAACTGGAGATAGAGGGGGAATACACTCAGAATGTCAGGCTGTGCACGGAGGGGGCAGGTGCCCCCTTGATAAATTGTGACATTTCTGGCATGGTGTTCAGTTGATCTGCAGTGCCAGAGGGGGCATGGAGGAGTAGCTAGGTTGGGATCCAGTCTGCTGAATGTGACTTTGTAAAGAGATAATCTTGGTCACCATTACCCTGGTGCCAGTCCTCCCTAACTCCAGAGACTCCCCAGACAATGGGATCTCATCCCCCTGACCTGAGCTCTGTGCCCCTCATTCTGACACTTAAATTCCCATTTTCTTGCATTATTTACCTGCAGAAATCTGTCTGTTGGGGCAATAGCATGAACAGGCTGTTCCCTAAAGTCAGCTGATTTCCGAGTAAAATCTAACACACCACCCTTAGAGTTTTCTTTGTTCATCTCCAATAAGAAGACCAGGATACCTGCCCAAAGCTGACCAGGGAGGCTGATTGGGAACACACTCCTAAATCCCAAAGTCTAACTGCTGTATCTTTATGAGAGTCAAAACTGCTCAGGATAAACAGCAAAGGAGACAGATCCGTATCTCCTGCTCACTGCCCTTTAAAATTAAGCCTCATTGAACCAATGTACCACCACTCCCATTTGCCCACCCAGTCCCATGGTCTTGGTCCTAAAAATCCATCTGAAGAGAAGCACCTGTACTCCAAAGGCTCTGAAGTACCACAGGGCCTCCAGCCACCTCTGGGGGCCTCTCCTGCCGGTAACCTCTGAGCTAGCACTGTAATGGCAAGGATCTTCGAGCCCAGCCTGTCCTATCTTTGTCCCTCCTCTTTGGCCTTTCCAATCACAGAACACATAGTGAGGCCACAGGTCATGTACTCAGAGAACATCAGAACAAACAATGTACTTCGTCAATTTGTCTAGCCTATTCAGTTTCAGAGGAAACAGGCTCCCTCAAAACCAAAGACTTGCTCAGAGCCAGAATCAAATGCTAGACTCCTGACTCCCTTACTAGTCAGTTCTCCTTCCAAGATATCTTCCTGCTTCATTAAACCAAGTGCACGTAAAAGCCTCATCACTTCATCTCCAAATAAGCTGCTTGTGAGCCCAAGTGCCAAAGTGCTCCCAGGCTTGTTCTGCTGCTTTACAGTCCCCTCAGGCTCCTCTGCTGATACTGACTCTCCAGCAATGAGAGGGAGCTGGGCTCATCCTTATGTCTTTCTGTGGTGGTCTCTCAATAGCTATGTATGGGTCCAAGTCTTATGAACAGAGGGTCTGTTTCAGTGTCCTGATCTACAGCTCTCTCCCTGTCCCTCACTAAGGAGTTGAGCCTTGTCATCCATACCTCAGGCATTGGCAAGATCCCCAATCCCTGGGTCTCCATCTGACCCTGCTTCTCATCCCTGGCCTGGGGGCCCTACTACTATGCTCCTCTCACCCATCTCAACATGTTCTCATGCATTTTCAAACCCTGGACCACTTTCCAAAATGTAGTCCCCATATTCTCAGCCTTCTCCCCTTCCTGCCCACACTCCACACAGAATTTCCTTGGGGAAAGGCCTGCCTGAATCACCACCCCTCTCTCTGTATCTAAAAACAGCCTAACTTTCAGATTTAACCAGAAAAGTCCTGGTATTAGTGGGTATACCCTGTCATGTACCAGGTAATAATGACAATAGCTACCAATCAAATAACACTCATTATGTGCCAGACACTGTCTTAAGTACTCTGCATTTATTAAGCTTTGCACCTGGTCACTCATCTAATCCTTAAAACATGCTGTGAGACACATCATCTCCATTTTAAAGATGAGGAAATGGAGGCTTACAGCAGTTAAGTAGCTTTTCCAAGGTCGCACATGCTCTGTGCAATGACCTGAACACTGTGAAGGAACAACTTTCTGGAACACTAGAAAGCAGACGCAGAACCACTGTTACAACATCTCTGAACTCCACCAACTCCTCCTACCACAGCCCTACCTCTGGCCAAAAGTATGTGGCCTTGCTGGTGCCAAATCAGGTTCAAGAACCTGGTGAACCCATTTTTAGAGAACAGGAGCACATATTTTGTTAGTGCTCATTTCTCCCAAGATGGTAAACTCAGCCTTAGTACAAAAGGGCAACTTTTACCATCAGAATTTGTCTACTTCCTCAACTTGAAAGAAACTGGCCTGCACAAGGAGTGCACCATCAACTGTGCACCCTATTTGAAAACCAAGAGGCCAAGGAAAGCTATACCAAGGTATGTTGTAGGTCAGTGTGATTCCCTTGTCACCAATAAGCTCCAGGCTAATTAAATCTCAAGCTTTACTTCACCTAATCCTGTAGTGGCTGTGTGTGGTCACTTTCTGCTAATTCACAGCCCACCTGAAAAGGTCCACAAGCAGTATTTCATTCAATTCTCACAGAGGCCTTTCATTTTAAGTAACATCATCACCCCCATTTTATAGGTGGGGAAACTGAGACTATAGATGAACTATTTGATATACTTCTAAATTGTTTGACCTTTGTTTCTTTTCTTTTCACAAGTGAAAAATGATTTTTTAAATCAACAAAGTAATAAGATTGTCTCTTACTGTCCCACATTTACTCAGCTAATAAGAGGTGTAGCTGAGATGTGTACAGATCTAATACCTAGATTCAGGTTCTAGTGTCCCTTTGTGCCATCTCAGGGGTCCACTTTCTCAGCAGTCTCAGCCTTCCCTAGACATGTGTCATGTCATGTTCATAAAAACAGAAAGTAGATTGCTTTCTTATTCAAAACTTAACTACAAAACTACAGTAATCAAAACAGTGAGGTAGTAGAGTAAGGATAGGTATAAAGACCAATTAACAGAATTGAGATTCCAGAAATAAACCTACACATCAATGGCCAGTTGATCTTTGACAAGTGTGCCAAGTCCATTCAGAGAAAGATAGTCTCTTTAACAAATAGTGCTGGGATGACTGGATCTTCACACAAAAGAATGAAATTGGACCTCCACCTCATGTCACACACAAAAATTAACTAAAAATAGACCACTGGCCTAAAGACAGCTCTTAAATCACAAAACAGAAGAAAGGTAAATCTTAATGACCTTGGATTTGGCAATGGATTCTTACATATGACAACAAAAAGCAAAAGCAACTAAAAAAGAAAATAAACTGGTTGTCATCAAAATTCAAAAGTGTTCAAATGAACTTATCAAGAAAGTAAGAAGAAAATCTACTGATGGGAGAAAATATTTACAAATCATGCATCTTATGAGTTTAATATCCAGAATATATAATTAATCCTGCAACTCAATAACAAAAAGACAAACAACCTGATTTAAATGTAGGTAAAGGTGCTAAACATAGTGGCGTACGTCTATGACCCCAGCCACTCTGGAGGCTGAGGCAGAAGGATCACAAGTTTGAGGCCAGCCTTAGCAACTTAGCAAGACACTAAGCAACTTAGCAAGAAACTGTCTCAAAATAAAACATAAAAAGAGCAGGAGATGTGCTCAGTGATTAAATGACCCTGGGTTCAATCTGGTACCAAAGCAGAACAAAGCAAAATAAAACAATGGGTAAAGGACTTGAACAGACATTTCACAAAGATACAAATGGCCAATAAGCACAAGAAAAAATACCTAACATTATTTTACATTAGGGAAATGCAAATCAAAACCACAAGAGGGATCCACTTTAGAGTAATAACATGGAAATTAAAAGGTATTTGGAGGCTATAGAGAAACTGAAACCCCTGCACATTGCTGTAGTATATAAGATAGTAGAGCCTCAGTAGGAAACAGTTTCATGGTTTATCCAAAAAGCTAAACACAGCACTCCCATATGATCCAGCAACTACATTCCTAGATAAATACCCCAAAGAACTGAAACAGAGACACAAATATTTGTACAACAATATTCATTACAGCATTTTCACAATAGCCAAAAGGTGGAAACTACTCAAGCATTCATCCACAGATGAATGGATAAATAAAATGTGGTATACATGTGTGTATAATGGAATATTATTCCAGTCCAAAAAGAAATGAGGTTCATTCATATTGGTTACAACATGGAAAAACCTTGAAAATATTATGCTAAGTGAAAGAAACCAGAAATAAGAAACAAGAGGGAAAATATTATATTGTTCCACTTATGTGAAATATCTAGAATAGGAAGATTCATAAAAACAGAAAAGTAGATTAGAGGTTACCAGGGGATACGGAGAAAGGTGAATGAGGAGTTATTCCTTAATAGGTAGAGTTTCTGTTCAGAATGAAAAGGTTTTGAAAATAGGTAGTGGTGATGGCCTATACAACATTATGAATGTAACTGATGTCACTGAATTGTACACTTAGGAAGCATTGAAATTGTTCATTTTATGTTATATTTACTTTACCACCATTAAAACACCCCAGACGCGCTACTATACACTAGCAATAAACAACTGGAATATTAGAATATTAAAATTTCATTTATAATCAAGAAATAGGGGCTATGGTTGTAGCTAAGTAGTAAAGTGCTTGTCCAGCATGTGTGAGGCACTGGGTTCAAGTCTCAGCATTACATAAAAATAAATAAATAGAATAAAGGTACTGTGTCTGTTTACAACTAAAAACCTTTTAAAAATAATAATAGTATCAAGAAATATGCAATATTTATGAATAAATCTTTAAAAGAGGTAAAGCTTATACACTGAAAACCACAAAATATGCTGAGAAATTAATATCTAACTCTATCTATTAAATAGAGTTAATACCATGTTCAAGCATTAGAAGGCTGAATATTATTAAGAAGTCATCTCCTCCTAAATTGCTCTATATATTCAACAAAATCTCCATAAAAATCCAAGCAGGATTTTTTATTTTTGTACATGCAAAAAACTTACTGTTGAGTTAATGTGAAATTGAAAAATTTTTAAAACAGTCAAAACAAATTTGAAAAAGAATAAAGTAAGGTTCTAAACTACCTGATTTCAAGACTTATTAAATATTAGAGTAATTAAACAGTGTGTTATTGGCATTTTAAAGACAAACAGAATAGAACAGACTAGAGAGTGTAGACATAAATGAAAATAAGTACAACTGATCTCCTCTTCCCCTTCCCCTTCCCCTTCCCCTTCCCCCTACCCCTCTGGCTCCTCTTCCTCTGCTTGTATCAACTCCTGGGCTCAAGTTTTCCTCCTGCCTCAGCCTCCCAAGTAGCTGGAACTACTGGCTTGTGGCAACATGCCTAGTTTTGATTTTCAATAAAGGTTCAAAGTAGAAAAAGTAGTCTTTTCAACAAATGGTGCTGAAAAGATTGGATATTATTTTTTAATGAAACTACTATATACAAAAAGTTACTTTGAAATGTAGCACAGACCTAAGTATAAAATTAGAAAATTCTTAGGGAGAAAATCTTTGTCACTTTGAATTAGGCAGTGATTTCTTAGACATAAAACCAAAAAGGACAATCCATAAAAGAACAAATTGATAAACTACATTTCATGAAAATTAAAACCTTCTACACTTGAAAACACATAAGAGAATAAAAAGAAAGCAACAAATTGGGAGAAAATACTGTAAGTTATATATCTGATACATAGAAGACATATATCCAGAATATATAAAGAAGTCTCAAAACTCAATTTGAAAAAAGGGAAAATATTTTAACAGACATCTTCCCCCAAATAAAAAGACAAATGGGTGGAAAATAAACAGATGAAAAGGCACCATAATTAGTCATTAGGGAAATAAAAATCACAATGATGTTCCATATCTACCTCTTAGGATGGATAAGGTTAAAAGGACTGACTGTAATAGTTCATCCAAGGATGTGGAGAACTGGAAATCTCATACATTGCTCATGAGAATGTACAGCAGTTCGTATACCCACTTTGGAAAAGTTGTTCAGTTTCTTAAAAAAAGTTAATGTACACTTTTATGATCCGGTCCTTCCCCTTGCCAAGTATTTGCTCAAGAGAAATAAAAACATATATTCACACATAAATCTGTACTTAAATATCACAAAAGCTCGATTTGTAACAGACCCAAATTGGAAACAACACAAATTTCTACCAACAGATGAATGGATAAATGAACTGTGGTATATCCCAATAATAAAATAGTACTCAGCAATAAAAAAAAATGATCTACTGGTTCATGCAACAAGGAAGAATATCAAAAGAAGGGTATATACTGCATGATTCCATTTATATAAAATTTTAGGAAATGCAAACGGATCAGTCAGTGATTCTCTGAGGATCTGGCCCAGGATGTGGGAGTTGGGAGTTGAGTAGGAAGGACACATTGGCCTGCAAGGGCACACTGGCCTGCTTGGTATTCTCAAAATTTTAGGCACACTCCTACTTCAGGACATTTTTACTTGCTGCTCCCCCTCCATGAAACATTCTTCTCCATCAGCCACCTGATTCATTCTCTCACTTTTTTCACATCTCTGCTGAAATGCCACCTTATCAGAAGTTTTCCTGACCACACTATATTTCAGAGAAATTTGCCACCATTACTATCCCCCATTGCAGGTCAACTCTTTCTTACTCTGCTTTGTTTTCTGCATTTATTATACAAATCACTTAGCACTGATACATTTTAGATAATCATATATAATATATATTATATAATATCATGTAATATATAATCGTTTAAATCTATCTCCCCTCACTGAACAGTAAGAACTATGAGACCAGCAACTATCTAGTTTACTGCTTTGTCTCCAGTATTTAAAACATTGCCTGGCATTTAGGAAGGGCTCAAAATTGATATTCTGAATGAACAGATCACCTTAAGAGGCAGATACTTTTATTAACTCTTTATAGATGGTGGTTAAGTCACTTGTCTAAAGTCACCTAACTGGTAGAGTCTGATCACTCTGACTATAAAATCAAAGTTCTGAGCAATTATGCTGCTTCATCTCTGAGTCTGAGAGACCAAACTGATGAACAGATTATTATAAAATGAGACAGTTACAATGACTGCCTATGGGAACAGAAATTAAATTTGTTCCTCTAGAAGACAATCAGATAACAGCCAAAATTTGAAATTAACAACCTCCTTTTGAAGAGTTTGTTCTAATTAAATAATCAGATGGAAGGAGGAAAATATTACATATGCAATCATGTTCATGATAGAACTGTTTATAATAGCAAAGAACTGAATATGACAAAAAGTCCCCCCAAGGGAGTGACTGAAGTGGAGGGGAAGTGATGTTGAGTCAGGAAGTGACAGAAGATCAAGTCCAATGGTTCAATTTTTCTAAAGAGCAGGAGGCAAGGCCATTTTCTTAGAGTCTGTGGCAGGGTCACACAGGAAGGGGTCTTGAGAATGATGAAGGTTTGGAAGAGCTTTTGTGGGCAAGGGGAGTGAAGCTTACCAAGAAGTAGAAAAGACTAAGATGGTGCAGGTAGCCCACTAAAGATGAAGATTATGGAAGTGGTGACAACATAGATGGCTGTGTCATTTTTATGGTAGTGTTATGGTGCCAGGATAAGAACACTGATCCATGCAGGGCTGGAGTTGTGCTGAGCATATGCAAGAAAACATAAACTGCTAGATGAGTAATTCAAATAAACTACTGTGTGGTCCAAGTCAGGAGAAGAAGAAGAGAGACCAGGAAAAGGCCAGCAGACCAGGAGTAAATACAGAGACGAAGGCACTAGAAAGCCCTATGCTGTGGCAAGAGTAATGCCACAGGGCAGTGCCTGAGGCCAGAGAATGGGATATCACATTATGTGAGGTCAGAAGTGAAGCGATTCCAGGTGTCAACATCTAGGAATTTATCATGTGAATAACTGGAGCGAAGTCTCTAGAATGGGATGGTCCAGAAATTGCAAGTGAAGAAGTTTGGTCATTGACATGGGCACTGAAGAAAAATGCCTGGAGTTGAGTGAAGACAAAATGATTCACTAATGCCAAGCTGCTGAAAACCCAAGGAGTTAATGCCTACTTTATGTCAGTCATTTTATATACATTGTTTCATTTTATCTTCATAATAATCAGTGATATAGATAAGAACAGATAGACAAAATGACTAGACTTGGAGAGCTCACCACCTAGGTCAAAGTGTTGAGGAGATCTTGGACTATGAGGATATTGAAGAGAGAATAGCAAGTGATCTGCAAAAGGTCTGATTTTGAACAGGCTGAGTTGGGGTGTTGGTGGAATATCTAGATGGAGATATGTACAGATGCTTAGAGATCTAAGGCTCAGCACAAAGTTTGGGGTTGAAGATATGAATTTCTTTGTTAAAAGCATGAAGGTGAAAACTGAGACAAGACTGAGAATAGAATGGAAGAGGGGAGAACTCTGCCATGTGTTCTTATCTGGACAATGGGAACCAAAAGGAGTCAGCTACTTAAAAATGCAGGAAGCATATTGCAGTGGGCTGTAAAACGGTCTTATATTATTTGCAGCCCTCCCAGAGGTGAGGCTTATTTTCTCAACCTTTAAATATGGATGGCTTTATAACTTATTTTGACCAATACAAGATGACAGTGTGAGTTCCAAACCAAGGCCTCAAGAAGCCTTATACCTTCTGATCTGTCACTGGGAACCCTTCCACCACCATATGAACAGAGAAAGGCTGCTGGAAGATGAGAGAGCACATGGAGAGAGGCCCTGGCTGTTCTGACCTTCCCACCTGAGGCACCAGATATGTAAGCAAGCCTAGCCCAGCGAAGCTGAGCCTGAACCAGACCATAAAAACTATCACTGAGCTAAGGCCAAATTTCAGATCCATGGCTTGAGCTAACTAAAACAGGTGTCAGCAGCCACTAAGTTTGTAAGAGTGTTTTGTTACACAGCAGTAGATAACCCATACACATTTGGCTCCAGAAGCAAGGGGAAAGCAGCTTAAATAAACACACTGAAGGGAAGTCAAATTGGACAGGGACTTGAAGAGTGGTTTTCAGGTTCAAAGATGGAAAGGCAGAAGCCACAGAACAGAGTTGGAAAATGTGTTTTAACTACAGTGGTTACTTTTAGGGTTGGGGGTTGGGAAAGAGATAGCAGAATCACAAAGTTTTACTTTTAATATTTCTGTACCTTAATCTTGTGTTGTTTGTGTAATATTTTTAACAACTTTATTAAGAATTATATAATTTTTTGAATAAATCAATATTCATGTATTAAAAACCAAGTACTTAGGGTAATGACGTCCATCTCATTCTGATGTAATGCGTTCTTGCTGTCATATATAACAAATTAGAATTTTTAAAAACCAAGTACTAATTAGAAAATGGAAATGAGCAATATAGACCAGTATTTCCAGAGAACAGTCTAACCAGCTGTATTACAATCACCTGGGAAGTTATACACAAATATTGAGTTGAGAGTCAAAGCCTTAAATATTCTGATTAAGAAAGTTTGAACAAGGGGCAAAGAAGCTGTTTTTTTTTTTTTTTTTTCCACATAGCTTCCCAGGTGTTGAAGTTGTCAATGTGAGAAAAAAGAGTTCTGAAGACAGACCCCAGGAAATGTTTTTATTTTGGGGTCCAAAAAGGAGAACAAAGATTTTTAAACTAAGCTTCTGAATACTAGGGTTCTCAGAGACATCTGTAATACATATTAAGAAAAGAGCCTGGCAGGTTGGCAGACACCTATAATTCCAGAGGCTTTGGAGGCTGAGACAGTGGGATCCAGTTCAAAGCCAGCCTCAGCAATGGCAAGGTGCTAAGCAACTCAGTGAGACCCCATCTGTAAATAAAATACAAAATGGGGCTGGGGATGTGGTTCAGTAGTCCAATGCCCCTGAGTTCAATCCTGGGTACACCTTCCCTCCGCCCCAGACAAAAAAAAGAGCAGTAGCTACCACTAATTGCATGGTACCTGTGTCCCAGGAGTATGCTAAGCCCTTTATGACCTCATTTAATGCACATATATTTTCCCATTTTACAGATGACTAAACTGACACTATTTATATTTCTAACAGACACTAGATCCTGACTTCATAACAGGGAAGGAATTACATCTTTTATCTCCTTATGTCCAGTGCCCAGCACATGGTTTGTATTCGATATATATTTGTTGACTAAGTACCTGAAGGTGTGATTTGTGATCCGAAATACAAGCTAGTAGGTTTTGTTAAGTTTAATCTTCCAATAATTTTAGAGTGCTCTATAGAAAACACTGCTTTTCAAATGAGCAAATTCACTGGAATTGTGAAGAGCAGATTACCAGAGTTGTGCATTCATTAAGGGCTGATGGGGGGGGGGGGCGGAAATCAGCCAATTCTGACAATATTTTTCCCCCAAAGAGATAATGAATGAAAAGAAAGAGGTGGCCCAGGTGCCCCTATCTTGAGAAGGGAGACAGGATAAACTGGACTGCTTTACAGGTTGAGAGATCATCACTCGAGGGGAAGTTGGCATCAGTGGGAGGCAGCCCTAGGGAAGGTGAAAAGGGGGTCTTAGGGAAATTAGCCTTGGGAAGGAGGGAAACTTCCTTTGAATTCAGGAAAACAAGGGCTGCCAGAGATTCAGCGAGTTTTTTTCTCAGAGTGAAGGGAAGGAGAGCATCAGGAAGCCACACTTTAGGCAAGAAAAAGTAGTCCAGTTAATGAATTTTCTCTTCTGGCCTCCACCATTTAGGGCCAAGGATCAAAAAATTTAGCTCCAGAATTCTGGAGATAGTCCTGGGGTTGTGAATTTTTTTTTTTTTTTAATAACTACTACCTACTATCGACATGGTTTTAGTGTAAATAAAGGGGCAGCATTTAACACACCAAAAAAAAAAAAAAAAGGACTAATCTCGGAATAAATCTCCATTTGTCACCAACTCATTCGGTTGTCCTTATTTTTCTCGTGTCGCCAAGGAAGATGATTCCATCCTCCAGGACAAGTGCGTGGGGAGAGCCGCTCCAAACCGCCCACGCCGGCAGCAGCTTTCCCTTGGGGCGGGCGGGAGCCCGGCAACCCTGCGGCTCCGGGCGCCCCTTCTGCGCCCAGACAGCCGGCCTTGGGCTGCCGTCCCACCCGGCCCAAGAGACTGAGACTCGCAGGTGTGGGGCGGCGAGCCCGGCACTTGGCAGGGACCAGCCTCTGTCCCCTCGAGGGCCAGAGGGGCGCAGACCCGTGGCAGTGCCGGGCGGGGAACGGCCTGGATCTAGGGGCGCCCTTCCCGGCGCGCTACGCAGCCCCACCTTGCCCCGCAGCCCCACCACACCTATCTGCGCGGTTCGGACGCCCACCGACGCCCGCGGGGCAGTGGGAGTGGGGGTGGGGGCGGGGGCGGCGGCTCCCAGGGCGCAGTGTCCGCTTGCACTCCTTGTCAGGTCGCCCTATAGATGTGAGGACACCCTCTCTGGAGCTCCCGCTCCGGATATCCGAGGCCCTGGGGACCCGGCGTCCTGGAAGGCAGCCTGCGGGTCCGAGCGCCCGAGCCTACCCTAGCGGGTCTGAGAGCTCAAGCCCGCTCTCACCCCCGGATGTCGGCTGCTCCCGCGGGAACGCGAGCGTCAGCATCGCCCACGCGGCGCCACCTGAGGGGCCCGGCGGAACCCATCCTCCGGCGCGCGCCCTACCTATCGTAGCTCCAGCGGCTGTAGGAAAGGGTCCGGTGGCTGCTGACTCCCTCCATCGTCGCCTCCGAACTCGGCTTGTGGCTTCCCGGGCGGTGGTAGCGGCTGCGCGGGGCTCAGCTTTCTCTCGCTACGGTCCGGGGCGCGGGCGGAGGACTGTACCATTCGCCCCCCGGGGGGTGACCCCCTCCGGCTCTGCCAATGGCAAGAGCGCGCGGGCTGCGGGGACCCGGGCCCGTGGGAACCCCTCCCCTGCGCGCGGGTCCCGCGGGGGCGCGGCTGCGGCAGCCTGACTGCTTATTTATTTATTTCCGATGTGTGCTGCTTGTCTCCATGGCAACCGCTCCATCTTTTCTGGCGTCACTAGGACACCGCTGCTTTCAAACCTTCCCGGGACGGGACTGCTAAGAGGCGGTTCTTTCTGCTAGAGTGGAAATCCCGGATACGCTCTCTCTACTCAAGCCCCCCTCTGCAGAGAGATCCCTCCTTTCTGGCGTGGGAGTCTTCATCGTTGTTCGGTCTCACCTGCCACCGACAAGTTACCTCCCCGCGAATGGGAATATATCCCCTAATTTTTTAGATTCTACCATCTCCTCGCCCCTTTTTCCCCAAAGGCGAAGTCATTCTTTCACCACCGCCCCCTCCTCTCTTCACGTTGCCCTCGTCTTTGCCAGAAGTGAAATCCACTCTCTCCCCACTGGATTCCCTGGGCACCGCTACCTAGCATACCGTGGCCCTCTTGGGTTCCAAATATCAAGGCTCTGTAAACACTTCCATTTCTAGGCCATCTCGTTCTGTTTATGTCCCTTTGTGCTATCTCCTCATTACTACTAAAAATCCTTTGGAAAATATCCAGTTGTCTTGGCCCAAGGGAGAGTGTCTTCTTTGTCTAGACCTGGCTGACGGGGACCCAGGAAAAGTTAAGGGAGGAGCCGCGTGGGCGGGTCAGGTGCAGCGGGGAGAAGTTGCTGGGGCATTCTTGTCTGCCAGGCCCCTCTCCCTTCCCTTCCCTTCCCCCACCTTGGACTGCTGGCCGCAGGGATTTAGAGGTATAATCTTCTTGCAGAGGTCACAGAAGCCTAAGAAGGACCTTTGGGGCAGCTGTTGTGGAAAGGCTATGCTAACTTCTCCTCAGGGTCAGGGTCAGGGTGGGGGTGCCAACGCACACTGGAGGTGCAGTGCAGGGAGGTAGGGTTTGAGCTGCGCTAATCTGAGGATCCTGCCAAGCTCCAGGGAGTCTTATGAGTTATAGAAGTTGCTGCTGACATTGCAACCCTCAAATATGTAAATGTATTTGTCCTGCAATGTGGTTTTTTGTTTGTTTGGTTGGTATTGGGGATACCAATACCAAAGGTATGCATTACCACTAAGCTACATCCCCAACCCTTTTTAATTTTGAGACAGGGTTTCATGAAGTTGCTTAGGGCCTCCTAAGTTGCTGAGGTTGGGTTCAAACTTGTGATCTTTCTGCCTTAACCTTCCATGTCCCTGGAATTACAAGCATGCACCAGGGTGTCAGGTTCCTGCAGTGTTTTTTCATTGAATAAATTGACAACACTCGAAACTAAGGAGATTTAACAGATCCAGCTTTCCACCCTCTCTTGGATTCTAAGAAAATCTGGCAACTCTGGGGCTGCCTTCAGAATGGCAGGTATATGGCAGGCAGTGGCTATTATTCTGACAGGGAGGGAGCAGTTCCTTTTATTGGCCTCAGAACCCACCAGGCCAGTTTTTCTCACATATAATTTACTTGGTCCCTAATGCTTTTGAATTTGCCTCTATTGCACAATGCAGTCACCTCTGTAACCATTGAATTTTCTCTACTGACCTTCAGAGTTGCCCTAAACCAGGTACTTTGCAAAATGCTGCGTATACCAAGAAGTTGCTGTTACTGCCCTTTGTGGAGCTTACAGACTGACCTGCAGCCATGGCTCCCACACAGAACCGTGGTTTCCGAATCACATCTTGGTGAAATTTTTGACATACCTATGACTTCAGGAGAAGTGGATTGAGACTCTAGAACCAAACTGTTGTCACTGTGTGGTATCTTATTTCATTGTTCGAGAAGGGGTGAAAGGGAAGCTTCTTTATCTGAAGTGTGCAAGGTCTCCCACAGAACCTGCAGAAGAAGCCATTGCTCCTGACTCATGTATTTTAAGGAAAGCCCCAAGGAAGTCTTTTTCCACAGGGCTGGTAGAAAGGTAATAGGACCTGGGAAGGAACTCCTTCCAGAAGAGATATCCTGCTCTCTGGCATCATCCTACTCCAACCCACACTATCTCATAATCTGCAATCACAGAGGTCTCCTGAAACTGACATTAAGCACTGATTGCTAGGCCCCTTGCAGTGGTCCTGGGTAAGGCCACTGGAGGTAGCCTTCCCAGGAAATCTGTTAGTTGGCACAAGATAATCATTCTATAAGAGCTAGTATCAGGTATACTGAGCTCCCAGACCTCTACCTTCATATTCTGATAGTACAGGAGTAGAAACAAGCTCAAGGTTAGGTGTCCTGAGCCAGAGCTGGAAGTTGTGGAAAGGCTACTTCCTAGACATTGCAAGAAGAACTCTGAACTAGGCAGATTAAGAGCCTTACAAAGCCTCAGAGAAAGGACCTTTGACCTTTATCAGTGCCAGCTGTGTACCAGCATTCTGTGGGAGAGGACATATAGCAGTTTTAAAATATGGCTACAAATTCTTGGATGTTACCCTCATTGAGAAGTTAGATTCATGTTACCACTCCTTAAACTTGGATGTGGTGCAACTTCTAGTCAAGTATCAAAGTTCCCAGATGTCCCCTTGTCAACTGGAGCCCTAAGCCACCATGACTACTGTGAGACTGACAGACAGGTAAGTGCTTCAGTTGACAGTCCCAGCTGAGCCTGGCTTTCAAGTCACTACAACCAGGCACCAGGCATATGAATGAAGACATCTTCAGATGTTTACAGCCCCTAGTCCTTCCGATCATCCCCAGATGTTTGAGTCTTCTCAGCTGAACCCCAGACGACATAGAGGATTGACAAGTCATCTTTGCTCCAAGGCATCCTGCCCTTCCCTGACCTATAGAATGTGTGATCATTATGAAAATGCAGTTGTTTTTATGCCATAGAGAGCCAGGTAGACAGAATTCATCTTAGAGGAACTGATCCTTTTTCCTTGAAAGATGCTTAATGAGCCTTCTGGTTAGGACAGGAAGGGTCCCTATTAGTCTGTGTAGGAGACCTGCAACAAGAAAACTGGATTGCTATGCAAAGTAAAGCAATAGGAATTTATAAGTTGTCTGTTTAGAGAATAGAAAAAAGCATGAGAAAGACTTGAGTAGAACTGGTGAAGGCTAGAATCCAAGATGGAAAATAGCTGGGCAGGGATAGCCAAGGAAATCAAAGAATGAACATGTCTAACATTCTATTTTAAGTTGGCTCTTGCTTATTGGTGCTGCTTTGTTATCTCCAAACCTTCAGTAATAGTCACCTCCTATGAATGATGATTTGGGGAATGTGAAAAGTGGGATACTGTCCACATGTGGGGCAAGGTAAAGTAGAAGGAAACTTATTGGCTTGTTGGAGATTGAGAATTAAGTTAGGAGCAGGAACATAAAGGCAAAGGAGGCCAGGAGAGCTTAGCCTTTCTTGAAAATCCTTGAGTACTAGACTTTCCCAAATAAAAGGAGGCAGGCTAGAGTCTATTAGAATTTTAAAGGAAAATGTAATCTTTGAAGGATGGAAGGCCTATCTGTTAAGATGTGTGACTGGTAGTCCTGGAACCAGGAGCCTGGCCACCCTACAATAAGGTGGAATTTCTCAGCCTTACCAAGGCCAAGCTGTCCAGCATGTTTTGGGGACAGCAGACAAGCAATGGAGAAATTCAAAACCAGGTCAAGGGTCCACCATGGCAAAAGGAGGAACAGTTCCTGGGAGTTTATGTCCCATGGAATAAAACCTGGAAGGAATAATCCTCTGGTGCAGCAGAGATGAGGAACTATAAAGGGAAATAACTTCCTATACTAAAACAAGGTCCATACTCTCCAGAGTAAAACTCAGCATCACAGCATCACTGGAAAAAAGTACTACTGCTCAGAACATTCTACATTTCTCTAAGACTCACTCTTTCCCTTGAGTTTTCTGTTCACACTGCTATACTGTGTTTTACCCCTAAGAGAAGTTATTCCCCCTTTATCACTCTGGCCCTGGCATATACAATCCTGTGTTCCCCTGGTGCAACTAGGATTTAAAAACTTCATTAATTCTAGAGGAAAGACAACAGGAAAAACAAATACAACCACTTCATAAAATACATAAATGCAGAATTCAGGACACTGCATCATTCCTCTGGCCATCTTCAAATGGACTTTTCTATAGGACTTCTTCCTTAAACATCCTGACATGTGGCATGCCCAAGGTCAGTAGATGAAGATGCCCATTTCTGCTCTGAGAGGTTGACTTTGTCTCCAGGTAGCACTTCAACCAATTGATAGGCCATTCCCAGTCCCACACTCAAAGGAGTGAGTTTCACTGCCATAGGCCCAAGTGCACACCCACATTGTAATCTCCTTGCTGTGGACTGAATACTTGTGTCCCTTCCCCACCCCCAACCCCAAATCCATTTGTTGAAACCCAACTCCCAAAGTGATCAAATTAAGAAGAGGTGCCTTTGGGGAGATGATTAGGTCATGAGGGTGGTGCCCTCATGAATGAAATTAATGTCTTTATAAAAGAGTCCTGAGAAAGTTCCCTAGCCCATCCCTCTATGTGAGGACACAGCAAGAAGACATATGTGAACCAGAAAGTGCTCATCATATGCTGAATCTGCTAGTGTCTGGATCTTGAGCATCTCAGTCTCCAGAACTATGAGAAACAATCCATCTGGCTTAAGTATTTTTTTATGGCAGCTCCAATGGACTAAGCCAACCCCCACTCTCATTGTTTCTACCCAAAATATACACAGTAGCAAGAGGTTCTTCACACAGAGCACCCTGTTCCCCTCCTCCAAGTCCTCTGAGGAGGACTTTCTGCAAGGCTAGAAAGGGGTGGAGATAGGTATCTGAGGGGTCCACACAGACTGTTAGGCACTTTTCCTTGACACACCTAACTCTTCTCTCTGAGGCAGCAGGAGCAGTACTTCAGATCTCCCCAGGGAAGTAGCTCCACACATGATAGCTAGAGCTGTCAGGGAGTGGGGACAATGCCTGCTGGGGAAGCCTCAGCAAAGGGCCAGGCCGGGCTGGCAGCTGAATGAGCGAAGATAGGAGACACTATCAAGGTTCAGCCTTTAGTTCACAGGAGAAGAGGGGAGATCTTAAAATTCATGATAGAGGCAATAATTTTTAAAACCAAGCATTTTTAGAGCAAGTGCAGGGATAGGACTGCTTACACAGTGAAGAGGCTTAAGGATGAGGAGTTAAGATTCTGCATTTCTTAAAAAATAAGAGATAAGGGCTGGGGTTGTGGCTAAGCAGTCAAGTACATGTGAGGCGATGGGTTCAATCCTCAGCATCACATAAAAATAAATGAAATAAAGGTATTGTGTCCAACTACAACTAAGAAAAATTTTTTAAAAATAGGAGAAAATTCTTGTTATATGCCTTTTTATTCTGTTATTACTGTTTTTTCTTCCTACTTTATGGAACAGAGACAGAAACTATCTACAGACTACAGTTTGGCTTCAGCATTGTTGAAAGTTCAGGTCACTAAGTGCCATTTCTGGCATCCTGGAAATTGTAAATGATCAATAGCCACTTGATCATGTGGGCTACCATCACCACTAATCTGTGTATAATAGCCATAGTATGAACAGGTGTGATGTTTGGATTTATATTACTATTATATATAATATAAATTAATATTACTATCATATACTATATATATTACTATATATATGGATTTATATATGCTATTATATTACTATCTAAATACTCATCTTCAAATACAGGCAAACATTCTAGGTAGAACTTGGAGGGAAAAATCACTTTATATGCTTTCTAGGTTGAAATGCTACCAGATATATTTATAATTGCATGACCATATGCTGCAATATTTATGACGATTGTGAAAGTTCTTAATTTAATGTAACTATTATTTAAAATTTTTGAAAAGTTTAATCTGAAAATAGATGAGTGGTTAATTCAAATATTAAAATAATTACTTAGATAACTTTGGAAAGCACTATATTTTCTGTCTGAACTGCAAATATTTAGATGTAAATAATAAAATTCAGAACAATAGGAAGATCTGGGAAAATAGAAACTTCAGTAAAGTTTGTGGAATCCTATGGGTGCCCTGCTTTCAGCATGGTGCCAGATGCTGGAGAAATCAACAAGGGCTAAAGGTTCTAAAGGCAAGAACTTCACAGAATTTCATTTCCTTGGCTTGGTGCCAGAAAATACCATGGAAAGTTCTGGACTCCCTGTGAGATGAGATGGCTAGGAGGAGTGGTAGGCCCAAATGGACTTTGATGTCTGGGTGAGGAGGATGCAAAAGTACATGGGCCTGGTGCCCTGAGAGGTAATGTTTGAATGGAGGTGACAGGAAATGACAAGGACCAGATGGGACAAGCCAGTTCTTATGGAGAAGATGATTCTGGGTCAGATACTTTCCCTAGGTATCAAATTGATACAGAAAATCCTTTCTTAGAAGTTTGGTAAAAGAAGGGAGTATCAGGGGTCTCTGAAATCACTCCTCATTTGATGATTCACAAGGAGGATTCGTAGTGCTTAAGCTGTTATATTCATGGTTATGATTTATTATACTGAAAAGATAGAGATTAAAGTCAGTAAAGGGTTTGTTTTCAAAGGGCTTGTGGGAGAAAATAGGAGAAATCACACAAATGTCCAGGTGACTCCCCCCAGTGGATTAGTATGAAGACTCAATTTCCCCCCGCAACAACATGTGACAACACATGTGAGGTGTTGCCAGTCAGGAAAGCTCCCTCAAGACATGGAGTCTTAATGAAGAGACAGTCATGTGGACACACAATGCCTGCATGACTGACCTCAGCCACCATAGTAAATTGCCACCGCCCAGAGCAAAAACCAGAGTTCATCATAAAACATTTTGTAAGGATACATTTATGTGGTCAAACTGGTATAGTATAGCATGTTCCAAAGCCTCAGGTATACAAAACCACTCTTATCATGTAGGATATTCTCAGGGCCCAGAAAACCCTGCACTCGCACCTCTTCTACAGAGGACTTCTGGAGCCACTTTGCTTAACTATACAAAGAGCAATAGGTACTTAGGAATTACTTCCATGCAGGGATGTCCCTTGCCTAATACCTGCATGTTCAGGAGCAAGAAAGGGCAGCATCCTTGCCTTGGTGGGTGGGACCACGCTAAAGTACTCCAGGGGTTCCCTGTAGGAACATCTTGACCCTAACTTCTGTGGAACTTTTCCTGAGATCATTCCCTTAAACATGACTTCCTCCTATTTCTGTTCTCTTGCACTCAGGCCTTTACTTGTCTCCTCAATAGCATTTCAGTGATTTTAGAGCCGGCTAGTACCAAGAACTGATTGATCCTTAGCAACTCTTCCCAAATTCCATGTTCAGAGACAACATGTTGCTAGATTTAAATTTGTCATGGTAGGAGAATTCACCATGGAGTATTCACAGAAAATGGAAAAATGCTATAAATTAAGGTTTATTTTTCTTTCCAGATATCCAATTGTCAACCATTCACCATCATACCACTGGGGTGCTTCCTTTAAAAATCCATTGTATATGAGTATTCATTTCAGAGTCTGCTTCTGGAAAACCTAACCTGAGAAAGGAAGTATCTTGGTAGTTTATTGAGGGCCTTAAGACTCAGGGAAGTGGATAGAATAAATTTACTATATGACAGCAGAGAACCCACTACCTATTTAATTTCTAAATGTGGACTGAAGCAAGAAAGGCATTGTCAAGAGGCTCAAGAGGTGGCTGCAGCTCCATGGTTCTATGACCTGACAATTCAACAGTATTAGGTTATCTGTGTTAGAGAGCAGCACTGTGTGGAGTCTCTGGAAAGCAGTGTAGACTTCCAAATTTAGGAGCTAGGCCATGCCTTGTGACAAATAACTACTCATTTTGAAAAAGGAGCTCATAATGAGACACTGGGCCCCAGTGGAGTGTGGGTACCTGCCAGTGGTACATCAAGACACTATAGTACTAAAATTACTCATTGTAATCTGGGACACCAGTTGAACATTTACCCTGCCATACCTGGGTGATTTATGTTTACCACTTCATCAGTTACAAGCTAGCAATTCATTGTAAAATGACAGTGGTACATTTAGAACTGGATCCAAACAGGTACAGAGGGCACGAGTAAATTTCATGTAGAGGCGATTGAGGCTCCATGATGTATACCCCTGTCACACCAACCTATTTCCTCAGCTGATATTTATGACTTCATGCATGTAGCAGAGTTCTCTACCACCATTGCTGTAGGAAGAAAAATATTTGGACATAGCATATGGATGGGTTGTCTTGATACAGTGATATGAATAAAAAATGAATTGCAACTATACTCCATACCCAACTACAATTGGCTCTGATGAGACAAAACCTTAAGGTAAGTGGTGAGAGACATCTTCCACATAGGTAGTACCCTTGGCTGTCAACTTTGTAGGAAGGGAGGCATGATCTGAGGTCAGAATACTCATATACCTGATTGGTTGGTCAGAGGCCTGCATAAAGATTGAAATATTGGATAAAGAAGTCTGGGGAGGAGACATATGGATGAACTAGTAGGAATGGTATCAGATTGTGTAGATCTTTGTGTCTCATGTCAATGCCCATCAGAAAGCATCTGCTGTGGAGGAGGCACTTAGTGACAGGGTATATGCAATGACTTATCTAGTAGATCCCAGTCAGTTTCTGTTCTTAACCAACTAAACATTTGGACTCACAAGTGAAGTGGGAATGTGGCAGGAATAAAACTTTACCTGGGCCCAACAACAGAACTCTTCTCACCAGGGCTGACCTACCTGCTGCTGCTGCTGAATGCTCAGCCTACAGGAGCAGAGTGTGCCTGCTCATCCTCTTTATAGTGCCATTCTGTGCAAAGACTGCTTTCACACCTGGTAGTAAGTGAATTACATCAGAATCCTTTCACAATGGAGAGGGAAGAAATTTATCCTTACTGAAACTTTTTCTTAATATAGGTTTATCTTCCACTTTCCAAGTTCAGAATGCCTCCCCAATGGTTAATAGATCTGCATAATAAAGTCTTAGCTCAGGAGCCTATTTTATGGTTAATGGGTTGTGACAATGGTCTTCTAAAACAACGGGTCTTCCCATATCCTGCATCACCTGGAAGCAAAAGGTAGAAAGTGGGAATGGCTGATTAAAGCTCAGCTGAGGAACCAGCTTTGAGATGACACAGTAGATGACTGGTCTCCGTCCTCTAGGATGAAATGTATGCATTAAATGATCAGACAACATATAGTGCTGTGTTCCTCCCTAGAATATACAGGGCCAGAGTAACCAAGGGATGGAAGTAGGATTGTGTGTTTTCATTGTCACTTCAGCCAGCTCCTTGCAGAAACTGTGCTTCCCATTTCTGTAACTGATTCTGCTGGATTAAAAACCTTGGTTCCCAGTACACAGTCTTACACTGGTTTGCTTAGGAAGCTGAATCTCCTGCTGGGACACTTTGGTTGGGCTCCCAATGTCAATGGACTATTAGGTAAAAAAAGAGTTACCATATCGAAGAGGGCAATTAATCCTGGTTGTCTAGAGCTAAGGATGTTATTGCATAATGGGCTAGGGAGGATTATTCTGAAACTGGTGCTGGACCATCTCTTGGTCCTTTCAGGTCTGGTGATAACAGTGAATATGAAATCACTGTCAACAAAGCATGACAATGGCTAAACAAGAACTCAGACTATAAGGATGAGCAATCCAGACCAGCTTTAGTGTTGACCAGGACTGAGAGAAATCTAGAATAGGTGGAGGGAAAGAAAGCTGATGAGTATTGTGACTGAAGACTAGTTGCTCCAGGAGACTACAGTTTATTTCTGTTGAAATTTTTTTTTCAAGAGCTTGCAGCTGACCAGAGCCTTTAAGAGTCAGTGAGAGATTAGATTTACTGGGGGGCATTTATAGACCTGAGCAATGTGAGGGGTGTACTTTGCAGACACTTGTGATCCCTTTCTGACCTAAGTGCAGCAGTGGTGAAGGATAGTCCATGAACATTGCTCACATCCCACAGCAGGCTCCCTTAATTAGCTAGGTAAGGATCCAGCCCACCTGCAGATGCAGCCTGTCTGAGAAAGTTAACATTCTTCAGAAATCTTCAACCAGCGAGGGACTGGCTAAATGCCTTCCAGGACTTCAGTGGGAGAATTCTGAAGGGTATTTCACATGGCTCCTTGGAGGTTCCTCAGTGGAACTGAGTCCCTGTTGCAGCAGAGATAACAGCTTAATATTTTAAGTTGCATTAGGTTTCTCTTGCCCTTGTCTCCATTCACTTTTGCTTCTTAGATCATATTATGGTTCAATTGTGTCTCCCCAAAAGATATGTTGAAATCCTAACCCCTGGTGCCTGTGAATGTGACCTAATTTGGAAATAGCGTCTTTGCAGATGCAATCACAGTAAGAAGGGCTCATTAGGATGGGCTCTAATACAATATGACTTATTCCTATCCTAAAGACCTTACAAGAAGGACATTTGCACACAGGCACACAAGGAGAGCACCATGTGATAATAGAGGTTGAGGTACAAGTTCTACAGCTACAGGCCAGGGAATGCCTGAAGCTACCAGAAACTGGAAGGGGTAGGAAAGGATCTTCTTCCAGAAGGCCTTGGAGACAATAGAGCTCTGCAAATACTTAAATTTCAGATTTCTAGTCTCCAAAGCTATGAGAAAGGAAATTTCTGTTGTATTAAGCCATCAAGTTTGTGGTACTTATTTTGGCTGCCACAGAATTGAATGCAGATCACCTTGCACATACACTATTCCCCTGCCCCTCTGCCCCCAGTTCTTGTTACATGTGCTGCTTTCAGGGGACCCAAACTAAGTGTGTTCCCATACAGTTAAATTTATATTTAAACCTGGACTTCTATTCTCAGTTAACCTTACTTCAGTCCATCTCTTGCATTCCCAATTTTACTCGGACTGCTGGGTCTGATCCTATCTTGTACCTCTCACTTGGCCAATCACCAGAATTTGGTAAGAGGTTCTCAATTACCTGCCCCAAACTCTAGTACCACTTGGAAAGGCCAAGTTCTTTTATAAGGGCCCCAAGGCCATGTACTTACTCCACACCATCCTTTTCTTGAATAGAAATCTCCAGAAACCTCATTTTGACAGTCAGATCCTGGGCAGGATTGCTCCTGGGAAGTTGCAGCTTCAGAGGGCCTTGTAGGTTTCAGTCAGATTGGAAGGGGAGTGGATCCTAGGAGACTTACTCAACACTGTTTCCAAACCAAGTTTTGAATTAGAATACACGCTTGTTTGGAGTGACTTTGGGGTGGGGATAGAAGAAGATACTTTGGCTTCATCATTCTGTGGCTCAATGGTGGCCAGGGGAAATATCTCCAGAAGCTTTGGTCACTCATTTTGCACTCTTCCAGGGTCTCCAAAGGTAAAGGTACTTATTGTAGGCAGGCCCTTAGAAAACTGCTCAGGCGGGGCTGGGATTGTGGCTTAGCAGTAGAGCACTTGCCTAGCATGTGTGAGGCCCTGGGTTTGATCCTTAGCACCACATAAAAATAAACAAACAAACAAATAAATAAATAAAAATTTTTTAAAAAGTTAAAAACAACAACAAAAAGTGCTCAGGCCCCTAGAGAATAAGAAAGTGGCATTCAGAGGCTTATATGTGACATAAGGGTTCCCTCTAGTGGTAATAACTGAGAAAACCTCAGCCACATAATGATGCTTCTTATAGGACTGTTAGCCCATTATAGAGAACAGAAGGATCAACACCATGAAACAGAGTGAACATGATAAAAGTGGTAACTATCATCTTGGAACAAAATGGTAAGTACAGAGCTAAGATACTCCAATGATATTTAAAAATGCCATCTTAAGACTGACAGACCAAGATAGATTGGACTCACCATCATGAGACAGATATAATTCATTGCCATAGGAGACAGAATTCACTGCCTCCTGGGAGGTATCACTGGGGAAAGGGGGAGGGGATGAATGGAATTTTGTTAGCCCTGTGTTACTGAGTGTACATGAATTCCTACACATTAAGAAGCAAGGCAGTTACAAGCAACTGGATTCCTATCCTAAACAACTTGGGGCCTGTTTGAACACTACTGGAATAGCTAATAATGGCTAGTGAGAGAAATGCTAATTTCGTCATTAGATATGTCAAGAACCTAATGTTATAGATGCTGTGTCAAATAAATTTGCAGTTAAGAAGTGATTCCTTTATACTCCAAGAAGGACTAATGAGGTTTGTTGGTGCTGTTGTTGGCAGTTGTGTAGGTGTTGGAAGGAAATGGTTTCTCCATTTCCTTGTTTCCTGTTCTCCTGCCTCAACTTACTTATTCAATCCTTGACCAGAGCAAGAATCCAGTACAACCCTACACTTGCTTCCCCTTTAGGGTCCACAGAACTCTGTGTACTACATTCTTCACAAAGTTTATAGCTTTCTGGTCCTTGTTAGAGATTCCTCTGTTTTGGCTTTTCATGATTTTTCTGGTCTCTTAGGAGCAAAGCCCTGATGTTTTGGGGACACCAGCAGAGCCTTGCTCACATGCCAGTCAAGATGCCCATGAGGTCAGAGTTCTATGAGATCACTTTGTCAGCCCATCCATTGGATAAGGATTCCCACTCTTGTGATCTGCTGTAAATCAGAGCCCACTGGGGAAGGTACAGGAATATACTTTTTATGCCTATGAAGCTATTGTTCTCCATAACAGCAACTATCAAATCAAATTCATAGACACTAGTTAACTGGTGCTGAACAACTTCTGTAGAGAAGAGAGTAAGAAATGGAGTAGAGGGGGGTACAAGACTTGGAAAGGCTGGATGTTTGGCATGGTTGTGGGAGTGGTTGAATGGATCCATTAATTTAGGTAGCTCAGGTCAGAGGATGATTTGAGTAATCAAGCCTATTATAGTGTGAGGTTCTAGCTGGGGAAATGACTGGCTAGGGAGTTCTTTGGAAAATTGAGGGGGTTAGTTACAGATTTGGGTAAAACTGCTGAAGAGCCCTGAAGAGGGAAATTAGCATGATAGTGTGGACAGGCAGGGTGGGGAGGGGAGTTAGCCAACTCTGGAGCAGTACCTTAGATATAGGTATTGAAGGATTGTCCCATTTTCTCCCTCAGCCTGTGGACATTATGGACATTAACTGTTCTCACCGCTCACTGCTTCCACTTTCCAGCCAACGTGGAGTAGGAAGGTATGAAGAACCATCAGGCAGAGCAAGTGGCAAGTTCGTCTTGCCTTCATGTTTCTCCATTTCCAGGGCTTCTTGTTGCTAATTCAAGACACCTTTGCTGCTTATTTAGACCACTAAAATCCATTTTCCAGATGGCCACTAGTGCAACTGTCATGACAAGAACCTCTGGCACTCTTCAAAACTTTTAGGGGTCCTCGTAAGCTGCCTGGGTTGTTGTGCTTCACAGACCATCCTATCCCTATCTGTACTTGGCAGACACTCCCTTATCATTTTCTTCACCAGGACAGGCCACAGCCTATCTCTGCCCTGCTTAGCCTACTGTCACTGCCAGGTGTATCTCTGGGCTACCCTTTAAGCTCTACTCTAAGGGGCTCATTTAACCTCTCCAGTGAATTTCACCTTCCCCAGTGACTTCTCTAGCAGTTTACAGTCTCAATTCTAGAAGAGATCCTGCTTTTGGTCACCTTTGGCTTGAACAAGTTACATGCTCTGAGAGATAGTAAGGGTCCCAGTTCTTCATCCTATAATTAGGAAAATAAAGCCTATTAGTTTGAGGTTCTAATTGGGGAAATGGTCTAGCAAGTTCTCTGGGAAGTTGAGGGGGTTAGTTACAGACTTGAGTAAAAAAAGAAAAGGATCAGCGTCTACCAAGTTCTGAGTAGCCTCTAAGGAAAGAGGGGAAGGTTGAATTTTGCATGCTGGTCCTAAAATATTTAAACAAGCATTTATTATTAAATATGCTTGCATAAAATTATGAAAAGTAATATAACAAGTACCTATGCATCCACTGCATAGCTTTATAAAGATATAATATTGTGTTATATTTACTTCTTGTTTTCCAATTTTTAAAAGAAAAGCCATTACAGATATAGCTGAAACCAATACCATCTCCTCTTCCTTCTTTGCTCCCCCAAGTCAATACCCTGAATTTGATTTGATCATTTACTAGCATGTTTCCTTTTTATTGCATAAAGGTATTGTTTTCACATTTTTATATTTTGAAAAGTATTAGATAAACTTGGTATACAAGTATAAAAAATAAAATCTCTCCACTCCTTGTGCTTTATCCAGTACCTTCTCCCAACACAGCCACTGACAGCAGTTACCTGAATATATTTTCACAAATATTCTAGGCATTACTACCATTTATTTTCCTGCATGTAATAAGAATAAATTATAGATACCATTTTCTCCTGCCTTTTTTTTCAGTTACTACATCTTGAATACCATACATATTAATGCATAGAGAATTGTCTCCTTCTTAACAGCTGCATAATATTATATTTTACGGACATATATGTTTTACTCTATCTTCAGGTAGTAGTCATTTGGGTTGACCACAATTTTTATGCTATTATAACAAAATACTGCAACAATTATTTATATATTATGTCACAATCAAGCCAGTTTATCTGTAGAATATATAAGCAGAAGTGAAATTTCTGGCTTAAGGGTAGGTACATTTTAATTTTGTCAAATACAAATTCAAAATGGCCTCCAGAGAAGACTACACTCCCATCAGCAAGGCATGCCTGGGTTGTTTCCCCTTTCTCAATTTGATAAATAAAACTGTCATCTTATGGTAGTTTTATATTTTTAAAAGTGAGATTTTCCCCAGTTCTATATTTGTATAGACTATTTATGTACATGTGCATTTTGTCAGTAAGATTTTTAAAGATGTTGGCTTTATCAATCTTTGGGTTTTTAAAAAATATTTTTTAGTTTTTTAAGTGGACACAATATCTTTATTTTACATTTATGTGGTGTGGAGGATCAAACTCAGTGCCTCAAGCATACTAGGTGAGCACTCTACCACTGAGCCACAACCCCAACCCCCTCAATCTTTTTAAAAATACTCCGGGATTCTCAATTTGTAGGAAATAAAACATTTTCCTCTATTCTTTTCCTCATATTTACATGTTCTTTTCATACTTAAAATTTTTATTCCATTGTGTTATTTTCTGTCACTGTGACAAAATACCTGAGATAATCAACTCAAAAAGGAGGAAAGGTTTATTCTAGCTCATGGTTTCAGTCCCTGATCCACTGGTACATTGCTTGGACTCATGGTAAGGCAACACAACCCTTATTCAAACCACAGCATTCTAGCCCATTTTGAATAACTTTAGTGCAAGACATAAAACAGGAATCAACTGTTTCCAAATGACCACTTACTTAACTAATCCATCTTTACTTATTTGAAAAAGCAACTTTATCATATTCTAAAGTTCCCATATACATTTTCAAATGGACAAAGATGATACATATTAATGGTGTATAATTACTTTTGTTTCTTGAGGCAGTTTCTATGCTGTCCAGCAATCTTTCTGCCTTAGCCTCCTGAGTAGTTGGAACCAGAGATGTGTACCACTACACCGGGGCTAATGTGATATTTGAAACATGTATATATTGTGAAAGGATTAAATTAAACTACTTAATATGTCCATCACCTCACATACTTAAGATTTAAGGTCTAATCTCTTAGCAACTTTTAAGCATACATTAAGTAGTCACCACACTGTACAATAGGTCTCCAAAACTTATTCCTCTGAGTGTTGACAAACAGCTCCCTATGTACCCTTTCCCTGAGCCTGTGGAATCAACCTTCTATTCTACTTCTGTGAATTCAAAGTTCTTTGCTCCACATGTGAGAACATGTGGTATTACATGGTTTATTTCACTTAGCACATCTTTTAAGTTCACCCATGCTGTCACAAGTGAGATTACACTGGGTTTATATACTGTATTTTCTTCATCCATTTCATTTCTTGATGGACACTTGATTCCATTTCTTTGGACATATAACCAGTAGGGCGATTACTGGATTGCATGGTAACCATACTAATATTCTGAGGGACTCATATTGTTTTAATAATGATTGTACTAATTTACCAACAGTGTTCAAGAGTTTCCTTTTGTTTTCATCAACATTGTATGTGCATTTTGGATCTATTTGCCTATTTGGTTTGTCTTTTTATGTACCAGTACCATATTGCTTCAGTTATGTAGTTTGGTAATATATATATATATTTTTTTATCTGGTAGGACTAATTTTTCTTCGTTGAAAGGATTATTAAAGGGGCATTTTATTTTCCCATTTAAAAACAGCTTGCCCAAATAAAAAAGATATCTTTGTACTTTACTGGAATTATGAAAAATAGGTAATTTAACTTAGGGAAAACTGACACAGTTTAAAACAATGTTGATATTATTGAATAATGTGATAAGCCTTCAAATGATTCTTCCCTTCCCATTTTTTTTTCATTTCAAATGATTGCTTCTTATGTTTCTTATTGGCATTTTCAAGTTTTCTTCCACAATATTAATTGGGCAATAATAATTTAAAAAAAATCCTCCTCTTTTTCACTATATTTTTAACATCAATGTTTTTCTTGATTAAATATAATCAATCTAGAACAAGGCTAAATAATAATGATAAATACACCACACTGTCATTGTTAGTTTGTTTGACTAGTTATACCCATGAACCTATTGTCCAATCTCAAACTAGATCATTATAGCTGGGCATAGTAGTACATACTCATAATCCCAGCTGTTCTGGAGGTTGAGGCAAGAGGACTGCAAGTTCAAGACCAGCCTTGCTAACCTGGCAAGACCCTGTTTCGAAACAAAATTTTAAAAAGGACTGGGGGTGTAGCTCAATGGTAGAGCACCGCTGAATTAAACAAAAGAAAACAACAAACCACCTCAAAACAAAAAATAAACAAACTAGATCATTGTCAATAACTTACACTACTTATCTGCCTCCTTTTGCTTTCTTTCCCCTCCAAGATGAACACTCACTACTATGATTTTTTTTTTTTTTTTTTTTTTTTTAATACAAGGGTTTTGTTTGCAAGCTATATCCCCAATCCTTTTTTTAAAATTTCATTTTGAGACAAGGTCTTGACAAGTTGCCCAGGCTGGCTTCAAACCCTTAGTACTCCTGCCTCAGCTTCCCAACTCCCTGGGTTATAGGTGTGTGCCATCGCACCTGGTTGCAAATTTTTTCATCATTCCCTGCTTTTCAGTTTTATCACATATACATCATATATAAGTGGCATAACTTTACATAGTCAATTTTCACGGTTCAGATTCTGTATCTGAAAGTTCACCATTTGCTAAAATTGATTTATAACTCTAATCAGCACTTTTGAATTCACTTATAAATATGTTTAGAATGGAGAAAATCTGAGGTGCCTCATGATTTTCCAGGTGAAAATCAGCTATTTCAGCTCTCATAAACAAGTGTTCTTTTCAGTCTACTTTATATCTTTATTTATTTTTGGTACTGGGGACTAAACCCAGAATGTTTAACCATCAAGCCACATTCCTAGCCCTTTATATTTTATTTAGAGACAGGGTCTGGGTTGCTTAGGGCTCCACCTAGTTACTTAGATTGGCTTTGAACTCATGATCCTCTTGCCCCAGCCGCCTGAACCACTGGGATTAAAGACATGCACTACTGTGGCCTGGCATGTGTTTGTATTTTTGTCTGCTGATTTTGCTGCTTAAAATGTCCTCCAAGCATGTTGTCTAGCATTCTTAGTGCAAAAGTGCTGTTATGTGGCTTCTGGAGAAAACACACATGTGAGATAAGGTTCATTCAAGTATTCAAGTTTTTGGCCCTGAGTTTATATCAATTTTTTTAACATTATAAAGAAAACAAGTGAATTTTGGCTCATGGTCTTGTAGGTGCAAGGTAAGGAGCTGAATCTGTGATGGCCTTCTTGCTGACAATGTCCCCAGGCTGCACAGAGTATCACATGGCAAGAGGCAAAAGAGTGCATATGTGTATCTCAAAATGAGAGGTCTTTAAAACATAAATGCACATGAAGCAAGGTTGTTTTACTGACTGGTTGATGGAAATGTTATGAACTGAGCAGGGAATCTAACCTCAGAGGCAACAAAAACTGACCTTATGTATATTACTAAATAACTGTTTAGTTTCACTTGTTTTTGAACTTTATGCACTGTCTTCCGAGACTAGCTCTTTACTCAACATTAAGATCCATCCGTACTATTATTTACCACACAGGACAACTTTCTGTGTTCTTGTTTCAAATGTCTCTGTAAACTGCGTATGGGGGTTTGTTCAAATTCCCCCGTCTGGCTAATTTAATCCTTTTATTTATTGTGCCTACTGATGCATTTGGACTGTTTTACCATCTAATTTTCTTTCAACTCTCTTTTCTATGCTCATTTCTCAAATTTTTAGAAATCTGTCTCTTCCCTTTTTCTATTCTATTCTCTCTCATCACTATTCTGACCACAGAAAAAAGAGTGATAAGAAAATGCCACTGTAAAACTAGTGTGCCGAGAAGCTAAAATGGCACTTGGGCAGTGCATACAACTACTGATGATGAGTCATTCAAACATAACCAACTTCTACCTACAGTGCTTTTTAATGTAAGCTTTAGAATAGTTTCTTCCCTTCCACCCAGCAATAAACTCACATCAGATGAAACTCAATTACAAAAGGTAAGCTATGTTTATTCAGAGTCACAAGCAGCTGACTGACTCAGTGTGACTCAAGACCACAAAGAAACCATTTCTCCTCCACTTCATCCTGAGTCCTAGGGTAGGAAGTCAGACTGGCAGGAGTTCTGTTTGGGGCCCATTCACAGGTTTACAAGTTTCTCATTGAGGGCAATCTGTGACTGTGTGAGATTGGCCAGGTAAGTCACCATCAGCAGGTCCTAAAAGACAAAGAATAAATACAAGTGAGCACAATGGCGGGTCTGGCCAGCTATTGTGGACACTGGGTGTGAGAACAATCCTGGATAAATGACAGCTGGGAGTGACTGAGCAGGAGTCAAACATGGAAGACAGGAAGGAAATGCTTGGAGATACTTTCCTTTCTCTACCAATGCACTTACAGACTAGCAGTGCTTTAGGTAAGATTCACAAGTGGAAGACTGAGAGAGGAGTGGGGGCGGGGTCTATAAACAAAAATGGGGAAAATAAGAAACTGCATTTTCATTATCTTTGAATTTTAGTATTTCTTTCTATAGTAAATCTATAACAAGTCACAGTAGTATCAGCAGTACCCAAGACAATGGAATCAAAGAAGCAGGATGAGATCCTCTGAACATGTGTACTACCCCTTCCTTCCCTCCAACCTGGTCTGCAAGGTGGCTAAAGGTGGAGCTTATATCCTTATATCCTACTCTGAGCCACCTCACCAACTCCTTTCACAGTTGTGTCTATGCTGAGGTAGAAGGAAGAGGCAGGCTTCCAGAGGCCCAGGATTGGCACTTACATTGATGTTGCTGTTGAGCATGGTCTCAAAGTCGTCAGGAACTATTTTGGGTACTTGGTTAACCAAGCTCATCAAGAAGCGGCCCACAGTATTATCAGCTGACACCTTCCCAGACTAAGCACCAAAGTAAAGAGGAATAGTTAATATTCACCACTGGGCACTGTCATTTTATCAGCAGATCCTTCGGTGATCTCAAGGTGGAGCTCCGTCCCCTCCCGTGTTTCTCCTTTTTCCCTCTTACCAGCACATCCTCTGCATACTGCAACACTGTGCTCAGGGCATCCTGGATGCGAGCTGATGCTCCTCCCACTTGTTGCAAGTCACTGGAGAGTCCAATCACTCGGTTGGGGCTGAAACAGGTCTTCATGATCAGGTCAACTGTGGGAGTGGGTTGGGTAGGGGTAGACAATAAGAGACAGAGGGAATTTAATCATGCCATTAGGAAGGAGATGGTCTCTAACTAATCTGATAACCCTCCCTGAACCCCTTCTGGACTTGTTTGGCTCTCCAAATTCCCTGCTCAGTCCTTATTGGCTTTCTTTCCTTTGGAGGGAGCTCAGCTCCTCTACCTAGTAAGCTAATCATTGCTTTTGGTCTCATACAAATGGTCAAGTTGTCTCTAGTTGATAATTTCCCACCTCTAACGATTTCTCAAAAAATTCTTGAAATCCAAGCCATCACAAACCTTAAGTCAATCTCTTCAAGTCATTTAAGGCCTCCAACCTTGTTAGAGAGCAATAGCCCCCTCCCTTGAAAAGGCCTAAGTCTTTAAGGAGTGAATGGCAAGGTTACTCACCTCCAATGCGTTCAGTATCGTAATATGCATATTTCACGGTGAGAGGTGTGAACATCACTCCCATGGTCCTCCCTGGGACACCCATTAAAGTGCTGGGAAGGGAAGGAAAAAGGTAAACAGATGGTTTAGACAGCAAGGTTGCCACACCTAGCCTGGCGTGGAAAAGCAGTTACAACAAGAATACTGCTTCCAAGTTTCTGAGGCAAGAAGGCAGGGACCACTTGAATCTGAGGTCTCAAAGAAACAAAACTCATCTCTCCCCTTAGCTCATTCTATACACCAGAAGGACCTTTAGCCTTTGGAACTGGCCTGTCCCTTTAGAGGATGACTTCATACATTGCAATGTCAACAAAGAAAGGATAGGACTCTCAATTTCCCTGTGGAGCCAGCTACAGAGACACCCACTCACCCCCAGCAAATGGAGATAAGAGAGGTCTTTCTGGGAGCCTCTCATCAGCACTGAAAAAAAACAAATAGACTCTGGTCCATCAGGATGAGACTGGGATGCTACAAATAAAGTTATTAAAAGTGATGTCTTTGGGGCTGGGGATGTGGCTCAAGCGGTAGTGCGCTCGCCTGGCATGCTTGCGGCCCGGGTTCAATCCTCAGCACCACATACAAACAAAGTTGTTGTGTCCGCCAAAAACTAAAAAATAAATATTAAAAAAAAAAAAAAAATTCTCTCTCTCTCCCTCTCCCTCACACTCTCTCTTAAAAAAAAAAAAAAAGCGATGTCCTTACTATGTTGACTCTATATGTTCAAATGGATTTTGAGGAGTATGAATTATCTGGAAAGACTAGAATTTAGGCAGTGGCTAGAGCTCAATGGTACATCAGTTGGTATATGAGGGGTTGGCACCCACCATCTTTGTCTTATTGCCCAACAGTTAACTGGCTACATGAGTGTCAGACTTTTTATTCCCTTATGGTCCAAGACTCAATGATCACATGACAGGCCTTGATGCTCATGTAGCCATTCTGCAGACTCCTGCCCACCAAAGAAACATCACAAAATGAAACAGCAAATGAGATGCACTAACAAAGGCATTCACTAACCACAAGGTACAATTCTTCTAACTCTCATAGCAGACCTGTCTTCAGTAAGCCACTAGGGCCTTTCCCAACAATCCCCATCAACTGGCATTTTAATGGCCTGAAAATTCAATGTGTAAACACTGTAATGTTACTGTCACCAAAACTGCATACAATCCCGGGCTAATAGATGTGTTAAAAATAAGGACAGTCACCCACTAATCCATAAATAGTAAGTCCTAGGAATGACAACTAAAGAGTAAGCCAGAATAATGAACATGAATCACAAGAATATCAAGCAAGGACTGCCTATTCTAGACAAGATGACATGAAATGTGAAAACTTGCTCAAATACCTAAAGGGTTGCCATTTAAAACTGGTTAAGAGGAAGGGGTATCTAGAGTACAGGAGGATTAGCAGATGAAATTATGGGGACAGTTTTTGCTTCAGAATGAAATCTTTCCAATTCCTTTCCAAGAGAAAGAAATGAGCTTCCTGAAGAAGCAGTGAGATACACAGTGAAGGAATTAAACCTGCATGAGGTAGGGTGGGGTGTCATCTAGGGAGGGCTGGATAGCCTTTTATTCCCTTATGGCCCAAGACTCTGTGGTCACCTGACATAGGCCTTAATGCTCATTCGACCATTCTGTAGACTTGTGTCCACGGTGAGATGAATAGGGTTAGGGGCCTCCCGGCTGTAGTACTCATGGATCAGCACAGAGTGCTCTGTGATGTCATGGCCTGTGGCATACCTGGAAAATAGAACATAGTTGTAGATTCATGGCATCAACATCAAACACAATGGTGGGCTGGGTATTCAATAACCCTATGGTAGTTATACTTAATGGAACAAGACTTACAAATCAAAACTGAAATTCAAAATAAATATTTTTGATCTCAAAGGACCAGAGATTGAACCCAGGGGTGTTTAACCACTAAGCCACACCTCCAGTGCTTTTTATTTTGAGACAGGGTCTTGCTAAATTGCTTAGGGTCTCACTAAGTTGTTGAGGCTAGTCTCAAACTTGTGATCCTTCTGCCTCAGCCTCCTGAGTCAATTCATAGCTTCTTGAGATCAGACAATTTTAGTACTCTTGTCTCTAAAAGGGGAAGACAAGCTTTATTCTGATGGCAGAAGAGCCTGGCAATCACTGAGAGACTTTCCATCCAGCCCTGCCCTTCCCCAACTTACCAGCCCAGGATGAGTTCATTTGGAGAGACTTTTTTGTGCAATTCATACATGTTCTTAGCAAATTCCATGTCAACAGCTACCTAAGAGGGAAGGCAGGAAAGGAAGCTAAGAAGCTAGAAGTTCATAGAAAAACTGAATAAAAAGTACAGATCCTCATGCCCCAATAGACAGAAGAGACCAGGGAAGTACATACAACGGAATGAAACTCTTAGGCTGTAGGAGCTCTAGTTATAAGCACAATAAATTGTGCAGGAGGGTCCCTGAGGGGAGCCTGACAAATGCACAGCAACATACTGCAGAGGGGCAGTTCAAATTCCTACTCACTTCATCTTCTGATTCATTGTGTGGCACTGAAAAGCAGTTGGTGACCTCCACTGAGTGCTTGTCAACAGTTCCTGTGAAAAAGAGAATTCTCCATGCGTTATTTAATTCTAGGGCTCTCAATAGTCTCTGACTACTGTTGAAATGCTTTAGAAGGTCCTTCAAAGCCAGTGAACAGTAATTCAACTCAGTGGCTTCAAGTTCAGCATCAACAGAACCAGGATTCTCCAGATAACTAAAACTCTGGAATCATCAACTCCTTCCTCTATCACCAAACAGGATTAATTCTTCCTTCACAAGATTTCCTTTTTTTCTTTTACTTTCTATTATCAGCCCTTCCTAGACCTTTATTCTTTGGCCTTCATTTTTCAGCCTGTAGACTCTTGCCCGATAATTTAATCTGCACAGCTACCTAGAAGATTTTACTGCCAATAAAATAGCCTCATTTCACACTGTCAGCACAATTTAACTCTATCAGAAACCCTCTATGTAACTCATGCAGAAACCCTCTATTCGTGAACCTTAAATATGTCAGCCTTTACCACAAACTTTGTTTTTCTAGTTGATATCATCTATCCCACTACACTAATTCCTTGACCTCACTGAGCAACTAGTTCTTTGACTTTTCTACTTTCTTCTAATCTACTGGCACCTCCTGCCCTAGGCCTCAAGTGCTTTGCTTCCCTGTCCACCAGAGACCTCAATGTTGCTAGTGGGTGCTAGAGTTTGTCTAATGCAATTTACTGATTTTTGTTCTCTTTTTCAAACTATGTGCTTAAACTCTAAATAGATATCATATCTGATGTCTCAATAGCATTCAAAAACTTGATGACTTCATCTTAAAACTTTCTTTTTGCTGGGTATGGTGGTACATATCTGTAATCCCAACCACTTGGGAGGCTGAGCCAGGAGGATTGCAAGTTTGAGGTCAGCCTCAGCAAGTAAAGGACCTAAGCAACTTAGTGAGACACTGCCCCCACCCCAAATAAATAAATAAATAAAAAGGGCTGGGGATGTTGCTCAGTGGTAAAGCCCCTCATCATCATCAACAACAAATACTTTCTTTTCTTTGGGATATGACACTAGTCTCTAGTTTTCTTCCTTCTCTTTCTAAATTTCTGTTGGCTCTTCCAGGGACTTCTCCAGTTGTCAGGGTTCTATCTTAGTTCTGCTATCTTTCACTCTATGCTTCTTTTCTAGGTCAGGCCCTGACCTAAAAATGTTTTTGTTAATAAAAGTTTAAATGCTTAACACCAAGAGCACTGTACCACGATTCAGTTTTCAGAAGGATCTAAAGGTCTAAATTTAGCTGATCTGACTAGGGTGTCATTGTAGTACTGGGGCACTAAGCATAAACTTTGGGTAGAAGATTGTCTCTTAAAATAGCTCCAGTGAATTTGGAAAATTTGATAAGTATCTGTCAAATGCTATATTAGTAATGTAAAAATCATTTGCTGCAGAAGTCTACAATGGGGCACTTACAGAGTGTCTTCATATTGTGGGAGGATAAGGATAGAGTAAGGGTGAGTATATTGGATGGAAGATTAATGCTAATATTTCTGCTAGGGACCTTGAGGATGGATGGAATTTAAACAAATAAGGGAGAGCAAGGAAGGCATGTGTGGCAGAGTATAAAGGTTTGATTTGAGAAAAAATAATGTTTAGAAGATAATGAATCAATTTAAGTTTCTATAAAGTGCTACATGGTCAGAGACAGAGAATGTATGTATGTACTAGGGACTAATTCAGTCCCTAGCACTTGGGACAGCATGGGCCTGATGTGGTAGATATGTACCACCTGTAACTGATGTGTATCAGCACAGTTAGATGCTTTCTGTAATGATGGAGTTCTCACTAAAACTCTGTTGAAGCAGCCACTGAAAGAATTAGACTTTAAGCAGTTTGCCTTAAGGCACATGGCTACTGTTTGGTGAAATCTATCTATATATCTTCGTCTTATTTGCAATATACCAACTGTCTTCTACAGTGTAAGGCCTATTATAAAGTCAAGAATAAGAAAAAAAATGATGCATTCAAGTAGAGCAGTCTTACAAAGGGGTTTGAAAGCAGTCACTGAGAATAGAAATGAATTTAATGGGACTAGCAGCTTCTGGAGAAAGGCATTTATTATCAGCAATCCCTCTTTAGTCTTTCCAGTTTTACAAACCACTTTAACAGAAAATATTTGTTTCCCAAATCTATAACACAGGCAGGTAAGATATAGTCTTCAATCTGAAGGCTAAACACAGATTTATAAACAGATAATAAAACTGTATCTAATTGTAAAATCAGAGAGGGCACCGGGCTGAACAGTACTTATTGTATTAAGAACTAATATTAGGGGAGATGGAGGGACAGAGGATCAGGCTAAGTTCAGGAAAACAAAATACTACAAAATCCTAAATAAGTTCCAGGCAAATCAGCTTACTTGTTGAGAGTAACCTTTTTACAGTTGTTCCCAATCTTTTGCCAAATGGTTAAAAAAACCTTTGTGAACATCTGGAGAACAAAGACATTTAGTCATTGGATAAGAGGGGGGTGGGATATGGTCACTGGGTTTAAGGAGTCAAGGGTACTTTACTTTCTACTGGGAGTTTTGAGTTCATTTTTGGCAGAATGAGGCTTACCATAAAATGCTGCTGGAAATATTAAAAAATAAAACGGGGGCGGGGATGTGGCTAGGCTGTGGAGCGCTCGCCTAGCACGGGCAGGACCCGAGTTCGATCCTCAGCACCACATAAAAAAACGGAAGTCTCTCGGCAGATGCTATTCAGTAAATGACAACTACTCCTTGTTATATTTTGCGTCGCTTGAAGTACATCGATCGGGCACGTGAGGGGAGTGTTCAAGCCCTCTGGGAAGATAAGTCGCAGCCGGAAAGTGCGATAGAGAAATAGGTAACAAAAAGATCAGTGTGGATTGGAAGGAGGATTGAGGGATGAAACAGTTAACATGAGATGTGCAGAATAACATCTGACCACTCACCCAGCAGAGTTCCGATAACACGCGCAGCGCCGTCGTTGCGTCGCTCGTAGCTGTCCACGATGGAGGCCAGAATGACCGGGTGCAGCCTGACCACGCGGCCTCCGGGGAAGGGCCCTGGGAGAGCAGGACCCGGCAGGGAGGGCGTGGGGGTTTGCGCTGGGGCTTGCGCCGAGGACGCGGTCTGGCCTGGTGCCGCGGGAGTAGCCGCGGCGTCGGAAGGTGAAGCTGGAGCCGCAGTCGGCGCTGCAGCCGCAGCTGGCGCTGGAGCAGGCGTTGGCGAGGGAGTTGGGGCTGAGGCTGGGGCTGGAGCGACGGTCGGAGCTGGGGTTGGGGCCGGAGTGGCGGGAGGAGTACTTGCCGGTACCGCCGGTGTGGCCATCTTGTTGAGAGAGGAAACCTGGAGCGGAAGGGAGTGAGTTTGCGAGTATTAGAAACTCCATAGGCTGAGTATGTACCACGTGAACGAGGCGTCGGTGCCCATTGGTTACCAATGACACTTCTTGGGGCGCGACAATTTCCGGCTGTTTGTAATGTCTTCCGGAGTTTGTGCTTCTTGTTTTAGGTCCGATGCACACTCAGTGAAAGCCAAGTCAAATTGTTCCTAATAAACTTGGGACCGTGTTAGGAAACAACGAAACATATTCTGCATAGCTGCCGCCAGATGGAGCCAGAGAGTAGCGCAAAGGTAGCAATTCCTGGTTTAGTTTTAAATGGGATCAAAGTGTCTCTAAAAAAATATTTGATTCTTTTTAGTTACATATAATATTAGTGTACATTTTGACATAGTCATAAAAGCATGGAATATAATTTGGTCTAATTCAGTCCCTAGAACTTCCCCCTTCCCCTCCTCCTCCTCCCTATTTTTTTTTTTTTTTTTTTAGAGAGAGAGAGAGAGAGAGAGAGAGCTTTTTTAGTTTTCGGCAGACACAACATCTTTGTATGTGGTGCTGCGGATCGAACCCGGGCTGCATGCATGCCAGGCGAGTGCGCTACCACTTGAGCTACAACCCCAGCCCCCCTCCTCCCTCCTCTTGCTCTTCTCCCTTTACTGATCTTTCTGCAATTTATTTATAGTTTTAAAAAATTATTGTCTTGTGAATATACTTGATGTTGGGTGATATATTCATGTATGTACATATGAAAGTTCAGTCAGATTCATTCCACTGTTCTTTCCTTTTCTCTTCCCTGCTCCCTCTCCCTCAATCCTCTTCATCTACTCTTTTGATCTTCCCTCTATATTTATGAAATTCACCCCCCATCCCCCGCTTATTTTGGATTAGCTTCTGCATATCAGAGAAAATATTCGACCTTTGACATTTTTGGACAGGCTTATTTCACTTAGTATGATAGTCTCCAGTTCCATCCATTTATTGGCAAATACCATAATTTCATTCTGCTTTATAGTTGACTAATACTCTTCTGTGTTTATATACCACATTTTCTTTATCCATTCATCTTGATGGGCATCTATGTTGGTTCCATGGCTTGGCTATTGTGAATTGTGGTGCTATACACATCAGTGTATCAATGCATCACTGTAGTATGCTGATTTTAAATCCTTTGGCTATATACTGAGGGTCAAATGATGGTTCCATTCCTAATTTTTTGAGGAATCTCCATATTACTTTCCAGAGTGGTTGAATTAATTTGCACTCCCACCAAAAATGTATGAGTGTACCTTTTCCTCTATATACTTGCCAACATTTGTTGTTGCTTGTATCCTTGGTAATTGCCGTTCTGATTGGAGTGAGATGGAATCTCAATGTAGTTTTGCTTTGCATTTCCTTAATTGTTCAACATTTTTTCATATATTTGTTGATCATCGGTATTTCTTCTTTTGAGAAGTGTCCTTTTAGTTCTGTTGCCCATTTATTAATTGGATTCTTTTTTTTTTTCAGTTCTTTGAATATTCTGGATACTAATGCCCTGAGGAGCAGGTGGCAAGGATCTTCTTCCATTCTGTAGGCTCTCTCTTCAGGCTCTTAATTGTTTCCTTTGTTATACAGGACATTTTAAATTTGATGCCATCCCACTTATTGATTTCTGATTTTATTTCTTGTGCTTTAGGAGTCTTGTTAAGGAAGTCGGTTTCTGTGCTGACATGCTGGAGTGCTAATCGGGCTTTGTTCTTGACAGTGTCATAAGGTGTATATAGGGTGGTTTAGTCAACAGTTTGAGTGCTTAATATGTGCCACATGCTCTTTTAGGTGCTTAGAATATATAAGTGAACAAAACAGGCAAAAGTTTACATTCTAGTGGTGATAAAAAAAAACAATGAGTAAATTATATATTATATTAAAAGGTGCTACCATATACGGTAATTACTAAGGGGTTTCAGCAAAGGGTAAGGGGAATCAGGAGTTCTGAGGGGTCAGGATGGGTTACAATGAGAATGTGAAATTGAGTGGAGACTTGGGGGTTCAAGTAGGTAGTCATCACTTGGGGCTTTTGTGGGGGAGGAGCCCTTCAAGTAGAGGAAACACCTAGTGTAAAGGCCTTAAGGTAGGAGCAGGCCTTGTGTGTTTGAGGAGGTTATTCTGTGTCTAGAGTATTAAGAGGAAAAGAGAGAGTAGCAGGATGAACCCCTTATCAGGAGGTTGGCAGCACATCATTAAGAACCTTCTGAGTTACAGGAATTAGCCTTTGTGATTGTAGAAGCTGAGAACTCCCCAGAGCTACAGTCAGCAAGAGGAGAGACTGAGGAGAGCTGCAGGTACTAGTTCCAGTCAGAAAGCCATCAGGCTTAAGATCTAAGAAGAGCCAACGTTTCAGCTTGAGTCAGAAAGCCTACGACCCATCTCAAATCAGTGAATCAGGGGAGTCCCTCTTGAGGGCAGGAAAGTGGGCCCATTTGTTCTGTTCAGGCACTCAACAGATTGGGTAAGGCTCATTCACATTAGGGAGGGATATCTTCTTTACTCAGTCTACATATTCAAATATCAGTGTCATCCCAAAACACAACCTCACAGGCACTCCCAGAATAATGTTTGACCAAATGTCTGGCCACCTCATGGCCTTGTTGATACCTAAAATTAACCATTGCACATAAGTTTCTGGTTGTTCCGGGAAACATGCTTGATAGTTTTGCCTGAAAAGATCAGGGTCATCTCTGCTGATGGTGTCATAATTAAGAGCAACCTACAGGACCCATCCCATATCAATAACTGAAAGAGACAGCCATACACACCAGCTAGCTTCCCCCACCCCCGCTCCCTTTCTCTCTAACTTTGCCTGACTTGATTTCTGTGTTTTGGTCTCTGATTCTTTTGTTTCTACCCCTTCTATTTTGGGACTCAGTTACTCTAGTTTCCAGGTTTACTTTCAGCCAGGACAGGGTTAGCAGAAAGAGAGGGCTGATTTTATCTCTTGCCTCCGCCATCCAATTAAAATCAGTTCTTGCGAAGCTCATTTGTAGTTTCTTAGGTGTGACTCAGAATCTCTGCTCCAGTGATCTCAAAACCTGGAGCCTTTGCAGTAAGTGGCTTCTCTGCTCTCTATCCCCTTATTTATGTGACTGTGTTTTATTCTTTATTTTCTATCTTGGTTTTTTGGTCTTGGTGCTTGGTTGTCTTGTTTTTCTCTCTAGCCTGAGGTTGGTTAAGGCTGTGGGAAAGATCAGTTCCCATTCCTGCCTGTCTTCCTGGATTCTAGGAGTACTCACTGAGCATTGGGGATGAGAGGTCTTGGAGGAGAAGGAAATGTACAGAAATTATGGAGAAAGTTGGTAGTAGTCACCTTATGGCCTCTCCTCTCTTCAGCTAATTGGTGTCTTCTCACTCTTAGGCAATGCTCTTACTTCGTGCAGAACATAGGGTTCACCAGAAATGCCCAGGCTCATCTTCTGACCACAGGTCACACATCTGCCTTTCTCTCTCACTTTCATCAGATGTGGATGGAGGGTGTTCCCTCCACCTCACATCAAAGGCCAATCTCTGTCTTTGCTTAGAATCCTATCCCAGTCCTCACTCTCAATTTCCTCCTCTGGTTTGTGTCTCCTTCACCTGAATTTCTAGCCTGACCTCTCTGTTGGATGTTAATATTCCTCCCCTCCCTCCCATGTGAAAACGAAGCCTAGCTCTTCTCAACTCTTCATTTCCCACATTACCTTCTGATTCCTTCTGTTGCCAAGCTTCCTGAAGGATTTGTCTATGCAGGTTAACTCCACTTCTTTAGTGGATAGGTTACTTCCTATTCCTTCTTGGCTGCATTAAGTTTTATTTTATCAAAATAATAAATGCTTGTGGTTTGCAAGGTCAACTAGCATTTGAGATCTCATGCCCCCCAATAGTAGTCCCCCCTCCTACTATCCTCATCCCTCTTCCCCCAGGCAACTATTTTAGATTTCTAACTACTTCTTCTAACATCTCTGCATTTCTAAGTAGGATGTGTTCACTGCTACCTTAAGATCACAATTATAGGGATTACCTATTGACTTTAGTACTTTTCACCACCATCTTTCCTTTCAATGTGGTCATAAATTTTAGTTAGATCAGTATTCGGTGGTTATATTATTACTTCTAGGTAAACATTATCACATATGAGTGTTATAGTTTGCTATCAAGTTTTCTGATTTTTTTATTTCTCTTTTATGATTCCTTATTTTACTTCTCTGGGGGACTTGCTGCTAGTTTTTCTTCCTCCTGCTAGTCTCTCTGTAGGCTCTTTCAGAAGGCTCCTAGCATCAGCTAAACTGCTAAGTCTTTATTCTTGATGTTTTGGAGACATTCTTCCTTGAGAAACCTGTTTCTCTTTCTGCCAGGGCTATTGGGGATTCTCAGTTCTCTGGCCAGAGAATTCGATTCCTGTTTTATGGAGTTCCCACCTTCTTCCCTTTTCATTTTGATGAAGCAGATCCTGAAGTAGTTTCACCAGCTTAAAGAAATGGCGCAACGGCTGACGGTGTGTTGGTGACAATGATCCAGTTCTTTTGTCATCTAGTCAAACTTCTCCAGCCTGGACTGGGGCCAAGTTGTAGAGAGGACTAAGGGTTTCAGGGAGGGACATGGAGAATCTGGTGGGTTTTCTTTCTCCTGGAGACAGAATGGTTCATGCATTCAGCTCCTCCCTTGTTTCTTAACTTTAGTGTTGAGAGGAATGAGGTCAAGTTTCTCCCTGATGAGCAGTTGCTCATGCCACTGACAGATGTTTCTGCCTCACAAAGCCTTAGCAAGGTCCTTCATCTCTTCTAGCTCCACATGCACTAGGCCTGTTAGGTATCAAAGGGTAGGTGCTGGGGTGGTCACACCTGTATTAAATACGAATACCACCAGTGGATTAGTAGGTTTTGGCCAAGAAGACCCAGGCTTGGCCTGTAGAGCTGTCTGTTTACTATCAAGGGTCTGTTCCAATTCTCCTCAGCACCTTGTTTGTTGGGCTTCTGTCCAGGGAGCTGAGTCATCCCTGTTTCACCTCCAGCTCCCCAAGTCTGAGCTGAGGTAAACAGGCTGGTCTGGAATCTTCTTGGCACGTTCTGGTGTTGCCTTCTCTTCTTTCCTGGATTAGCTTTGCTGATATTAGAGCTTTGTAGAGGACCCCTGAGTCTTCTCATGCAGGCCGAGGCTTTGTGGTAAGTAGTTTCTGCTCTCCCAGACTGGCCTATGACCTGTAGCCCATGTCCCTTGTATCTTAACATATTCCTAACATTTTCTGTCTCCTATTGATAATGTAGTCAGAAAGCTGATATTTGAATCTCAGTAGCCCTCACTGTTCCCAGATACTCTTGTGAGCATTCTCTGACATCATACCATGAGGTGGATTTCCCCGTTAGCCTTAGATAACAGGTATAATTCTGGATTCTAAAAGCTTTTTTGTTAATTGTTGCTTTCTCTTCTTTCAAAGACCTCTGCCCTGCCTACATTTTAGTTCCATATTTTAAACATTCCTAAAAATCCTACTCTTCTTTCCCTGATACTTGAGAATCTATAAGTCTTTCTAGTTTCTAGTAGTATTTAGCCTAAATTCTGTTTCTGGGTCTGCCTTCCATGTCTTTTGAGTTCCTCTGTCTCCTACTCAGTCCTAGACCACAGTGTAAATCCTGTCTCTTTGCTCAAAGGTTTACCTCTGGAAAACTCTGAAAGATCATTTCTCTCTGACTGCCAAATTTCTCCTCTGGAGTAATACCTGGGACAATTTCTGTGATAATCAAAAAGGATAATACATGTAAATTATTTGGCACAAATTAGGCACACAATAGTGCCCATTCCTCTTCTTATTATTTAGACTTGTCCCCTCGTCTGAATTGGAAGACCTCCAGCTTTGGACCCTGTGAGTGACCAAGTCCAGGAGGCTGATGTGTGAGGGCTGGTGGAATGATGGGTGGACACTCCTTACCTTCTTGCTGCCCCTCAGCCGTCCCAGCAAATGTGCACCATTTGAACATTCACACGGTCAGGAATAGGTTGACTTTTAAAACTTAAAAAATCTAAAAATCACTTTTTTTCTGAACCCATCTGTTCAAGGACCCACACAAGGCCTAATACAGAGTACATGTGAGAGAGAGGCAGGAGAGAGGCAGAGGCGGCGACTGGAAGAAAGGAGGGGAGAGGGAGAGACACAGGAGAAACATCTCCGCACACCTACCTGCCTTCCAGTAGACACGATCACACATACTGTCTGACCTAGAGGCAGGGGAGTAGATGGATTCCTCCTTCTAGCTCACTCACTCCCCTTTCTTGGAAATTTGCATGTATCACCTCTCTTCCGCGACTCTGCTGCACAGCTTGCCAAGCGCACAGGAAGTGAGGCCGTGAGGGGCCTTCAGGTGCTCTCCTCCAGTGGTGGACCTCTCCTCTCCACACCTTCTCCAGGTCGCTGGTCTGAACTTGACCTTCACCTCCCATCACCATGGCCTCAGCCCTGGCCCGCAACCCTCGGGAGGCATTGCTTTGGGCCTTGAGTGACCTTGAGGAGGACAATTTCAAGATATTAAAGTTCCACTTGCGGGATGTGACCCTGGCTGAGGGCCAGCCCCTCTTGGCCCGAGGGGAATTGGAGGGCCTGAGTCGGGTAGACCTGGCATCGCGACTGATTTTAAAGTGTGGAGAACAGGAGGCTGTGAGAGTGGTGCTCAAGGGCTTGAAGGCCATGAACTTGTTGGAACTCGTAGACCAGCTCAGCCACATTTGTCTGAATGGTGAGTGTGGTGGGGGAAAGGGAGGTCATGTGGTGCCGGAACTGCCCCTCCAGGGTACTTCCACAGACTCCCGTAGTCTGTAATTCATGCCTCCTTTCACCCTGCCCTCCGTCCTTGGGAATCCCCTGTGCCCCAGGGTCCCAGGTGGTCACCAGCTGAGGGCTCCCACAAATGCTGGGTGAAGCTCCTGAGTGGACATCAGGGATTTGTTTATTTGTCATATCTTATGACCATGATACCCTACCTCTTACCTCCCGTCGCTGTGCCAGAAAAGGAGAGGGAGTGAAGAAAGGGGCTTAGATGGGAGAGGCAGTGTTGGTGAAGGTTTTTCTACTAAGCAGAACAAATGACGTAGGTGTGGGGTCAGACCTGGGGTCAGAGGGCTAGGCTGCTCCTCACAGAGGACAGTTTTCTGTGCCCCTCTGTTCAAGAAGCTGGTGGACTGATGCCACCCCCGGAGAGTGAGGTGGGCATGTAGCCTAAATAGCGGCTTGTTCCTGATGGTGGGGTGCTAGGGGGAGGGAAGGATCGTTGGTACCTGTGTTCTCTCCCATAGGCTCCCTTCACTGCTGAGAACTCCTCTACTTTATAGAAATGGGAGGGAAGGGGGACCCAAAGTCGTGGCTCCATCTCAGAAACTGTTTTGCATTTAGCATCCGGTCCATTCTCCACTAAAATCATGCTCCGATTACTTTACCAACGGCAAGTTCCCTTCCCTTTCCTCTCTTTGCCCTCACCTCTTCCCATGGGGACATTTGCCATGAACGCTCACACATGCATGCGTGCATGCGCGCGCACACACACACATACACACACACTGTCACACAGACTTTTGGAGGTACATTATTGCTGATGCACATTGACATGACTTCCCTGCACAATACAGAAGCTTCCATCGGCACATTCCCATGAACACATGTGGAAACAGGCGTGCACTCAGACCCCACAAATGTTCACCCACAGAACACACTCAGATATGTACACACACACACACACACACATGCATACATACACGTACAGTAGTCCATCTCCTGTGAAACCAGAACTCTTGTCTTCCTGAAGAGCTGAGTTAGAGTTTAAAGGGTCCATTTCCCCTTTTTAGTTTCTGTTTCCTCATCTGGAACCTCTCTTGTCTGACTCAGATTACAGAGAAATATACCGAGAGCACGTGCGTGGCCTAGAGGAGAGCCAAGAGTGGGGAGTCAACTGTAGCTACAACCAACTGCTCCTGGTGGCCACACCCAGCTCAGGGGACCCAGGATCACCTCCCGGCCCAGACCTGGAGCAAGAGCTGGATTCTGTTACAGTGGAGGCTTTATTTGATCCGGGGGGGGGGGGAAGCCCTCCCCTGCCCCATCCTTAGTGGTGCTACAAGGCTCTGCTGGTACTGGAAAGACAACCCTGGTGAGAAAAATGGTGCTGGACTGGGCCACTGGTACCCTGTACCCAGGCCGGTTTGATTATGTTTTTTATGTGAGCTGCAGAGAAGTGGTCCTGCTGAAGGGGTGCAAACTGGAGCAGCTCCTCTCCTGGTGTTGTGGGGATAACCAAGCCCCTGTCACAGAGATTTTGAAACAGCCAGAGCGGCTCCTGTTCATCCTGGATGGCTTTGATGAGCTACAGAGGCCCTCTGGACAGCTGGGGAAGAGGGTGGGGAGTCCCATGGAGAATGTGCTGCGCCTTTTGATTAGGAGACGGTTGTTGCCCACATGCTCCCTTCTCGTTACCACTCGGCCCCCTGCTTTGGGGAGTCTGGAGCCCATGCTGGGTCAACGGCGCCATGTTCATGTTTTAGGTTTCTCTGAGGAGGAGAGGAGGCAGTATTTCAGCTTCTATTTTAAGGATGAAGAGCAAGCCAGACATGCCTTTGAATTTGTACAAGGAAATGATGACACAGCGTGTCAGGTTCCAGGCATCTGCTGGGTGGTCTGCTCCTGGCTGAAGGAGCAGATGGAAAGAGGCCAGGCAATCTCAGAGACACCCAGGAACAGCACTGACATCTTCACTGCCTACGTATCCACCTTCTTGCCCGCTGATGACAGTGGGGGCTGCTCTGAGCTTACCAGGCACAGGGTCCTGAGGGGTCTGTGCTCCTTGGCCACTGAGGGGATCGAGCATCAGAGGTTCCTATTTAAAGAGGATGAGCTCAGGAAGCACAATTTAGCCGGCTCCAGACTTGTTGCTTTCCTGAGCAGCAGCAATTACCAAGAGGAACTTGACATCAAGAAGTACTACAGCTTCCGCCACATTAGTTTCCAGGAATTTTTTCATGCAATGTCCTATCTGGTAAAGGAAGGCCAGAGTCAACTGGGGGAAGCATCCTCCAGAGAAGTGAAAAGACTGGTGGAAGCAAAGGAGCAGAAAAAGAATGAAGAGATGACCCTCAGTACGCAGTTTTTATTGGACACATTGAAAAAAGAGAGCTTCTTGACCTTGGAGCTTAAGTTCTGCTTTGAAGTTTCTCCCTCGATTTTGCAGGATCTTATGCATTTTAAAGAACAAATGGAATCTATAAAGCACAAGAGGAGTTGGGAATTTGAATTCTCCCTGTATAATACGAAAATAAAGAATCTTAAAAAAGTTGTTCAGTTGAATGACATCCAAGTCAAGTTGTCACATTCTAATGAAAGGAAATTACCTACCGGGAAGCTGTTTTCTGTCAAAACCAGATTGGATAAAGGACAGAAAGTGGAACAAAAATGCAATCCTGAGGGTGAATGCAGAGGGACAGAGGAAATAGACTCAGAAGTTAGGAGCAGCAGGATAGAAAGCAGGAAAAAGGGGGCAGTGGAGATGAAGGGTCAGAAGGATCATGGGATGGAGAAATAGGAGGATGGGGAAGGGCAGAGTGAAAAGATGGAGAAATGAGAGATGAGACTAAGGGGTAGCAGAAAGAGTGAAGGACAGAGAAACAAATAGAGAATTAGATTGCTGAGGGTCTGAAGGCTTGGCATAGCATCTGGGAAGAGGCCATGTGGACTGAGTCCTTAGGAACAATTGAGTCCTTAGGAACAATCACCTTTTACCATGGATAGCTGATTAGCACCCCTCCCTCAAGGGGCTGTTTATGACCTTCTATAGTGTGGAGTTCTCCTTCAGTAGCTCTCTTATATGTTAATGCCAGTGACCAAGGCTTTGATTCTGCATCTGATTCTTTTTAAAAATAAAATAAGCTACTTAAATAATAAAGTGTGAATTGTGTGCATTCTGTAAGACATGGGCAAATTTGGAGCATATCTGTGTCTGCACTTTAAGGGAAATATACTGTGGCATAATGGGATGTCTCTCTGGCTCTGTATTTGTGGTCAACTCCTGCTTAAGTAAAGAGCAGCCTTCTTGTTCTTTTTATAAACTTTGAAAATTTACATTTGTTGAACATGAGCCACTGCTTTTCACAGACCTCAACTTTGATCTTGGAAGCTCTACTGTGACTTAATTTAATACCAATAACATGTCACTGTCATCTGCTGCTGTGTCATTACTGACTTTTCTTTTTGGAAAGATTCATCTGTTCCATGAATTGACTAATAGTATCTTTTTCTGATTTGGGTTCCTCTGTATAAGAAAAGAAGGAGTAAGAGATTCTAGGTGGAGGTATGATCAACACCCCATGCTCATTTCATGGATAAGGAAACTAAGGTACAGTCAAGAGCTCCATTCATTTCTAGCATTCCCCAGAGAGATCTATTGGTTCCCACACCTCAGCTAATAGTGTTCTCAGAAGATCAACCTCTGAATGTCCCTGAATGTCTTGGAGAAGTTGGGAGTAATAAAACAGTGTTCAACTGCATCCTGAGCTTTTCTTGGTCTCAGAGAGGTCTCAAAGTCTCTGTGCAGGCACCAGTCCTATCCCCATCCTGGTGTTTGTTGCTGACCCCAGTGTGGCTGTGATGGGTCCCCCCATGCCCTACAGTGAGGCTACAGATGCTCCTCTTTTTTCTTTTATCACATTTTTATTGCTGTCAGGGCTTCCCACATGTGATTCCACATGTTTCGACTCCAGCAATCTGTCAGACATGCCCAGACATCTGACTCCAAGGGAACTCAGTGGTCAATTAATTTGAGACCCTACGACACTAATTATTACTATTTATTCTTCACACAGGAAATTTGGTGGCCTGACATTTGATAATTATATAATGACACATTGAATACATGGATCACGTGTAGATATAAAACATGTCTTATAAAACAGTGTGTGTGTGTGTTTGCATATACTTATTTAGAGAGCAGTTTGTTTTGGATTTCCAAAGCAGCAGATCAGCACCCATTGACCTAGGCTGTGTGGCCTTATAAAGGACTCAGATGTTCTCAGAAGATCAACCTCTGAATGTCCCTGAATGTCTTGGAGAAGTTGGGAGTAATAAAACAGTGCTCAACTACATCCTGAGCTTTTCTTGGAGCCAAGGGGGGCTTTTTTTTTTTTTAAAGAAACATGAATCTAACATCTAATTGGGGATTAGACATGTTGCAGTATTTCACTTAAGATTCATATTCATTTAAAATTAAAAATCAAATGACCCCAAACTTTCACTAAAAACAAACAAACAGGGCTGGGGTTGTTATTCAGTGGTAGAGCGCTTGCCTAGCATGTATGAAGCCCTGGGTTTGATCCTCAGCACTACATAAAAATAAATAAACAAAATAAAGGGATTGTGTTTATCTACAACTAAAAAAAATTTTAAACAAACAGCCATCTGATTTCTGGTTTGGGGTGTGACTGGCTGGTTCTTATAACAATGTCATCAGGGCTTACACTGTTTTGCCAGATTCGTGGGACCCCAATAGACCTCCAGGAGCCGAATCCCATGCAATCGCACAAGAGTCTTTATTGCAAGCTCGAGCCTGGACTCACAACTGTTCCCAACGCAGCGGTCCCAGGGAGTGAGTCCTGGTCCTTTGTTCAGTGAGATTTTATAGGTTTTGGGGGGGATACTCTATGCGTCACAACATCACACAGCAAATCATTCCATACTGTGGGAAAATCAAATAACAACTCTTAACATTGATTAGCACATTCAATGGCGGGAACAAATTGGGTAGGGGTGATTGGTTAGTACAATAGGGGGATTCGTTGGAACTGATTGGTTTAGGCCACGAGGGGTGTATGTGCTAAACTACATGGTTTCCCAACATGTTATCAACCACCATAAACTACTTGGGGGTCATCTGGCATTCCAGGTATTTTCCCTGTCTCATGCTGATTGGAGGCTGCTAGGCGGGTTGCTATGGGTCCTCACCTAGCCTAACTGAGTCAGGGACATCTGGCGCCTCAGACCTCTCCTGTTATTTACAGATAAACAGCTCAGCAGGGTGGGTATGTGCTTAGGAGTGCTCTGTGGGTTTTTCCAAGGACAAGGGTCACGCCCCCTTCCTTAGGACAGGCGTTGAGGTAGAAGCTGCTGTTATTTATTTATTTTTAAAAATGGAGTCACATTAGTTTCTCAACACTAGTCTCTCTGCTGTTGCTTTTATAGTTGCATTTAATCCTCATTCCAGACAGCCACTTTTATGCATCAGAGAAAATGGCATCTGAGCTCAGTTTAAACCATCCTTACAGCCAACAATTCCAAAGGAAGAGAATAGTCTTTACAATGGCTCTAGCAGGGAAGTTAGGGGAGGAGTCTGACCTGCCCCTGGGTAGGAGCCAAGCCTCAAACATTGTGGCCTGGAAGATGCACTTCCCTGACCAGCAAGAACTGGATCTCCTAGCTCAGGTTGCATGCATATCCTCTGGATAAATGGCCATAATCTGAGGGCTGAATGAGAAAGGATGGCTTATCAAAGGAAGGCATTCTGGGCAGTCAAAATACATGTCACATAGATACAAGTGTGGAAGGGATTGGGGTTCCCTGAGGTCTAGGCTGGGCAGAAGGGGTAAGAAGGATTCCTATGTATAGAAGTCTGGAAAATGGGTCAAACCAGGCTACTGAATGTGGTGGTAAAAAGGAGTAGTGATTCCTGGTGCAGAGAGGCTGGGCCCATCCATTCCTTGCTTAGACTCCCTTTGGGTGGTAGGGAGAAAGGTGGCCATGATCAAAAGGAAGAAACTCTGTCCTTAGGGAACAACTGTGGGACTCTCTTATGAAAAAATGGGATTCCAGAGTGAAAGAAGGTTTCCAAATGAAATATAATTAAATTTGAATTTCAGAGAAACAGTGAAAAAAACATATATATTTTAACAGGGGCATACTTAACAATAAAAATGATTTGTTGTTTATCTAGCTTTCAAAATCAAATGTATCTAGGCATCCTGTATTTCTATTTGCTCCATCTGGCAATCCCTAAGTGGAGGAGATTTAGTAGTAGAGTAGGCAGCAACTATGAGCCAGAGGAGTAAGACATCCATGGTTAGTCAGCTTTATGTTGCTGTGATCAAAATACCTGGCAGGGACAATTTAGAGAAGAAAAAAATCATTTTGGCTTATGGCTTCAGAGATTTAGTCTGTGGTGGGCTGACTCCATTGCTCTAGGCTCAGAGTGAGGTAGCACAGCATGGGGGAAGGATGTGGAGGAAGGAAGTTGCTCAGGACCTGGTGGCCAGAAGAGGGAGCAGAGAAGATGAACCTTTCCAAGGGCATGCCCCTAGTGACCCACCTCATTCCTCTATGTTTCACCTGCCTATAGTGACCATCCAGTAAGACCATTGAAACTAGGATGAAGGGATTAGGTTACAGGTCTCATCATCTAATCATTTTACCTCTGAATGTTTCTTCATTGACACAAGAGATTTGTAGGGACACCTCATATCTAAATCACACATGGTTCTTATTGTTCCCGAGAGCTTTTACCTCTCTATTCCCTGAAGGATGGAAAACAACAACCCCCAGGGAGAAAGGGAACAACAATCTCCAGGGAGAAAGGGGAACAACAACCCAAGAGAGAAAGAAGGACAATGGGTCTGGGGCAGTGGGGACAGGAGAAGGCAAACAATGGGCTCTGGACTTTCACCATTTCCCAGCAACAATGAGCTTTGAACTTTCACAACTGCTTCCCCTGACTGCCCAACTGATGCATTCTGCTATGATTCAAGTCTCCCTTAAACCCTATAAAAATCAGACCCCTCTTGTAACCAGTTGACATTTTCTCTCCTGAAAATGTGCCCCTCCAGGAGTTAATAAAGCATCAACGGTCCATCGAGGTCTGTCCCTGTGTCAGTTATTTTTGCTATCATTATAGTGTTGAAACCGGGTATGGGAGTAAGGGACCTTTATCCCTTCCTGTCCTAAGGAACCTCTTCCCTAACAGTCATGTTAAATGCCTGATGAGACCTGAGAAATAACCAGTGATCATCCAGCACTCCTATGATACTCTTAGTTTGGGGAAGCTCCTAGCCACTGCTTGGGCAGCTATGGCTGAATTCCCAGAATGACCACCTCTCTCTTCCCCCCAGCTTTTATAGGAGACCCTTCACACTCTCTGCAGTCCACTTTGACTAAACAGTGGCTGGCACATGACCTGAAACTGACCCCATTTTTGGGCTATGTTTTTACTGCCTTATTGCTATGTGAAGGGAGCAAGGATCTGTATTGGGTCCTTTATTGGATTTGGAGACATCCTCCTTCTAATCCTCTCCTTTCCAGTTCCCCCTGTACTTAGACCTCTTCCTTGCACTTAAAACCTCTGGATCAGATACTGCTTTTTGCCATTTTGTTTCTGCAGGCAACACCAGCCTTCCTATTCTTCAGAGAAGTAAGATCTCTTGCAGGCTCTCAAAGAGGCATCCTGCCTAAGACCTCTGCCTTTGGCTTGTCTGGACACAGGGGTCCCCGTACCACAGAGATTGTATCAGGGGACGCCTTCTCATTCTTTGGTGGAACTGCTCCAGTGATGATAGACTTCAAAGGATGCTTTGATCTCAACTGCCACCCTGATTAAATTTCTCCATCCTGGGAGCCCCCATTCCATGGGACTCCCCCTTAGGTTATTTCATAAATTATTTTAAGAACCTCTGCTTCATTAACTTTAGTACTTAGATCAGGCCACAGTATAAATTAGACCCCTAATTCCATAGTCCAAATTCAGAATTTGGGAACTTTGATCCAAAAATTTTCCAAAATTTAGACAATTTTCTCCACTGAAATGACAAATGGTCTGAGGTTTCCTACCTCCAAGCTTTCCCTTACCTTCACTCACAGTGCTCATTAAGCCATCCCTGCTCTGCTCTACAATTAATTCTCACTGACTCCCCATTCTATAAGCCCCCTAGATAAGGTTCCGACCCCCAGCTCTCTTCTTAATTTAAAGCCAAAAGTTGGGGTGGATTCCCCGTCACCCAGTTGTTGGGAATGTTGATCCTGACTTGCTTCAGTTTCTTTTCTGTGGGAGAAATTTGGTGTTGGACAGAGAAAGGTTTGGAACAACTGAAGGCAGCTGGCCAGGGCCACTCCCTGGTGCTACATGAAGATCTCGTGTCCTGAGTCTGACCCTGACAGCCCTCAGGGGTACCAAATATCAACTATCTGCCTTTTTTTCTGACCGCTTGTGCCCCAATTCTGTCCATACTGTCTGCCTCTTAAACAGGGACCCTTTATGAGAGATTTTCAAGATAGAGCTATTCTAACTTTAATATCAGATTCCTCTCATCTGGCAAGAAGAAGACCAGAAAATCTGTCTCACTTAATTAGAGTAAAACTACCCCTCATCTGTCCTAGTTCAGGAATATAAATTATTTATTTTCTCAAGTGAAGATATCCAGGGCACTAGCAGGCTTGCTTCCCACTTCAAATTAAGGAGCATATATGAAATCATGGTCCTGATAGTAGGAGAACCCCCAAGGATAAAGGGAACATGTAAGAAATGTTAAGGCACAACAAGCTGGCAAATGTCCTCCCTGAAATTAAAATAGTTATTCAAAGTTGAGAATAATTTTCTGCATTATCTATTATTAAGAGTCAGCTCAGATTACAGTCAGTTCAGATACTGGAAAAATGAGAGAGCTCTGAAATCCTTAGGTAAAGATTATCAAAGTAAAGAAAACGTGTATATGTGAGATCATTCCATCTTTTCTCCCTGTGCTGTAGTATTTAGGGAGCAACTCAGCTGACTCTTAATAATAGATAAGAACAAGGTCAATTTGATGAGATTGGTTTTGAACACCTAGAAAAATAGTTATAACCAAAATACAGCCATACCTGAACATTTCAAAGAAGAGACAATAGTTCTTTTAATGGAACTTAAGATGTACACTTGTGTCAGCTCCACAGCCCTGGTGCCTCCCAATTTCTGTAGCATTTTTTTTTCTTTGTGAGGCTTATATTTACCCCTGCCTACCAAAAATTGGACTGGCCTCTGTATCTTGATCTTCCTTACTCCTCAAATTGACATTTGACCTAAACAACCAAAGCCTCTCCACTCCAATAACAGCACACGCCAGATGTAGGAGAGTCCTCCAAGTTATTCTCTTACTATAAAAAGTTATCAAAACAGGTTATGAAGACATCCAACAGGTTTCTGACTTAGTACTGATTTTACGAAATCAGTTGGACTCCCTGACATCTGTCATCCTGCAAAACTGTTTGAGGAGGAATTCTGTTTCTATGTAAACCAATCAGGAATGGTAAGAGACAAGATTATATGGCTCCAGGACCACCTGGAACAGTGGAGATGAGAACTAGCTGATTCTGATAGTCCTGAGGGAGATTCTTTTGCAGTGATAGGCATCCCAGGTCCTAAAACTATGGGTCAAGGTAGGCATGTGTTGACCATGAAAATACTTGTGTTTGGATTCTAGGTCATAATATTGAACATTATCATGGAAGAGGAGAGGATGGGAAAAGTGAAACAGCTGTTACTGGATTTAGTGGGAATCTGGTTTCTCAGACAAAAATGTCCATGCCTTGAACCTGGAAGACACAACTCATGCTATGGGGGCAGGTCAAGAAAACAACAGAGATGACTGAAGGGCAGTTAAGAAAAATGGGTCAGCCCATTAATCCTACTATGGGGCTTGATCCTTTTCATAATGCTTCTTTGGATGTGTTAAAATTACAGGTCCTGGCCATGGCTAATGCAAAAGCACCTACTTTTTTTTTCCCTTTGGTAATTGGATTCAGGGGCACTCGACCACTGAGCCACATCACCAGCCCTATTTGTATTTTATTTAGAGACAGGGTCTCACTGCACTGAGTTGGTCGCTGTTGCTGAGGCTGGCTTTGAATTCATGATCCTCCTTCCTCAGCCTCCTAAACTGCTGAAATTACACCACACTTGGCTGCAAAAACACCTATTTTGATAATAAAATGGTTTCGGGGAAGTTTGGCTAAAGGGATTTTTTCCCTTACACATTTTAAATACTTTTCTATACATGCAGCTGGGGTACTAGGTGTAACTGTACTGTTAATTTTATTTCTTTTCTTGTTTTACATAGTCTGTTAAGCAGGATGGTGAGGTTTAAACCACCAGGAAAATATGGTTCCTAAATTAATTATGCTTGCTATGCTTCAAAATACCTAACCTCCTGAGATCATAGAGAGTGCAACCTGAATCTGAGTGGGGCATAATGACTCTTGATTACTTGCTATGTTCTTTAGGTGTATGTTTCCTGGCATTTTAGGAGAACATATCCTGTTTTGTCACTGGGAAAAATGTTTCCCTCACACTAGCAAGCCAGTTAATCTTAATCTTTCTCATAATAACCTTCCTCCTCTGTATTCTTAATTTTATGCAGAAACAGCTTCTTAGTAAGCTGAACTGTTGAGCTCAAACAGCTTCCCAGGAACACATCAAAGCCATTCTCCTCCTGCGCTCACAATCTGTCTCCCTGAAACCACAAAAAGGGGACTTTGCCTCCAATGACTTTGAGTCTCCTCCCACATACACCCATCCTCAGCCTTAGTCCCTGGATCTCCATATTCTCTCCTAGAACTCTGAAGGCGGCGGGGGGTGGGGGGGGTCCCTCTACATCACCCCTTTCAGCAGGAAGCAGATGGACAGGATATCTATGCCCCTATTCATTATCCCTTTTCAGAGTCTGGAATAAAGATGTTACTTTTCCCCAACATGAATTAAAGATGGCTAAAATATGTAAGGCTGAAAATACCACATTCTCTGGGAATGTGGATAAACAGGAAGTCTAATTACTGGTGGGAAGGAAAAATAACGGAACCACTTTCAAAGACAGTTTGGCAGTTTCTTATAAAGCCAAATGTAATCTTACCATATATGTGACCTAGCAAACATGCCTCTAGATATTTACACAAATGAATTGGAAACATGTTCAAATAAAAGTTGCATACAAACATTTGTAGCAGTTTTATTCTTAATTGGAAGCAACCAAAATGTCCTTCAATAGGTGAATGAATAGACACAATGTGGTATATCAGGGCAATGGGATATTATCCAGTGAGTAAAAGAAATGAGCTATTTAGGCATAAAAAGACATGGTGGGGCCTTAAATGCAATTATTAAGTAAAGAAGCCATTCTGGAAGCCAATATATGGTATAATTCCAGATATATGACATGAAAAAGTCAAACTCTGGAGACAGTAGAAACATCAGTGGTTGCCAGAGATTTTCAGGGAGTGGGCATTGATGACGAGGTGACAATCCAGGCACTTTGAGAGCAGTGAAACTATTCTCTATGATACTAAAATGATAGATACATCACATCACACATTTGTCAAAACCCATAGAACTGTACAATTAAATGTGTACCCTAATGTAAAGTGAGGACTTTAGTTAATAATAGTATATGGATATTCGTTCATCAATCTTAAACAGCCATGCCACACTAATGCAAGATACATGTAACAGGGGAATCCATGCAGAAATGATGATAGTGGAGAAGGTATATGGGAACTTTCTGCACATTCTTTTTAAAAAATACAGCTTTACTGAGGTGCTGGGTTGCTGGCAACTAAAACACTCAGGGGTCACTCCAGGGGAACTGGGCCAACTGGGCCACGTGAAATAACCACACAAGAGACAGAAATACTTTTTTCTTTGAGCTCAAACAGCTTCCCAGGAACACATCAAAGCTGTGACGGCTCCTCTGACCTTAAGGGTCCGCAGAAAGAGAGAGAGAGAGCAAGTGGGGACCCCTTTTATTTAGGAGAAGCTATTCAAATGAGGGAAGGGGTCAGGTTTCAAGGGGCTGAGTCTAGCTTCATGATGTCTGCTATCAGCAGGTTGACTGACATCTAGGAAGGCCACACCCAAGGGCACAGTAGAGAAGGGGACACACAAAAGGCATTTCCATAGAACATTCTATACCAAACAGGGTAAGAGGTAATATTACAAAGAAACAGGTGAGCATAGCTCCACCCATGGGGATGTAGGAAGGCACGCTCATGCATGAGACACAGAGGCTGGAACCCTAGAAGATCCAGCTATCCAGCAGTGTGACTGCCGCTGGATGCCACACAGCTCAGCAGGAGAGATGGACCCAGTCACGTGCTACTCAGTCTCCCACACTGAGGCACAGCTGGTATACAATAAACTGTACATGAACACATTGGTGAATTTGGACATATACACACTTGTGAAGCCATCACCGAAAGCAGGTAAGAGATATATGCAGTATTACTAAAAGTTTCCTTTTGTCCCTTTTTTCTTCTCTTTTGGTGGTGAGAACACTCAACATGAACTTACCTTTCATCTCATCCACATCCCAGCTGTGCTGGGGCAGTGAGATAAGTTGCAGAGGGAACAGCATGGGTCTGCTTTTAATTTAAATTAGATCATTTAAATTATGTGCTATTCTTTTCTATCAATCTATTTGTATACTGTTGTAGGCAAATATCTATTTTTATTTTTAAGAACCCTCCATGCTGTTTCCCATAGTGGCTGTAATAATTCACACACACCCAACAACGTACAAGTGTTCCTTTTTCTCCACATCCTCACCGACAATTGTCTGGATACTTTTTAAACAGTGGCCATTCTAATAGGTGTGAGGTGATTGGTATCTCATTGTGGTTTTGAGTCACACTTCCCTGATGATATTGATCAACACTGTTTTGTATATCTGTTAGCCACCTTGTGTTCTTTGGGAAAGTGTCTATTTAGCTCTCTGACCATTTTAAAATCAAGTTATTTGTTTTTTGCTATTGACTTATGTGAATTCCTTGAATATTTTTGATGTTAATCCCTTCTCAGATATATGGTGTGCAAGGATTTTCTCCCAATCAATAGGCTGCCTCATTGGTTGGTTCATTTCATTGTGGTGTAGATGCTTTTCAGTTTTATGAAATTTCACTTGTCAACTTTTAAACTTATGTTGCTTAAGGTTTTGATTCAATATAAAAAGTCATTGCAACTATTAATGTCAAGGAGATTTCCCCATTTTCTTCTAGGAGTTTTATGTTTGCAGATTTTTACATTCAAGTCTCATATCCATTTTTTTTGTTGATTTTTGTGTATGATGTAAGATAGGGGACCTATTTCATTTTCTTGTTTTCCCATCACCCTTCATTGAAGAGACAAACTTCCCTAATATGCATTCTTGGTGCTCTTGATTACTGCTTTTAAAATCCAAATAGAATTGGATCATTTAAATTTTCATGACAGGAAATAATTTCATATGACACAGGAGAGGAAGATATTTAAAATGGTTTTAAATTGCACATTCTAATCTATTTTGATAAATTCCTTCTTCATCTTCTCTCTTACTTTTCACCTTATCTACTGATGCTCTCTGACCACTTAAATGCTCATCAGAGCTTGCTAAGAAAAGGCTTTAGCATATAAATTTAGCATCCCTCTTACACTCAATTCTTGTTGCTTGGTATGGGTGTCAGTTTGAACATCTACCACACTCTAGTAAAATCTTGGGAGATTTATCTATAGACTGCTCTGGAATTGCACTAGAAATTTTCTATATCCGTTTGTGTCACAGTCATTACTGAACAATACTTTTTTTCTGAACAAGTTAGAATTTCCTTTTCATTTTTTCCTGTATTTCTTTTATTGGTGCATTATAATTATACATAATAGTAGGATTTGTTATTAAATATTTGTATAATGCACAGGATATAACAATATAACTTGCTCAATATCATTCCCCAGTGTTTCCCCTTTCCTTCCCCCTGGTCCCTTTCCTGTACTCTACTGGTCTCCTTTCTATTTTCATTCGATCTCCACCACCCACCTTTCTTTTTCCTTTATTTAACTTCCACATATGAGAGAAATATATACCCCTTGACTTTCTGAGTTCAGCTTATTTCACTTAACATAGTGCTCTCAATTTGCATCCATTTTCCTGCAAATTACATAACTTTATGCTTCTTTATGGCTTAATAAAACTTTATATTTTCTTTATCCATTCATCCATTGGTGGACGCTTAGGCTGGTTCTATAGTTTGGCTATTATGAATTGTGCTATAAACGTGGGTATCTGGGTATCCTCTTTTTTTTTTTTAGATCATTGACACAAATGCACCGCCCCCCCCCACATGCATTGCCGCTTTGCTGCCTGCTGATGGGACTAACTCCTGATGCTTTCCTTCTTTGCTTACAAGAGACTCATAAGGAAGATGATAATTTCTCTGTGTTACTCTTACTATTGACCACTTCAAGAGTCCCAATGGAATTTCTTACTATGAAAGAAGGGGACTGGAACATCTCTACATTGCTCATAAAAAATGCCTTCTACCGTCATATTTTCAGCATGCTCAATGAAGGTCAACTCAAAAAAGACTTCTTCATTCGTGGAGTATATAATTATTTCCCTTTGTCTTTGTTTAAGATGCTTCCCCATCACTCCAAAGGGTTGAAAAGCCTTTGAAGTGATTTTTTTACAGACTTCCTTGTCCCTGTCTCTAGTTATTCTTCACCTTCTCTTTTGCCAGCATTTGAACCCCTCTCTTCTTAACCTACTACATTCATATCTTCCACATACAATTCTTCTTCTGCAAATTTATTATTTCACTGGATCCATTTCATCCTATTTCTACTTCTGTTACCAGTGTTAAGTGCAAGAGTATCCAGGGTTGAGGTTTTTGTGGTCCTGAGCAAAGAACTGAATGAGACTCAAGAGGTTGGCAGACAGACTGAGGTTTATTGAAAGTGAAAGAAAACACAAGGAGAACAGTGAGCCGAGCTGCCTTGTCTACATGGTGGAGCTCATTTTTTACTGAGCTGTGCTAGATCTCCTCTTTTAGGTGGATCTGGGACTGATTAGCACCTTGGTCGACAACTGAATTTGACATGTTTTCTTTTCTACTGCCCCTGGATAAATTTCTTTTTCCCCTGGAAAATACACAGAGGGGAATCAAAAACAATGCTAAATGATATGTTAATTAGCAACAAGTTAACTTAGGTCAGCCCCTCAAGGTAGTGTCTGGGGTCTTTGCTTTTAGGGGCTTAAATTCCCCTTGTGGACCGTTAACTTCCTCTCTTAAACTGCAAGAGGACTCAGTTTCCCTCACAGAAAGAATCTCAAGGCAGTGTGTTAGATGGGACTGAGGACCTCTAGGTGGAGCTGAGAGCCCTAAGGGGTATTCTTTTTCTATTCCTTCCCCAGGCCCTATCTCCTACCTAACATTTCTGATCAATTCTCTCTTGAAAAAACTACTAATGTGGATTTATAGGTCCTCAGCTTTTATCTTATCTTCCTGCATTCATACAATAATTTAAAGTATACAATGCACTTTCTCTTTGCATAGGTCATTAATGTGTTGAGTCACTATCTTTCATTGACCTCCTTCTTCTATGAATAGTACTTTCATTTCTCTTGGGGGTGTTTTTTCATTAAATATTTTCAGCTACAACTAGTTGGAAATGATGCCACACTCAGTTATGGGGTAGAAGTTATGTAAATGACAAATTAGGCAGTATGTCCTACCCCATTAACAGTCACAGTGTCTGGTTCATGGATGAGCACATAATCCCAACATAGTGAAGAATAGGAATATTTGGATTAGTTTTTGTAAATGAAAACCCTTTTCCTTCAGGATGAATTGTACATTTTCCACTGGACATGGTTAAAGAGGATGTATCCATAAGTTTTGTTGACAGCCTTGTTGCCACTAGGAGAAATCTTTGGAATGGAACCCACTCTAGGAAAGCAAAGATTAGAAATAGAGAAAAGGAACTCAGGTCCTGGCCACATTACCTGAGCTTTGGATAAAGCCACACCTGCAGACTGTTTATACCTACACTTTGCTGAGATTGAGCCAATGGTCTCATTGATTGATTGAGTGGGTTGTGACTGAATCCTGAGTACCCTGGTTCTTATATAGACCTATGAGGTTAATAACATTATCTTTATTTTACTTCCCTCCCCCACCAAATAGAGCCAGAGAAGTTATATTAATTGCTCACAATCATAAAGCTAGCCCTGATGTTTTAACTTCAAGTTAAAAAGCTCCACCTATAAAAAAAATCTCTGAAAGGACCGCCCCCCCCCCCGCCAATTTTGTTCCATACATATTCTTACCAGAAATTATAAAAATTTTGATGATGATGACACCTAGGTTTTTCACAAAGTAACTTCAGTTTACTGGACTTAACACATTTGGTATCATTGAATAAGCTGTCCAACCAACCAATCAGATCCTCTGTCTAGATCACCATGTCCTTGCTCCCACCCACAGCCCTTCCTCCCTTTTCCCTTCTCCATGGTGCCTATTTACTAACGTTCATTCAATCACTAGTTTCATTTTCTTAATGAGGGAAGTCATAATGAAATTGGGTTTCTTGTGTGAAGACATGTTTATTATTCCCTATAGAAACCTGGAGGAGTGGTTTCCATGTTTGTGCAGCCCAAGCAAGCTTCCTTAACCACATAAAGGAAAGTCTGTATAAATTAAGTATAACATTCTCCAGGGAAAGTTTTTCCCAGGGCATACAATTCAGTGCCATGTAGTGTTAAAACATCAATGCAAAAAATCACTAAATTGCATTTATGATAGTATTTCTAAACTAAAGAGGTAAAACATTTGGTTAAATGGGATGAAATCATGAAAAATCAATAGGTAAGGAACCAAGATTCTGCTTGTTTACCTTTAGTGGGTTTACCATTTATAGATCCTCTTACTGATAATTGGAGTTACTTATCAAGTGATAACTCAATGTTCAGGTAAGAAGGTCAATTGCTCTACCTTTCATATTCACATAAAAGTTTGGATAATAATTAGAGCTGTAGGATAGTTTGCTTGCACAAATCATCAATTCATAGTGGAATATAACTCGTCCACTCAGGACGAGAGTGGTAAGACACAAGGAAAATCATGTAGAAAGATAAATCCTAGAGGAGGGAGTTATTTGCCCAAGATTATAAAGAAAGTTGATGCTAGAGCCCATGGAACATGTCATTGAATTAGCTAAATTAACATTTCCTTCATGGTAAAGGAAAAAGATGGAGCATTTAGGTTCAGTTTTTTTTTTAAATCACTCTTGAAGACATTAATTTAGATTTGTTTCATAATTTCACCTTATCAGTCCCCTAAATAATGGTATATTATAGTAGGATGCTCTAAATTTTCTTATTTTACAAACTTATTTACTTTTATATGTGTGAAATTAAATGTATCCTTTTGTCTATTAGAAATCAGACTTAAAGGTTGTTTTCCTACAGAGTTTATTTTGCTTATTTTAGGAAATTATTTGACATCCCAACTATATTATTACAGACATTTGATTTTAATGTATCATCATGGTTGTACTCAATAAATAAATCTGTTTTTTACTCTGTTAATGTCCTAACAATCTACACTTAAGACATTTTGTGTCTTCAGCTGATTGGTCCCTGGCTTCTTATATCCCACACTGTATTTCTTCAGGGTTTCAAAGCCTCACAAAAAGGTCAGTAGGCTTCCATGATATCATGAAATACCTTCTACTTAAGTGGCCAGTCTTCCTTCCTATACCTTTCTTCTCTACCTACTGGCTCTTCTTTTATGGTTTAGACCTGGAATCTCTCCTCTAAAGCTCATGTTGAAAGCCTGGTCCCCAAGGCAGCAAGATTCAGAGGTGTGGCTTTTAGGCAGTGATCAAATCGTGGGGCTCTGACCTCATCAGTAGATTAGTCCATTTGGTGGATTAATTCTTGATAGCTCAATAGACCACTGGAGGTGAGACCTCATTAGAGGAAGCAGGTCTCTGAGGGGTGTACCCTGGAAAGATTTATCTTCTCCTCAGCCCCTTCCTCTCTTTCTGCATCCTGGCTGCCAAGAGCTGAGCTGCTTTTCTCTATCATGTCCTTCTGCCAAGATGTTTCTGCCTTAAAGGTGGCAAATCATGGACTGAATCCTCTGAAATTGTGAGCCAAGATAACTCTTTCCTCCTCTAAGTTGTTCTTGTCAGTTATTTTGGTCACAGTGATGGAAAGTTAACTCACCTTCTCTCCATGATAACCTGTGATGATGATTATTTGCCTTTGTCTTCCATTCAGAATTAATTTTTCCTCATTTAAATTTCTAAAACAGTTATTATCACTCTGGTTTCCCTTAAATGCCAGCCTGAGAAGTGGACATTTAACTCTACCGATCAGGGGAGACCTGAAGTTTCCAGGAAGGAGAGTGAGATTATTTTGATGGGGCTATGAGGTACGGATTGTAGGAGAAGGTACAAAACATAGAAAGTCAGTTGGGGCTTCCTTAAAAGATGGGAGGAAGGGAAGGGAAAGGGAGGGAGACAGGGAGATTGGGCTTGACTTGCTGAGGCCCTGTGGGTGAAGAGAAGGCTGGGGACAGGAAGAGTTGATCTGGATGATAGGAAGAATGGAGAGCTTTATTGAGAAAGGCACTCTGGTTTTTCTTTTATGCATGCTGGGGATCAAACCTCATGCATGCTAGGATAATGCTCTACCATCTTCAACCCCCAGAGGGGGGCTCTGGAAGAGCAGTAGATTGGGAGAATAATGGTGAGCTCAGTGTGGGAATGACTGGTTCAAAAATGACTCAGGCATTATGTTTGCCTCCTAAGTGCCCATTCACTGCCATTCCATCCTCCCTTCAGCCTGACCCCTGTTTAAATGCAGCAGAGACCCTGAAGCCTGCATATTTTTTAAAGCAACAAATCAGAAATACTCATATTAGAACCAGAAAGCCTGTTTAGGGTTATTTGGCTGCTTCCAGTCAGGCAGATAGGAAACCTGCCTGAGGGAGAGGGAGAGACTCATCTTGGAGGTCATGGCAAAGACAGAACTGGCTCTCAACTCAGTAGAATTTCCAAGCACACAAAAGCCCTCAAACATCTATAGAATCTGGTATTACAAGTAAGCTCTTTTTATTATGCCTTTGATTTCTTTCAGGTATTATGTTCCTCAAAGCTAGAGTGTGGGTTTTCCAAATTTTAATATTTATTTCTCCATGCATTCAATAAATATTGGCTTAGCCTCTATTTATGTCATCTACTACCTGGTCTAGGCATTGTGAATGCAGCAAGGATTAGAAGGAAGTTCTCATCCTCCTAGAGCTTACTTCATTCTAGAAGGAGGATTTAGATACTAACATAAAAACCCAAATAAATATGTTTTATTTCAGTTGCTGGTGAGTGTTATGGTGAAAAAATAAACCAGGGAGATGAGAATTAAGAGCAGCTATTGCATACAGTGTGGTCATGGAAGGCCTCACTATTCAGTTTATGGCACAAGTTTATATGTAAGTGTACAGAGGCCCTCTGCAGTAGATGCTAAATCAGTGTTCATTGAGTAGGTAATGATTAATGAGCTTCCTAATATATGGGGGGGGGGCTGTGGAGAGGGGAAGGAAGAGAGAGAAGGAAAGAGAGGGATTAAACCACAGGATCAGAATGATCTTAATGATTTTCTGTAGCTCTAAAAGTCACCTCACCTTATGACATAATTATTGATAGGCTATAGAGAACAGACCTCTAAACTTTCTCACTGAGGCAAATTTCAATATTATTAGCCAAGTCCAGACTGACTAAAAATCAATATCCTTAAAGCCATTTTACTTATGTTCACCTAAGAAAAATGAATCTTCAATTCAACTCCTTTTGAACATTTTTATATCTGGGTATATTATTTTTATTTTTCATGTTTAATAAGATAATATAAATGCCTTTGAACTTTGGTATTTATAATAAATATTGACCAAAAAAGTGTTCAAAATTGGGATTATCATTAATTTTATTTTTTCTGCATTTATTGCTATTTGTATAATTTTAAATTTTATTTCAAAATGCACATATGATGATAAAATTAAAAAAACACAGATGCATACATTAATGTACTGGACAATGGATTCTAAATAACACAACATTCATACATGCTTTAAGAATAGATTTAATTTTTTGCTACAAAGCAAAAAAGTTGCCAGAGAATATCTGCTATTATTCTGTACATTTTAAATAAGATTTCCAAGCTAAAATTCTTCACTTCTTATTTTAAAGATTCACTGTTATGAGTTTTTGACCATTCTTCAAAACTGCCAACCTGATGTTCTCTCAAAATGTGTGTGTCATTATATCTTCTGACACAAAGAACAGACTTGATTTCTCAACATCTGGACTGTGATGTCAATTTTCATTTACTATGTCTGCAAAAACAATATAGGGCTCTAGCAGTACAATGAGAAGACAAAATCAAAGCTCTGTGGTTGAATTCATCCTCTTGGGCTTTTGTAACTTTCCTGAACTCCAAAAGCAGATCTTTGGGGTTTTCTTGGTTATTTATCTGGTGACCCTGATGAGAAATGTCATCATCATAGCTGCTATCTTTCTGGACCAGACCCTCTACATCCCCATGTACCTGTTCCTGCAGAATTTGTCTGTGGTGGAAGTGAGATTCAGTTCAGCCATCATGCCTGAAATGCTGGTGGTCCTGACTACTGAGAGAACTATAATTTCTTTTGTGGCCTGTTTTGCACAGATATATTTCATTCTATTTTTTGGTGTGACCAAATGTTTACTGCTGGGGGCAATGGCTTATGACAGATTTGCTGCCATCCTTGGACCTACCCCATGATTATGAACAAAAGGGTGTTTATGAAATTAGCAATGTTCTCATGGGTATCAGGGATCATGGTGGCTACTGTGCAGACCACATGGGTATTCAGTTTTTCCTTTTGTGGCCCCAATGAAATCAATCATCTGTTCTGTGAGACTCCTCCAGTGCTGGAACTGGTATGTGAAGATACCTTCTTGTTTGAAATCTATGCTTTCACAGGCACCATTTTGATTGTTTTGGTTCCTTTCTTGTTGATACTCTTGTCTTATCTTCGAATTTTTTTTGCCATCCTGAAGATGCCATCAACAACTGGGAGACCAAAGGCCTTTTCCACCTGTGCCTCTCATGTCACATCAGTCATGAGAGGCACAGCCAGTATGACTTATTTACAGCCCAAATCCAGCTACTCACCAGCAACCAACAAACTGATGTCATTGGTTTACACGTTGCTCACACCCCTGCTGAATCCACTAATCTACAGCCTGCGAAACCATGAGATGAAAAGGGCTTTGGTGAAGTTATGGCGGAGAGCACACAGTCTGACTTGTTGAGAAGCCATGTGAGATTTTCTCATTCCCCAAGTGAACTCTATTTGAATTTAATAAATGATAAAACAGATTCCATTTCTTGATATTTGTGTGTTCACACTGTTGAATTTGTTGAGTTTGAAAATATATCAAGAGATCCTTCTCTTTTAATACTGTAGTCTTGTCATTTGTTCTTAAAAGATACATAAGTTTCCACAACACATGATACAACAGTCTATTCATGCCTTTCTCTATTATGGGCATCGAGGTTACTATCAGAGTATTGTGATTAAGATGATGCTTTAATAAATATCTAGTTTAATAGGTTTCTATGTATTGATGCTTTTATTTCTGTGTGATGGACTGATAGGATGAGTAGTTTGGTGCTTATATATTTTAATAGCTATTATTTTAGGAGTACTAGGAAATGTAATAGGTTACTTTTCAAAATGATTGTCACTACTTCAGTTTCACTTGAGGGCCTACTGAGCCTCACAGAGCTTCAAGAGACCAACATGGTGATGTGATTTTTATTTCTGGAGTCAAAATTGGTTGCAGAAAAGACTAAAAATATGTTTATTTTGGGGGGTTCAAACTATATTTCTCTTGGTGCTTTTATGAATTTTTGTGTAATGTTGTTGATTAGAGAACTACATGGGAAGTTTCCTGAGTTCTCACCTGCCAGTGTTGGTATCATTTTCACTTACATACTGTTTTAGAGACTTTCTTTGTATTACCATTTCAATTGCCCTCAGATATTTTGTTTATAACAAAAAATAATTCTTTTTTGTGTGTTTTATTGTGGGAAACAAATGTAATTGATTAATTGTGGCCCTTGTATTACATCACTAATTTTGTGACATATTCAGAATGCATAATTTCAAGGTTACAAAATTTGCAACATTTCATGCTTGCTTTCTGTTTCAATGTTGCTCTTAGAGAGTAGAGAGGGACCAGTTTATCAACTTTGTTATCAAATCAGCTGTACTGCCCTTAATTTCTGCTTTAGGGATAGCAACAAAGGAGTAAAACACAATTCTTTTTCATGCTCTGACTCAGTTATGGGAAAAACCATCTTTATTTACAAGTATTTCTGCCCAAAATTAAAAGTGGAGGTATAACATGAACTGGATTTTCACTAAAAGCAATTTCATCAGAAAGTTGAAACCAGTTTGAGTAATATTTGAATGTTGTATATTCCTTCCATCACAGACTTCAGTAAGCATTATTATCCAATTCGGTTTTTGGATTCTGTCCATTGGTATCCTGAAATTTTCTCATTGCTTTTAAAGACATCAATGAAATGAGTCTATTAAGAAATAAAAAAATTTTTTGAAAGCTAAAAAGCCAAGAACAATGTACAACTTAAAATACACATCTTGGGCTGGGTGTAGCTCAATTGTAGAGCATTTGCCTGGCATGTGTGAGGCCCTGACTTTGATCACTAGCACTGTAAAACAAAGCACTAGCACTGTACCAAGCCCACAGTCCCTGATCCTCATGTATACATTGGGAGAATAATAACAATGTTTTCCTTTTACATAGAAAGTAATAGAAGGCAGAGAAATTCAGTGATGTGCTCCAAGTCCTATAAACCAGTCCAGATCTTTTTACTCTAGTCAAGAAGCTCTATGCATGAAATCAACTGTAATGATGCCTTCTCTCAAAAATATCAGTGGCTCTATATTTCTTCTGGAAAATATGCAAGTTCGGGGCTCAGGAGCATCCAGACTTAAATCTCAGAGGCTTCAATCTTCTTGCCTTTACTTAATTCCCACCATTGCCCAAACTGTGCATTCTGTCCAGTTGAATTCTTCATCTGCCCCCTGCCTTTGCTCACACCTCCCCTGACTCCTCTCTTCTTTCCCTGTTTACAACATTCATTCACCCTCTGATTTCACAAAACTCCTACTGGGAGAAGTCACATTGGAGTTGAGTCTCATGTGTACAAGACCTTCAATCCCTGTGGACACATGGAGGGCTGGCACTCCATGTGTGTTCTCTTGAGCTTTCTTCCCTGAAGGACCAGGACTGAATTCTTCAATTCTCTGTAGCTCTTATACAAAATATGAGAAGGTCTGTAGGAAGCATTCCAAGTTCTCTCTGGAGGGATTCTCTGGGGCACATGATTCTACGTCATAGGAGGTTAAAAATCAGTGCAGTGAATCACTGAATTGCATATATGGACAAGTGTGTCTTTTGATCAGTGGTGAGAGTGCTGTTAAAGTAGCAGGCAACTGAGAGTCAGAGTCAATGGGTAAGGCAGTGCAGCTCCTTCTTGTGTGCCTGTTAAAGTTTTTTTTTTTTTTTTTGCTGAGGGTTGGTGACGCTGTTGAAGACATGCCTCAGGGATCAGTAGGCACAGCTGAAACATTTGAATCAGAAGATTTTTTTTGGTTTGATGCTTGTCTGTTTCTTTTTTGTTTGTTTTCAGAGAAAACTGCAGACCATAGTACATGCTTAAGGACTTTGCATGCACTAATCATGAAATTCTAGGGAACTTTGTCAGTAAGTCCCACACTAACTGTATATGATTGGCAGGCTGAAACCTAAGGAAAGAAGCAAACTGCTTAAGTCCTACTTGTTAGTCTTTTAATATATGAGAAAAGAGGGAACATTTATGATCAATTGTTCTTTACCACTATTCATAGTTTTCTTCTTATTGTTGTTTTTGGTGTTATTTATTTTTTTAAATATATATATATAAATCAGAACATGTTAATTATACATACTTATAATGTAGTGTGACATTTTAAAACATGTATACAGGTATGCAATGATCATATCAGAGTAAGTGGCACTTCTATCACTTAAAATACCTATTAGAAAAAAAAAAAAACAACAAACCAAGCCAAAACAAAAATCCACTTTTTTTTTTTTTCTTTGTGTGTGTGTGTAAGATTCTAAATAATTTCTGCTAGGTATTTTGAGTTGTGCAATTAGTTACTGTCAACCAGTAACTACTTAAAAAAAAGATAATTTTATTATGTTATGTGCTTTTAATCAGTTCTATAAAAGTTTCCTAAGATTTTATAATAATCTAAATTATATAAATTTCAAAACCTGTCCATTTTTCTAATATTTGGAATTGAATACATGTTGTACATTTTTTTTTGCTACTAGAAATGTCTTGAATATTTTGTACTGTAGAGTGTACTTTACTAAATTTAGGAGGATTTTTCATATCAAAAATATGTAAATAACTTGAATTGAATACATGACTATGGTCCAACTCAGGAATAAAGCAATTTGCCTTCTGCTGTTGCTAATGCCCTTACAGATCTGCACTGAAGACATCATATACCTTCATCTGGCTGGGATTCTGGCTTCCTCGGCTCTCTCTTATATTTCCTCTGGTTTTCAGAACATCATAGAAGAAACAGTGTCTCCGCTCTAGCCCTATTGTCATCGAGGACCTCGGACTTAAGCAAGAGCATCCTGTGCTGTGCCTCCCTCCTCCCACCCACTGGCCCTTCCACCCACAGCATCCTGTGAATATGGTTGTCCCCATCTCCCATCACATGTAATCTTTCCCTGATTTAAATTGTCTAAAGCACTTATTTTTACTTGCCAGTTGTTTCCCTATTGTGTCATGTACTAGCTTTACTTTTCTTTTAGACACTATATTCTTTAAAGATAGAGTCTAATTTTCCTAATATCTTCTATTCAATTGTTTAAAAAAATACTGTCGTCCCCACCCAGTACTGGGAATTAAACCCAGGGATGCTTTACCACTGAGCTAAGTCCACAGGCCTTTTCATTTTTTAAAATTTTTTGTTTTGTTTTGAGACATGGTATTGTTGAGTTGCTGAAGCTATCCTTAAACTTTTGATCGTCCTGTCCAGCTTCTCAAATCATTGGGATTACAGGCATGAGCCACCTCCTATGGCAAAAACTTGGTGTTTTAACATCTGTCATGAGCCAGCTATTGTTGTAATATTGTGTAGTTAGCACAGAAATAAAATCTTCCCACTCTCAGGGATTATACTGTGGTTAAACTTTTACACATACATATATAATGTCAATGTAAAAATTAAAAAAACCTAGTGAGGTGTAAGAGGTTCATATAGAGTCCTGAGGTTTGAGGGGTTATATTTTGTAACTTACTGGTGAGGGTCATAGTTATTTTAGGTAGTGTGCTTAGGTCTCTGTTGAATGCTTGACTCTACAGTGTTCTTGACTACATAGAGTTTGGAAAAAGGTAGGTAGGTGGTCAATCATATCTTATTGAATAATTAGTGATTCCATGAACTTCTTAATGAGGATATTGGGGACAGGGAAAAGAGAGAGTGGTGGGAGAGAGTGGAAATTTTGAAATTATAGTTCCAGAATGACTAAAAAGTGGGCTTGTCCTTAAATCATCATGGTTGGAAGGATGGGCCTTGGAGCTCTGACCCTAAAAATTTTACATGCACAGAAATCTCAATAGAATTGTCCAGAAATAAAAAGAAATCAATAAGCCTGGAGCCAGTTCACGTAGTCTACAGGTGTCACCATAGGTAAATGAGTCTAAAATACACCCTCTCTAAATGTTCCTATGAAATGTTGTCACATTTTAATGTCGTATAAAACTCTATTCATTTTTTGAATCTAGTGACTATTTCAGCAAATTTACATAAAATTCACTATTACTGATTGTTAGGTTACTGTCAGAATTTTGAGGTTAGTTTTTTCCATCTATCTATTTTTTGTGTGACTTTATATATATTTACATAAAATTGATTAAAATAGATGATAGCAAAGATATGGAATTGAAACCAGTGTTATAAAATATTTGTATTTACTTTAAAGCTATATTTATTTACAAACTATAAAGTGTGCAAGCTGTAACAGAATTTTGATAGCATTTTGATTTCTAAACAAGAATTCTTCACGTTTTCTTTTGTATTTGATCCACTAATCCTAGTATTTTGATATTCTCCAAAATTTTCAGCATAAGTTTTTGTGAGGATGGATTCCTCTCTTCATTCTCTGCTAGAATTTCTGATTTAAATGCAGACTGTTGCTCTCAGCTATTGGACAGTGACTTCATTTTTTTTTTTTTTTTGCTTATTATATCTGCAAAAACAAAATAGGGCTCCAGTACTACAATGAGAAGACAAAATCAAAGCTCTGTGGTTGAATTCATTCTCTTGGGTTTCTCTAACTTACCTAAATTTCAAGAGCAGATCTTTGGGGTTTTCTTGGTAATTTATTTGGTTACCCTGATGGGAAATGCTATCATCATAGCTGCCATCTTGCTGGACCAGACCCTCCACATCCCCATGTACCTGTTCCTGCAGAATTTATCTGTGGTGGAAGTGAGTTTCAGTGCAGCCATCATGCCTGAAATGCTAGTGGTCTTGACCACGGACAGAACTACAATTTCTTTTGAGGGCTGTCTCGCACAGATGTATTTCATTCTTCTTTTTGGTGGGACTGAGTGTTTTCTCCTGGGGGCAATGGCTTATGACCGATTTGCTGCCATCTGCCATCCTCTGACGTATCCCATGATTATGAACAAAAGGGTGTTTGTGAAATTAGTCATGTTCTCATGGGTCTCAGGGGTCATGGTGGCTACGGTGCAGACCACATGGGTATTTAGTTTTCCCTTTTGTGGCCCCAATGAAATTAATCATCTATTCTGTGAGACTCCCCCAGTGCTGGAACTGGTATGTGAAGATACCTTCTTGTTTGAAATCTATGCTTTCACAGGCACCATTTTGATTGTTTTGGTTCCTTTCTTGTTGATAGTCTTGTCTTACCTTCGAATTCTTTTTGCCATCCTAAAGATGCCATCAACAACTGGGAGGCAAAAGGCCTTTTCCACCTGTGCCTCTCATGTCACATCAGTCACCCTCTTCTATGGCACAGCCAGTATGACTTATTTACAGCCCAAATCCAGCTACTCACCGGTAACCAAGAAACTGATGTCATTGGCTTACACATTGCTCACACCCCTGCTGAATCCACTAATCTACAGCCTGCGAAACCATGAGATGAAAAGGGCTTTGGTGAAATTATGGCGGAGAGCAGTGGTTTTACACACAGTCTGACTTGTTGAGAATCTGTGTGATATTCATTAATTACCCAACTGAAATGTATTTAAATTAATAAATAGTGAAAATATATTATATTTCTTCGTAGGAGTATGCTTAATTTATTTAGTTTCCCATGTTTGAAAATATATTAGGAGATACTATTTTTTAATACTGTACCATTATTATTTTTTTTACATTTCTATAACATATGGTAAAACAACCTAGTCATCAGTTTTGCAATTAGGAACATTCATGTCATTACTAGACAATTTTTATTAAGATGATGCTTCAGATTCTAGAGAGGGAGGGAAGATGGCGGCGAGGGGAGTGCATTACCCCCGTGTGCTGCTTCACTGTGTGGGAGTATGACAAGTCAGGACGGCTAAAGGATATCTTGTTAGGAATTTCCAGCAATAGTGGGGTGCGCCGGAACCTGGAGGAAGGATTTCCATCGCATGAGGATCGGCTACGGGGACTCAAACGCGAGAGGTTTGTCGCACGGAGGGTAATACTGCTTATTCAGCAAATCGCCCCGCGGCTAGAGTCTGCAAGGCGCGCTGGGATAGAGACGCAGGGTTACAGCGCTGCAGTTTCTGCCAGACGCGCAAGCACCGCACTCAGGGCTGAATTCTGGGTTCGAGACGGGGAAGGAAGCGGTCCATCTCGGTTCTCCACACCGGTCAGACCACAGAGGAGGCCAGCAGCCACCATGTTGGTAAACTGACGTCACCACACCTGTTTTTGACTGACCGCAGCTCATTCAGCCATAGAACAGGTAATTTCAGGCTGCAATTCGCCTGCGGCTTGCAGACAGATTGCTAGGGTTCAGCGCCTGGGGGCTTCTTAAAATCTGATCTTATCGGAGTGAACACGGAGCGCGGGGCGGCCGAGTCCCGGCTCCCGGAACCGTCCCGGAACCGCCCTGGCTCCGGGCTGCGGAGCCTGCGGAGGCTGCTTCTTGGACCCTGCTAATATCAGAGCAAACACGAAACACCAAGAAGCCGAATTCCAGCTCCCGGAACTGAGCCCGCGGGGGCTGCTTCTTGGAGCCTACACTTATAGGAGCTTACACCGAGCACGGAGCGGCCGAGTTCCGGCTCCCGGAACTTCCCTGGACCGGGGCTAGGAGCCCGCGGAAACTGTGTCTCGGTCCGGGTCCTGCTGAGGGCAGGTCAGGACTCACCCATTGCTTGGGTTGCCTGGCAAGGGGAACGAAATGCTGCCATTCGCATAGGATACCAACATGGCAGAGATCTGATGTCAGCAGAAAGCGGTGGAGGAGAGATCTTCATCAATACCAGCGGTGACATAAGCAGTTGGTCTCCTGGTAAGGGGGGTGAGGCTCAGTCACCCGAGTCTCCTCAATTTGTCCTCGAGCCAGAGGGGAGGAGCCGGGCCGCCGCCAGCGCCCGGAGCAGGCCCAGCGGCTCGCCAGCGTGGTGACCGCGTGACCCCAATTGGAGAGGGGGCGGAGCGGAGCCGCCACCCACACCCGCCAGGTGGGCAGACCCACGACCCAGTAGTACATGGGCGTGGTAGGAGGGGCAGGGCAGAGCCGCCCTTCCCGCTTGCAAGGTAAACAGACCTGTGACAGCCTGGCGGGTCAGGCCCAGTGGCCTGCCAGTGTGGTACACACGTCACCCCAACTCGAGTAGGGGCAGAGCAGATCCTTATCCCACGCCCGGATCAGGCCCTGCCGGTGTGGTGGTCACGTGACCCCAATTGGAGTGGGGGTGGAGCGGAACCGCCACCCGTGCCCGCAGGGTGAGCAGACCAGTGATCAACCTGCAGATCAGGCCCAGGGGTCCGCAGGCGTGGTAGGAGGGGCAGGGCAGATCCGCCGCCAGCGCCTTCAAGGTAGGCAGACCTACAACAGACCGGCGGATCAGGCCCAGGAGCCTGCCGGCGGGGTACAAACACCACCCTAATTGGAGTAGGGACAGAGCAGAGTCGCCTCCCTTGCCAGGAACAGACCCAGCATCCTGCAGGCGGGGTAGTCACGACACCCCAATTGGAGTAGGGGCAAAGCAGAGCCTCCACTCGTGCCCGAAAGGTGGGCAGATCTGCGACGGACCAGCAGGACAGGCCCAGTGGCCTGCTGGTACGACAGACACGACACCCCAATTGGAGTAGGGGCAGAACAGAGCCGCCACCAGCTCCCAGAACAGGCCCAGTGACCTGCCGGCGTGGTAGCCACGACACCCCAATTGGAATAAGGAGAGAGCAGAGCCGCCGCCCGCACCTGCAGGAAAGATACGCAAGCAGTATGAAAAGACAAGGAAAGAAAGGACCACAAGCAATGCAGGTCAACGCAACTTTAGAAGAGGTAACAGCTGCAGCAGATGGAATGTCAGATAAAGAATTCAGGATATACATGCTTCAGATGATCTGGAGTATCAAGGAAGACATTAAACAGCAAAATCAGACAATGAAAGATCACTTCGACAACGAATTACGCAAACAAATCCAGGAGGCAAAGGATCAACTATACAGGGAGATAGAGGTTATAAAAAACAAGCAATCAGAAATCCTAGAAATGCAGGAAGCAATAAACCAACTTAAAAACTCAATGGAGAATACTACCAACAGAGTAGAACACTTAGAAGATAGAACATCAGACAATGAAGACAAAGTATTTCAACTGGAAAAGAACATAGACAGCTCAGCAAGACTGTTAAGAAACCATGAGCAGAACATCCAAGAAATATGGGATAACATTAAGAGACCAAACTTAAGAGTCATTGGGATACAGGAAGGTACAGAGCTCCAAACCAAAGGAATGAGCAGTCTATTCCATGAAATAATACAAGAAAACTTCCCAGACTTGAAGAATGAGACAGAATCCCAAATCCTAGAAGCCTACAGGACGCCGAATGTGCAAAATCATAAGAGATCCACACCTAGACACATTATAATGAAGATGCCCAACATACAGAATAAGGAGAGAATTTTAAAAGCTACAAGAGAAAGGAAGCAGATTACATTTAGGGGCAAGCCAATCAGGATAACAGCTGATCTTTCAACACAGACTCTGAAAGCTAGAAGATCCTGGAATAACATATTTCAAACACTGAAAGATAATGGGTTCCAACCAAGAATTGTGTATCCAGCGAAATTAAGCTTCAGGATGGAGAATGAAATTAAAACCTTCCACGATAAACAAAAGTTTAAAGAATTCGCAGCTAGAAAACCATCTCTTCAAAACATCCTAGCCAAAGTATTACAGGAAGAGGAAATGGAAAATAACAATGAAAACCAACAGTGGGAGGTAGGACAGTAAAGGGGGGGGGGAAACAATCAAAGAGGAAAACAAACAATGTTTAGTAACAGAAATAAACAAATATGGCTGGAAGAACAACCCATATCTCAATAATAACCCTAAATGTTAATGGCTTAAACTCACCAATTAAGAGACACAGGCTAGTAGAATGGATCACAAAACAAGACCCAACAATATGCTGCCTACAGGAGACGCATTTGATAGGAAAAGACATACATAGGCTGAAGGTGAAAGGTTGGGAAAAATCATATCACTCATATGGACTTCGGAAACAAGCAGGCGTGTCCATACTCATATCAAATAAAATAGATTTCAAGCCAAAGTTAATCAAAAGAGATAAAGAGGGACACTACATACTGCTTAAGGGAACCATACACCAACAAGACATAACAATCATAAATATTTATGCCCCAAACAATGGTGCAGCTATGTTCGTCAAACAAACTCTTCTCAAGTTCAAGAGTCTAATAGACCACCACACCATAATCATGGGAGACTTCAACACACCTCTCTCGCCACTGGACAGATCTTCCAAACAAAAGTTGAATAAGGAAACTATAGAACTCAATAACACTATTAATAACCTAGACCTAATTGACATATATAGAGTATACCACCCAACATCAAGCAGTTACACTTTTTTCTCAGCAGCACATGGATCCTTCTCAAAAATAGATCATATATTATGTCACAGGGCAACTCTTAGACAATATAAAGGAGTAGAGATATTACCATGCATCTTATCTGATCATAATGGAATGAAACTGAAAATCAACGATAAAAGAAGGAAGGAAAAAGCATACATCAATTGGAGAATGAACAATAGGTTACTGAATGATCAATGGGTTATAGAAGACATCAAGGAGGAAATTAAAAAATTCTTAGAGATAAATGAAAACACAGACACAACATATCGGAATCTATGGGACACACTGAAAGCAGTTCTAAGAGGAAAATTCATTGCTTGGAGTTCATTCCTTAAAAAAAGAAAAAACCAACAAATAAATGATCTCATACTTCATCTCAAAATCCTTGAAAAAGAAGAGCAAAACAACAGCAAAAGAAGTAGAAGGCAAGAAATAATTAAAATCAGAGCTGAAATTAATGAAATCGAAACAAAAGAAACAATTGAAAAAATTGACAAAACTAAAAGTTGGTTCTTTGAAAAAATAAACAAAATCGACAGACCCTTAGCGATGCTAGTGAAGAGAAGAAGAGAGAGAACTCAAATTACTAGCATACGGGATGAAAAAGGCAATATCACAACAGACACTTCAGAAATACAGAAGATAATCAAAAACTATTTTGAATCCTTATACTCCAATAAATTAGAAGATAGTGAAGGCATAGATAAATTTCTTAAGTCATATGATCTGCCCAGATTGAGTCAGGAGGATATAGAAAACCTAAACAGACCAATATCAATTGAGGAGATAGAAGAAACCATCAAAAGACTACCAACTAAGAAAAGCCCAGGTCCCGATGGGTATACAGCAGAATTTTACAAAACCTTTAAAGAAGAACTAATACCAATACTTTTCAAGCTACTTCAGGAAATAGAAAAGGAGGGAGAACTTCCAAATTCATTCTATGAGGCCAACATCACCCTGATACCTAAACCAGACAAAGACACTTCAAAGAAAGAAAACTACAGACCAATATCTCTAATGAACCTAGATGCAAAAATCCTCAATAAAATTCTGGCGAATCGGATACAAAAACATATCAAAAAAATTGTACACCATGATCAAGTAGGATTCATCCCTGGGATGCAAGGCTGGTTCAATATACGGAAATCAATAAATGTTATTCACCACATCAATAGACTTAAAAATAAGAACCATATGATCATCTCGATAGATGCGGAAAAAGCATTTGACAAAGTACAGCATCCCTTTATGTTCAAAACTCTAGAAAAACTAGGGATAACAGGAACATACCTCAATATTGTAAAAGCAATCTATGCTAAGCCTCAGGCTAGCATTATTCTGAATGGAGAAAAACTGAAGGCATTCCCTCTAAAATCTGGAACAAGACAGGGATGCCCTCTCTCTCCACTTCTCTTCAACATAGTTCTCGAAACACTGGCCAGAGCAATTAGACAGACGAAAGAAATTAAAGGCATAAAAATAGGAAAAGAAGAAATTAAATTATCACTATTTGCAGATGATATGATTCTATATCTAGCAGACCCAAAAGGCTCTACAAAGAAACTATTAGAGCTAATAAATGAATTCAGCAAAGTGGCAGGATTTAAAATCAACACGCATAAATCAAAGGCATTCCTGTATATCAGCGACAAATCCTCTGAAATGGAAATGAGGACAACCACTCCATTCAAAATATCTTCAAAAAAAATAAAATACTTGGGAATCAACCTAACAAAAGAGGTGAAAGACTTATACAATGAAAACTACAGAACCCTAAAGAGAGAAATAGAAGAAGATCTTAGAAGATGGAAAAATATACCCTGTTCATGGATAGGCAGAACTAACATCATCAAAATGGCGATATTACCAAAAGTTCTCTATAGGTTTAATGCAATGCCAATCAAAATCCCAATGGCATTTCTTGTAGAAATAGAGAAAGCAATCATGAAATTCATATGGAAAAATAAAAGACCCAGAATAGCAAAAACAATGCTAAGCAAGAAGTGTGAATCAGGCGGTATAGCGATACCAGACTTCAAACTATACTACAGAGCAATAGTAACAAAAACAGCATGGTACTGGTACCAAAACAGGCGTGTGGACCAATGGTACAGAATAGAGGACACAGAAACCAATCCACAAAACTACAACTATCTTATATTTGATAAAGGGGCTAAAAGCATGCAATGGAGGAAGGATAGCATCTTCAACAAATGGTGCTGGGAAAACTGGAAATCCATATGCAACAAAATGAAACTGAATCCCTTTCTCTCGCCATGCACAAAAGTGAATTCAAAATGGATCAAGGAACTTGATATCAAATCAGAGACGCGCCGTCTGATAGAAGAAAAAGTTGGCTACGATCTACAGTCGGTGGGGTCGGGCTCCAAATTCCTCAATAGGACACCCATAGCACAAAAGTTAATAACTAGAATCAACAAATGGGACTTACTCAAACTAAGAAGTTTTTTCTCAGCAAAAGAAACAATAAGAGAGGTAAATAGGGAGCCTACATCCTGGGAACAAATCTTTACTCCTCACACTTCAGATAGAGCCCTAATATCCAGAGTATACAAAGAACTCAAAAAATTAGACAATAAGAGAACAAACAACCCAATCAACAAATGGGCCAAGGACCTGAACAGACACTTCACAGAGGAGGACATACAGTCAATCAACAAGTACATGAAAAAATGCTCAACATCTCTAGCTGTCAGAGAAATGCAAATCAAAACCACCCTAAGATACCATCTCACTCCAGTAAGATTGGCAGCCATTAGGAAGTCAAACAACAACAAGTGCTGGCGAGGATGTGGGGAAAAGGGTACACTTGTACATTGCTGGTGGGACTGCAGATTGGTGCAGCCAATTTGGAAAGCAGTATGGAGATTTCTTGGAAAGCTGGGAATGGAGCCACCATTTGACCCAGCTATTCCCCTTCTTGGTCTATTCCCTAAAGACCTAAAAAGAGCATGCTACAGGGACACTGCTACATCGATGTTCATAGCAGCACAGTTCACAATAGCAAGACTGTGGAACCAACCTAGATGCCCTTCAATAGACGAATGGATAAAAAAAATGTGGCATTTATACACAATGGAGTATTACTCTGCATTAAAAAATGACAAAATCATAGAATTTACAGGGAAATGGATGGCATTAGAGCAGATTATGCTAAGTGAAGCTAGCCAATCCCTAAAAAACAAATGCCAAATGTCTTCTTTGATATAAGGAAAGTAACTAAGAACAGAGTAGGGACGAAGAACAGGAGAAGAAGATTAACATTTAACAGGGATGAGAGGTGGGAGGGAAAGGGAGAGAGAAGGTAAATTGCACGGTAATGGAAGGAGACCCTCAGGGTTATACAGTGGAGGGGGTAGAGAGAGAGGAGGGGAGGGGAGGGGAGAGGTGGGGAGGGGGGAGGGTGGATGATGGGAAAGGCAGCGGAGCACAACAGACACTAGTATGGCAATTTGTAAATCAATGGATGTGTAACTGATGTGAATCTGCAATCTGTGTATGGGGTGAAGGTGGGAGTTCATAACCCACTAGAATCAAAGTGTGGAATATGATATGTCAAGAAATTTGTAATGTTTTGAACAACCCACAATAAAAAATTAAAAAAAAAAAAAAAAAAAAAAGATGATGCTTCAATAATTATCTATATGTTATATATTGATGCTCTTATTTTTTGTGTGATTAGATTTCTCAAAGTGGACTGAGAAGATAATTTTTTTTGTAAATGTATATATAAATATATGTATATATGTACACATACATGTGTCTATGGAGAGAGAGAGAGAGAGAGAGAGAGAGAGAGAGAGAGAGAGAGAGAGAGGGAGGAATTGGGAATCCAATCCATGGTTTTGTATATGGTAAGCATGAACACAATCGCTGTGCTATATCTTCCACCCTGTTTATATAATTTAATTGCTATAGCAGAATTACTTTTCTAATGCTTGTAACTATTTCAAATGGCCTGAAAGCCCACTGAGATTCACCAATTGCTTTAAGTTCAAGAGACCTACAAATATACCGATGTGATTTTTAATTCAGTAGTACAAATCTCTTCAGTGAATAAGTAAAAAAGAAAAAAAAGAATTTATTTTGTAAAGGCCCAAACTAGATCACTTCATGGAGTTACACATGTTATAATACCAAGCTGCTTTATACTGGTATTTTTTCAAAGATTTATGCAGTGGTGGTTGCTAGAGAGCTATATGGGAAGTTTCTTGAACTCTCACTTGGAAGGAATAATCATAGTTTTCACCTATAGGTGCTGTTTAAGAGACTTTTGTTGCATTTGCATCTGTAGGCCAAAATATACTCTCCAACATTTTATTTTAAAAAATGAATGATTCTTTTTTGTTGTTTACTGTTGAAACTAATGGAATTCACTGATTATTCTTTTATATACGGTCCTTGGATCACCTCCAGTCCTCGAACCCTATTTACTGCATGATTCCCCCAACTATATTGAATATTCTGTGCTGTTGGCATCTCTAGGAAACTGACTCTGAAATGCAGTGAGGAGTGCAAACATCTGGGAAGGAAAAGAACTGACAGGATTGGCAGGAGGAGTCCTCCTACTTCCCAACAGCCCTCCTTCTTGCCCAGTGGGGAGCTCTGGAGTATACATTAGGGCATCCCACATGGGTCAGAAGTGCTAGATCCTTGCCCAGTCATTGACTGGAGACTCTTTAGGAATTTCTTCTTAAAGAAAAAAAATTTTTTGCCCTTGACTCAAAAGCTGAGGTTGACCTGGAAATGACAGCAGTCAGCTAAAGACATGCTTGGTAACTATGCAAACCTTTTCTTAGAGAGGAATCTCGGGAGCATATCTCCAGCTCTGCTACAATGGTATTAAAAAATTTGGTGTTTGGAAGCCTCAAATTGGGAGAAGGAATGTTCACATTTGAAATTACACACAAGGCTTTTCCAGATGTAAATAAGTGCTGCTTAATACTGATTTGTTTTCAACTCTAGTGGTTAAGGTAAAACAACTTGTACTAGAATTATTTGCAAGTTGGTATAACTTATGTGGGTAAGAGCAAGTTTGTATGAATTAGAAATTATAAAGTAAGTATACATTTCTCATTATTTATAATTAAATATGTATAAAATATCATAGCAGTATGGCTTAATGGGAATGCAATGAACATGCAGCAAGAATAAAATAATGGAGGTTCAAATAATGTTTCTCCGATTGTATATGTTTATTTATATATATATGTTTGTCAGGTTACAAATACTTTGTAAACATTAGCTTCTTTGTGCATAGTATAAGGGTGATAATTATGATGGCATCAATGATGCTGATCACAATATTATTCCTTCCATTTAAAGATACTGTAAGAATAAGTCATAATAGAATTAGTTGCCTGGTGTGGTGGCATATGCCCATAGTCCCAGCTATGTAAGAAGCTGAAGAAGAAGTATTGCATGACTCCAGGTGTTTGGTGTCAGCTTTCACAAAATAGCAAGACCGTGTTTAAAAATAAGTTAAAAAACATTAGAAAAAGATAATTATATTAGCTGTCATAATAGTCAAAATCAGAAACATCTGTCACAAATTTTAGCTTTTTAATTATAGACACTGTTTGAAGAGCTTTATCTTTCTCTATAATTTCATTTTTGCAAAACTTTGTAAGATGGAGTCTATGCAAATCTCCATTCCTCAAGTCAATACTTTAAGTGTGTTTTGCTTTTGTAGGGACATCAATTATGTATGTACTGGATCTTTTTGTTAGCTTCCCAATCGCCAGTTTTTATTCTAATGACTCATTTTCATTTTATTTTGTTCAAAATTCTTTTCTGTCTTTAGCCCTTACTTCAGTATCTTCTGTCTTTATCAATATCTTTGCTATCAACATTGTATTTGAGATTTTTAAAACTATCACCTTCCTGAAATCTGTCCATGAAGGTGCTACCAGTTTCTTTTGTTTTGCTGCATTCTTCTGAGCAGGCATAGTTTTTATTTCATGCTTTCCTTCCATAGAGACAGTTACTTTATGAGCTTTAAATATATTTAGACACATTTTTGGGGACAATTTACATCTGCTCTGTGCTGTGTTAGTGAATGTTCTTTCTGTGTTGTTTGCTTTTCTCGTCTCTTCCCTCCTTTCCTTCTCCAGTTTCTGTGTATTACTGTGATGTGGGGCCTTTTAATCATCTCCCATGTTTGCTAAGATTGTGTCTTTCTTGAGCAAGTTATCTGTGAGGTGTTTGGTTATAGAAGGGGACAGGCTGTGTTTCAAGGCAGCATAAATTACCCATGAAGAACACAAAACATTCTTTACAAACTTGGAGCTCCATCTTGAGCCAGATTCCATGAATTCCAACCTGCTTTTAAATTAGATCCCCAGGTGACATGGACACACTTTAAAGTTTGAGAAGCTTTGCTGTACAATGCAGTGTAAATCTTCATGCTAACCATGAGTTAATTTTTTCTTCCACAGCTCCCCTGCCATCAGATGATTAGGATTCACATGTACCATATTACCTTACTGGCAAGATAGCTTCCTAAAACTACAGTAGGACTATGTGATCCTTTGGTCATCCATGCCCACCTGCTTCTCTCTGTTTTAAAACATGTCTGGGGAAGTCTTTACTACCAACCTTCTTATGCAGTTCTCATATCTCTAAACAAGCGATTATGGTCACTACAACGATTCCAAAATTTAGCGTACATTCAGAATGTAGAAGCAGAAAAAACACACCATCATACTTATAGTGTTCTGTCTGGATCTGAACATTAAACTGATGGAAATAGATTGGAAATAGATATCAGAAAACTCTCACAAAGCAAAGAATAACCAGAGAAGCAAAGTTGATTAGTTATATATTGAATTGGGCAATCATAGTAACTTTTGAAGAAACAGTTACATTATTTTTTATTCTTTTCAGTTTTATTACAAGGAATTCTGTATGGCTTAAAATGTGAGTTATTTATTTATTTATTTATTTTTTGAGAAAAGCTAACACCAAGAAAACATTTTAATTAAACTACAGAAACAATGGTTATAGTACAGAATATTCATAAGCAAAACGATACACCATGTTTTTAAGTACTTACAAAGTTACAAACCATTTGCTTCCTTAACATTTTCCATATTTTAAGTTCATACATGAGGATGATCAGATTTACCATGGGTGGGGGGGGGCAGGGGAATAAAGGTGTATTTATCATCTAGATGTGCTCACTGTATGCTCCGTTATTTATATGCAAGGCCCGGGTGACTGGAAGTGCAGTTGTCAGGCATTTTAATAAACTGGACAGCCATTCGTTTCTGCACGACAAGGCATCTTTACACAGGAGCAATCAGGAGAAAACAGGAAACAGCCAACCACTCTGCACTGCAACACGCCACCTTAACAGCTAACCAGCATTACTCAACTGCTACACAACTGCGCCTAGTGCACAAAAATATATAAGAGAAGAGATTAGAATTGTGTTTGGTAAACAATCCTTTTAAAAAAAAAAATCAAGTCTTTTCACCTGAAGTCTTTATACAAATTTGGATTCAGATTACCATTTAGGTCTGAAGGTAAATAACATATAAACAAATTTACACCAACTTTTGTAGGTTTTTAATTTTAAGGAATGAAGGCAATGTTGAGTCAATCTCTTGACAGCTTTAGGCTGTGTGTAATGGCTGCACACGTTTCCTTAAAAGTCAGGAGGCCACAAATTAGGTTACCAATCTGTTTAATTTCGAACAAAAAAAGTCAGCACTATATAAACAAAATGAAATTTTACCTCAAATATCCAATCCAATAATGAAATCTGAAGTCGTTCACCTCACTAAATACAAGAAATTTGAATAACAGCAACAAAATGGCACATAAAATGAAGTTTGCCACCTGAGGCAAAGATTAAAACAAGTAAAAAGTTAGACAAATGTTACAAAATAACCTTTTCAACAGCCAGTTGCTTGTTCCAAGGACTCTTCGATGGACCGACGGACTGAGTATGTAGTCCTTTTTTCCCCAAGTCCTCTGTTATGCTGCTTTCGGATACATCATGTGCTCACGAGGACACGGCGCCCTCCTCCTCCGGAGACTTGGGCGGGCTCTTGGACCGCGAGCGGGACTTGGACTCCCTCTTGGACACTGGCGGCGGACTTCGGGAGCGGGACCGGGAGCGCGAGCGGGACCGGGACACCGACGACGACTTGGACTTGGACCTGCGCGCCGAGCGGGACTTGGAGGTGGAGCGGCTGCGGGAGCGCGTGCGGGAGCGCGACTTGGAGCGGCTGTAGCGCGAGCGGCTGCGGGAGCGGGACCTGCTGCGACTCCGGGAGCGCGATCGGCGGCGGCGGCGGCGAGGGCTGCGGCTCTGCCGGCCGTAGCCACCGCCCCCGTACCTGCGGGGCGGCGGGCCGCGGCGGCTGTGGTGCGAGTCGGGCGGGCGGCCGTAGCGCGCCATCTGCACCCGCAGCTCGCGCCCGTCCAGCACAGCGCCGTCCATGGCGTCCATGGCGTCCTCGGCGTCGCGCTTGTCGTGGAAGCGCACGAAGGCGAAGCCGCGGGACTCCTTGGTGTAGCGGTCCCGCGGGATGTACACGTCGCCCACGCGCCCGTACTTCTCGAAGACGCGCCTCAGCGTGTCGGGCTAGGTGCGGTAGGTCAGGTTGTCCACCTTGAGGGAGGTCATGCCCTCCACATCGGGAGGCGGGCGGCCGTAGCTCATGGCTCCGAGGCGGCCCGGGGCCCCGCGAACTGGCGCCGAGACTCTAACGGCCTGGGCGGGCCCGCGCGCTGCAGGCAGGCAGCGGTCTTCTCAGACCCGGGGGCGACGCCGCGCCCTAGCAGCTGCTTTCCGCGTGGAGAGGCCGGGAAGAGGGGCGGGCTGGCGGGCGTGCTAGCTCCGCAACTGGGAGCACCTGAGCAGCAACTCGTGAGTTATTTTAACAATAGTTGTATGGAGTTATTTTGGTCTTGACTAACGTCCTTGAGGGTAAGGATGCTGCATGTCCACATGGGAATTTTATCTTCTGTTTTTCAGAATCAATGTGAAGTTCAGTGTGGTCTTCTGCACCTGCTGTTTTTCAAGAGCCTTTAATTTAAATACTGAACATCAGAACAGTATATTTTAACCCCTTCAAGAATCTGACTGATGCTAAGCCAGAGGGTTGGGCTCCATACAAAGTGTGTCTTGCAGCAGATCTGTGGTGGGGTCTGGTTGCGTGCTGATGCTGCCGACCTGGGGCTCACACTTTGGAACCACAGCTCTGGAGGAGGAGGCTGAACTGCCCATGTAGCATCCCTTTTGAATCACATGCATCTTATTTTCTCACTGTATCTGACTGTTCCTCTCTCATGTTATAACTTAGGTTAAGATATGTGCTGTTTTAAAAAATATGACATTTAGATTCAAATGTCTCATTGTTTTTTGGGGTAATTTCTTGGAGCACAGTGACATCTTTAACTTGTTATTTAAAAACCCGAACTTCACTTCCAATAAAAAACTAGCTTTAATAAATCCAAGAACTAGATGATTAAACAAACAAACTGCAAAAGGCTTTCTCCGAAACTCTCAAACTCTCATCCCCCCAAATTCTCTCAAAAGTAACTCTGATCCCCAGTCCCATTCCACGGAATAATTATTCTAAATTGGTGATATACATTCCTTCTGATATTTCTGATGGATGTAAAAACAGTGATGTCTATACATGTGTGTTATTCAAATTAGAATAAGAGTTTATACTCTATTTTAAGCTTGTTTTCTCTGCTTTTAAGACTTTACTTTTCCTTTTTGTTTTAAATAAGCAAATCAGAAAATGTTAGAGTAGAAGCCAAGAAGGAAGCTTTTTATGGAAGTTGAAAAAGAAAATAGGGAAAATATGAGATGAGTGCTACCATTTAAAAATCCATTTTTAATAGTTCAAAATCTTTCACAGCATCTAATTAAAAAGGAGGCAACAATAGTTTAATATTTGACAGAAATAAAAATAATTCTCAATAAGAATCTGACCTCATAACTAGAACTTGGACTGGTATACTTTCTAGTTATAGATGTAAATCTAAATCTTCAAAGTATGTATAATAAGTGCAAGTCATCCAAATACAAAACAGTGCCAGATCATCCTTTACTCTATATTCTTGAAAATGAAGAGACTAATGTACTCATGAGTTTTTCACTAAAAAATGACCTGTAAGCCCTCACAACTTCAAAGTTCTGGGACTTAAATCAGAGAATACTAATTTTCCAACTCTTATTCAATTCATCATGTATGTGCAACCATGACAACAAAATCATAATTATGTTTAAAAAGAATTATTGCTCTTCCAAACTTTTACTTTAAGTCAAGTCCTTGTTATTAGCAATATTTAAACTTTCTATTTCAAAGTAATAAACACTAAAAGTCATTAAGTTAGTATTTAGCTTGGCATGGTGGTGCACACCTGTAATCCCAGTAGCTTGAGAGACTGAGACAAGAGGATTGCCAAGTTAGAGGCCAGCCTCAGTGATTTAGTGAAGCCCTCTGCAACTGAGTGAGACCCTGTCTCAAAATAAAAAGCCAAAAGGGCTTAGTAGCAAAATGCCCCTGGGTTAAATCCCCAGTACTTTGGGTAAATGTCCAAATGATGAGTTTTAAATTCAGCATTATCTTATCCTTAAAGTTAAGTTTGTAAACAAACAGTAAAAGTGCAATAAGTTAAAAAACCAAATAAAACAAAACCTTAGTTTAGTACAGCTAAAGCTTATATAGACAGCAGATATAAAATCTTGTTCACCAGAACCAAGCATCAAATAATGTCAAAGAACATTGTGAACCAAAGGATGCAGCAGAAAATCCTTATAGTTGGGTTGTGTTCTTGAGAATTTTTAAATTCCATTGTTCCCACACTGTATGTGCCATATCCTGAACAAACTCTATGAATATAAAGTAAGGCCAAGAAATTATGAATTAATGGTTAGTAAGATGTAATCTGCCTTACTGCTAAAGCTTCTAAGAAAAGGAAGAGCAGCACACATGTCACAGAGCTTAAGCACTGAAAACTAAAAAAGAAAAATTGCCATGGCTAGAGAAAATTCATGGTAAATAAAGACTTATCATATAATATGAAAACTTTCTTATACATTGTAAAGGTATACTGAAAAGGCTGGTAATGAAAAACAGTGATAACTGTAAAATATCATATTTGGTATGAAATAAGAGCTTATAGATTGACAGAAAAATATTCAAATGTCAAATGTCAACTACATTATACCTGATTGCCACTAACAATTCCATCAAAGTAGGTACTCTTTTAAATCTGAGACTGGCAACAATATTTCAAGAATTCAGTCAAATAAGCCAAACCAAAGCAAAACAGAAAAATTAGGTAATATTTATGGTAATAGCCTCAACAAATGGTAAAATTTATTTCTCTTTTTTGTTTATATTTTAGTTGTTTTCAGACCCCATAAAGAGTAGCTGAAATTTATTTTTTTGCATTTTTTAAAAAATTATTTTTTTAAATTTTAATTTGTTATATATGACAACAGAATGCATTACAACTCATATTACACTTATAGAGCACAATTTTTCATATCTCTGGTTGTACACGAAGTAGAGTCACACCATTTGTGTCTTCATACATGTACTTAGGGTAAGGATGTCCATCTCATTCCACCATCTTTCCTACCTCCATGCCCTCTTCCTTCCCCTTCCTCCCCTTTGCCCTATCTGAAGTTCCTGTATTCCTCCCATGTTCCCCACCCACCATCCCCATTATGAGTTAGCATCCCCATATCATAGAAAACATTGGCATTTGGGTTTTTGGGATTGGCTAACTTTACTTAGCATTATATTCTCCAACTCCATCCATTTACCTGCAAATGCTATTTTATTCTCTTTAATGCTCAGTAATGTTCCATTGTGTATAAATACCACATTTTCTTTATTCATTCATCTACTGAAGGGCATCTAGGTTGATTCCACAGTTTAGCTGTTGTGAATTGTGCTGCTATAAACATTGATGTGGCTACGTCCCTGTAGTATGCTGTTTTTAATCCTTTGGGTATAGACAGGAGAGTAGGATAGCTAGGTCAAATGGTGGTTCCATTCCAAGTTTTCCAAGGAATCTCCATACTGGTTTCCACATTGGCTGCACATATTTGCAGTCCCACCAGCAGTATATGAGTGTGCCTTTCCCCCCACATCCTCGCCAACACTTACTGTTATTTGTATTCTTGATAGCTGCCATTCTGACTGGAGTGAGATGAAATCTTAGACTAGTTTTGATTTGCATTTCTCTAATTGCTAGAGATACTGAACATTTTTTTTCATACATTTGTTGACTGTATATCATTTTCTGAGAAGTGTCTGTTCAGGTCCTTTGCCCATTTATTGATTGAGTTTTTGTTTTTTTGGTGTTTTTGAGTTTGTTATATATCCTAGATATTAGTGCTTTATCTGATATGCATGTGGTACAAATTTGCTCCCATTCTGTTCACTCTCTATTCACCTCACTGTTTGTTTCTTTTGCTGAGAAGAAGGCTTTTAGTTTGAATCCATCCCATTTATTGATTCTTGATTTTAATTCTTGCATTATAGGAGTCTTATTAAGGAAGTCAGGCCTAATCCAACATGGTGGAGATTTAGTCCTACTATTTCTTCTAATAGGCACAGTGTCTCTGGTTTAATTCCTAGGTCCTTGATCCATTTTGAGTTGAGTTCTGTGCATGGTGAGAGAGAGGGGTTTAATTTCATTTTGTTGCATATGAATTTCCAATTTTCTGATCTTTCCGCGCCGGCCTCAAGATGGCCGCCTTCTGGCGTCTCCGGCGCTGTTGAATGGCGAAAGCTTTATTGTTCCCTTCGGGCAGGAGTGTTCGTGTCCTCTATGGCGCTGTCAATAAAGAACGGCAGTTTGAATCGGTGCAGAACAGGAGGAAGATGGCGGCGAGGGGAGTGCATTGCCCCCGTGTGCTGCTTCACTGTGTGGGAGTATGACAAGTCAGGACGGCTAAAGGATATCTTGTTAGGAATTTCCAGCAATAGTGGGGTGCTACGGAACCTGGAGGAAGGATTTCCATCGCACGAGGATCGGCTACGGGGACTCAAACGCGAGAGGTTTGTCGCACGGAGGGTAACACTGCTTATTCAGCAAATCGCCCCGCGGCTAGAGTCTGCAGCGCGCGCTGGGATAGAGACGCAGGGTTACAGCGCTGCAGTTTCTGCCAGCCGCGCAAGCACCGTACTCAGGGCTGAATTCTGGGTTCGAGACGGGGGAAGGAAGCGGTCCATCTCGGTTCTCCACACCGGTCAGACCACAGAGGAGGCCAGCAGCCACCATGTTGGTAAACTGACGTCACCTTCCCTGTTTTCGACTGACCGCAGCTCATTCAGCCATAGAACAGGTAATTTCAGCCTGCAATTCACCTGCGGCTTGCAGACAGATTGCTAGGGTTCAGCGCCTGGGTGCTTCTTAGAATCTGATCTTATCGGAGCGAACACTGAGCGCGGGGCGGCCGAGTTCCGGCTCCCGGAACCGTCCCGGAACTGCCCTGGCCCAGGGCTGCGGAGCCTGCGGAGGCTGCTTCTTGGACCCTGCTCCTATCGGAGCATACACCAAGCACTAAGTAGCCGAATTCCGGCTCCTGGAACTGAGCCTGCGGGGACTGCTTCTTGGAGCTTACACTTATAGGAGCTTACACCGAGCACGGAGCGGCCGAGTTCCGGCTCCCGGAACTTCCCTGGACCGGGGCTAGGAGCCCGCGGAAACTGCGTCTCGGTCCGGGTCCTGCTGAGGGCCGGTCAGGACTCACCCGTTGTTTTGGTTGCCCGGCAAGGGGAATGAAATGCTGCCATTCGCATAGGATACCAACATGGCAGAGATCTGATGTCAGCAGAAAGCAGCGGAGGAGAGAACTTCATCAATACCAGCGGTGACATAAGCAGTTGGTCTCCTGGTAGCGGGGGTGAGGCACAGTCACCCGAGTCTCCTCAATTTGTCCTCGAGCCAGAGGGGAGGAGCCGGGCCGCCGCCAGCGCCCGGAGCAGGCCCAGCGGCTCGCCAGCGTGGTGACCGCGTGACCCCAATTGGAGAGGGGGCGGAGTGGAGCCGCCACCCACACCCGCCAGGTGGGCAGACCCGCGACCCAGTGGTACATAGGCGTGGTAGGAGGGGCAGGGCAGAGCCGCCCTTCACGCTTGCAAGGTAAACAGACCTGTGACAGCCTGGCGGGTCAGGCCCAGTGGCCTGCCAGTGTGGTACACACGTCACCCCAACTGGAGTAGGGGCAGAGCAGATCCTTCTCCCACGCCCGGATCAGGCCCTGCCGGTGTGGTGGTCACGTGACCCCAATTGGAGTGGGGGCGGAGCGGAACCGCCACCCGTGCCCGCAGGGTGAGCAGACCGGTGATCAACCTGCAGATCAGGCCCAGGGGTCCGCAGGCGTGGTAGGAGGGGCAGGGCAGATCCGCCGCCTGCGCCTCCAAGGTAGGCAGACCTACAACAGACCGGCGGATCAGGCCCAGGAGCCTGCTGGCGTGGTACAAACACCACCCTAATTGGAGTAGTGACAGAGCAGAGTTGCCGCCCGTGCCAGGAACAGGCCCAGCGTCCTGCAGGCGGGGTAGTCACGACACCCCAATTGGAGTAGGGGCAAAGCAGAGCCTCCACCCGTGCCCGAAAGGTGGGCAGATCTGCGACCGACCAGTGGGACAGGCCCAGTGGCCTGCCGGTACGACAGACACGTCACCCCATTTGGAGTAGGGGCAGAGTAGAGACGCCGCCCGCGCCTGCAGGGTAGGCAAACCTGCAACCGACCGGCGGATCAGGCCCGGTGGCCTGCCGGCGTGGTACACTCGTCACCCCAATTGGAGTAGGGGCAGAACAGAGCCGCCGCCAGCTCCCAGAACAGGCCCAGTGACCTGCCGGCGTGGTAGCCACAACACCCCAATTGGAATAAGGAGAGAGCAGAGCCGCCGCCCGCACCTGCAGGAAAGATACGCAAGCAGTATGAAAAGACAAGGAAAGAAAGGACCACAAGCAATGCAGGTCAACGCAACTTTAGAAGAGGTAACAGCTGCAGCAGATGGAATGTCAGATAAAGAATTCAGGATATACATGCTTCAGATGATCTGGAGTATCAAGGAAGACATTAAACAGCAAAATCAGACAATGAAAGATCACTTCGACAACGAATTACGCAAACAAATCCAGGAAGCAAAGGATCAACTATACAGGGAGATAGAGGTTATAATAAACAAGCAATCAGAAATCCTAGAAATGCAGGAAGCAATAAACCAACTTAAAAACTCAATGGAGAATACTACCAACAGAGTAGAACACTTAGAAGATAGAACATCAGACAATGAAGACAAAGTATTTCAACTGGAAAAGAACATAGACAGCTCAGCAAGACTGTTAAGAAACCATGAGCAGAACATCCAAGAAATATGGGATAACATTAAGAGACCAAACTTAAGAGTCATTGGGATACAGGAAGGTACAGAGCTCCAAACCAAAGGAATGAGCTGTCTATTCAATGAAATAATACAAGAAAACTTCCCAGACTTGAAGAATGAGACAGAATCCCAAATCCTAGAAGTCTACAGGACGCCAAATGTGCAAAATCATAAGAGATCCACACCTAGACACATTAAAATGAAGATGCCCAACATACAGAATAAGGAGAGAATTTTAAAAGCTACAAGAGAAAGGAAGCAGATTACATTTAGGGGTAAGCCAATCAGGATAACAGCTGATCTTTCAACACAGACTCTGAAAGCTAGAAGATCCTGGAATAACATATTTCAAACACTGAAAGAAAATGGGTTCCAACCAAGAATTGTGTATCCAGCGAAATTAAGCTTCAGGATGGAGGATGAAATTAAAACCTTCCACGATAAACAAAAGTTTAAAGAATTCGCAGCTAGAAAACCATCTCTTCAAAACATCCTCGCCAAAGCATTACAGGAAGAGGAAATGGAAAATAACAATGAAAACCAACAGTGGGAGGTAGGACAGTATGGGGGGGGGAATAATCAAAGAGGAAAACAAACCATGTTTAGTAACAGAAATAAACAAATATGGCTGGAAGAACAACCCATATCTCAATAATAACCCTAAATGTTAATGGCTTAAACTCACCAATTAAGAGACACAGGCTAGTAGAATGGATCACAAAACAAGACCCAACAATATGCTGCCTACAGGAGACGCATTTGATAGGAAAAGACATACATAGGCTGAAGGTGAAAGGTTGGGAAAAATCATATCACTCATATGGACTTCGGAAACAAGCAGGCGTGTCCATACTCATATCAAATAAAATAGATTTCAAGCCAAAGTTAATCAAAAGAGATAAAGAGGGACACTACATACTGCTTAAGGGAACCATACACCAACAAGACATAACAATCATAAATATTTATGCCCCAAACAATGGTGCAGCTATGTTCGTCAAACAAACTCTTCTCAAGTTCAAGAGTCTAATAGACCACCACACCATAATCATGGGAGACTTCAACACACCTCTCTCGCCACTGGACAGATCTTCCAAACAAAAGTTGAATAAGGAAACTATAGAACTCAATAACACTATTAATAACCCAGACCTAATTGACATATATAGAGTATACCACCCAACATCAAGCAGTTACACTTTTTTCTCAGCAGCACATGGATCCTTCTCAAAAATAGATCATATATTATGTCACAGGGCAACTCTTAGACAATATAAAGGAGTAGAGATAATACCATGCATCTTATCTGATCATAATGGAATGAAACTGAAAATCAACGATAAAAGAAGGAAGGAAAAAGCATACATCACTTGGAGAATGAACAATAGGTTACTGAATGATCAATGGGTTATAGAAGACATCAAGAAGGAAATTAAAAAATTCTTAGAGATAAATGAAAACACAGACACAACATATCGGAATCTATGGGACACATTGAAAGCAGTTCTAAGAGGAAAATTCATTGCTTGGAGTTCATTCCTTAAAAAAAGAAAAAACCAACAAATAAATGATCTCATACTTCATCTCAAAATCCTTGAAAAAGAAGAGCAAAACAACAGCAAAAGAAGTAGAAGGCAAGAAATAATTAAAATCAGAGCTGAAATTAATGAAATCGAAACAAAAGAAACAATTGAAAAAATTGACAAAACTAAAAGTTGGTTCTTTGAAAAAATAAACAAAATCGACAGACCCTTAGCGATGCTAGCGAAGAGAAGAAGAGAGAGAACTCAAATTACTAGCATACGGGATGAAAAAGGCAATATCACAACAGACACTTCAGAAATACAGAAGATAATCAAAAACTATTTTGAATCCTTATACTCCAATAAATTAGAAGATAGTGAAGGCATAGATAAATTTCTTAAGTCATATGATCTGCCCAGATTGAGTCAGGAGGATATAGAAAACCTAAACAGACCAATATCAATTGAGGAAATAGAAGAAACCATAAAAAGACTACCAACTAAGAAAAGCCCAGGTCCGGATGGGTATACAGCAGAATTTTACGAAACCTTTAAAGAAGAACTAATACCAATACTTTTCAAGCTACTTCAGGAAATAGAAAAGGAGGGAGAACTTCCAAATTCATTCTATGAGGCCAACATCACCCTGATACCTAAACCAGACAAAGACACTTCAAAGAAAGAAAACTACAGACCAATATCTCTAATGAACCTAGATGCAAAAATCCTCAATAAAATTCTGGCGAATCGGATACAAAAACATATCAAAAAAATTGTACACCATGATCAAGTAGGATTCATCCCTGGGATGCAAGGCTGGTTCAATATACGGAAATCAATAAATGTTATTCACCACATCAATAGACTTAAAAATAAGAACCATATGATCATCTCGATAGATGCGGAAAAAGCATTTGACAAAGTACAGCATCCCTTTATGTTCAAAACTCTAGAAAAACTAGGGATAACAGGAACATACCTCAATATTGTAAAAGCAATCTATGCTAAGCCTCAGGCTAGCATCATTCTGAATGGAGAAAAACTGAAGGCATTCCCTCTAAAATCTGGAACAAGACAGGGATGCCCTCTCTCTCCACTTCTCTTCAACATAGTTCTCGAAACACTGGCCAGAGCAATTAGACAGACGAAAGAAATTAAAGGCATAAAAATAGGAAAAGAAGAACTTAAATTATCAGTATTTGCGGATGATATGATAATATATCTAACAGACCCAAAAGGGTCTACAAAGAAACTGCTAGAGTTAATAAATGAATTCAGCAAAGTGGCAGGATATAAAATCAACACGCATAAATCAAAGGCATTTCTGTATATCAGCGACAAAACTTCTGAAACGGAAATGAGGAAAAACACCGCATTCACAATATCCTCAAAAAAAAATAAAATACTTGGGAATCAACCTAACAAAAGAGGTGAAAGATTTATACAATGAAAACTGCAGAACCCCAAAGAGAGAAATAGAAGAAGATCTTAGAAGATGGAAAAATATACCCTGTTCATGGATAGGCAGAACTAACATCATCAAAATGGCGATATTACCAAAAGTTCTCTATAGGTTTAATGCAATGCCAATCAAAATCCCAAAGGCATTTCTTGTAGAAATAGAGAAAGCAATCATGAAACTCATATGGAAAAATAAAAGACCCAGAATAGCAAAAACAATGCTAAGCAAGAAGTGTGAATCAGGCGGTATAGCGATACCAGGCTTCAAACTATACTACAGAGCAATAGTAACAAAAACAGCATGGTACTGGTACCAAAACAGGCGGGTGGACCAATGGTACAGAATAGAGGACACAGAAACCAATCCACAAAACTACAACTATCTTATATTTGATAAAGGGGCTAAAAGCATGCAATGGAGGAAGGATAGCATCTTCAACAAATGGTGCTGGGAAAACTGGAAATCCATATGCAACAAAATGAAACTGAATCCCTTTCTCTCGCCATGCACAAAAGTGAATTCAAAATGGATCAAGGAGCTTGATATCAAATCAGAGACGCGCCGTCTGATAGAAGAAAAAGTTGGCTACGATCTACAGTCGGTGGGGTCGGGCTCCAAATTCCTCAATAGGACACCCATAGCACAAAAGTTAATAACTAGAATCAACAAATGGGACTTACTCAAGCTAAAAAGTTTTTTCTCAGCAAAAGAAACAATAAGAGAGGTAAATAGGGAGCCTACACCCTGGGAACAAATCTTTACTCCTCACACTTCAGATAGAGCCCTAATATCCAGAGTATACAAAGAACTCAAAAAATTAGACAATAAGAGAACAAACAACCCAATCAACAAATGGGCCAAGGACCTGAACAGACACTTCTCAGAGGAGGACATACAGTCAATCAACAAGTACATGAAAAAATGCTCAACATCTCTAGCTGTCAGAGAAATGCAAATCAAAACCACCCTAAGATACCATCTCACTCCAGTAAGATTGGCAGCCATTAGGAAGTCAAACAACAACAAGTGCTGGCGAGGATGTGGGGAAAAGGGTACACTTGTACATTGCTGGTGGGACTGCAGATTGGTGCAGCCAATTTGGAAAGCAGTATGGAGATTTCTTGGAAAGCTGGGAATGGAGCCACCATTTGACCCAGCTATTCCCCTTCTTGGTCTATTCCCTAAAGACCTAAAAAGAGCATGCTACAGGGACACTGCTACATCGATGTTCATAGCAGCACAGTTCACAATAGCAAGACTGTGGAACCAACCTAGATGCCCTTCAATAGACGAATGGATAAAAAAAATGTGGCATTTATACACAATGGAGTATTACTCTGCATTAAAAAATGACAAAATCATAGAATTTACAGGGAAATGGATGGCATTAGAGCAGATTATGCTAAGTGAAGCTAGCCAATCCCTAAAAAACAAATGCCAAATGTCTTCTTTGATATAAGGAGAGTAACTAAGAACAGAGTAGGGACGAAGAGCAGGAGAAGAAGATTAACATTTAACAGGGATGAGAGGTGGGAGGGAAAGGGAGAGAGAAGGGAAATTGCATGGAAATGGAAGGAGACCCTCAGGGTTATACAGTGGAGGAGGTAGAGAGAGAGGAGGGGAGGGGAGGGGAGAGGTGGGGAGGGGGGAGGGTGGAGGATGGGAAAGGCAGCGGAGCACAACAGACACTAGTATGGCAATTTGTAAATCAATGGATGTGTAACTGATGTGATCCTGCAATCCTTGTATGGGGGGAAGGTGGGAGTTCATAACCCACTTGAATCAAAGTGTGGAATATGATATGTCAAGAAATTTGTAATGTTTTGAACAACCCACAATAAAAAATTAAAAAAAAAAAGAATTTCCAATTTTCCTAGCACTGTTTGTTGAAGAAGCTATCTTTTCTCCAATATATGTGTTTGGCACCTTTGTCTAATATGAGATAACTGTGATTATGTGGGTTTATTTCTGTGTCCTCTACTCTGTACCATTGGTCTATAGGTCTATTTTGGTGCCAATACCATGCTGTTTTTGTTTCTATTGCTGTGTAGTGTAATTTAAGGTCTGGTATAGTTATGCTACTGCTTCACTCTTCCTGCTAAGGATTACTTTAGCTGTTCTGGGTCTCTTACTTTTCCAGATGAATTTCATGACAGCTTTTTGTATTTCTATGAGGAATACCATTGAGATTTTGATTGGAATTGCATTAAATCTATATAGTGCTTTTGATAGTATGGTCATTTTAACAATGTTAATTCTTCTGTCCAAGAACAAGGGAGATCTTTCTATTTCCTAAGGTCTTCTTTGATTTCTTTCCTTAGCATTCTGTAGTTTTCATTGTAGAGGTCTTTCACATCTTTCATTAAGTTGATTCCCAAGTATTTTATTTTTTTGAGGCTATTGTAAATGTGGTGGTTTTCCTAGTTTCTCTTTCTATTTGTCACTGATGTACAGAAATGACTTTGATTTATATGTGTTGATTTTATTTCCTGCTACTTTGCTGAATTCATTTACGATTTCTAGAAGTTTTATGTCTCCCAGATATAGAATCCTATCATCGGCAAATAGTGCTCATTTGAGTTCTTCTTTTCCTATCTGTATCCTTTTAATTTCTTTCGTCTTTGTAATTGCTCTGGACAATGTTTCAAGAATTATGTTAAATAGAAGTGGTGAAAGATGTGATGTTAAGATGTGTTCCTGTTATCCATAATTTTCCTAGTGTTTTGAACATGAAGGGGTGCTGTATTTTGTTGAAATGCTTTTCCTGTATCTATTGAGATAATCATATGATTCTTATCTTTAAGTCTATTAATGAGATGAATTACATTTATTGATCCCTGGGATGAACCCCACCTGATTGTGGTGCACTATTTTTTAATATGTTTTTGTATTCTATCCGCCAGAATTTTATTGAGAATTTTTGCATCTATGGTTATTAGAGATATTGATCTGAAGTTTTCTTTCTCTGATGTGTCTTTGGTTCTGGAATCGGGGTGATATTGGCCTCATAGAATGAATTTATTTCACAAAATAATTTGATGAATATTGGTATTAGTTCTTCTTTAGAGGTCTTGTAGAACTCAGCTGTATATTCATCAGTCCTGGGCTTTTCTTGGTTGGTAGGCTTCTGATGGCATCCTCTATTTCACTGTTTGAAATTGATCTATTTAAATTGTGTATATCATCCTGATTCAATTTGGGCAAATTATATGACTCTAGAAATTTGTTGATGCCTTCCATAATTTCTATTTTGTTGGAATACAAGTCTTCAAAACAATTTTTTTCTGTATTTCTGTAGTGTCTCTTGTGATATTTCCTTTTTAATCACATGTTAGTAATTTGAGTTTTCTCTCTCCTTCTCTTCATTAGCATGGCAAAGGATTTGTTAATTTTATTTATTTTTTCAAAGAGTCAACTGTATTTGTCAATTTTTTCAGTTATTTCTTTTGTTTCAATTTCATTGATTTCAGCTCTGATTTTAATTATTTCCTGTCTTTTACTGCTTTTGGTGTTGATTTGTTCTTCTTTTTTAGGGCTTTGAGATGTATTGTTAGGTCATTTATTTGTTGACTTTTTCTTCTTTTAAAGAATGAACATTCTTATTAGTACTTTTTCATAGTGTCCAGAGATTTTGATGTGTTGGATTAGTGTTCTCATTCACCTCTAAGAATTTTTTAATCTACTCCTTGATATCTTTTGCAACCCATTGTTCATAGATTAGAATATTATTTAGTCTCCAGGTGTTGGAGTAGCTTTTATTTTTTATTTTATCACTGACTTCTAATTTCATTCCATTATGATTTGATAGTATCTCTACTTTTTTTGTATTTGCTTAGAGTTGCTTTGTGGCATAATATATGATCTATTTTAGGGGCTGGGATTGTGGCTCAGTGGTAGAGTGCTGGCCTAGCATGCATGAGGCACTGGGTTCAATCTTCAGCACCATATAAATATAAAATAAAGACATTGTGCCAACCTAAAACTAAAAAATAAATATTTAAAAAATACATGATCTATTTTAGAGAATGATACATGTGTTGCTGAGAAGAAAGTGTATTCACTTGTTGAAGGATGAAATATTCCATATATATATCAGGTAAGTTTAAGTTACTGATTATATTATTGAGTTTTATAGTTTCTTTGTTCAGCTTTTGTTTGGAAGATCTATCCAGTGGTGAAAGAGTTAAAGTCCCCAGAGTTTTTGTGTTGTGGTCTATTTGACTCTTGAACTTGAGTTTATTTGATGAATGCAGATGTTCCATTGTTTGGGGCATATATATTTATAATTATTATGTCTTGTTGGCATATGATTCTCTTGAGCAGTATGAAGTGTCCTTCTTTATCCTTTTTGATAACTTTGGCTTGAAGTCTACTTTGTTTGATATGAGGATGGAAACCCCTGCTTGCTTCTGCAGTCAATGTGAGTTGTATGATTTTTCCAAACCTTTCACCTTCAGTCTGTGAATATCTTTTCCTATGAGATGAGTATCCTGGAGGCAGCATATTTTTGGGTCTTCTTTTCTTAAAAAATTATTTTTTAGTCATGGGTCGACACAATAACTTTATTTTATTTTTACGTGGTGATGAGGATAGAACCCAGTGCCTCATGCATGCTAGGCAAGCACTCTACCTCTGAGCCACCACCCCAGCCCCAGATCTTCTTTTTAAATCCAATCTGCCAGCCTATGTCTTTTTTTAAATTTAAATTTAAATTTTATTGTTTAGTTATCAATGGACTTTTATTTTTTAATTTTTATTTGGTGCTGATAATCAAACCCAGTGCCTCACACATGCTAGGCAAGTGCTCCACCATTGAGACACAACCCCACCCCAGCTATGTCTTTTGATTGGTGAGTTTAGGTCATTAACATTCAGGGTTATTATTGAGACATGATTTGTATTCCCACCCATTTTTGTTTATTTTTGGTATTTAACTTGACTTGGTTTCTCCTTTGATTCGTTTTTTTCTTTAGTTTAATACTTCCCTCTGCTGATTTTCATTGTTGTTTTTCATTTCCTCTTCATGGAATATTTTGCCAAGGATGTTCTGTAGTGCAAGCTTTCTAGTTGTAAATTCTTTTAACTTTTGTTTTTCATGGAAGGTTTTTATTTCATCATCAAATCTAGAGCTTAATTTTGCTGGATATAAGATTCTTGGTTGGCATCCATTTTCTTTCAGAGCTTGGTATATGTTGTTCCAGGGTCTCCTGGCTTTGAGGGTTTGGATTGAAAAATCTGCTGAGATATGAAATAGTCTTCCCCAATATCTGATTCCTCTCTCTTGTGGCCTTTAAGAGTCTATACTTATTCTGTATGCTAGGCATTTTCATTATAATGTGCCTTGGTGTATATCTGTTGTAATTTTGCACATTTGGTGTTCTATAAGCCTCTTGTACTTGATTTTTCCAATTCATTTTTCATGTTTTGAAAATTTTCTGATATTAATCATTGAAGAGATTGTGCATTCCTTTGGTTTGATACTCTGTGCCTTCCTCTATCCCAATAACTCTTAGATTTGATCTTTTGACGCTATACCATAATTCTTGGATGTTCTGATCATGGTTTCTTACCATCTTCACTGTGTGATCAACTTTATTTTCCAGATTGTATACTTTGTCTTCATTATCTGATGTTCTGTCTTCCAAGTGATCTAGTCTGTTGGTAATGCTTTCTATTGAGTTTTTTTAATTTGGTCTATTGTTTTCTTCATTTCAAGGATTTCTGATTTTTTTTTTCAAAATCTCCCTCTCTCTCTTGAAGTAATCTTTTGCTACCTGGATTTGCTCCCTTATCTCTTTATTGGTGTCATCAATGGTTGCCTGTAGTTGCTATCTTACCTCTTTGTTGGAGTGATCAATTTTTGCCTGTATTTGCTCATTTAGATCATTCTTTAATTCACAGATCATTTTAATTATGAACATTCTAACCTTCTTCCTTGGCATTTCATCAACTGCGCTGTCCATGGGTTCTGTTATTGTAGTATCCTGGTTTGTATGGGGCACTTTCCTCCCTTGTTTTTTCATGTTGTCTATGTGTCTTCCTTTCTTGCAGTGTGGATCTGAGGAATTACAGTTTCTACCCTGTAATCTTGTTGTATCTGTGCAGATTTATCTGTGTCTCACCTTAGTGTTGGGCTTCTAGACCCTCTGGTGTCCCACGATGGATGCTACTGCAACTAAAGGTGGTGGCAGCAATAGCGGAGGTAACTTGAGATAGCAGTGGAGGTGTCCCAAGATGGATGCAAGGTCTTTCAGAGATGGGGCTGAAAGGGTGGGCCTTACACTGGCTTTGGGATGCTTGCTCTTAGATGCAGATACTTCTAGTGCCTGTCTGTTGTCCCAAGGTAAAGGCTACTGTGTGGGGTAGGTTAGTGACTGCAATGATCCAAGATGGAAGTGGGTTAGGCCCAGGCTCCCAGGTGGTGGTGGGGACTCAGCCTACCCTGGGCATAGGCTTCCATGCAAGTCAGAGGAGGCATATCTGGGCCTGAGCTCCTCCAGGTGTCTGCTAGTTGGCAGAGGCAGTCCTGAGCTGGGCCGAGCTCCAGCAGTGTCTTCTAGTTGGTGGAGGTGGATCTGGGCTGGGGCCTGAGTTCTGGCAGGGGTTTGCTGGTGGCAGGATGAACCTGGGCCTACCTTGGGCCTGGGATCCCATGCAGGTAGGCAGAGGCCAATCAGTAACTGAAATTTCTAAAGCATTTTTTATTCTTTTCTTTCTTCTCCCTTAATAAATACTAAGTCACAGCAAAATACACTAACAGCATCATTTATCACACTGTTCTGAAATACCTTATAACCTGCTTATTGGCTCTTCAAACTGGTGGAGCTATTTAACTGATCCAAAAACAAAACAAAAAAAACAAACAAAAAAACCCTTGTATTTGCTCATGATACAACTGATTTGGTCTGCACTCAAATTAGTCTCAAGGAAGTAGATGTAAATCTAAAGTCCACCACCCTTGCAGAATCATTAATACTACTTTACCTGAATGAATGAAAACACAAAAGACAAGCTTTTACATTGAACTCTCTAATATTCCCAGTGTGAGAGGATTTGGAATGGCTAAAAGAATTTTTAAGACCTAACAGTGCACTTACACAGAAGTACTAGGTACTTCTGGTGAAATTGTGAGGATTGCCCCAGTACAAGCTTCTTTCAATTTGCTCATCAAATCTAAATCAGTTCCATCAATAAAAACAAATTTCAGAATGTTTCATAACAAAGTGTAACTCTCATAAATCAGGTTGTGACTCACTATAGAAGTTCTAAAGCAAATAGAAAACAAAGTCAAATAAGAGGTAAGCTCATGGTTTAAAGCTTGTAAGAAAAGAAAATAACATAAAATGAGAACTACATGGTGAATAGCTTGGGTCCAACATGCAATGATACTGTCACTACTGTTTTATCAACATGACAACTGAATCAATTTCTATGCTGAGAAAATAAACATGCATTACTACCATTTTTCTAATAAATCCACACACATTTTATATAAATTCACACTCATAGTAAATACTGTTTTTACATTAAATTGTTGTCTTCTGACAACAATTTTTCATTGAATCACAAACAATAAATTAACTCACTGTTATATACTTTAAATTGCTGGAAAAAAGTATTTTAGATATTAACATAGTGAAATATAGTAATATACAAAAACATGTCAATAAAAATTGGATGAATAGGGAGGGGAGGGGAAGGGGTATGGGAGCAGGAAAGATGGTGAAATGAGATGAACATCATTACCCTATATACATGTATTACTGCACATAGAGTGCGACGCTACATCATGTACAGAGAAATGAAAAGTTGTGCTGCAATTGTGTACAATGAATCAAAATGCATTGTGCTATAATATATAACTAATTAAAATAAATGGACAAATTTAAAAAAGAAAAAGAAAAAAATTGGATGAATGATGTTTAAAGTAATAATGTTTTATAACTAAGCAGTGCAGACATGGGGGGGTTAAGTCATAGCAATAGGCCTGTGGGTGTGTCAAAAACTAATTGCTCAGTCTTACAACTGAGACCACTGTTAGCACTGGATGTCCTGGAAACTTCTCTTCTCTTAATAGGCTGCATTGGCCAAGTGCATGTTCTTAGTCTTCTGGAGGATGGTGACCTTAGGAGGAGATGATCCCATATTACAATGGTAGTCCATTAGCTGTTCTGAGTATTTCATACCCATTGCTGGCTTCATAATTTCAAGTTTTTCAATAAAGCCACATTTTCTCTTTCAAACTTTTGTTGCTGCTTCTGGCATTGAGAGCACTATAACATAACTTAGAAGGATGATCAATGGGGATTGTACTTTTGCTTTCTGATTTTTCAGCCTGCCTTGACAGTTCTTTCAAAAGTCTCTGATTTTCCTGATCAATCTGTCTCACCTCTTCTCTTGTGAAAGAGTAGTTTTTCCTAGGTACTACTGAGGGTTGATCAAAATGAAGTTTTTGTGGTCCCTTTTTATTTAATTGCAGAAAAGATTTTAAAAGATGATTCAGGTTCATTGTGACATGCAAGACATTGTGGTCTAAATCACAATTGAACACTGATGACTTTGGGACAACAGCAGGCCCATGTTTTTCTTTCACTTTCTTGGCTGCTTTCAAATACCTTGAATAATTTTTTAAAACCTCAACATCTTCATCTGCCTCTTGACTCACATTTTCTTGCCTTTTAGCTTTGACTTTTTGGTCATTTGGTGTATTCAACTCAAAAGATGGAACAGGGCTGATATCTGGAGTTGATAAAGGAGTTATCAGAGACATCATCTGAACAGTCTGGACTTCAAGAGGAGGAAGGCAAAGACAAAGAAGAAGAGGGAGAGGAACTAACCTTGACATTCTTTTTACTCATGTTTGTATTTGGAGTTATTAGATGGTTTAGCTGACTTGGACCTCTTATGATGTTTGTGTCCATCATCACTGTTTTCCTGTTCATCTGTATAGTAATTCTCCTCACCTTCTTTTACAGTTTTTGGAATTCTATTTGGAATGGGCAAGTGTGTTTTAGTTCCTGTTGCAGCATACATAATGTTTTTTTGGATCCTGAAGAAATGGTTTGCATAATACGATTCTCTACAAGGTGTTCATCTAGAGAAATTTTTGCTTTTTTTTTTTTTTCATTTTCCTTCTCAGTAAGATAATATTCTCTCTTTTTTTGTACTCCAAATTTCAAATTTCTCTTTTCTATATCCTTATTTATTCTCTCTTCAGGGTTATCACTTTACTTGTCAAAAGTAACTTACTTTCATATTTCTTTACTTTTTCAAAGTCACTGTCAAAGCAAGAATGGTCTATGTCACCTTCTGATGTATCTCTAAAGCAATCCATAATGGTAAAATATCTCCCAAGTGCTTATGGCTGTCTGTCTATTGGGAGGGAAACTGAGCCCCAATGGCAGGGAAGGTTGCAAGCATGCTGCGGTGTGGAAAGATTAGTTTTTATTATTTCTTTTTTATTCTTTTTCAGTTTGATTGCAAGGAATGCTGTTTCTATGAATAAGATTTTGAAATTTATTGAGATTTTCTTTTGGAAAAAAGAAGTCAGATTTTGTAAAGTTTCCATAGATTTTTTGGGATGAAATGTACTCTGAAGGATATAAAATGTGTTTTTTATCCCATGTTTAGTCTCATTATCATTATTAAATAAAATAATATTAGTTAAATCTTCCCATATATATTTCTTTGCTATGTATTTACTTTCTTAAACTTTGAGTATACTGGGGTACTGTCTCTATATTTGTACTACTTATGTATCAATGATATAATAGCTTTGAAATAGAGATAAATATGAATATTATGACTTTTTATTATCTCAAAATGTGTCTGAAATTTTATTCACACACTTTTCAAGGAAATGTAAAATACAGGCAAAAACATGATGATTGTTTGTCTACATGACTATGACTTCTCACAAAGTGTGTACACCTGTGATACAGTCAATGGCATCTGGACATATAACATGGTGGTCCATCAGGGGGCCCTGTAGAATTGTAGGGGTGTGAATAAGGAAAGCACACTACACACAGCGGGCCCTTCTCCTGGAGAATGACTGTAGTGAGTGACTTGGGAAGGGTCCTTGGGTTGGATTCTGTAAATGAAAACCCCTTCTCTTAGGTTAGTGTTATTTTTCTTACTGGACACAGATTAAAGAGAATGTATCTGTAAGTGTTATTGGTAGCCTTATTGCTCCAAGGAGGAGAGAACAGTCTTGAGAGGGATGCTTCTCCTAGAAATCAGAGAGGAGAAATAGAAAAGGAGAACATTGGTCCAGGCACATTGTCTGTAGGTTCATCCAGCCCTGTTTTCTTCTGAAACACAGCACATGGTTTTCTTCAATGCCCTAGTCACTTTATACCAAGCCCAGAGTCCCTGATCCTCATGTATACATTGGGAGAATAATAACAATGTTTTCCTTTTACATAGAAAGTAATAGAAGGCAGAGAAATTCAGTGATGTGCTCCAAGTCCTATAAACCAGTCCAGATCTTTTTACTCTAGTCAAGAAGCTCTATGCATGAAATCAACTGTAATGATGCCTTCTCTCAAAAATATCAGTGGCTCTATATTTCTTCTGGAAAATATGCAAGTTCGGGGCTCAGGAGCATCCAGACTTAAATCTCAGAGGCTTCAATCTTCTTGCCTTTACTTAATTCCCACCATTGCCCAAACTGTGCATTCTGTCCAGTTGAATTCTTCATCTGCCCCCTGCCTTTATTCACACCTTCCCTGACTCCTCTCTTCTTTCCCTGTTTACAACATTCATTCACCCTCTGATTTCACAAAACTCCTACTGGGAGATGTCACATTGGAGTTGAGCCTCTGTGTACAAGGCCTTCAGTCCTCATGGACATATTGAGAACTGGCATTCCATGTTTTTCATTTTCCTTCTCAGTAAGATAATATTTTCATGTGTGTTCTCTTGAGCGTTCTTCCCTGAGGGACCAGATTCAAGTCTCTGTAGCTCTCATACAAAATGTGAGAAGTTCTGTGGGAAGCATTCAAAGTTCTCTCCAGAGGGATTTTCTGGGGCACATGATTCTATCTCATAGGAGGTTAAAAATCAGTGCACTCAATCACTAAATTGCATTTACAAGCAGGTGTATTTTAATAAGTGGTGAGAGTGCTGATAAAGTAGCATGTAAACGTTGCACAGTCAATGTCAATAGGTAAGATAGTGCGGCTTCTGCTCCTGTGACCGTTAGTGTTTTTTTTCATTGAGTGTTCTCAGTAAGAACTGGTGATGCTGTTGAAGACATGCCTCAGTGCTCAGGGATCAGTAGGCATGACTGAAATATTTGAATCAGATGTTTTAGTTTGATGGTTTGTCAGTTTCCTTTTTATTTTGTTCAGAAAAAGTGCATCTCATAATTACAATCATGAAGAATTTGGATATAATAATGAGCAAGTGAAAAGAGGGAGCAGCATTTGTGGTCAATTGTGACCATATCATAGTTTTGTTTTGTTCTTTAAGTATAGGTTTTGTTTGTAATTGACACATGGTAATTGCACATATTCATGATATATTCTGTGCCATTCCAATGCATGCACACAATCTTAATGATCAGATAAATGTAATTGTCATTTCTATAACCTCAGATGTTTATCATTTCTTTGTGTGGAACATTTAAAATCCTCTTCAACAAGTTTTTGAATTGTGCAGTTAGCTGTTGTCAACTATAGTTATCATACTGGGTTTTTAAACATAATTTTATTCAAAACATGCTTTTAATCAGCATTATAAATGTTTCCTATTTTAAAAGAATACTCCAAATTTTGTAAATTTTAAAACCTATCCAGTTTCTAACATGTGGAACTCAGTACACATTTCATTTATTTATTATTATAGCCATTTGAAATGAGTTTGAGTATTTTGTCCTACAAAGTATATTTTTTAATTTTAGGAGAGTTTTTGCTATTGAAAAAACATATAATTATCATGGCTTATGTAGGCTTTGGATAATATGTCTATGGTCCAACTCAGGAATGAAGCAATTTGCCTTCTGCTGTTGCTCATGCCCTACAGATCTGCACTGAAGACACCATATACCTTCAGCTCGCTGGGATTCTCTGTCCTGCTGGCTTCCTCATCTACCTGCTGAATATCCCCTGATTTTCAGAACATCACAGAAGACACAGTGGGCTCCATCTAGTTCCATTGCCATCAGGGACCTCTGACTTGAGCAAGTGTGTCCTGCCCTGTGCCTTTTTCCTCCCACTTACCAGCCCTTCTACCCACAGCATCCAGTGACTGTGGTTGTCCTCTCCAGCTCCCTGTCCACATGTAATCTTTCTCTTATTTAAATTGTCTAAAGCCCTTGTTATTACTTGCTATTTGTTTTCCAATTGTGCTCTGTACTGGCTTCCCTTCGCTTTTATACACTATTTTTTAGAGTTTAAGTTTCCTAATATATTCCATTTATTTCTTTAAAGTTATTATTTTAACATGTGTAATGAGCTGGGGATTGTTGGGTGCATTGTGTAGATACTAAAATGCAAACAAAATCTTTGCCTCAAGGATTATACTGTTGTGGGAATGATATTTGTATAAATGTGTATATAATGTCAATTGATAAAAATGAAAAAATACATGGCAATATGTGAGCGTTGTCGAGCTAGAGAGTTTGGGGGCATAATGGGGTACTATTTTATGTAGCTTAGTGGCGAGGATCATAGTTATTTTGGGTAGTGTGCTTATGTTTCTATTGAGATTTGGTCTATACTGAATTCCTTATATTGCAGAGTTTAGAAAATGGTAGGTCCATCAGAGCTTGTTGAATAATTAATGAGTCCATGAGGTGCTTGATGAGATTGGGGAAGGAAAGAGAGAGAAAGAGTGGGAAAGAGTGGAAACTTTGAAATTGTAGCCCCAGAATGACCAAAAAGTGGGCTTGTCCTTAAATCATAATGGTCACAAGGATGAGTCTTGGATCTTTGGGGCTAAAAATTTCACATCCCAGTAAATCCCAATAGATTTGGCCAGACATTAATAAGAAGTTAATAAGCTCAAAACCAATTTTCATAGTCTAGAGGTGTTACCTGAGACAGGTGCATTTAAAATACAACCCTCCCTGAGTATTCTTGTGGAATATTGTCAAACCATCAATGTCACACAAAGTTCTATTTGTCTTGAATCCAATGAATATTTAAGTAGATTTACATAAAATTCACTATTACTGAATTACTGTAAAAAATTTGGATTAGCTTTTTCTTATTTGTCTACTTTATCACATTTTATTTTCTATAGTCTTCATTGTTATATTTACAACAATTGAATAAAGAGAAGGATATCTGTGGTAATATGGGATTAGAACCTGTGTTAGAAAATATCTATATACTTTAAGGGTATGTTTACCTTAAAACTACATAGCATACAAATTGTGATAGAAACTTGATAGCATTTTGAATTTTAAGACCAGATTTTTAAGAATTGTTCACTTTTACTTTATATTTGACAGTTTGACTAATATTGTTAATCTTAGTATTTTGCCATTCTCCAAGTGTTCCAACGTAAGTTTTTTGGAACATGGGTTCCTCTTTTCATCCTCTACCAGAATTTCCATGCTGAATGCAGTCTGCTACTCCTAGCCTCTGGACTGTGACTTTATTCTTTGATCATGTCTACAGAAACAATATAGGGCTTTTGTACTGCAATGAAAACACAAAATCAAAGCTCTGTGGTTGAATTCATCCTCTTGGGCTTCTCTGATCCTCCTAAACTCCAAGAGCAGATCTTTGGTGTTTTCTTGGTAATTTATTTGGTTACCCTGATGGGAAATGCCATCATCATAGCTGCCATCTTGCTGGACCAGACCCTCCACATCCCCATGTACCTGTTCCTGCAGAATTTATCTGTGGTGGAAGTGAGTTTCAGTGCAGCCATCATGCCTGAAATGCTAGTGGTCTTGACCACGGACAGAACTACAATTTCTTTTGCGGGTTGTTTTGCACAGATGTATTTCATTCTTCTTTTTTGGGGGACTGAGTGTTTTCTCCTGGGGGCAATGGCTTATGACCGATTTGCTGCCATCTGCCATCCTCTGACCTACCCCATGATTATGAACAAAAGGGTGTTTGTGAAATTAGTCATGTTCTCATGGGTCTCAGGGGTCATGGTGGCTACTGTGCAGACCACATGGGTATTCAGTTTTCCCTTTTGTGGCCCCAATGAAATTAATCATATATCTTGTGAAACCCCAGCAGTGCTGGAACTGGTATGTGAAGATACCTTCTTGTTTGAAATCTATGCCTTCACAGGCACCATTTTGATTGTTTTGGTTCCTTTCTTTTTGATACTCTTGTCTTACCTTCAAATTTTCTTTTCCATCCTGAAGATGCCATCAACAACTGGGAGGCAAAAGGCCTTTTCCACCTGTGCCTCTCATGTCACATCAGTCACCGTCTTCTATGGCACAGCCAGTATGACTTATTTACAGCCCAAATCCAGCTACTCATCAGCAACCAAAAAAGTGATGTCATTGGTTTACACGTTGCTCACATCCCTGCTGAATCCACTAATCTACAGCCTGCGAAACAATGGGATGAAAATGGCTTTGGTGAAATTATGGCGGAGAGTGGTGGTTTTACACAGTTTGACTTGTTGAGAAGTCACGTGAGATTTGCTCATTCCTCAAGAAAACTCTATTTGAACTTAATAAATGATGAAAACAGATTCCATTTCTTGATATTAATGTGTTCACAGTGTTGAATTCCTTGAGTTTGAAATGTATCAGGAGATTCTTCTCTTTTAATATATGGTGTTGTCATTGTTTTTAAGGGATACTAAGTTTCCTTACCACATGATACAACAGTCTAGTCATGCATTTCCCTATTATCAGCATCCAGGTCATTATCAGACTAATGTGATTAAGATGATGCTTCAATAAATATCTAGTTCAATAGGTTTCTATGTATCGATGCTTTTATTTTGATGTGGTCATTTCCTCAAAGTCATTCTGTTAGAATGAATGTTATTTACACTTTTGTGTGTGTGTGTGTGTGTGTGTGTGTGTGTGTTGGTTGAAATCCTATTGAAGGCCTTGCATATGCTAAGCATGTGCTCAATCACTGTGCCACATGCCCTGCACTTTTTAATATATTTTAATTGCTATTGTAGAGTTACTTCCTTGTATTCTTGTAACCAGTTCAAACTGACCTGAAGGCTCACTGAAATTCAGTAACAGCTATAGCCTCAAGAGACCAATCAATAGTGTGTGTGATTTTTTTTTCTGGATAGAAAACCTTTTCAATGAATCAGAAAATGAATTATTATTTTCAAGCACAAATGAGCTCTACTTCTCCCAGTGGGATATACCAAAATTGTATTTTTCTTGGTGTTTTTTACATATATTTACAGAATGATGCATATATTTTCTGGATACTCATGTGGCAATATTAAGTATTGTTTTCATTATGACCATTATTTCAGAGTACTTTGAATTTTCCTTCATAGGTCAAATTGCCCTCAAATTTATCTGTGAACAATAAATGATTTTTTACAATTTATTTTGGGAAAATAATATTATTAATGAATTATTCCTATTTTCTATGGCCCTTACATCACATGACTTACAGTGTGAACTTTTCAGGGTTAATATTTTCACAGGTGTAAAATGTGGAAGTTTCATTCTTTGATGTTTTTCTATTCTCAGAGAATAGTAAGGTACCTGTTTACCTGTATCACATGTGTTTTAACACACACCATACTATTCTCTAAGATTATTCTTTTACCCTGAAATGTTACTTAATTCCTGCTCCAGGAATGGTAATAAAGGTGTAAAAGATTATTCCATTGTTAAAAGACCATTTTTAAGTTTATCAGTACTTCTGCCAAAAGTGAAAATTAGAGGTATAAAATGAATTGGATTTGCAGTAAAATAATTTCATCTGAAGATAAACACAAGTTTGAATCACATTTGAATGCTATCCAATGTTCTTTTCAAGAGGGCATTTGATTGGCATTAGCAAATTCTTTCATTGTATTTTTGTGACCTAAAGTTTCCTCATTGTTTATATAGAGAGAGTGATCAAATACTGCCTTTGAGGAAATAAAATATTCAAATGCCCAAATCTGAGTACAATGCACTTAAAAATACATGATTTTTATTTTAATCTTTATTTTTTTTTCATTTTTTCACTCATATACTGAATTAATATGTTTATATTATGAGTGAATCAATATTTTGAGGAAAATACAGTTAACAGGAAGATCTCTTTCAGTCAGGAGATAATTTCTTCCTTTCTGATGGTTAAAGAAAACTCCATTGTGTACATATACCCCATTTTCTTTATCTGTTATCTATTGATAGACACCTAGACTGGTTCTACAATTTGGCTATTGTGAATTGTGCTGTTATAAACATGGGAAAGCATGTATCTAAAATATGCTGTCTGTAATTCTTTTGGATAGATACCAAGAAGTGGTATAGCTGGATATTACAGTAGTTACCTGTTTAGTTTTTGGAGGAACCTCCATACTGATTTCCATAGTGCCTGTACTAATTTACTTTTCCCACCAACAGTGGATAACAGTTCCTTTTTCTCACATCTTTGCAAACATTGTTATTTCTGTTGAGATGGAGTCTCAGCATAGTTTTGATTTGCATTTCCTTTATGTGTAAAGATATTGAACACTTTTCACACAATTGCCATTTATTCTTCTCTGGAGGAGCGTCTGTTAGGTTCATTTGCCAACTTACTGAATTGGTTACTTGTTTGAATGGTGTTGAGTCTTTTGAGTTCTTTATATATTCTGGATATAAATCCTTTGTCAGGAGAGTTGGCAAAGATTTTTTCCTCCCATTCTGAAGGTTTCTCTTCCTGCTGTTGTTTCCTTTGTTGTGTAACTTTTTTGTTTGGTGTCATTCCTTTTCTTGAATCTTGGCATTACTTCCTGAGCTCTAGGAGTCCTTGTTGCCTGCACCTATAGGTTAGAGTCTCTCCTATGTCCTCTTCTAGCAGTTGCATGACTTCTGGTCTTATTCCTAGGACTTTGATCCAATTTGAATTGATTTATGTAGGGTGAGAAAGAGGGATCCAGATTGAACCTTTTACATGTGGATATTGTTTTTCAAGCACCGTTTGTTATAAAGGCTTATCATTTCTTCAACATAGGTTTTGGGCAATTGTGTCAAGAATCAGATGAGTTTTTTAAAAAAGGAATACGATGAGTGAAGCTACATGGGGTTACTTGTCTCTTCTTCTATATAAATTTGACAGAAGGACTTATTTTATGTTTCTACTCTTAATACCAACCATTAATTAATTTAACATTAACTTTAATTTTCCTCCCATTGTGAAGGTTAGTTAACTAACCTTCATTAACTTGAATCTCATGCCAGTTAGTGAGATGTATTCTTGAAATCACTTTCTGCTGGTTTTGAAGTTGACATACACAAGAAAGTGAACTTTAAAATGTAAATCTGTAATAACTATCCATTTAAATATTTAAATTGGTGTTTAGTGTCCACTCATACACTTGCTTATGTTTTCTGATGAAAATTCTGCTTTGAATTGAGTCACCTCCGTCTGGCCTGGAGCTGTCAAGTCATGCCTTTTTCGCTATCTGGTATGTTTGTAACTTGCTGTTTCAGCTGGATAATTCTTGCTGTTTCTTCAGATCTCCTTAAAATGTCATCTGCTGAAGGTGGCCTTCCATGATCTGCTCTCAACTACCTATTTCCTGTTATCTCTGAAACCTGGACCTTACTCCATACCCTTTTATCTTAATTTTATTTTATGAAGCAGAATACACTTTTCTTTTCCCTAAATGTACCTTGTACTTGTTGCTGGGATAATAAACAGAGGTAGTTTCCATGTGATAGAAGGTGGGGAAGGTGAAGGCCCCATTAGCCGAGCAGGATAAAGTGCAGGTATAAGCCTGAATTTACTATTAGTATATAGTTAGTATTTATGGCACAAAAAACTGCTTTTTTTTAAAAAAAAATTCATTCTGATTGCAGACCATTTTCCTCACATCTAGAGTTTTACCTGTCCCCACCCTTAACAGTGGGAAATGGAGGAGAACAGTAGAAGAAAGAAACAGCACATAAGTTTTGATGTGGGATTTGTAGTCCTATATTTATAAGTGCCTTTTTAAATAGCATGTACAGTTTGTAGATCAAAACACTCCCTCTGGTCCTTGTAGGACACTTATATCTTGAGTCTTTCTCAAGCATTTAAATGTGATCTGTGTAATGCTGGAAGTTTCATTTGATAAGTAGACAGTGAAGTCACTGATAACAGTGACTAAAAGAATCTGTCCACCACTGTGTCCCACCTGCCTAACACAGTGCCTGAGAGAGAGTTTGTACGTATCAAATACTTTCTTCATGAATAAGAAGAGAGCAGTCTGAGTCAAGATGTTAGCTTCAAGTCTTGGTCCCTTGGAGCAGGGTCTGGCATAGTCACAGAAATAATCAAGGAGAACTGGTAGCAGAGCAGTCCTCAGGAGGAAGCCCTTCCAGTGCTTCACACCTGAGGGCTAGTGGGTGGCAGGGTTTGTTTCCTCAGCTGCCTTCCTGAGTGTCCCTGTGTTGATTCAGCCCTCTGGACATGGAAGTCTCCATCAAGAGGTTTGACCAGTCACATGCAAAGATACAGGGTATCTCTTGGGACACTGGTGTGGCCAAGTAAAGGAGATATTCCATTTCTTGTGATATGAAAAATGATGTGTTTATCATGGAGTTTCCATATCTCAGAGTTAAGAGCAAGTTCTGGGTCTTAGAGATCCTCTGATGTTTGTAATATACTCACCAAGTAATTTTTTCAAACTTCTTGAACTCCTCTTGGGAGGAACTTGTATTCCTGAGGTCGCCCAGTTCACCTTTCCATGATGGGTGATGGGGCAGCTTGAGATGAAGGGGCAGCTTGAGAATTCTCTTAGAGTTGGAAGTTGGGTTGTTGTTCATAGTTTCTAGATGACTCCTGAATTTACAGGCAATCACACATGTGAGTTCAGAAGAGCAGCAACTTTTGTGTAAAAAAATATAGATACATATTTCTTTCTCTGTTTCTTGATTTGTTGTTCCAGCTTTCATAACTTGATAGCTTTTGTTAATGATACAATTGTACATCCCAATCTGGCTTGTACGATTGTTTGGGCTGTTGCTATTTGCATTTTGGTGGTAGCTGTGTGTGTGTTTATTGATTACTGTATATCACTTACTCTTCAAAGAAGATGCTATGGGGTTAAATTCGGAGGAAAATTGCATGGCCCCATAAGTGGTTTATTGGAAAAATGGGGATCATGTGTTTTTCAGCACTTAATATCTTGGCTGCATTTTATTGTGCATCACAATTGTGAGGAAAAAGGAAACATTGAACCATTAAGAATATAACAATCATGTCTAGTGGGAAATTAGTGAAGAAAAATTCTGATTAACTCTCAACATAATCTTAGTTTAATTAATATGGAATCTTCAATATTCAGTTTATCATGACTACTTTAAACTTAATATGAATAAAATTAATTGTGTGATATTATTTAAGATTAGGTATACATGTTCTGCTTCATTAGGGATGTGTGGAATATTTGTGTCTTTTTGGGGATAGATCATTCATGCTTCTAGTCATGAACTATGTGCACTGTTTTTGGGGTTTATGATGGTTAACCTAGATCAAATTTATTTTTGTTGAGTCTTTATTACATAATAAAATTGATATAAATATTTAAATTATGCATTGGTGTTATTTGCATTCATATAGAATTGGATAAATTTGTGTTTAAAAAATTACAAAGTGAAATGAGATCACATTAATTCTAGCATGGTTTTAAGTGTGTGTATGGCTGTAGTCCTACACTGCCTACTCAATGGTTTGTGATGTATTTTTGAAGAGATAGTAAATTGAAGGGGTCTTGGTAAATGGTGACCATGTAGTTTGGGCCAAGGGATAACCTTCTTCTCTGCTGCTATGGCCACTTTGTTCTATGGCAGCATGACAGCAAGGGAGTAGCTGCTGAGAGAGGCTGGTTAAAATCAATAACTGAGTCTCTACTACATGGTTGAATGTTAACATGGGATGCCAGGACCTTCACACTCTATATCCACTCAGTATGTCTTAACCCTAGGCCTTGTGGCTGCCAGATTTTCTGTCTTTTCTTTCAGGACCAAGTCCGTAAACTCTCCATTATCTTGTTGCATTACCAACCTCCACATCCACACCCTCATATTCAGTTCCATGACTTCTTCCTGTCCTTTTTGGTACAGGCTGACCAGATCATGCAGGTCTTTACGGGTGTAGTTCCTTTGTTCTTTAGTCCCCTTCAGTGCTTCCCTAGCTGTGCAATGCTGTGATGTACCCTCTTTTATAGGCCTGGTATAAAGGAGATAAGGTGAATTCAGTACCCTTCTACTTCTCTGCAAACCTGATGCCACACCTATGGTATTGTCTTATTGCTCTTAATTGTAAGAGGTTGGTTACTGTTGCAGTGTCAGAATGGTCAGAGATGTCTTAGCAAACAAAATCTTTGTAGGCATCCAGCCAGCATCCCCATACCATGTATCAAGGCCTTAGATTTTTTCCAGCTCTAGCTCCATCCTTGATTAAATAGTCAATTTTCTCTGAATTTCAGGTACTGACTAGAGAACTCTGCAATTGATATCATGTCCCCTTCACTGTTCACTTTACATTGAGCCAAGAGTCCCTGATCCTTATATATACCCTTTGGGATTAATAATAATGCTTTTCTTTTTCATAGAAAGTAATAGAAGCAGAGAAGTTCAGTGGTGTGCTCTAAGTCCAGATCTTTTGACTCTAAGAAGCTCTATATATGAAATAAACTATAATGACACTTTTTCTCAAAAATGTCAGTGACTCTATATTTCTTCTGGAAAATATGCAAGTTCAGGGCTCAGGAGCATCCAGACTTAAATCTCAGAGGCTTCAATCCTCTTGCCTTTACTTAATTCCCACAATTGCCCAAATTGTGCATTCTGGCAGCTGAATCTTCACCTGCCACCTGCCTTTGCTTACACCTCCCCTTCTCCTCCCTTCTTTCCCTGTTTACAACATTCATTCACCCTCTGATTTCACAAAACTCCTACTGGGAGTTGAGTCATTGGAGTTGAGTCTCATGTGTACAAGGCCTTCAATCCCTGTGGACATATGGAGGACTGGCACTCCAGGTGTATTCTCTTGAGCTTTCTTCCTTGAGGGACCAGGTTCAAGTCTCTGTAGCGCTCCTACAAAATATGAGAAGGTTTGTGGGAAGCATTCCAAGTTCTCTCTGGAGGGATTCTCTGGGGCACATGATTCTATGTCATGGGAGGTAAAAAAACAGTGCACTCAATCACTAAATTGCACTTATGAACAGGTGTCTTTTTACCAGTGGTGAGAGTGCTGATAAAGTAGCATGCAAGTGACAGAGTCAGAGTCAATAGGTAAGACAGTGCAGCTTCTGCTCATGTGTCTGTTAGTGGTTTTTAAATTGAGAGTTCTCAATGAAGGCTGGTGATACTTCTGTCTTAGTGCTCAGGAATGAGTGGGCATGGCTGAAATATTTGAAGGCAACTTTCTGGTTGATCCTTCAGTTACTTTTTTGTTTGTTTCAAGAGAAAAGTGCAGCTCATAATTACAGTCATAAAAACTTTGTATAAAGTAATGAGCAAATGAAAAGAGGGAGCAGCATTTGTGGTCAATTGTGACCACATCACAGTTTTATTGCTGCTCTTTATTATTTATGTTTTGTTTGTAATTGACATGTAGTAATTCCACATATTCATGATATATACTATGTAATACCAATACATCCACACAATTTTTATTCATCTGCTAAATATAATTGGCATTTCTATAACCTCAGAGGTTTATGATTTCTTTGTGTGGCAACATTAAAATTCTCTCTAGTTAAGTATATTGAATTGTGCAATTAGGTTTTGTTACCCATAGTTATTTTACTATGTTTTTAAATATACTTTTATTCAAAACATAATTTAAATCAGTTTACAAAATTTTCCTTTGTTTTAAAATACTACTCTAAATTTTGATATTTTAAAACCCATCCAATTCTAATATTTGCAACTGAGTTCACATTTTGCTTATGATGATGATTATTAGTAGTATTTTTATTTTGCCATTAGAAATGAGTTTTGATTATTTGGTGTCCTACACAGTATATTTTACTAATTTTAAGAGAGTTTTTGCTATTAAAAAACAAATAACTGTCATGGTTTATACAGACTTTTGATAATATGACTATGGTCCAAATCAGGAATAAAGCAATTTGCCTTCTGCTGTTGCTCATGCCCTACAGATCTGCACCGAAGACACCATATACCTTCAGCTCGCTGGGATTCTCTGTCCTGCTGGCTTCCTCATCTCCCTGCTGACTATCCCCTGGTTTTCAGAACATCACAGAAGATGCAGTGGGCTCCATTCTAGTCCCATTGCCATCAGGGACCTCTGACTTGAACAAGTGTGTCCTGCCCTGTGCCTTTTTCCCACCCACTGCCCCTTCCACCCACAGCATCCTGTGACTGTGGTTGTCCTCTCCAGCTCCCCGTCCACATGTAATCTTTCCCTCATTTAAATTGTTTAAAGCCCTTGTTATTACTTGCAATTTGTTTTCCAATTTTGCTCTGTACTGGCTTCACTACGCTTTTGACACTATTCTTTAGAGTCTAATTTTCCTAATATATTCCATTTATTTCTTTAAAATTATTTATTTAACGTGAGTAATGAGCTGGGGTTTGTTGGAGGCATTGCATAGATACTAAAATGCAAACAAAATCTTTGCCTCAGGGATTATACTGTTGTAGGAATGATATTTGTATAAATGTATATGTAATGTCAATTGATAAAAATGAAAAATACACAGCAATATGTAAGGGGTAGAGCTAGAGAGTTGGGGGAATAATGGGTTCTATTTTATGTAGCTTACTAATGAGGGTCAAGGTTATTTTAGGTAGTATGCTTAGGTTTCTGTTGAGATTGTGTCTGTACCAAATTCCTATATTGCAGAGTCTAGAAAATGGTAGATCCATTAGAGCTTGTTGAATAATTATTGAATCCATGAGGTGCTTGATGAGGAGACTGGGAAATAAAGAGAAGAAAGAGTGGGAGAGAGTGGAAACTTGGAAATGGCAGCTCCAGAATGACCAAAAAGTGGGCTTGTCCTTAAATCATCATGGTCACAAGGATGAGTCTTGGATCTCTGGGACTAAAAATTTTATATCCCAATAAATTCCAACAGAATTAGCCAGACATTAATAAGAAGTTAATAAGCCCCAAACCAATTCACATAGTCTAGAGGTGTTACCTGAGACAGGTGCATTTAAAATACAACCCTCCCTGAGTATCCTGTGGAACGTTGTCACCCTTCAATGTCACACAAAGTTCTAGTAGTCTTGAATATAAAGAATATTTAAGTAAATTTACATAAAATTCACTATTCCTGAATTATTATCAAAAGTTGGCATTAGCTTTTTCCATTTATCTGCTTTATTTTCTGTAGTCTTCATTGTTATATTTACAAATAATGAGGAAATGAGATATGTGTGGTAATATGAGATTAGAACCAGTGTTAGAAAATACCTATATTTCTTTAGGGTATGTTTACTTTAAAATTGCATAGTGTACAACTAACAATAGAAACTTGATAGAATTTTGCATTTTTAAGATCAAATATCTAACTAAGAATTTTTTATTTTTACTTTTATGTTTGATAAGATTTACTAATATTATTAATCTTTGTATTTTCCCATTCACCAAATGTTTCAATGTAAGTTTTGGAAGATGGGTTACTCTTTTCATCCTATGCCAGAATTTCCATGGTGAATGCAGATTGTTTCTCTCAGTTATTGGACCATGACTTTATTCTTTGATTATGTCTGCAGAAACAATATAGGGCTCCAGTACTGCAATGAAAAGACAAAATCAAAGCTCTGTGGTTGAATTCATCCTCTTGGGCTTCTCTGACTTTCCTGAACTCCAAGAAGAGATCTTTGGGGTTTTCTTGGTTATTTATCTGGTGACCCTGATGGGAAATGCCACCATCATAGGCGCCATCTTGCTGGAGCAGACTCTTCATATCCCCATGTACCTGTTCCTGCAGAATTTATCTGTAGTCGAAGTGAGTTTCAGTGCAGCCATCATGCCTGAAATGCTGGTGGTCCTGTCCTTTGAGAGAACTACAATTTCTTTTGCGGGCTGTTTTGCACAGATGTATTTCATTCTTCTTTTTGGTGGAACCGAGTGTTTTCTCCTAGGGGCAATGGCTTATGACCGATTTGCTGCCATCTGCTGTCCTCTGACCTACCCCATGATTATGAACAAGAGGGTGTTTGTGAAATTAGTAATGTTCTCATGGGTCTCTGGGATCATGGTGGCTACTCTGCAGACCACATGGGTATTCAGTTTTCCCTTTTGTGGCCCCAATGAAATCAATCATCTGTTCTGTGAGACTCCCCCAGTGCTGGAACTTGTATGTGCAGATACCTCCTTGTTTGAAATCTATGCCTTCACAGGCACCATTTTGATTATATTGCTTCCTTTCTTGTTGATACTCTTGTCTTACCTTCGAATTCTCTTTGCCATCCTGAAGATGCCATCAACAACTGGGAGGCAGAAGGCCTTTTCCACCTGTGCCTCTCATATCACATCAGTCACCCTCCTCTACGGCACAGCCAGTGTGACTTATTTACAACCCAAATCTAGCTACTCACCAGCAACCAAGAAACTGATATCATTGGCTTATGCGTTGCTCACACCCCTGCTGAATCCCCTTATCTACAGCCTGCGAAACAAAGAGATGAAAAGGGCTTTGGTGAAATTATGTCAGAGAGTGGTGGTTTTACACACAGTTGTACTTGTTCAGAAGCTATATGATATTTGTTCATTACTAAAAAGAACTACGTTTGAATTTTGTAAATGTTGATAACCTTACATTTTTTGTAATAGTTCACATTGTTGAATTCCTTGAGTTTAAAAAATGTATCAGGAGATTCTTCTCTTTTACTACTGTGGTGGTGTTATTTATTTTTCATAGATAAAGTTTCCATAGCACTTGATACAACAGTCTTGTCCTTCTCTATTATAGGCATTTAGGTTATTATCAGAGTATTGTGATTAAGATGATACTTCAATAAATATCTAATTCTATAGGTTTCTATGTATTGATGCTTTTATTTTGATGTGATCAATTCCTCAATGTCATTCTGATAGAACGAATGATACACATACACATGTATATATATGTGTGTGTGTGTGTGTTGGTTGAGATCCAACCCAAGGCCTTGCATATGCTAAGCATGGAATCAATCATTGTGCTCTACACCCTGCCCTTGTTTATATATTTTAATTGCTATTTTAGAGTTACTTCCCTGAATGCCTGTAACTAGTTCAGACTGACCTGAAGGCTCACTGGGATTCACTAACCGTTATAGCCTTAAGAGACCAACAAATAGTGTATGTGATTTATATTTCTTTAAAGATATTTTTTTAAAGAGTTTGTTAGAAAATGAAGTATGTATTCAGGCTCAAATGGGTTCTACTTCATTATCTCTACCACACAGGAATAATCTAAAACTGTATATATATATATATATATATATATATATATATATATATATATATGTATATATATTTGATGGATCTTTATTTTATTTATATGTGGTGCTGAGAATCATACCTAGTGCCGCATGTATGCCAGGCAAGTGCTCTACCACTGAGTTATAACCCTAGCCCCTCTCTTGGTATTTTTTACACATATCTTTTACATAGACTTGTGCAATGATGCATACATTTTCTGGATTCTCATGTGGCAATATTAAGTATTATTTTACTCATAACCACTATTTTAGATTCTCTCTTTGAATTTTTCTTTGTAGGTCAAAGTGTCCTCAAAGTGTTTATAAACAAGACATGATTTTTAAAATTTTTTATTGTGGGAACACAATATGATTAGGGAATTATGTCTAATTTCTGTGTTACTTCCATCACATTACTTATAGTGTGAATTTTTTAGAGGGAATAATTTAACTGGTGCAAAATCTGGAACATTTCATACTTTGTCCTATTTCACTGTCCTATTTACTATTCCTGGAGAATAGTAAAGTACCAGATAAACAGTTACCTCATCATTCTCCTGGATTAACACTGACATAGTGTTACTTAACTCCTGTGCCAGGGATGGCAATAAAATGTAAAAGACTATTCTCATTTGAAGTCATCATTCAGTGTGGGAAACCCATTTTTAAGTTTATCAGTAGTTCTGCCAAAAGTGAAAAATAGAGGCTTAAAATGAGTCAAATTTTCACTAAAAGAAATTTCATCAGAAGATTGACACCAGTTTGAACCCTATTTGAACATTGTCTTATATTCTTTTCATCAGAGCATTTGATTGGCATCAGCCAATTTTGTGTCCTAAAGTTTCCCGCTTATATAGACAGACTGATCAAATGCTGACTTTGAGGGAATAAAATATTCAAATGCCAAAATCTAAGCACAATACAAAACTTAAAATACATAACTTTATTCTTTTTCCATTTTTTTTCACTCATATACTGAGTTAATACGTTTACATTATGAGTGAATCAATGCTTTGAGGAAAATACAGTTAACTGGAAGATCTCTTGACTTTCAGTCACTGAAGTCAACCATTAGGTATTTCTCTGTCCCTGGTAAGAAATAGCAGTTGAACTCCAATGATTTAATCATATACATGAGGATTCCAGAGACATATTGAATCTCCATTTAGTCATAACTTTGACAACAAACAGCTGGTCCGAAAGGATCCATTTGTTTTGTTTATTTATTTATTTTAAAATTAATCTCAACAATCTTGGGAAATATAATAACGTATCTGTCATTTGTTTTGGGTGCATGTTAATGATACCAAATGGTGACTTTTATTGTGGCATATTAGTAAATGTATATTACATGATTTGATCAATTTAATTCCCCAGTACCTCCCCTTGCCCTCCCCTCCTCCCTTCCTCTGAACCCCTTTCTCTACCTTATTTATAGCTCCCTTCTAGTTCCATGAGGTCCTTCCCTGTTTCTTTTTCCTCTCTTGCTTCCACATATGAGAGAAAGCATATAGCACTTTTCTTTCTGAGTCTGGATTATTTTTCTTAACATAATTCTTTTCAATTCCATCCATTTTCTTTCAAATAACATAATTTCTTCCTTTCTGGTGGTTGAATAAAACTCCATTATGTACATATACCCCATTTTCTTTATCCATTATCTGTTGACAGACACTTAGACTGATTCTACAATTTGGCTATTGTGAATTGTGCTGCTATAAACATAAGGGAAGGCATGTATCTAAAATATGCTGTCTGTAATTCTTTTGAATAGATACAAAGGAGTGGTATAGCTGGATATGATGGTAGTTCCCTGTTTAGTTTTTTGAAGAACTTCCATTTTGATTTCCATAGTGCCTGTACTAATTTACTTTTCTACCAACAGTGGATTTTTCCTCACACCTTTGCAAAAATTTATTGTTATTTCAGTTAAGATGGAATCTCAACATAGTTTTGGTTTGCATTTCCCTTATGTGTAAAGATGTTGAACATTTTTCATACAATTGCCATTTATACTTCTCTGGAGGAGGGTCTGTTAAGTTCCTTTGCTCATTTACTGAATCGGTTACTTGTTTGTATGGTGTTGAGCTTTTGAGTTCTTTATATATTCTAGATTATATATATAATCCTTTGTCAGGAGAGTTGGCAAAGATTTTTTCCTCCCATTCTGAAGGTTTCTCTTCCTGCTGTTGTTTCCTTTGCTGTGTAACTTTTTTGTTTGGTGTCATTCCTTTTCTTGAGTCTTGGCATTACTTCCTGAGCTCTAGGAGTCCTCTGGGGAAGTTGTTGCCTGCACCTATAGGTTAGAGTCTCTCCTATGTCCTCTTCTAGCAGTTGTATGACTTCTGGTCTTATTCCTAGGTCTTTGATCCAATTTGAATTGATTTGTGTAGAGTGAGAAAGAGGGATCCAGATTGAACCTTTTACATGTGGATATCCAGTTTTTCAAGCACCATTTGTTAAAAAGGCTTATCGTTTCTTCAACATAGGTTTTGGGCAATTGTGTCAAAAATTAGAAGAGATTAAAAACAAAAGAATCATCTGTGTGAGTGGACACTAAACACCCATTACTAAACAAAATATTTAACCAGAGAGTCGTTTGAAGTTGGTTGGGCTTATCTCTGTCTTTTATTTTTGGTAGCATTGAGATAAGGACTCTTTTTAAGTTTCTACTCTTAATACCAGTAATTCTGGCAACATTAACTTAAATCTCATGCCTTTTAGTGAGACCAATTCTGGAAATTCTGCTGTGTGGGTTTTGAAGTTGGCCCCAAATTTTCAAACACAATCAACATAAACAAGAAATAAGTGAATTTTAAAAACATAAATCTATAAAAATACTTTGATAAGTGTTCAATGTCCACTCACACATTCATTAATCTCTTCTAATGAAAAGTCAGCTTTTAGTTTGAGTCACCTCATTCTGACCTGAAGTTGTCAGTTCATACCTTCTTCTCCATCTGGAATGTTTGTCCCTTGATGTTTCAGCTGGATAATTCTTGCTGTTTCTTCAGATTTCCTTAAAATGTCATCTGCTGAAGATGGCCTTCCTGGATCTCCTCTCAACTACCCATTTCATGTTTTCTCTGAACTCCTGGATCTTACTCCATACCATTTAATTTTAGTTTTATTTTATGAAACAGAATGCACTTTCCTTTTCCCTAAATGTACCTTGTAATGGTTGCTAGGACAATAAACAGAGGTATTTTCCATGTGATAGAAGGAAGAAGGGATAGTGCAGGCACCATTAGCTGAGCAGGATAAAGTTCAGGAATAAGCCTGAAATTTACTATTAATATATAGTTAGTATTCTTGGCACAGAATCTGTTTTTTTTTTAAATCTTCATTCTGATTGCAGGCCATTTTCTTTATGTCTAGAGTTTTACCTGTCCCCACTCTTGCTTAACAGTGGGAAGTGGAAGAGACAGTAGAAGAAGGAAACAGCACGTAAGTTTTGATGTGGGATCTGTAGTCCCACATTTACAGCTGCCTTTTTAATATCATGTACAGTTTGTAGATCAAAATACTCCCCCTGGCCTTTGTAGGACACTTATATCTTGAGTCTTTCTCAAGCATTTAAATGTGATCTGTGTAATGCTGGAAGGCTTCATTTGATAAGTAGTGATAACAGTGACTAAAAAAAAATCTGTCTACCACTGTGCCCCACCTGCCTAACACAGTGCCTGAGACAGAGTTTGTGCTTATCAAATGCTTTCTTTCTTAATAAGAAAAGGGCAATTGACTTTTGGTTTCTAATGTGTTTCTGACGAGACAGTAAATTGAAGAGGTCTTGGTAAATGGTGACCATGTAGTTTGGGCTAAAGGATAACTTTCTTCTCTGTTGCTATGGCTGTTGCTATTATCCAGCTGAAACATCAAGGGACAAACATTCCAGATGGAGAAGAAGGTAGGAATTGACAACATCAGGTCAGATTGCGGTGACTCAAACTAAAAGCTGACTTTTCATTAGAAGAGATTAGTGAATGTGTGAGTGGACACTAAACATCCATCAAAGTATTTAAACAGAGAGTTCTTATGGGCAGCATGCCAACAAGGGAGTAGCTGCTGAGAGAGGCTGGTTAAAATCAATAACTGAGTCTCTACTACATGGTTGAATGTTAACATGGGATGCCAGGACCTTCACACTCTATATCCACTCAGTATGTCTTAACCCTAGGCCTTGTGGCTGCCAGATTTTCTGTCTTTTCTTTCAGGACCAAATCAGTAAATTCTCCTTTATCTTGTGGCACTACCAACCTCCTCATCCATACCCTCATATTCAGTTCCATGACTTTTCCCCTGTCCTTATTGGTACAGGCTGACCAGATCATGCAGGTCTTTACGGGTGTAGTTCCTTTGTTGTTTAGTTCCCTTCAGTGTTTCCCTAGCTGTGCAATGCTGTGATGGACCCCCTTTTTATAGGCCTGGTGCCGCAGTCTGGCTGAGCACAATCAGGAGCCACTTGTCAAAAGAAACTAACTTTATTTTTAGAACCACACACGACAAACAAAATAGCCTCTCAGGAAAAACCCTCAGAGCCTCAACTGCCACCACCGGCTTTCCCCAAGCCTCTCTCTCCCACACAAGCTTCTCCCCACCTCCCACAATCCTCCTGCTCTTGAGGCCGATTGGCTGGGTCACGTGGGCGGAGCCAAAAAAGTCCCCCAATGAGCAGCTCCGTGGTCTGAAAGGGCAGGGAAACAGCCCAATGAGCATCACCGCAGAGGAGCCAATCAGCTAGATGTTGCTGGGGCCGAGGAGCCAATCAGCTAGATGTTGCTGGGGCCGCTGTGAGCCAATCATCAGCCAGCAGCTGGAAGTTTGCTGGCAGCTGGAAGTTTGCTGGGGCCCCTTTGGCTGTGGCTCTCAACATCTCCCCCTCTCTGTTTAAACAACAAGCATGTGGCTTAGGGACCGTGCCTGTTAGGCAGTCCAATTCAACATATGGTCCTTACCCGTCATCAGATGAACTGACCTCTAGGCGTCAGCCTCCTGTCTTAGGTTGGTACCACTGCAATTGGATCATACCCGTCACTGACTACCGGTCCAGCATACAGCCATACTTGTGGATAGGCCTTTGCACCTGTGGGGGGGTGAGGTTCTTTGCCTCACCTCTGTTGGCCCCCAAATTTTAGACCATCACTAGTAGAGGAGGATGCAAAATGCCATGACATTAAGCCAATTGAGGGCTCCTTTGAAAAATTGTACCACCGGTGACAGCATCAGCAAAAATACTCCAGCACTACCACAATTCGCTGTACCAACAGATAGTTCACAATGCATACAGGTGAGCTCACAATGTGTCCAGGCAAGTTCTGCAAGCAGTTCAGTGATGGCTATTGTAGAAGCTGTAGATTGGTTTTATCTTTCACTTCACCAGCACTGGGATGAAGATAGGAATTCTGGCAATAATGGCTAAAGAAAAAATTATGTAACATTCCAGAAGGCACTAAAAGAAAACAATTTTCTTAACAATTTACATTGTCTTCACCGGCACTGGGATGAAGATAGGAATTCTGGCAATAATGGCTAAAGAAAAAATTATGTAACACTACAGAAGGCACTAAAAGAAAACAATTTTCTTAACAATTTACATTACCTTTAAGAGAATTATTAAATATAATGAAAAGGAAAGGTAAAAGTAAACAAACAGATCTGTTAACCTTCTTTTTTGTTTACATATTAAAACAATCCTCAACAGTTGTTTACCCAATTTAAATTAAACCATATAAATCACGTGAAAAAAAAAATATTTGGATCCATTTTATCATGAGCGCTCATCATATATGATATATGGACATACGTACATTCAAACATATAACACAAAACACAAGTGTGCACACATAATATAATACATACAACACATAACATTATAGTAAAGGCCTTATAACTTTTTACAGGTGAAATCTCCATTGCAATGCTTAAAAACTCTATAGTCAAAAAATAGAACTGATCAGCAAAACATTAACCTAGGTCTGTATGAGCTCAAAAAACAAAATAGAACTTCATGATATGGCAAAGGGCAATAATAAAATAGATATTGAAAAAAGCATCCTGGTTCTGTTGCAGATGTAAGAATAGCCAAACTGGAGTTTTGGATATCAGTTGTTATGGATTTGAGCCAAATCATCTTCTTTTTGGTCTGTAGAAATTGCTTTAGTTAATCTTTCTGGAATCCAAATCGGCTGCTGTTCTCCCTGTGGAAACACATAAACAGACCCCCGACTCCAGACAATCACTGGGTCAGGACCTTGGTTAATCTCTCTGGAATCCAAATCGGCTGCTGTTCTCCCTGTGGAAACACACAAACAGACCCCCGACTCCAGACAATTACTGGGTCAGGACCTTTCCATTGTCCTGTTAGAATATCCTTCCAAAGTACCTTGGGCTTATGTACATTTTTTGGACACATATGCCTTTCCGCAGCACTAAGTCCTGATGAATCCAAATTTAAAAAGTTTAGAGTAAAAAGGGTTATTTTAAGTTTATCTTTGGGGAATATATACCCCTTCCCAATTCCTTCTTTTTGCTTTAATAAGTACATTTTAATAGTTTGATGAGCTCTTTCAACTATGCCTTGTCCCTGTGGATTGTATGGGATTCCTGTTATATGAGTAATGCCAAATGTTGAGCAAAATTGTTTAAAAGAGGTAGAAGTATAACCAGGGGCATTATCTGTTTTTAACTGTTTTGGAACACCCACAGTGGCAAAATTTTGTAAGCAATGAGCTATAACATCTTTAGTTTTTTCTCCGGCATGAAGGGAGCCCATCAAAAATCCAGAAGAAGTATCAACTGTAACATGCAAATATTTTAATTTTCCAAATTCTGGCAAGTGTGTGACATCCATCTGCCAAATATGGTTAGGTATCAATCCTCTAGGATTGATTCCAAGATTAACTTGTGGTAAAAAGGTCACACAATTTTGACATTGTTTTATTATTTGTCTAGCTTGTTCCTTAGTTATTTTAAAACGCTTTTGTAAAGTATTAGCATTGACATGGAACTTTTTATGAAAATTTATAGCTTCTTCTAGTGTAGAGAAAATATGTATGTCATGTGTAGTTTTATCTGCTAAATCATTGCCCAAACTAAGGGCTCCAGGCAATCCTGTATGTGCCCTGATATGTCCTATAAAGAATGGATCTTTTCTGTCCCAGATTAGACTTTGTATAGTGGAAAGCAAAGAGAAAACAGTAGAAGAAGGGGAAATCCTACCAGCATCTTCAAGAGATACTATAGCATTAACTACATACTGACTATCAGAAAATAAATTAAATACAGAATCTTTAAACATCACAAAAGCTTGTAAAACTGCATTAAGCTCTACCTTTTGAGCTGATTGTTTGGGTACTAAAAATGTAAAAGTTTGATCAGGGGTAACTACTGCTGCTGTACCATTATTTGACCCATCAGTGAATATATTTGGAGCATTCATGATAGGTGTTTTTCTTGTCATTTTTGGAAAAATTACAGGATGCAATGACCAAAAAGACAATAAAGGATTAGATGGTAAGTGGTTATCAAATGAAACATTAGATTTGCACATGATTATTGCCCAAGTATTTAACTCATTAGCTAACTCATCAATTTGATTCATAGTATATGGAGTAATAATTTTATTGGGAGAAATTCCAAACACTCCCTTTGCTGCTTTTATTCCTTTGAGTATTAATTGTCCTACAGCCTCAGGATACCTAGTAAGAATAGTGTTAGGAGAATAAGATAAATGTATCCATAATAATGGACCTTCTTGCCAAAATACTCCTGTAGGAATATTTTTTGTTGGTAGTACAATAAATAATAAAGGCAAACTTATATCAATTCTATCCAAATGCATATTTTCCATATATGTTTCAATGATTTTTAATGCCTTTCTTGCTTCAGGTGTTAACATTCGGGGTGAATTTGGATCTGATGGACCTTTTAGGATATCAAATAAAGGTCCCAACTCTCCTGTTGGTATACCTAAATAAGGCCTTATCCAATTTATGTCTCCTAATAACTTTTGAAAGTCATTAAGTGATTTGAGTTGATCTACTCGTATTTGAATTTTTGGTGGACGGACCATGGTTGAGGATAATAGAACTCCTAAATAATTAATTGGAAAATTTAATTGTACTTTATCTATTGCTATCTCTAGATTATAATTTTTTAATAAGTTTGTAAGTGTGGCATAACATTCTAGCAATGTGTTTTTATCTTTGTGTGCTAATAATACATCATCCATATAGTGAAATATTTGTAGTTCAGGATTTTGATTTCTAAGTGGCTGGATTACTTTGTTAACATAAATTTGACACATAGTTGGGCTGTTAGCCATCCCTTGAGGGAGTACTTTCCATTCATATCTCTGATCAGGACCTTCATGATTCAGTGTAGGGATAGTAAATGCAAAACGTGGACTATCCTCAGGATGAATTGGAATTGAAAAAAAACAATCTTTAATATCTATAACTAAAACATACCAGGTTTTTGGCAAAGCAGACAACTGAGGAATCCCTGATTGAGCAGGTCCCATAATAACCATCTCATTATTAATGGCTCTTAAATCTTGCAATAATCTCCATTTACCAGATTTCTTTTTGATGACAAAAATGGGAGTATTATGGGGAGATACAGAAGGTTGTATATGTCCTTCTGCTAATTGTTGTTTGACCAGGTCATGGGCTGCTTGTATCTTTTCTTTAGTCAGGGGCCACTGAGGAACCCATACTGGTCTTTCTGATTTCCAAGTAATTTTTATTGTCTCAGTGGCCCTTTCTGAAAATCCAACCCATGTCTGTCTGTTCCTTGATCTATTTGTATTGGTGCTGCTATACCTTGTTCTTGTTTTTCTAATCTTTTTCCTTTCCTAAAACCTTGTCTAGTCATAATAGTGGGTGCATTTTGGTTGATGTTATTTGTTAATGTCAAACCTAATTGATCTAGGACATCTCGTCCCCATAAATTTATAGGAAGATGATCCAATACATATGGCTGTATAGTTCCTTCACATCCTTCAGGATCCTTCCAATCTAATACCATTGCACTTCTATGGGGATTAATTGCCACTCCTAGGCCTCGAAGCGTTTGAGTGGCTTGTTGTAATGGCCAATGTTTTGGCCATTCTTGACGAGAGATGATGCTAAGGTCTGCACCTGTATCCAGTAGCCCATTAAATTCATGTCCTTGAATATTTAGTTTTAGCATGGGGCGAGAATCTAAATTTAAAGAAAGCATAGCCCAATCTACACCTGTGGAGCCTAATCCCTTGGAACCTCTTTCTACAGTACGACTGGAAAATTTATCATGTAGGCTGGGTATTATTAGTAACTGTGCTATTCTATCTCCTGGTGAAATTACTGATATACCCTTTGGAGAACTGGCTATAATTTTTATTTCACCTTCATAATCGGGATCAATTACCCCAGGACTTATCATAAGTCCTTTTAGAGTAGAAGAGCTGCGTCCCAATAATAAGCCTACTGTTCCTTTGGGAAGAGGTCCTTTCACCCCTGTGGGAATGATCTGAACTCCCATCTCTGGAGTTAGTACTGCTCTGGCGGAGGCGCAGATGTCCAACCCTGCGCTCCCTCTGGTTTGTCTGATGAGGGATCTGATGGACAATGTGTCCTGGGCACTACCCTGATGGGGTTGCTGGGTTCCTCCAGTGCTCCGTATATTTGTGGTTTTGGGCCCCGGAGCATTGGGCCCCCCTGTCCGTTTTTTGGCAATGGAGCCCGATGCCTTTCTCCAGGATATCGTGGATAAACACCTGGTCCTTGTTCGTTTTTTGATAATGGAGTACCCTCTATGGTGGTTTGAGAACGGCATTCATTAGCCCAATGTCTCCCTTTACGGCATCGTGGGCAAATACCTGGTATTCTACTCCTTTGATACCTAGTTTTGTTAAACCCTCCTCCAATGGGGCAATTCCTTTTAAAATGTCCTGTTTGTTCACAATTGTAGCATGTTCTTGGCCTGGCATCTAAAGCCTGTTTTACTGCAGCTGCCACAATTTGCCCTTGTTCATTAATGTCTCTGGCATCTAAAGCCTGTTTTACTGCAGCTGCCACGACTTGCTCTTGTTCATTAATGTCTCTACATAATTTAATATATGTGTTTAAATCTTCATGTTTCCATGGTCTAATGATATCTCTGCACCAACGATTCGCTTGCTCATAAGCCAGGTGTTTTAGTAATGGCATTGCTTGTTCTGTATTCCCAAAAACTCTGGTAGCTGTTTGAATAAGCCTATCTACAAATTCAGCATAAGGTTCATTAGCTCCTTGTATTACCTTAGATAATTGACCTTGTAAACCTCCATGTCCTTGTAAAGTCTTCCATGCCTTAATTGCATCTGCAGCAATTTGTGCGTATACGCCAGGATCATATGCAATTTGTTGCTGCTGATCCTCATAAGGTCCCTTTCCTAACAACATATCTAGATTTCTCTGAGGATAACCAGCTGCTGCATTTCGCCTAGCCGTCTCCTTGCAAAATTCCTCATTGGCAACCTTCCATAACAGGTATTGTCCTCCATTTAGCACAGCTTTACACATATTAGCCCAATCTGCTGGCGTCATGTTCAAGTTGTTAATGGATTCGACCAAGCTTACAGTGAAGGGTGCTTGAGGACCATAGGTTGTTACAGCCTCTTTTAGCTGCTTCACTGTTTTGAAATTTAAAACTTGGTAAAATCGCTGCCCTCCTGCCTCAAATACAGGGCATGTTAATATTTGAGACCTTGTCTCAGGATCCCAACTATCAACTGCGGGGGTTGGGGGCCTCCCAGCATATGGAGGTGGCGCTGTTGGTTGGACACTTACGCCCTCTGGTGATAGAAAGGTGTTAGTAGCAGTCTCCTGTAGAGGTGGTGCTGTTGGTTGGACACTTACACCCTCTGGTGATAGAAAGGTGTTAGTAGCAGTCTCCTGTTGTAACTTTCCCCCTGATGGCTTTTTCTGTTTTACACTTTCTTTCTCTGTCTGACTAGCTTGAGAGGCCTTCTCTTTTACTTGAATCTTTTCCTCTGTCTGACTAACTTGAGAGACCTTCTCTTTTACTTGAATCATTATGTCTTCTCCTTCCTCTACCATTGTCTGAACTGAAGGCTTTGGACTAAGCAAACAAGATACGAATGTCCACAATGGCAATGTGCCAACTGGCAGAGTCCCTGGGCTTTTCTTTTCTATTCTTTTTAAATCTTCACCATGATGGTTCCATTGTGATATATTTAACAACTCCTCCTTAAAAAGCCATGGGCTACATTTTTGTATTGTATCAACGTATGCCCTGATTGTTCTTGATTTTACTGAGATGCCTCCTTCCTCTAACAATTTACTTAACACTCTTTCAGTTTGTTTTTTACTAATTTCTGATCCCGTATTTCTACTATAATACAACCCAACAAGATAACGCCTAACAAAACTGAAACTGAGTGAAACAAAATTGGAACAACACAAAATCATTATAATAGCCTCCTGAAATGTCCATCCGTCCTTTCTCCCTATCTGTTCCTCAGATGTGAGCGGTTTTTCTTCCATCTTACACATCTCCAGGGACAGGCAACTTAAAACAAAAGTGAAACAAAATAACAAAAGAAGAATCTTAAAATGGCTACCCATCCTCTCGCCCTGCCCTCAGGGGCGAGCAGTTCACTTACCCTCAGTCGCTCCCCGTGCGAGCCACCAAATGCCGCAGTCTGGCTGGGCACAATCAGGAGCCACTTGTCAAAAGAAACTAACTTTATTTTTAGAACCACACACGACAAACAAAATAGCCTCTCAGGAAAAACCCTCAGAGCCTCAACTGCCACCACCGGCTTTCCCCAAGCCTCTCTCTCCCACACAAGCTTCTCCCCACCTCCCACAATCCTCCTGCTCTTGAGGCCGATTGGCTGGGTCACGTGGGCGGAGCCAAAAAAGTCCCCCAATGAGCAGCTCCGTGGTCTGAAAGGGCAGGGAAACAGCCCAATGAGCATCACCGCAGAGGAGCCAATCAGCTAGATGTTGCTGGGGCCGAGGAGCCAATCAGCTAGATGTTGCTGGGGCCGCTGTGAGCCAATCATCAGCCAGCAGCTGGAAGTTTGCTGGCAGCTGGAAGTTTGCTGGGGCCCCTTTGGCTGTGGCTCTCAACAGCCTGGCATAAAGTCGATAAGATGAATGGGGTACCCTTCTACTTCTCTCCAAACCAGATGGCACATCTATGCTATTGTCTTCCTGCTCTTAATTGTAAGAGGTTGGTTACTGTTGCAGTATCAGAATGGTCAGAGAAGTCTTAGCAAACAAAATCTTTGTAGGCATCCAACCAGCATCCTCATACCATGTATCAAGGCCTTAGATTTTTTCTAGCTCTAGCTCTATCCTTGATTAAATAGCCAAATTTCTCTGAATTTCAGGTACTGACTAGAGAACTCTGCAATTGATATCATGTCCCCTTCACTATTCTAGCCACTTTACACTGAGCCAAGAATCCCGGATCCTCATATATACCCTGTGAGATTAATAATAATGCTTTTCTTTTACATAGAAAGTAATAGAAGCAGAGAAGTTCAGTGGTGTGCTCCAGGTCCTATAAACCAATCCAGAACTTTTGACTCCAAATCAAGAAGTTCTATGCATGAAATCAACATTATGTAATGACACTTTTTCTCAAAAATGTAAGTGACTTTGTATTTCTTCTGGAAAATATGCAAGTTCAGGGCTCAGGGGCATCCAGACTTAAATCTCAGAGGCTTCAATCCTCTTGCCTTTACTAATTCCCACCATTGCCCAAACTGTGCATTCTGTCCAGTTGAATTCTCCACCTGCCACCTGCTTTTACTCACACCTCCATGGACTCCTCCCTTCTTTCCTTGTTTACAACATTCATTCACCCTCTGATTTCACAAAACTCCTACTGGGAGAAGTCACATTGGAGTTGAGTCTCATGTGTACAAGGCCTTCAATCCCTGTGGACACATGGAGGGCTGGCGCTCCATGTGTGTTCTCTTGAGCTTTGTTCCCTGAGAGACCAGGTTCAAGTCTCTGTAGCTCTCATACAAAATATGAGAAGGTTTGTGGGAAGCATTCCAAATTCTCTCCAAAGGGATTCTCTGGGACACATGAATCTATGTCATAGGAAGTCAAAAATCAGTGCACTGAATCAATAAATTGCATGTATGAACAGGTGTCTTTTGATCAGTGGTGAGAGTGCTGTTAAAGTAGCAGGCAAATGACAGTCAGAGTCAATGGGTAAGACAGTGCAGTTTCTTTTTGTGTGCCTGTTAGTGGTTATTTTCATTGAGAGTTCTCAGTGAGGGCTGGTGATGCTGTTGAAGATATACTTCAGTGCTTAGGGCTCAGTAGGCAAAGCTGAAATGTTTGAAGCAGACTTATTGGTTTAATTATTCAGTTTCTTTTTTGTTTTTTTCCAACAGAAAAGTGCAGATCATAATTTCAATCATGAAGACGTTGCATAAACTAATGAGCAAATAAAAAGCGGGAGTAGCATTTGTGGTCATTTGTGACCACAGAATAGGTTTTTTGTTGTTGTTCTTTATTATTTAAGTATATGTCTTGTTTGTAATTGACACATAGTAATTTCATATATTCATGATATATTCTGTGCCATTCCAATGCATGCACACAATATTTAATGATCAGATAAACTCAATTGGCATTTCTATAACCTCAGATGTTTATCATTTCTTTGTGTGGGCACATTTAAAATCCTACTACATTTTTGAATTGTGCAATTAGCTGTTGTGAACCATAGTTATCTTACTCTATTTTTATACATATTTTATTCAAAAGATACTTTTAATTGGTATTACAAAGGTTTCCAATTTTTTAAAAAATGCTCTAAATTTTGGAAATGTTAAAATCTATCCACTTCAAATATTTGGAACTAAGTCTGCATTTTGCTTATTATTATTATTACTGCCATTAAAATGAGTTTTGATTATCTGGTCCTGCAGAGTATATTTTACTATTTTTTAAAGGCTTTTTGTTATTGAAAAAAACATATAAATTTTCATGATTTGCACAGGCATTTGATTTGAATATGTGACTAAGGTCCAACTCAGGAAAAAGCATTTGCCTTTTACTGTTGCTAATGCCCTACAGATCTGCACTTAGGATATCATTCATCTTCATCTCGCTGGGATCCTCTGTCCTGCTGGCTCTTTCAGCTACTTCCTGAATTCCATCTGGTTTTTCAGAACATCATAGAAGATACAGTAGGCTCTATTCTAGTTGTATTGTCATCAAGGACCTTTGCCATGAGCAAGGTGTCCTGCTCTGTGCCTTCCTCCTCCCACCTACTGCCCCTTCCACTCATGGCATCCTGTGACTGTGGTTGTCATCTCCATTTCCCCATCCACATGTAATCTTTCCCTCATTTAAATTGTCTAAATCCCCCATTATTACTTGCCAATTGGTTTTCAATTGTGCTGTGTACTGGTTTCACTTTGCTTTAACACTATTCTTTAGAGTCTAATTTTCCTAATATATTCCATTTATTTGTTTAAAATTATTGTTTTAAAATGTGTAATAAACTGGAGTTTGTTGTGGTCATTGTTTAGATATCAAAGAATCAAACAAAATCTTTGCCCCTGGGATTATACTGCTGTGGGAATGATTTGTATAAAAGTATATGTAATGTGACTTGGTAAAAATGGAAAAATACAGAGCATTGTATAAGGGGTAAAGATAGAGAGTTTTGGGACACTATTTTTTGTAGCTTACTGGTGAGGGTCACAGTTATTTTAGCTTGTGTGTTTGGGTTTCTGCTTATGATGCAGAGTACAGAAAATGGTAGGTCCATCAGAGCTTGTTGAATAATTAATGAGCCCATGAATCACTTGATGAGGAGATTGGGGTGAGAGAAGAGAGAGCGTGGGAGAGAGTGGAAATTTTGAAATTGCAACTCCAGATTGACCAAAAAGTGGGTTTGTTCTCAAATCATTATGGACACAAAGAAGAATCTTGAATCTTTGGGGCTAAAAATTTCATATCCCAGTATATCCCAAAAAGAATTGGCCAGAAATCAATAAGAAATTAATAAGCCTATAGCCAATTCACATAGTCTAGTGTTGTTTTCTGAGATAGATGCATTTGAATACAACCTTCCCTGAGCATTCTTGTGGAATGTTGTCACCTTTAAATGTCACACAAAGTTTATTGGTTTTGAATCTAATGAATATTTACATAAATTTACATAAAATTCACTATTACTGAATTATTATAAATATTGGGATTAGCTTTTTTCCATTTATCTACTTTATTATACTATATTTTCTATACTCTCCATTTTTATATATACATAAATTGAATAAAATGAAAAATACCTGTGGTAATAATATGTGATTAGAACCAGTGTTAGAAAATATATATATTTACTTTAGGGTATGTTTAGTTTAAAACTACATAGCGTATAAGTTGCAATAGAACTTGATAGCACTTTGCACTTTTAAGATCAAATTTCTAAATAAGAATTCTTCAGGTTTCCTTTTATATTAGACATAGTCATTAATGTTAGTATTTTGCCTTTCTCTAAATGTTTCAACCTCAGTTTTTTGGAAGATGTTTTCCTCATTTCATCCTCTGCTAGAATTTCTATACAGAATTCAGGCTGCTATTCTCAGCCTTTGGAGTGTGACTTTATTCTTTGATTATGTCTGCAGAAACAATATAGGGCTTCTGTACTGCAATGAAAAGACAAAATCAAAGCTCTGTGGTTGAATTCATCCTCTTGGGCTTCTCTGATTTTCCTGAACTTCAAGACGAGATCTTTGGGGTTTTCTTGGTTATTTATCTGGTGACCCTGATGGAAAATGCCATCATCATAGCTGCCATCTTGCTGGACCAGACCCTCCACATCCCCATGTACCTGTTCCTGCAGAACTTATCTGTGGTAGAAGTGAGTTTCAGTGCATCCATCATGCCTGAAATGCTGGTGGTCCTGACTATTGAGAAAACTACAATTTCTTTTGCGGGCTTTTTTGCACAGATGTATTTCATTCTTTTTGGTGTGAATGAATGTTTTCTCCTAGGCGCAATGGCTTATGACCGATTTGCTGCCATCTGCCATCCTCTGACCTACCCCATGATTATGAACAAGAGGGTGTTTTTGAAATTAGTAATGTTCTCATGGGTCTCAGGGATCATGGTGGCTACTCTGCAGACCTCATGGGTATTCAGTTTTCCCTTTTGTGGACCCAATGTAATTAATCATATATCTTGTGAAACCCCAGCAGTGCTGGAACTGGTATGTGCAGATATCTCCTTGTTTGAAATCTATGCTTTCACAGGCACCATTTTGATTATATTGCTTCCTTTCTTGTTGATACTCTTGTCTTATCTTAGAATTTTCTTTGCCATCCTGAAGATGCCGTCAACAACTGGGAGGCAAAAGGCCTTTTCCACCTGTGCCTCACATGTCACATCTGTCACCCTCTTCTATGGCACAGCCAGTATGACTTATTTACAGCCCAAATCCAGCTACTCACCAGTAACCAAGAAACTGATGTCTTTGGCTTACACATTGCTCACACCCCTGCAGAATCCCCTTATCTACAGCCTGCGAAACCATGAGATGAAAAGGGCTTTGGTGAAATTATGGCGGAAAGCGGTGGTTTTACACACAGTTTGACTTGTTAAGAAGCTATATATTTGCTTATTACTCAACAGAACTCTGTTTGAATTTAATAAATGATGAAAACAGATTCCATTTCTTGATATTAATGAGTTCACATTGTTGTATTCCTTGAGTTTGAAATGTATCAGGAGATTCTTCTCTTTTAATACTGTAGTGTTATCATCTGTTTTGAAGAGATACTAAGTTCCTTAGCACATGATACAACAGTCTAGTCATGCATTTCCCTATTATGGGCATCCAGGTTATTATCAGACTATTGTGATTAAGATTATGCTTCAATAAATATCTAGTTCAATAGGTTTCTATGTATTGATGCTTTTATTTTGATATGATCATTTCCTCAAAGGTCATTCTGATAGAATGAATGATATTTACACATAAACGTGTGTGTGTCTGTGTGTGTGTGTGTGTGTGCTGGTTGAGATCCAACTGGAAGCCTTGCATATGTTAAGCATGTGTACAACCACTGTGCTCTACACTCTTCCCTTGTTTATATATTTTAATTGTTATTGTAGAGTTACTTCTTTAAATGCTTTTAACTAATTCTGACTGACCTGAGGCTCACTGAAATTCACTAATAGCTATAACCTCAAGAGACCAACAAATAGTGGGTGTGATTTTTTTTTTTCTGGAGAGAAAAATCTTTTCAACGAGTCAGTAAGAAAATGAATTATTGTTTACAGGATGAAATGAGTTCTACTTCATGGACTCATACTGGGATCATCCAAAACTGTATTTCTCTTTGTATTTATATATTTATGCAACAATGCACATCTCTCTCATATATATATATATATATATATATATATATATATATATATATATATATCTCAATCATTAGGACAAAGTATGAAATGTTCCAGGTTTTGCACCTGTGAAATTATTCTCTCTGAAAAGTTCACACTGTAAGTCAGGAAATTCAAAGACTCTAGAAAATAGGCATAACTCATAATGTTGCTGTGAATGTTGATATGCAAATACCTGTTCAAGTCATTGCTTTTAATGCTTTCAGATCTATCTGCAGGAGTGGAATTCCTGGATCATATGGGAATTACCTGCTTAATTCTTTGAGGAATTGCCATAGTATTTTCCATGGTAGCTGTACCATTTCATATTCCCATCAACTATGCATGAGGGATCCAATTTCTCCGAATACTTGATAACACTTTTTGTTTGGTGGTGCTGGTGTTGGTTGGTTGTTTGATAATAGCCATCCTAGTGGGTGTGAAGTGGTAGTTCATTGTAGTTTTGACCTAAGTATTGGGTTTCTTTTTTAAAAAGAACAAAATGATGGCATTTGCCAGTAAATGGATGGTAATGGAGAATATCATGCTAAGTGAAAAAAATCCAAACTCAGAAATTCAAAGGTCAAGTTATTTATGTCAAATGCAGAAGGTGGAGTAAAATAAAGGAAAGGGGGAGGAAAGGATAGGATAACAAAGAATCAGTCAAATATAAATGAATACATGTTAATGTTTTCAATGTGTTTATTGCAAGCATGTTCTCAGTTTTGTTGTTTGCCTTTGAATTTTGTGTAAAATTTTGAATGCAAAATGTTTGTTTTAGGTGATCAAATCTATTAATCGTTTTATTGGCATCATCTAAGTTTACTTGTATTTCCCTCTCCTTCAAGAGGATAAGTATTAGGTATATTGTTTCTTTTTTCTTTCAATTCTTTAATCTATCTGAAATTAATGCCGGGTAAGATGAGATAACAGTCTAATCCATGTGTGTTCCCCATGGTTACAATCAATGTTTCCAGCATCACTGATCGAGTAGATTTCATTTCCCGGATTCATGACCAAAACTTAAACAGACACTGAGTTCTTCATATACACTCAGATCTGCGGAGTGGACCCTGGGAGGTGCCTTCCAGATTCCCCTCCAGAATGAAGAACTTACCCGCCCAGCTGCTGGAGTGTGGGTGGGAGATAGCCCCAAATCTGGGTGCTGCCTCCCCTTCTTCCAGGGACAGATTGTATCCAAGGAGTGGTCACTACAGGCATACAGGCCCAGCCACTGTACCCCAAAGCAGGACGATTTTGAAGGGCCACGTGACCTTTGGGTTTGCTGAGCTTTTGTTGGGCCCCTACCTCAGGTGACTCCCCTCTGCTCAGTCTTGCATCTTCTCCTCCCCTTCCCTTCCTACCAGGGATGTTTATCCCCAAATCATTCCCTGTAAACATCCTGCATGTTGATCTCTAGAGTCTGTATGTGGACATTTTGTTTCATTAATCTATTGATTTTAGCACCATGTATTTTGAATTTTTTTATAGTTTTCAAATACAAAAAGTTTTTTGAATTCTTGGTTGTTATCATCTGAATCCATAGAGTTATGTTGTTTTGTAGTAGACAAAACCCCATACAAGGACTGGTGTCATACGAAGAGGTAAAGCACTTGCCTAGCACATGTGAGGCAGGACCTGGGTTGGATCCCCAGTACCACATTAAACCACCCGCCCCCACACACACATACAAACCATAACACAAAAATATTTATTTATGAACTCAAACATCTTCTTTCATTTAAAACTGGCATCTTGAGCCAAGCATGGTGGCATAGGCCTGTAATTCCAGCTACTCAGTGGCTCAGGCAGGAAGACCACAAGTTTGAGGCCAGCCAGAACAGTACAGTGAAACCCCATATCAGAAAAACAAAGCAAGGGGCTGGTTCAGTGGCAGAGCACTGCCTAGTATGAGTGAGGCACTGGGTTTGATCATCAGCACCTCATTAAAAAAATAAAATAAAGGTATTGTGTCCATCTACAATTTAAAAATATAATTTTTTTTTAAAGCAAAAGTACAATAAGCCAATCCCAGAAAACCAAAGGCTGAATGTTCCCTATTATATACAGATGCTAACACACAATAAGAGGGGTAAGGGAGGGAAGAATAGAAGTTCATTGCACTTTGTGCTAACACACAAAGGATAATGAAGGGAAGAGAGGGATAATGGGAATAGGAAAGATTGTGGAATGAATTGGACATGACTTTCCAATGTTCATATATAAACACACCACGAGTAAAACTACACATCATGTACAACTACCAGAATGGGGAGTTATACTCCATGTATGTATAATATGTCAAAATACACTCTACTATAGTGTAAATCTAAAAAAAACCCAAAATTATTAATAACAAAGAAACAAAGCAAAACAATAACACACTAGCATCTTCCTTTCCCACCAATCTCAGCTGCAACATAAAATATTTTTGCAATGACAATATATTACAAAGTGAAATTCTTGCAAGAGGCAGTATTTCATAATGTCAACAGAACTGATACTAGAATTGCACTTAAATTCTTAAAAACCAATAACTAAATAGAATATAGTCTAAAACAGCTAAACGTAGTAAGGGGGAAAATCAATAAGATTGACAAGCTAGTAGGCCCTTCTAAAGAAAACTATGGGTTCCCTGCTAAATTCTACCAAAACTTTAAATAGACACTATTCCTTCTCAAACTCTACCAAGAAGTAGAAGAGGAAGGAACAATTCCCAACTTACTTTACAGGACCAATATTACCCTGATACCAAAGCCAAACAAAGACATCACAGGGGAAAACTAAGACTAATACCCTTTATAAGTATTAAATACAGAAATCTTTTTTAAAAAACCTAACAACTGGGCCTGCGATTGTGGCTCAGCGGTACAGTGCTTGCCTAGCATGTGTGAGGCCCTTAGGTTCGATCCTCAGCATCACATAAAAATAAATTAATGTAATAAAGGTATTGTGTTCAACTACAACTAGAAAATAAATATTTAAAAAAACTTAACAACCTAAATTCAGCAGCATATTAAAAATATTATGTATCATTGCCACTGGGATTTATTCAAGAAACGCAAAAATGATTCAACATTTAAAAGTATAGCTGGGCATGGTGGCACGTGTCTATAATTCCAGCAACTCTGGAGTCTGAGACAGGAAGACCATAATTTTGAGGCCAGGGTCAGCAACTTAGTCAGGTCCTCAGCAACTTAGTGAGACCCTGAGACTCAATAAAAAATAAATAGGACTGGGGACAAATCTCAGTGATAAATCATCCCCTGGTTAAATCCCTAGTACATTCCCCCCCCGCCCCCAAATGTTTTATAGGTGATAGTCTGAGACATCATTACCAAACTGGAAACTGGGGAGATGGCCAAGACTGACTCCAGCATCATGCAGGATCACCTTGGTGGTGCTCTTGCAATGAATGAAAGATACATGTCAGACCGTGTCTCATCAGATCATTGTAAGAATCGACACTATTGGTAATCACACTTGTGATTGGGAAAAAAACCACTCCAGACCTTATAACTCAGGCTGGGGTGAAAGAGTTTGAAAACAGAAATGATAGTTGCCATACAAAGGAATTGAAGTTTGCTAGTAGTTTACACTGAAATTTGGAATACCATTTTCCTAAGCTAAAAATGGTTTCCTGCAGCTAACTACTATGTGTTGAAAGGTTTTATATTATAATGCCCATTCTTATCACATACTATGTAGTTAGTTTATAGAGTAATTTCCCCCCAGTTTCTTGAACATAGTGTATCTTTGTGTCTTGGACCTGGTCAGTCAAGCTATTAATTATTAAATACCAAAACTTGGAGAAAATGTCAATTTGTAGTACACCACATTAATAGTGGAAGAAAAATATCATACATGATCATTTGGTGCAGAAAAAGCATTTGGCAAAATCTAATACCTTTCCATAATTAAAAAAGACACAAACAGAGATAAAAGGTAATTTCCTCAAACTTAGGAAGGGCATTTATGAAAAATCTTATATTTATTAAAAGTTTTAGCCACAGAAATTAGGCAAGAAAAATATTTAATATCCAGGTGAGAAAGAAAGAAGAAAAACTATCTACTTGCAGGTGGAAAGATCTTGCATATAGAAAACCCTAATATAGTCATGGCAGTTAACTCCTGTAACTTGGGAGCCTATGGTGGAGGCTGAGAAAGGGGACCACAAGTTGGAGGCCAGCCTGGCCAATGTAGTGAGAGCACGTCTGAAAATAAAAAAGGGCTGGGGATGTAACTCAGTGGTGGAGCACTTGCCTACTATGCATAAAGCCCTGGGTTTGATTTGATCCTCAGTACCACACATGATCAATCTCTCTCTCTCTCTCTCTCTCACACACACACACACACACACACACACACACACACACACAATCCTAAAGAATACACACGTGCACACACAATTAGAACTACTAATAAATAAGTTCCATTTCTATTTGGTGGAGTAGTTTGAGGTGCACTTGGTATTATCTAGGCTGGTCAGTTTTCTCTCCTCTCATCTCCAGCCCTTGCCAGGAAGCCAGCCAGGTCAGTCACGGTGATTATTACTGTTGCCATATTTTAAGGATGAGAGAAATGCTAAGTGTCTTGCCCAAGGTCAAAAAGCCAGACAGAATTGGTTCCTGAGCTTGGGTCTCCAGAGAGCAAGGATCTTCTCCCCTTCCAGGAGGGCTCTGTCCCAGCCTCCCAGCCCTCATAGCCTCCCCACACCCACAGAGAAACACGCTTCTCTGAACGTAGAATAAACAGGCAGAGAAGCGATAAAAAGCAACAAAAAATATATTTTATAAGGATTAGATAACTGTGGAGGTCATGGCACCCCCAACAGGGGATTGAGTGGGGGGGCTCAGGCCCGAGAGACCTCCGTGTAGGGTTCACATCCTGGCATCACCTGGTGGGATGTTGTAGCACTGGGCTGATGGGAAGATAAACACAGAGTCAGTACCTGGGGGCTCTCCCTAACCTCCACCCCACTGCTCACAGTCAAGTCCCTCAGCTACTGGAGGCAGGAAAAAGGAGAGGGTTGGCACCACAAGTCATTGCAAGGGCCCTTGGGGGGCACTGGGAGTTACCCAGCCCACTGCACTCCATGTTTCACATGGGACGGAGTAAAAATTTCCAATTAAAAAAAAAAGAATCTCCTTTAAAACATTATAAGCTACTGGACTAGTCTCAGACCTCATTAACGGCTGAGGAAGGTAAGGGACTGTCCCAAGGCCTACCAGCTAGTTAGCAGTGCAGTCTTTTCTCTTTCTCTATCCAGGGACACCTGGGTGTGCTCTGAAGCCCTGTGACCTGGACCCTGCTCCCTCCAGGTCCATAATCTCACTCCTTATGCTCCAAGTGCTTTAGCTTCAGGGCCAGCCCAACATCAGGGGCTTCTGTGCAACCACAGACCCTCATGTTCCAAAGCTCATCCGCTACTCCTTACCTTCTATAAAGGTGCAGACTTATCTTGGGGGGGCCTGAGTTGCAGACCTGGGCCCAAGGAGGTCTTTATAATGTCAGGTTGGCCTCCAGTTGGTGTCCTGCTCCATCTGAAGGCAAACAGCCTCGGACATGTACCTGGGAAGCAACAGGCCAAATGCAAGGAGTCACTACCCACCTTGGCCTGGTCTCCCTGACCACACTCACCCCTCAGCTGGGAAAGCACAGAGCCCAGGGCTCTCATCCAGGAGCCTTATCCAGGCTGCCATTACCCTCTACCACATTTCTTGGGGCAAGAACCTAAAACACCAAGGAAGAGTGAAATTCCCAGAAACTCCCAGAGTGCCCTGGAGAAAACCCCAAAGGAAAGGAACAGGAAGTGTTAAGGCCTGGGAGCTGCGGACAGAGACCAGGGAAATAGACCCAGCTTCACCCCACCCCACCAGCCCCAGGGTCCACCACTTGAGCCCTTGGTTTACCAACTCACTTGGGTCCCAAGGATGCACATAGTGTGATGTAGAAATTCCTTATGCAGCCCTGGTTATAAGGGTTATCGTGCTGGAGGGAGATGAAGAAGGGAACAGGAGCTCAGAATCAGCAGGACTGGGCAAGGCCATCTCCCAGTGACCCTTGCGAAGTGGGTCAGTTAAGCCAGGGCTCAACCTGGGCCCAAGGCAAGGCTCCAAGAGTGACCCAGGGCTCCTGCATTCCCAGGCTCCTAGGAAGAGTGACCTCCCTCAACCCGCTTGTGAGCAGCTCTCCCCGGATTGTGCTGACCCAGCACCCACCTCTGCTGCCTTCTCAGGGCTCCTCATCCCCTTGTGCTTCCCTTTGCAGGATCCTTGCTCTGTCTCTATTGGCCACATCTGTCCTCTCACCTCATCCTTCCAGGTACCTTTTAAGATCTTTCTAGTGCTGTTCTGCTCAACTGATCCAAAGATGGTGTCACCACTTTACTCTCTTAACTCTCGATGTTTTCTAAAAATCTACCTTCATTGAATTTCACTATCTGGGAGGCCAGTGGCAGCAGGGGATGCCCAGACATATTTCCCTAGTCAAAAATCAGATTTTCCAGGAAAATCTGAGCTGAAGACCTTCAGTACACAAAGCAGGAAAGGTCAAGCTCAAAGGTCATGTCCTTCCCTGGACACTGACTGGCTTCTTCTCTCCCTTATTCTACTTTCTCTTTCCCCTGAGTCCATCTGTCAGCCTCGACCCCTCCTCCTTCCAGACCAGGTTGAGTTTCACCCCAACTTCATGAGCTTTAGGTAGCAAATACTCTGTTATAATGGCAAGTGGCCCAGCAGCACTTCTTTCCACACTAATTCTCCCATGGCCTACACATGAAGACTTTCATCTTCAAACACTCTTCTCCACCAGAAGGAAAGACGATTCGACATCAGAACAGCTCTGGAATATGTCCAAAAAGCAACATGAATTATTGTCCTCTATGAGGTTCTGCCTCCTTTAAGGTGTTCACAGCACTTAAGATATGAGCATACCACCAGGTGCAGTGGCGCACACCTGGAATCCCAGGGACTTGGGATTCTGAGGCTGGAGGATTGCAAGTTCAAGGCCAGCCTCAAAAACTGAGCAAAGCCCTCAACAATTTACTGACTCCCTATCTCAAAACAAAATATAGCAAGGATTAGGGATGCAACTTTGGTGGTAAAGCACCACTGGGTTTAATCCCTAATACCAGAAGAACTAAATTAATTAATGGCAGAGTATTAAAAAATCACAGAATTTTTAAACTTAGAGAAAGAATGTTTGATTAGATATATATCATGTATAGAAAATACTGATTGTACATAAAGTATAGAAAATGCTTAAGGAATGATAGTTAATCAATTTCTAAGAACTGAGCAGTAAATTTGAATACCTTCCTCCCCCCACATGGAACCCTATCACACACAACTAGAATCCAACAGCTCTGAGGCACCCAGACCAGCCTCTCTCACTGGCTCCACTCCTGGGGCTCCTGCTCCAATTCTGTGTCTCAAACATCCTCACACTCCACAGGACCAAAATCCAGTGGCATCTTCTTGCGCCATTTTCTGCCCAACTTCCTGCTGCCTCTCCTTCTTCCCCTTATCTTGGGGGATCAGGGCACCAGGCTTCTCTCTGTTCCTTTCTCTCTTTCCTTCTATCCCCAAATGTTGATTCTTCTGTTTGTTGGTTCACTCATTTATTCAGATTTCTTTTCTGTGTTGCTGGGTATTAAAGAATTCAAGGCCTTGCACATGCTAAGCACACACTCTACCACTGAGATGCACCCTCAGCCAGAAATATTTTAGGGCATCAAAAATGCTTCTGTCCAACCAGGCACAGTGGCACACACCTGTAATTCCAGTGACTTGGGACACTGAGGCAGGTTTGAGACCAGCCTCAGCAACTTAGTGAGACCCTGATTTACAATGAAAAGTAGCAGGGACTGGGGATATAGCTCAGTGGTAAAGTGCCCCTGGGTTCAAAACCAAGTAGCAAAAAAATAAAGAAGAGTCACTGCACTGGGGATGGAAAGCACCCTGCAAACAGCACAGCCAGCCTACTTTCAGTGGTGAGGGCAGCTGCAACACAAGGCCCTGAGCACCGTGGGGAGTGGCCAGGGTAGAGCAGAGAGAGGTATCATGGGAACCATGTAGGCAACCCAGATCACAGCACCCAGGTACATGCAGAGGAGAAGCCCAGGGAGTTATGTGCTGAAACAGCTACTTCTGGTTTCAGAGGCTGTGTCCAGTTCAGAAAGAGTAGTCTGAAGATGTCTGCTGGCTTTGGCCATTAATGAGAGCATCATCCTGACAGCAAGGGCTGGGCTGACCTGGCCCAGGAAGTGAAGGGTGAGCTAGTGAACAAGGTCAACTCTTTCAGGAAATAAGGCCCAGAAGGTACAACAGGTGGAGTGGAGGCCTGGGATGTTAAGGGTGAGACTTGTATGGCTTTTAAGATGAGGTACAAACATGTGTAGATGACCCGGGAAGGAATGGTAGTAATAGTAACAGCAGCACATAGGGCACTTTCTGGTACCAACCACTGTTCTATGTGGTTTACATGAATTAACCCACAATTCCCTGTTTTATAGATAGGGAAATTGAGTGACCAGGGGCTAAGTAGCATACCCAAGGGTCTCCCTGCTGGTCAGTTCTAGAGCTGTGATTTGAACTTATGTGGTCTTCACCAGAGTCTTTGCCACCAACCACCAAGCCAAGTGACTGTAGGAGTTGCAGTCAGGGAATGGAGTATGGTGGGAATGAAAGTTGGAGGATGGGATCAGTGCCTGAAATTAGTGCTGCCAATAATAGAAAGGAACCCTGTCTGGTGAATCTTAGAGTGCAGACCACATTTAGGTCCCTTGAGATTTGGGGATCCTGGACTTGGAGGGCCTCATTCTGAGCAGAGGAGGAAGGGCAATGGCCTATGATCTGACCTGGGGCTGGAAAAACCACAGGATAGAGGAAGGGAAAAGGCTGCCAGGCAAACTCAATGATGGAGTGAAGCTGGAGAGAGAAGACAGGCAGACCACAGGGCTGATGAACAAGGGCCAAGCACAGGAGTCACAGGTGGGAGGGAACCACATATGGCAGTGGTGGGGTGCTGACCAAAAGGATGGGAGGTGATGAGCAGAGAGGCTCCTCTGTCTTTTCAGCTGTCTCAGGGTCTGCATCTTCCCCTCCTCCACTGATGCTGCCCACCAGTCTTCCTGAAAGAGCCTTTAGTCAAGTGATTGCCATACTAAAGGAATCCCATGGCAGAGATGCCCACTCCTATCATACCTAGTGGATGCTCAAAGAAAAAGCAATAAAGACACACAGATGGGAAAGAGAGCAATAAAACTGTTTCCAAAACAGGACATGAGGTTCCATTCAGAGTGAACAACAACGAATGCTGGGGAAGAAGCTCTGTGGCCGAGCACCCGATTCAATCCCCAGGATTGGAAAAACAGCAACACTAAGGACTCCTGCTCTATGGAAGATGCTATGAAGAAAATGAAATGACCAGCCATGAATTGCAAGAAAAGATTTGCAAAACACAGATCTCAATGCAGTATAGAGAACTCCTGAAACTCAATAAGAAAACAACACATTTTTTTAAAATGGGCAAACGATTGGAGCAAACACTTCACCAACAATATACCCATGACTGAGAAAACATGAAAATATGCTCAACATTGTTAGTCATTAGGAAAATACAGACTGGAGCCGTAATTAGATACCACTACTCATTTATTAGACAGGCTACAAAAACAAAAACAAAAAAGAATAGTAAAACAAATGACAGTGTAAAAACTAGTGAGGATGTGGTTCAACATGAAATCTCATTTATTGCTGGTAGAAAGTAGAAACGGTACAGTTGTTTCCTAAAAAGTCCCACATGTTTACCTTATGACTCAGCAATGCCACCCTTAACAATTTACCCAACAGAAATGAAAACTTACGTCCACGTGTCTATGCACCAATGGTTGTTGCAGCAGCTTTATTTATAACTGCCCAAAACTGGCTGGGCACAGTTCCCCATGCCTGTAATGGCTTGGGAGGCTATGGCAAGAGGGTGGCAAGTTCAAAGCCTCAGTAACTTAGTAACTTAGCAAGGCCTTAAGCAACTTAGTAAGACCGTTTTTCAAAATTTAAAAAATTTTTCAAAAAGAAAACATAAGGGTCCTGGGGGTGGAGTGGGGCGAAGCTGGGATTGTTGCTCAGTGGTTAAGCACCTCTGGGTTCAATCTATGGTACAAAAAAAAAAAAAAACAACCAAAAAAATACTGCCAAAAACTAGATGCAAAGTAAAAATCCTTCAATTGGTGAATGTATAAATAATCAATAGGAAAATACAATACTACACAGATACAAAAAACAATAAACTACTGAACTGAGGAACTATATAGATGAATCTCAAATGTATCGTGCTCAGTGAATGAGGCCAGACTAGAAAGCCCACAACGCCATTTATGCATGATTCTGGAAAAAGAAAAATCACAAGGACTCAGGGAGAGAAAATGACAACAAGAGATAAAAGGATTTTCTGGGGTAATGAAACTGGTTAACCTTGATCTTGGTGGAGAGTACATGATGTCATATGTCAAAATCCCTAACTATAGACTAAAAAGGGTGAATTTTACTGTTTGTAATTACCCCTCAATAAATGACATTTTTACAAAATTTTACCATGGCTCCCAGGTTTCCACTTCTTCAAAACGAAATTCCATGCTTGGCTTTCTGGGCCTTTCTAATCTTGACCCCCATGGAGTCAACCTCATTGCTCATGCCACCTTGTGCTTGAACTAGATCCGTTTCTTCACCATTCTGTTAATACCCTACTTTTGGATTTCTGTGCCTTTCTGCAAAATTGTACCTCTCACAGTCAATGCCCTCCTGTCTGCCTCTCCAAAAGCACCCCTAGGACACAGAGAGTGGCATGTTCTACTCTGCAGTGTGGGCTTCGGCAAACTCCCAGTTTCTTTGAGTCTGCTACACCGCTCAGGACTGACCCCTCACTCAGAGTGTTCCTGGGTGTCTCCCGGTGTTATTCTGATTGCTGGTTGCTTATCAATACAAGTGCATGATGTACTTACTCACCTCTACACCCATCCCTTAAATAACTGCCACCTAGCACACCCAGCACACAGTAGGCTTTCAATGCAATGCACCCAGGAGGGAGAATGGCCACCAAGCTCCAGCATATAGAGATATCTGAGCTGTATCTTTAGAGGTGGGTCTGGAAGAACTCATGAGGCACCAGCAGGGCCAAGGGCAGTGGAGAAAGCGCACAAAGTGCCTAATTCCAGAGGTGCAAGATGCCTCCACACAGCCAAGGGCACACGCACTCAGTGCACTTACCTGATCCTCATAGGGTGGCCTGGCAGTGCCCACCGCCACTGCCTTGATGAACAACTGCAGGATGAGAGGGAGCAGGAGGGCCCCAGCGGGTACAGCCACTAGGATGCTGTGCACAGGCTAAGAAGTGAAGCCATGGAGGAGCTCCTCCCTGGCCCCGCCTTTCAACCCGACTCTTCCCTCCCTCCCTCCTGCCCCAGCTAGCACAACCCCCCAGCTCTCCCTCCCTGGACTGGACAGTTAGTCCAGTACACCCAAGGGAAACCTCACTCCACCACACTGTCCTCCCACCTTTCTCTTTTCAACTTTCATTACCCTACTCTGTGGCACCCCCTAGATTCTTTTTTTTTTTTAAATTTTTTATTGTGGGTTGTTCAAAACATTACAAATTTCTTGACATATCATATTCCACACTTTGATTCAAGTGGGTTATGAACTCCCACCTTCACCCCATACACAGATTGCAGATTCACATCAGTTACACATCCATTGATTTACAAATTGCCATACTAGTGTCTGTTGTGCTCCGCTGCCTTTCCCATCCTCCCCCCTCCCCCCTCCCCACCTCTCCCCTCCCCTCCCCTCCTCTCTCTCTACCCCCTCCACTGTATAACCCTGAGGGTCTCCTTCCATTACCGTGCAATTTCCCTTCTCTCTCCCTTTCCCTCCCACCTCTCATCCCTGTTAAATGTTAATCTTCTTCTCCTGTTCTTCGTCCCTACTCTGTTCTTAGTTACTTTCCTTATATCAAAGAAGACATTTGGCATTTGTTTTTTAGGGATTGGCTAGCTTCACTTAGCATAATCTGCTCTAATGCCATCCATTTCCCTGTAAATTCTATGATTTTGTCATTTTTTAACGCAGAGTAATATTCCATTGTGTATAAATGCCACATTTTTTTTATCCATTCATCTATTGAAGGGCATCTAGGTTGGTTCCACAGTCTTGCTATTGTGAACTGTGCTGCTATGAACATCGATGTAGCAGTGTCCCTGTAGCATGCTCTTTTTAGGTCTTTAGGGAATAGACCAAGAAGGGGAATAGCTGGGTCAAATGGTGGCTCCATTCCCAGCTTTCCAAGAAATCTCCATACTGCTTTCCAAATTGGCTGCACCAATCTGCAGTCCCACCAGCAATGTACAAGTGTACCCTTTTCCCCACATCCTCGACAGCACTTGTTGTTGTTTGACTTCCTAATGGCTGCCAATCTTACTGGAGTGAGATGGTATCTTAGGGTGGTTTTGATTTGCATTTCTCTGACAGCTAGAGATGTTGAGCATTTTTTCATGTACTTGTTGATTGACTGTATGTCCTCCTCTGAGAAGTGTCCGTTCAGGTCCTTGGCCCATTTGTTGATTGGGTTGTTTGTTCTCTTATTGTCTAATTTTTTGAGTTCTTTGTATACTCTGGATATTAGGGCTCTATCTGAAGTGTGAGGAGTAAAGATTTGTTCCCAGGATGTAGGCTCCCTATTTACCTCTCTTATTGTTTCTTTTGCTGAGAAAAAACTTTTTAGTTTGAGTAAGTCCCATTTGTTGATTCTAGTTATTAACTTTTGTGCTATGGGTGTCCTATTGAGGAATTTGGAGCCCGACCCCACCGACTGTAGATCGTAGCCAACTTTTTCTTCTATCAGACGGCGCGTCTCTGATTTGATATCAAGCTCCTTGATCCATTTTGAATTCACTTTTGTGCATGGCGAGAGAAAGGGATTCAGTTTCATTTTGTTGCATATGGATTTCCAGTTTTCCCAGCACCATTTGTTGAAGATGCTATCCTTCCTCCATTGCATGCTTTTAGCCCCTTTATCAAATATAAGATAGTTGTAGTTTTGTGGATTGGTTTCTGTGTCCTCTATTCTGTACCATTGGTCCACCCGCCTGTTTTGGTACCAGTACCATGCTGTTTTTGTTACTATTGCTCTGTAGTATAGTTTGAAGTCTGGTATCGCTATACCGCCTGATTCACACTTCTTGCTTAGCATTGTTTTTGCTATTCTGGGTCTTTTATTTTTCCATATGAATTTCATGATTGCTTTCTCTATTTCTACAAGAAATGCCGTTGGGATTTTGATTGGCATTGCATTAAACCTATAGAGAACTTTTGGTAATATCGCCATTTTGATGATGTTAGTTCTGCCTATCCATGAACAGGGTATATTTTTCCATCTTCTAAGATCTTCTTCTATTTCTCTCTTTAGGGTTCTGTAGTTTTCATTGTATAAGTCTTTCACCTCTTTTGTTAGGTTGATTCCCAAGTATTTTATTTTTTTTGAAGATATTTTGAATGGAGTGGTTGTCCTCATTTCCATTTCAGAGGATTTGTCGCTGATATACAGGAATGCCTTTGATTTATGCGTGTTGATTTTATATCCTGCCACTTTGCTGAATTCTTTTATTAGCTCTAATAGTTTCTTTGTAGAGCCTTTTGGGTCTGCTAGGTATAGAATCATATCATCCGCAAATAGTGATAATTTAAGTTCTTCTTTTCCTATTTTGATGCCTTTAATTTCTTTCGTCTGTCTAATTGCTCTGGCCAGTGTTTCGAGAACTATGTTGAAGAGAAGTGGAGAGAGAGGGCATCCCTGTCTTGTTCCAGATTTTAGAGGGAATGCCTTCAGTTTTTCTCCATTCAGAATGATGCTAGCCTGAGGCTTAGCATAGATTGCTTTTACAATATTGAGGTATGTTCCTGTTATCCCTAGTTTTTCTAGAGTTTTGAACATAAAGGGATGCTGTACTTTGTCAAATGCTTTTTCCGCATCTATCGAGATGATCATATGGTTCTTATTTTTAAGTCTATTGATGTGGTGAATAACATTTATTGATTTCCGTATATTGAACCAGCCTTGCATCCCAGGGATGAATCCTACTTGATCATGGTGTACAATTTTTTTTATATGTTTTTGTATCCGATTCGCCAGAATTTTATTGAGGATTTTTGCATCTAGGTTCATTAGAGATATTGGTCTGTAGTTTTCTTTCTTTGAAGTGTCTTTGTCTGGTTTAGGTATCAGGGTGATGTTGGCCTCATAGAATGAATTTGGAAGTTCTCCCTCCTTTTCTATTTCCTGAAGTAGCTTGAAAAGTATTGGTATTAGTTCTTCTTTAAAGGTTTTGTAAAATTCTGCTGTATACCCATCCGGTCCTGGGCTTTTCTTAGTTGGTAGTCTTTTGATGGTTTCTTCTATTTCCTCAATTGATATTGGTCTGTTTAGGTTTTCTATATCCTCCTGACTCAATCTGGGCAGATCATATGACTTAAGAAATTTATCTATGCCTTCACTATCTTCTAATTTATTGGAGTATAAGGATTCAAAATAGTTTTTGATTATCTTCTGTATTTCTGAAGTGTCTGTTGTGATATTGCCTTTTTCATCCCGTATGCTAGTAATTTGAGTTCTCTCTCCTCTTCGCTAGCATCGCTAAGGGTCTGTTGATTTTGTTTATTTTTTCAAAGAACCAACTTTTAGTTTTGTCAATTTTTTCAATTGTTTCTTTTGTTTCGATTTCATTAATTTCAGCTCTGATTTTAATTATTTCTTGCCTTCTACTTCTTTTGCTGTTGTTTTGCTCTTCTTTTTCAAGGATTTTGAGATGAAGTATGAGATCATTTATTTGTTGGTTTTTTCTTTTTTTAAGGAATGAACTCCAAGCAATGAATTTTCCTCTTAGAACTGCTTTCAATGTGTCCCATAGATTCCGATATGTTGTGTCTGTGTTTTCATTTATCTCTAAGAATTTTTTAATTTCCTTCTTGATGTCTTCTATAACCCATTGATCATTCAGTAACCTATTGTTCATTCTCCAAGTGATGTATGCTTTTTCCTTCCTTCTTTTATCATTGGTTTTCAGTTTCATTCCATTATGATCAGATAAGATGCATGGTATTATCTCTACTCCTTTATATTGTCTAAGAGTTGCCCTGTGACATAATATATGATCTATTTTTGAGAAGGATCCATGTGCTGCTGAGAAAAAAGTGTAACTGCTTGATGTTGGGTGGTATACTCTATATATGTCAATTAGGTCTGGGTTATTAATAGTGTTATTGAGTTCTGTAGTTTCCTTATTCAACTTTTGTTTGGAAGATCTGTCCAGTGGCGAGAGAGGTGTGTTGAAGTCTCCCATGATTATGGTGTGGTGGTCTATTAGACTCTTGAACTTGAGAAGAGTTTGTTTGACGAACATAGCTGCACCATTGTTTGGGGCATAAATATTTATGATTGTTATGTCTTGTTGGTGTATGGTTCCCTTAAGCAGTATGTAGTGTCCCTCTTTATCTCTTTTGATTAACTTTGGCTTGAAATCTATTTTATTTGATATGAGTATGGACACGCCTGCTTGTTTCCGAAGTCCATATGAGTGATATGATTTTTCCCAACCTTTCACCTTCAGCCTATGTATGTCTTTTCCTATCAAATGCGTCTCCTGTAGGCAGCATATTGTTGGGTCTTGTTTTGTGATCCATTCTACTAGCCTGTGTCTCTTAATTGGTGAGTTTAAGCCATTAACATTTAGGGTTATTATTGAGATATGGGTTGTTCTTCCAGCCATATTTGTTTATTTCTGTTACTAAACATGGTTTGTTTTCCTCTTTGATTATTTCCCCCCCCCCTTTACTGTCCTACCTCCCACTGTTGGTTTTCATTGTTATTTTCCATTTCCTCTTCCTGTAATGCTTTGGCGAGGATGTTTTGAAGAGATGGTTTTCTAGCTGCGAATTCTTTAAACTTTTGTTTATCGTGGAAGGTTTTAATTTCATTCTCCATCCTGAAGCTTAATTTCGCTGGATACACAATTCTTGGTTGGAACCCATTTTCTTTCAGTGTTTGAAATATGTTATTCCAGGATCTTCTAGCTTTCAGAGTCTGTGTTGAAAGATCAGCTGTTATCCTGATTGGCTTACCTCTAAATGTAATCTGCTTCCTTTCTCTTGTAGCTTTTAAAATTCTCTCCTTATTCTGTATGTTGGGCATCTTCATTATAATGTGTCTAGGTGTGGATCTCTTATGATTTTGCACATTCGGCATCCTGTAGGCTTCTAGAATTTGGGATTCTGTCTCATTCTTCAAGTCTGGGAAGTTTTCTCATATTATTTCATTGAATAGACTGCTCATTCCTTTGGTTTGGAGCTCTGTACCTTCCTGTATCCCAATGACTCTTAAGTTTGGTCTCTTAATGTTATCCCATATTTCTTGGATGTTCTGCTCATGGTTTCTTAACAGTCTTGCTGAGCTGTCTATGTTCTTTTCCAGTTGAAATACTTTGTCTTCATTGTCTGATGTTCTATCTTCTAAGTGTTCTACTCTGCTGGTAGTATTCTCCATTGAGTTTTTAAGTTGGTTTATTGCTTCCTGCATTTCTAGGATTTCTGATTGCTTGTTTTTTATAACCTCTATCTCCCTGTATAGTTGATCCTTTGCTTCCTGGATTTGTTTGCGTAATTCGTTGTCGAAGTGATCTTTCATTGTCTGATTTTGCTGTTTAATGTCTTCCTTGATACTCCAGATCATCTGAAGCATGTATATCCTGAATTCTTTATCTGACATTCCATCTGCTGCAGCTGTTACCTCTTCTAAAGTTGCGTTGACCTGCATTGCTTGTGGTCCTTTCTTTCCTTGTCTTTTCATACTGCTTGCGTATCTTTCCTGCAGGTGCGGGCGGCGGCTCTGCTCTCTCCTTATTCCAATTGGGGTGTCGTGGCTACCACTGGGCCTGTTCTGGGAGCTGGTGGCGGCTCTGTTCTGCCCCTACTCCAATTGGGGTGACGAGTGTACCACGCCGGCAGGCCACCGGGCCTGATCCGCCGGTCGGTTGCAGGTTTGCCTACCCTGCAGGCGCGGGCAGCAGCTCTACTCCGCCCCTACTCCAAATGGGGTGACGTGTCTGTCGTACCAGCAGGCCACTGGGCCTGTCCCGCTGGTCGGTCGCAGATCTGCCCACCTTTCGGGCACGGGTGGAGGCTCTGCTCTGCCCCTACTCCAATTGGGGTGTCGTGACTACCCCGCCTGCAGGACGCTGGGCCTGTTCCTGGCAAGGGAGGCGACTCTGCTCTGTCACTACTCCAATTAGGGTGGTGTTTGTACCACGCCGGCAGGCTCCTCGGCCTGATCCGCCGGTCTGTTGTAGGTCTGCCTACCTTGAAGGCGCGGGTGGCGGATCTGCCCTGCCCCTCCTACCACGCCTGCGGACCCCTGGGCCTGATCTGCAGGTTGATCACTGGTCTGCTCACCCTGCGGGCACGGGTGGCGGTTCCGCTCCGCCCCCACTCCAATTGGGGTCACGTGACCACCACACCGGCAGGGCCTGATCCGGGCGTGGGAGAAGGATCTGCTCTGCACCTACTTGAGTTGGGATGATGTGTGTACCACACTGGCAGGCCACTGGGTCTGACCCGCCAGGCTGTCACAGGTCTGTTTACCTTGCAAGTGCGAAGGGCGGCTCTGCCCTGCCCCTCCTACCACGCCCATGTACCACTGGGTCGTGGGTCTGCCCACCTTGCGGGTGTGGGTGGCGCCTCGCTCCGCCCCCTCTCCAATTGGGGTCACGCGGTCACCACGCTGGCGAGCCGCTGGGCCTGCTCTGGGGGCTGGCGGCGGCCCGGCTCCTTCCTTCTGGCTCGAGGACAAATTGAGGAGACTCGGGTGACTGAGCCTCACCCCCCTTACCAGGAGACCAACTGCTTATGTCACCGCTGGTATTGATGAAGATCTCTCCTCCACCGCTTTCTGCTGACATCAGATCTCTGCCATGTTCGTATCCTATGTGAATGGCAGCATTTCGTTCCCCTTGCCGGGCAACCCAAGCAACGGGTGAGTCCTGACCGGCCCTCAGCAGGACCCGGACCGAGACGCAGTTTCCGCGGGCTCCTAGCCCCGGTCCAGGGAAGTTCCGGGAGCCGGAACTCGGCCGCTCCGTGCTCGGTGTAAGCTCCTATAAGTGTAAGCTCCAAGAAGCAGTCCCCGCGGGCTCAGTTCCGGGAGCCGGAATTTGGCTGCTTAGTGCTTGGTGTTTGCTCTGATAGTAGCAGGGTCCAAGAAGCAGCCTCCGCAGGCTCCACAGCCCTGAGCCAGGGCGGTTCCGGGACGGTTCCGGGAGCCGGAACTCGGCCGCTCCGTGCTCGGTGTAAGCTCCTATAAGTGTAAGCTCCAAGAAGGAGCCCCCGCGGGCTCAGTTCCGGGAGCCGGAATTCGGCTGCTTAGTGCTTGGTGTATGCTCTGATAGTAGCAGGGTCCAAGAAGCAGCCTCTGCAGACTCCGCAGCCCTGAGCCAGGGCCCCCCCTAGATTCTTAACTCCACGGGCATCCTACCTCGCCCATATCCCTGACCCCACTGGCCTTCCTCATGTCCTTCACAAGTCCTCCCAAGTGACTTCTCCCTCTAGCCCCGCCCACGTCAGCCCCTACCCCGTCACTCTGCCCTTCCTCCTATGTTTGCCCCTCCCTCCCCACCGCACCAGCTCTTCCAGGTGTGTGCCCTTGGGACTGTGTGGATACGTCATGGTTTGGTCCAGAAACGCCACATGCCTTCTACGTATGATGAAAAGCACGCAGGTGGCCAGCACAGTACCCAGATAGAGGCACAGGGACACGAGGAGTAGCAGGTAGAGCCGGATGTTTCCGTGTCCCACACAGTTATTCACCCACCTGCAATGGTGGTCGAACTCCTAGGAGAGAGGAATGAGGACTCAGGGTCCCGTTCCGACTGGCCTCCATCACCCCCTAATCCTGAGGCCCATCACCCCCTCATCCCAACGTAGCCGTCTAGGCCACCTGCTCTTGGCCCTACACATGGGTTCCCATCTCAGGGAGAACCTGGCATTTCCATGGTTAGAGCACAGTTAGGACCCCATGGCTCATCAGGTCACCTGTCCTGGGTGAGGTCTTTAGAGACAAAACCTGCCTGGTGTCACTTGGAGCAGGATATAACAACTCTGGGCCTCTGTTTGCTCAGATACTGGATAAGGATGAAAATAAACACCCTTGCCCTACCAGCTGTCTGCACTTGTGAACCCGAGAAGGGTGGGCACATCAGAGAAATGCACTCAGAACCCAGGAAACCCTCCAACTGGGACACCCAGACCAAGACAGGCAAAGATTCCCAGGACAGGGCAGCAGTCAGCCTAAAGGGCTGGGGATCTAGTATCAGCAAGCCAGGAGAGGGGACAGTCACTGCTTTTCCTCCCCCTTACTCTGCCAGGCTCAGCACAGAGGGGATGCCCTTTGCATGTCAGCGCCTGTGCAAGCAAGGCCAGCCTCCCTGGACAGGTGCAGACACTGAGGTGATGACGTCTATATGCCACTAGAAGCAGTTCGGGAAGATGGTCTCCTACCCACCCCTGGCCCACTCATGTCGTGAGGTTCCTGGTCCTGGCCAGGTGCCCGGGGACGGGTTGGTGAATGGACAGGGAGGAGGAACACTCACTTCCACACAGATGTCACAACTTTAGCAGTGGAAGGTTCGAAGCAGGCGGTGAAAATAACAGGTGGGACACCACGGCATGTGGTATAACCTGCCATTCACCATGCCTCAGGGTCTTGCTCGAAGGCGCCTGGCAGGGGAAGAGGTTTGGGCAGTGGAGGAGGCCCTTGCATCACTCTGATGCTCGGGGCCGCCCCATAGCATCACTGGGCAACAAGAAGGTGGGGAGGAGGAGGGCAGGGGAATCCCGGTCCCTGTTGAGCAAGCTGACCACTCAGATGGGCGGACAGAGAGAAGGGCTTTCCAGCCACAAGAGCTCTATGTGGCGCTCCCCCCTTTGGGATAGTGATCAGTGCTTGGAGTCGGGTGTGAAATGGGAAGGAGGAAGGGTGAACTGGGTGGTTGGAAGAGCCTGCTGCCTCTCTTGCCGGCTCCTCCCTTCTGAAGCAACTGGATAACCTCCAGGATTCTGTTTTTTCACACTTCAGTGGCTTGGGAAATGAAGTGCCAGGGCCCAAGTAATGATAACAGGGTAAGAAGGGATCCTGAGGCCACAGGTAGGGTCAGCCCTTTAGAAATGGCCCCTGTAGGCACCAGCCCTTGGGGTGCCACCTCCCTCTCCCAGGGGTCTGAGGCCTTACCTCTGTGTAAGGTGCCTGGGTCTGAAATGTTCATGGAAATGAGGCTATATAAACTGAGTAGGCAGAGAAGGCCTGAGGCCACTGGAAAGACCCACTCTCCATTTTGCACCAGTGCTCGGCATCTGAAACCAGGGCCAGACTCAGTTCTAGTCAGGGGCAACCCGGAGCCCCCATGAGGCTTTAAGGATGTATCTGAATATCCAGGCTAGAGACAGACCCCATTCCCTCCACCAATTGTCACCAACATTACCAGCCTCCCCCAGTCCCCCCCACCCCAAAGCCTCAGGCTCTGCACATCTCTGTGCTTCTCACTAAATATCCTCCTTCCCCTCCTGGCCTCCCTCCTCCTCCCTGCCTCTGCACTCTCACTGTCTATTTCTCATCTGTCTCTTGGTGAGAAACCCGACAGCTGACTCAGAGACTCACGTGAAAGTGAAGAATACTGTGCTCAGAGACACCAGGGCTGCCACAATCACACAAGCCCAAAGGCTCAAGAAAAGCCAGGATCTGGCTGGGGGTTGGGGTGGGGACAATAAGTCGTTTGATACAGTCATGCTTCGCTGCCTGCTCTCAAACAAATGAGAGCCAACCGCTCCTTCTCCTGGGTTGGCACCCAGAGTACCATGACTACAAGTGTGACATCAGAGAGGTTCCGGAATGGGGGCTCTGGCTGCTTCCAGTGCCCTCTGATATCAACCCTCCTCTGCCCTCACATACACACTTGTAGACTGGGACATCCTGCTCTTACACTGGTGGCTTTGTTGGAGCTTGTGAGGATGGGATGTAGTTTGTCCCCCAAAGGTTCATCGGCTGGAGGCTAGGTCCTTGGTGTGGCAGTGTTGAGGGCGTAAAACTTGCAAGAATTGGGGCCTAGTGGGAGGTAATTCGGCCACTGGGGATGAGGCCCTTGGAAGGGAGTAATGGACTTCTCATGGGCCCCTGTTAGTTCCTGTGAGAGGAGGGTGTTATAAAAAGAACAAGACTCATCCTCCCCAGTTTCTGGCCATTCAGTCTCTACCCCTTGCAGGTCCTCCCACCATGATGCCATTCACCATGTTGTGATCACTCTCACCAAAGGTCAGTCTCAGGGGCTGCCAAATGTTGGACTCTGGTGTTAAATAAACCTCATCTCTTTATAAAGTACCCATTCTTGGGTATTTTGTTAGAGCAACAGAAAGCAGCTAATACAGAGACCATGTAATATGGTTTATGGGGAGACGTTTGGTGATGGTTATCCCCCTTTCAGGCCCAGTGCTAATAAAAGTAGGCAGTGCTCATTGCTTATCCTAGCTCCACTTCTTGCTTTTTGCTGTAACAGAACTCCAGTTTTAGGGAGGAGGTAGCAATCTACCCATCTAAATATCTTCCCAGTTTCCCTCACTTCCATGGTGGGCTTTATGACATAATTCTGTCTCAACATAAAAAATAAAATGGGCTTGGGATGTGATTCAATGGTTAAGCAACCCTAGGTTCAATCCCAGATGATGATGATGATAACAATAATAATAATAATTTGTACATATTTATGGCATACAACGTATTTTGAAACTTGTATACATTGAAAAATATCTGAGTCAAGCTATTTAATATATACATTACTTCATATTCTTATTTGTGGTGAGAACCCTTAAAGTCTACTCTCTGAGTCATTTTCATGTGTATATAACATTATCAACTGTACTCATTCTGTTTTATGTTATTATTGACTGTAGTCATTATATTGCACAATAGATCCCTTAAACTCATCCCTCTCATCTAAGTGCAATTTGGTCTCCTGTGACCTGCATCTCCCCCATCCACAGCCCAGCCACTCCTGGGCCCCTGGCAGTCACCATTCTGCTCTCTGTTTCAATGATTTCAACTTTTATAGATTCCACATGTAGGTGAGATCATGTGATAGTTGCCCTGTGCCTGGCTTATTTGCCCCAGTAAAATGTCCTTTGGCATCATTCATTTGTCACAAATGACAGGATTTCCTTATTTTTTTTAAGGTGTCCACTTATATTTCTAAACCACATTTTCTGTATCCACTCACCCACTTATAGACACAGCTTTTTCCATTTCTTGGTTCTGAGAATAGTGCTGAAATGAACACGGGGTGCAGATGTCTTTTAATACACGGATGCCATTTCCTTTGGATATATACCAAGTAGTGGGATGGCTGAACCATAGGGTAATTTTTTTTTTTTTTGGTGGGGATTGAACCCAGGGCCTTGAGCATACAAGGCAAGCACTCTACCAACTGAGCTCTATTTTTAATTTTTATAGAAACTTCCCATACTGATTTCCATAATGACTGTACTAATTTACATTCCCCCAAATATTGTAGAAGAATTCTAGTTTCTCCACATCCTGGCCAGTACTTAATATGTTTTGTTTTTCTTTCTTTTCCTTTTATTTATACTGGGGGTTGAACCCAGGGGTATTTTACCCCTGATACACATCTGCAGACCTTTTTACTTTTTATTTTGAGATCAGGTCTCACTAAGTTGCTGAGGTTTACCTTGAATTTATAATCCTCCTGCCTCATCCTCCTGAGTTACTGGGATTAAGGCATGTGCCACTGTTTGTTTGTTTTTTGTCTTTTTGATAATAGCCATTCTAATAGGTGTGATAGGGTATCCCATTATGATTTTAATTTGCATTTCTCTAATTATTAGTAATGTTGAACATTTTTTTTCAGATTTCTCTTGGTCAGTTGTGTTTCTACTGAGAATGCAGTGATGTTTGGGTCACAGTCTACCATTAAATTTTATGTCGATTTCTGTTGTAGCACAAGAAAGGGATGACATGCATTGGGTCATGGAAAAAGGTCAGGAACGATTCTAGAATCATAACAACTGGGTCTATTGAGCTTTGGAGCAGACCATGCTAGCCTTAGGTTTTCTTTTTTTGTTTTGTTTTATAAATTAGGTATATATGACAGCACAATGCATTTTAATTCATTGTACACAACTGTAGCACAACATTTCTATGGTTGTACCTGATGTAGCGTCACACCATATGTGCATTCATACATGTACCTAGGGTAATGATGTCCATCTCATTCCACCATCTTTCCTACCCCATGCCCCCTCCTCACCTCTGCTTCCCCTTTGCCCCATCAAAGTTCTTCCATTTTTCCTTTCAGAGAAAACATTCAGCCTTTGTATTTTTGGGATTGGCTTACTTCACTTAGCATGATATTCTCTAACTGCACTCATTTACCTACACATATCATAATTTTATGCTCTTTTAATGCTGAGTACTATTCCATTAGGTATATATACCATAGTTTCTCTATCCATTCATCTATTGATGGGCATCCAGACTGTTCCCACAGTTTAGCTATTGTGAATTGTGCTGCTATAAACATTGATGTGGCTGTGTCCCTATAATATGCTGATTTTAAGTCTTTTGGGTATAGACCTAGGAGAGGGATAGCTGGGTCAAATGGTGGTTCTATTCCAAGTTTTCTAAAGAATCTCCATACTGCTTTCCAGATTGGTTGCACCAATTTGCAGGCCCACCAGCAGTGTATGAGTATATCTTTTCCCCCACATCCTCATCAACATTTATTGTGATCTGTATTCAGCCCACAGGGCACTTTCTTGTACAGCCACTGTTCAATGTGGTTTATATGAATTAACCCACAAGTCTCTGTTTTACAGATAGGGAAATTGAGTGACCAGAGGCTAAGTAGCTACCCAAGGTCTCCTGGCTGGTCACTTCTAGAGCTGTGATTTGGACTTATGAGGTCTGGCTCCAGAGTCCTTGCCACCAACCACTAAGCAAGTGACTCCAGGAGGAGTTGCAGTCAGGGAGCAGAGTAGAAAGGGAGTGAAGTTGGAGCATGGGGTCAGTGCCTGAGATGGGTGCTGCCAATAATGGAAAGGAGCCCTGACTGGTGAATCCCAGAGGGCAGACCATATTTAGGTCCCTTGAGAATAGTGATCCTAGACATGGAGAGCCATTCAATCGATGGAAAATCCTTTTTTTCTTTGTATCTACTCCTACCAAAAATGAAGATGGAGATGGATATCTGACTGTAGTTTCAAAAAACATTAAAGAGATCTCATCAACAAAAGTCTGAAACCTTGTGGGTAATATCTGAATATTGTGTAGTATTACTTTCAGTTGGGCATCAAAAAGCATCTACACAAGGCTTTAACTGGATTCCATACCTTGGTGTGCTGAAATTGCCTTCTCACAGCTCTTAAAAGAATGAGTTACGTAAGGCTAATCAAGGCAAGAACTCTACCACAGAATCACATCCACCACTGTAAAACTTATCTCAAACAAACAAGCAAGGAAAGCCAGACACAGAATTTCTTTTAAACTATTCTTTGTTTATTCATTGACTGTATGAACTAATTTTTCTAAAGAATACTTCTGTAAAAAAGTTCTTAAGAAGTCCAAATATCAATAATATAGTCCCTGCTCTTGAAGAATTTGAATTTTATTAAATGGAAGATTACTAAATTAATATTGTTTTCTATTTTTTGACCTTTTTGATAAGTAAAAGACCTGCATCAGCAAGATGTTTATTGAATTACAATAAGAAATCAGGTTCCATGAATTCTGAATGTGCACGTGTATGCATACACATGTACCCAAGTATATCCTGAGATTTACTTGGGTAAATTTACTTGGGTAACATCACCTGCATTGGTGATGTTATTTGAGGGGACAGAAATGATCACTAATAAATTTTAGAATTTCATGTCATTCTGATGAATGAAAAGTGCTTCTACATTTCCTCCATAATAGCTTAATCTTGCCATTTCCTCACACTCCTCTCTGCAGTGCCTCTTAGTTTCAGTCGCTGAGGTAGACACTCTTGGTTGCCTTCTTTATGTCCATTCTCCCTTTTCTTTAATGACAAAGCCCCTATTTCTAAGGGCAGTAGTATATCCAGTAAAGAATCAATTTTCTATTTTCCCTTATAGACAAGGGTGCCTGTGATGTGGTTCTTATATGTAGGTGGACCTCCTTGGGTGGGGCTTTTGTGAAACTCTTGTTAAATCAAGTTTTCGAGACAAAGAAGTCTCTGACATAAAGGGTTTATTGAGCTGTTACAGAGGCTAGACAAAGATGAAAGGACTGGTCCTGGGACAAGTTCCAGAAGCTACCAGCAGCATATCAAGAGGGCAGACAGAAAAATGTCTCTAGGATGTTTCGTATGATATTTTGGGGAGAAAAAACATTAATGTTTTTAAATTAATGTACAGTGAACCTCTGGTGAACCTACAAGAAGTGGGGGGAGTCCTGGGAGAGGAGGTTCATCCACAATCAGAAGTTTTTGCTGGTTCTGGCTTGGTTGATTCTAGTAGCAGAATGTGCATGGCTTTGACGACTTACTTATCTTCAGCATTCAGGAAAAGAAGGCGGAGTTTTTTTTTCTTATTCTTTATCCTTGTTGATTTAGCTTGAACCTGTGAATTAAAATGACATTGTTTTATTTCTTTCCTCCCTCCATTCTTTGACCTGTAACTTCGTTGAGGGCATCTTGGAATTCTTCTCTTATCACTCTTTAAATAGGAGAGTAACTTTTTTAACAAGGACTTTCTGTTTTTGTTTTTTTTTCTTTCCTGTATTAGTTGACTTACTCTACTCTACTTGTCTACCTGAAAGGAGCCAGGACGCTAGAGGTGGATCAGCTGGCTTGCCACAAAAGTCACAAGAATGACAGGAAAAGCCGGGTTTTAAAGAGGCTGAGTGGAAACCTAGAGGATCCTGGTTCTGTGATGGCTTGTGCCACGTCCCTCAAAAGCCTGTTTCTTTACTGATTGTTACTTGAGAAATATAAACCTTGTCTTTGTCTAGTCCACTCTTTGCTAGGGTTTCTTCTATAGCAAAACCCAATCCAAACTGATATTGTTACCAATGAGTGTAAATTTGTGAAAATTTACATGGAGTGGATTATTTGGTGTTTGTATCCAAATGTACTTAAGCTTAAAGTTTAAAACAAAATTTAAAGTATGCTTTTCTGCTTAAATCTGAAAGAGAAATTATGGAACTGCATTTGACAAAGAAAATAAAGTCCTAGGAATTAAAGAGTTATGGTTTTCTTCCAGAAAATCCAGGCAAATAGCAACCAGTACTTTAGACAAATTTAAAGGTATTGTAATCTTCCCACTAAAGATAGAGTAGATGTGACAGATAAAAGCAAGCCTGAAATAGAAAATAAATCTCATTCACAGCTTCATTTCAAATATAAAAGTTGATACTTTTTAAAAAAATCAGAAGGCAATAAATATATGCTGCTTAGAGAAAATATGCACAAGAAAAAAGTGTCACTTCAAATTTCATCATGAAAAACTGCACATCATCAACATTTTGTTGAGTTCCTTTATGAGTATTTTTCCATGTAGATATTTGTCATTGTTTTTTATACAACTTGGGTCACATGACCACTCAAGTGTATATTTTATGTTTCATTTAAGTGAGTACCTTGCATATTGTGTATGTTATCACAAAGTTTTCATAAACATAATTTTTCATCACAACATGAGAAATAGTTTACTTGCCTATTTCTTATTTTTAGATGTTTAAGATGTTTTGAGTAGGGCCTAGTAGGGGGGGGGGGTTCTTCAGGGTAAGGAGGGCTTGCCCTCAAAGAGGATAGCAGGCCCCTGTCCCTTCCTCTTTCTCTGTTTTATCACATTCAGCCATGAGGTGATCCTATCTGCCACATGCTCTCACCAGACTGTGCTGGCCTCACCATAGGACCAAGAACAAGGTCATGATTTGTAATCTATAAAACTGTGAGCCAAAATAAAATTTTCTTCTTTATAAAAAATGTTTTAAATTTTTCCAATAATTAAAAGTGGTGCAATTACATGCATGGTATTTTTCCTGCAGTATTTAAAATTATTTCCTTTAGGCTAGGTTTGAGAAAAGAAATGATTGGATCCAAGATTTACACATTGTAGGTTCCTGATACATGTTGTTAACTTGCCAATAAGGAAGGTTGTATTAGTTGACTTACTCTACATCAGTATTCTAGAGTGGCTGCTTTACTGGATGTGATCCTGTATTATTCACCTTTTTTTTTTTGTACTGGGGATAGAACCTGGGGTGGGGGTTTTACTAGTGAGCTGCATCCCCAAGCCTTTTTATTTTTGAGAGGGTCTCACTAAATTGCTGAGGCTGGTCTTGAACTTGTGATCCTCCTGCCTCAGCCTCTTGAGTGGCTGGGATTACAAGTGTGTGCCACCACACCTGACTGTATTATTTGTTCTTAAAGAAAATATTGCTCTTTGTATATTTAAAAAATACTTTTATACTACATTACCTTGCTATTAATTTATTATTTAAAATCTTTATTGATAGTTTTAAATTATAAAAGTAAACTTATCATAAAATTTTGCATGAATATATAAGTGAAAGAGCTGTTTCTCTCAACACCAGCCTCCAATGCAACTAGCTTTTAAAAATTTAAATATGCGTAAGTTTTAATTTTATCTTATAGAAGTGCTATTTTGTAGAATGTATGCAGAAAGTAAGAGTAGTTACTAACAGGTGGTTGAGATGCAAATGAACCTAAGAGTATGTGAAGATAAAGATGTGAAATCTCTACCTTCATAGTTAGATAAGAAAGGTGGCGACCTTAATCCTCCCCCAAATTGATGTTCTTATAATAAGAAGAGGATATTAAGACACAGAAACACATAGACTGAGAAATGGCCACTTGCATGCCAACAAGACAGCCCTCAGAAGAAATAAAACCTACAGACACCTTGATATTGGACTTCCATCTTCTAGAACTATGAGAAATATTTCTGTTGTTTAAGTCACCCAGTCTGTAGTATTTTGCTATAGAAATACTAGCACATTAATACAGACTTGTGAAACCTGGGTCAGATGCTGCATCCAGCTTCTTCATGCAAGGAAATTTTCAAATTTCTTTAAAGCCCCTCAATTTGTTCCTTGATAAAATGTCACAGGCCTGCCCTTGCCCTTGCATGTTTACATGGGATCTTGGAGATGCTTGTGACTGAGATGACCAGAAGGGATAAGAGGCATACTTACTCTGAAGGCTCCAAGGAGGCATCGTGCTATGCTAATTTTTTTTCTGTCTTTGTTGTGGCAGCCCCAATTTTCTCTGATTCTGCCATGTATCTTAGAAGCCTGCTGAGACAAAGCTGTACTTTACTTGGTATTCAGTTTGGGGCTGTGTCAAGTTTACTAATTTTCAAGGACTCTGCTGGGGAAATCCCAGCACTGACTTATAAAGATTGTCACACTTTTTCCTTAGTTACCTAAAGAGGAATGTTTTTTTTTTTCCAGTATATGAGATGTTGAGATAATCTGGAACTGATTCATAAAGTAGCAGAAGGCTCTACCCAAATCTTCACAGTTATGTGTCTAATCTTCAAGGAAAGAAAGAAAACAACTACCCCAAGATGCCATTTGGAAGATCATAGCCAACAAAAGAGAGCAGGTTCTATAAGGCTCATCTCCTCAGGTCTTCAGAAGGACCCCATATGCAAATGAGAATTTCAGAGAAATGCTCTATGCCTGTGGCCACAGTCAATGAATGATATTCTGGCAAATGTTCAGAGAAAATAAATGGAAACTCCTAAGAGGACCCAATGGAATTCTTGGGATAGGTTGCATTGTATGTCCAATTAACCCTGCAGCAGTGAAGCTATGAGATACCAGAGATGGCAAAAGCCCAGCTCCTCTAAGTCTCAAATGAGTTACAGTGCCAGAGGCAGTCCTGGGGCGCCCAACCCTGAGGGAACAGCAAGATTACTGTTTCTTAAAACCATGTCATTAATTAGGGCTGTTTAATTTCTTAGCAGAGTCTGAAGTACATCAACATCTTGTGTACTTCTACAGTTACTATTAAATGGGGTCATTATGAGTTGAATTGTCTTCCTCAAATTCCTTTATTGAGTCCTAATCCCCAGTACCTTATAATGTGACCTTATTTGGAGATAAGATTTTTACAGAGGCAATCCACTTAAAGTAAGATCATTAGGGTGGGCCCTCATCCAATATACTGGTGATCTTATAAAAAGGGGAAATTTGGACACAGAGACATTCATAGAGGGAAGATGACATGGACAGACTAGGGAGAAGCTGTCCATTAACAAGCCAAGAGGGAGGTCTTGAATGGATTCTTCCTTCACAGTTCTCAGAAGGAACCAACCCTGCCCATACCTTGATTTTTGAACTTCCAGCCTCCAGAACTGTGAGTTAAATTTTTCTTTTGCTTGAGCTACCCAGTCTGTGGGATTTTGCTACAACAGCACTAGGAAATCAACACATGGGTACTTTTTAGAAATAGTTAAGTCTATATAGTCTTATTGATATGTACTATTCATTAAAGAAGATTGATATAAACCTCATGATTCAAAGCCAACTAATTAGTGTAGATATGATTAGTATAGATATAGATGACATCATTTTATTTGTTGTGAACTTAAAATAATGTGCTGGCACAATTTAGTATAATTTTCTTTATTTTTAGGATTCATTATTTTCTCCTGAGGCTGTGTCTAGGCTTTGATCTCTCTCTCCCTGATTTTGCCTAAAAAGAGAGCTGTTTCAACTGGAAAATTGAGGTCTTCTTCTACTGTATGAAAAATTTCCTCAAATATATCTGCCAATTTCTATTCTGATTATTCTGATATGATGAAATGCCTATAATTCTTGAAATGTAGCTCTCTTGCTGGTCTAGAATGATGACATAGCTCCCTGTCTTGCCAAATATCCTTCTTTGGGAGGAGCCCCAAAACAAGCTTAAGTGTGTTTTGCCACTGATCTACTCCATATCTGAGCTTCTCTGCCCTTATAGCTGATTAATCCAGAAAAGCAACCTGATTAATCCCATCAGCAAACTGATTCTTGGTAGTATCCTAGAAATAAAATCCATAAACTCTTACCACTGAAGATCTACCTCTAGATATTCCTTCTTTCTATTCACTGTTAACTCACTGGGCTTAACAGGTTAAAGCAGGGTGCATTTATTCTTATGAAGGTAAGATAACAATATTAAATGACTTTTATGTGCCAGGTAATATGCCAGGTTTGGGAATGCAAAGATAAGCAAGATAGTCTAACGAGAGAAACAACTATTAAGCAAATAAACATGTGATAAAATATATTTGTAATTGTGATAACTGTCATAAAAGAAAAGTAGAGGATACCTTGGGGTTATAACAGGAAGACCTTATCTATGCTGGAGGGCACAGAAGGAACAGAAAAACACTAGAAAGGACTCTCTGGTAAAGCGACGTTTAAACTGATTCTTAAAGGCCAGTTGAAATCAGCCAGGCCAACTGTGTAGGCTAGGATAGTCCAACTGGATGGAACAAAGTGTTTGAAGGCCTGAATTTGAAGGAGCTTGATGTCATTTCAGGAAAGGGAGACCTATAGACAGAGAGGGAGGGAGGAGTGGAATAAAGCAGTAAGCAGTAGCCACACCATGCAAAGCCTCCTAACCACAATAAGAGCTATGAACTTCACCTACTAGCAATAGGTGGTCAATGAAATGTTTAATACCAAGGAGCAACATGGCCATATTTGTATTTTTAAAAAATATTTATTTGTTAGTTGTAGTTGGATGCAATACCTTTATTTATTTATTTTTATGTGGTGCTGAGGATTAAACCCAGGGCCTCGAATGTGCTAGACGAGTGCTCTACTACTGAGCCCCAGCCCAGCCCCATATTTGTATTTTTTTAAACTGATTTTATTTTTAAATACATGACAGTAGAATGCATTACAATTCTTATTACACATATAGAGCACAATTTTTTTCACATCTTTGTATATAAAGTATGTTCACACCAATTCATGTCTTTATACATGTACTTTGGATAATGATGTCTATCACATTCCACCATCATTGCTAACCCCCTGCCCCCTCCCTTCCCCTCCCAGCTCTCTGTCCTATCTAGAGTTTGTCTATTCCTCCCATGCTCCCCCTCCATACCCCATTATGGGTCAGTTACCGTATAGCAGAGAAAACATTCAGCCTTTGTTTTTTGGGGGATTGGCTAACTTCACTTAGCATTATTTTCTCCAGCGCCATCCATTTACCTGTAAATGCCATGATTTTATTCTCTTTTATTGCTGAGTAATAGTCATTGTGTATATATGCCACATTTTTTAGTCCATTCATCTACTGATGGGCATCTAGGTTGGTTCCACAGTTTAGCTATTGTGAATTGTGCTGCCATCAACATTGATGTGGTTGTGTCCCTGTAGTATGCTGTTTTTAAGTCCTTTGGGTATAGATGGAGGAGAGGGATAGCTGGGTCAAATTAGAGAAATGCAAATCAAAACTACTCTAAGATTTCATCTCACTCCAGTCAGAATGGCAGCTATTATGAAGACAAACAACAATAAATGTTGGCGAGGATGTGGGGAAAAAGGCACACTCATACATTGCTGGTGGGACTGCAAATTGGTGCAGCCAATCTGGAAAGCAGTATGGAGACTCCTTGGAAAACTGGGAATGGAACCACCATATTTGTATTTTTAAAAATCATTCTGGCTGTTGAGTAGATAATTGCTGGGAAGGAAGCAAGAGTGAAAATAGGCAAGGAAGAGTTAATGGCTGTGAACCCAGTGAGAAGGATGTGGCTTGGGCTCTGTTGGTGGCAGTGGAAATGGAGCAACATGAATGTTTCTTCCCTTATTTAAGAAACCAAACTTATAGAACCTGGTTATGGATAGTATCTGTGGAGGGAGTGAGTAACAGATGTCAGAGATTAGCCCACATTTCTGATTGGAGCAAAGACAGAGGCTCCATTTGTTGAACTATGGAAGGGAAGATTGGGGTGGGGGCTGAAATTCAGTTTGGGGTGAATCAGGTTTAAGATGCTTGTGTAAAATTAAAATCAGTAGAATAGCTGGGTCTCTATGTCAGACTTAGAATAGAAGTCTGAATTGGGGGAATAGTCACAAAGCAACACCTAGAGAGAGATACATGTTCCAGGGTGGTCTTTATAAACTGGGGAGACTGAAGTGTGTTTGAAGTCCAAAGGAAAAATCCAGTAGAGGAGAAAGATTGAATCAATGTGGCTGACCCAGGACTTGAGTTGATATGGTGTCATACATCGTAACTGGCATGAGTTCCTACTGCCATCTGGTGGCTCAGGGGTATAATTAATATACTCTATGCTGAAAGTCCAGGGTACTAACCTTGTTCATGGTTCACCAACATTTATCTCTGAAGAACTCATATAAAGTAATAGGATCAATCACATCAGTCCTGGGAAAAATAAATTTGGGTAGGTGGAAAATGCAGTGGAAAACTTAATGCCTCTAATAGGTGTACGTGTGTTTTACGTTAGGCTTAACAAAGTGGAAGTTTGAGGTGCCTCCTTAATCCTTCCCCCTTTTTTTAGCTCCTTTCCAATATTGCTCTCTTTTTTCACAACCACCATCACTGCCACTACCAGCACCACCACCATTATAACAACACCATCACTATCACCACCACCACCACCACCATCACTTCACCTCCACCACCTCCATTACCACTACCACTTTTATTAAAACCACCACTACTACCATTAACATCATCACCACCACCAACAACACCACCAGCATCATTAGAAACTTCACTACCATCACTACCACCACTTTCACCACCACCTCCAGTGCCATAACCACCATTACCACCACTACTACCACTTTCATCACTACAGCCACCACCATCACCACCACTATTATCACTTTCACCACTATAACCATCATTTTTTACCGATCACTACACTTTCATCATTACTACAACCACCATCATCACCTTCACCACCACTTTCACTAAAACCACCACCACCAATACCATCACAACTAGCATCATCAGCACCTTTGTGGCCACCACCATCACCACTCCTATTACCTTAACTGCCTCCACTATTACCACACCACCACCACATTTAACACCAGCCCCACAATACTTTTGTCACCACCACTACCACCATCATCTTTATCACTACCACCGTTACCTTCACCATCACTACCACCACCATTGCCACCACTTTCACCACCACCATCACCTTCACCACCAACACCATCATCTTAACCACCACCACAACACTTCCACTACCACCACCACCACCACTATCACCTTCATCACTACCACCATTACCTTCACCACCACTACCACCACCATCACCACTACCACCACTACTATCACCTTCACCACTACCACGATCATCTTAACCATCACAACACTTTCACTACCACCACCACCACCACCACCATTTCTACCTTTACCACCACCACCATCCCTTTCACCACCACTACCACCACCACCACTACCACCACCACCACCACCACCACCACTATCACCACTTCCCCTTCTACCTTAACCACCACCACCTTCAAAAACAGCATCATCAACACCTTCACTGTCATCACCTTTATCACCACCATCACGTTCATCACCATTACTACCAGCACCACCACCATTATCTTCACCACCACAATCACTCTTTCACCACCACATTCACCACCATCACCACCACAATTTTCATCACTACCACTAATGCCACTTTAACCCCCCACCATCACCTTTACCACCACCACCACCACCCTCACTATCATCACCACTGTCAATCATCATCATCACCATAGTCATTACTTCTTACATATTATACATTCACATTAATGGATTAAATATGCTATCTCATTTGAGTATGTTTTCATAAGTTCAAAATCATCCTCACCACCATCACCACCGTCAGTCATCATCATCACCATAGTCATTACTTCTTACAAATTCACAATAATGGATTAAGTCTGTTATGTCATTTGATTATGTGTTCATAAGTTCAAAACCATTTATTGAATATCTGTCTTATGACTGTTGCTGTGCTAGATGTCAGGCACAAAGACCAAACATAGTCATTCATTTCTAGGATCTTTTATTGAATGAAGTCATAAATGTAGTGAACTATGCAGTGTGTTGAGTGTTGTAATTATCATTAATACCTTTGAAACTTTATAAATAGGCCACTTAAGACTAAGAGTCCCAGAAGGCACTCTATATAGTAGAGACAATAGTGAATCATAGTTTGTAAGATTAATAATAGTTAGTTATGGGAAAATAAGAAAGAGGCCTTTACATCTAGGGTAAAGTGAGTATTGAAAAATCATGAGACATTTAAAATTCTTTGAGTAGAATTGTGTGACAGCTGAGTACAATACTTGAGGGGTGGCAGAAAATAAGGCTAGACCACGAACAACTTTATGATATAAGCAAAGGAACTTAAACTTATTATTATTTTTGTGTACTGGGATTTGAACTCAGAAGTATTCCATCACTAAGCCACATCCCCAGCTCTATTTTGTATTTTATTTAGAGACAGGGTCTCACTGAGTTGCTTAGTGCCTTGACATTGCTGAGGCTGGCTTTGAACTCACAGTCCTCCTGTCTCAGCTTCTTGAGCTACTGGGATTACAGGTGTGAGCAACCTCGCCTGGATAGCTTAAATTTATTATTATTATTATTATTATTATTATTATTATTATTATTATTATTATTATTATTTTGTAGTACTGGGGATTTTGAACCCAGGGCCTCACGCATGCTAGGTAAGTGCACTACCAGTGAGCTACATTCACAACCCTAAACTCAATTTTTATGGGTATGGGGAGTCATTGGAAGATACTGCACAGGGGAGAAACAACATATAATTTACATTTTAATAACAGTTGGTACACATTGGACACTACATACCCACTACATACTAAACCCCTTTATGTGGACAAACTCATTTTAATCTTCACAATGGCATCTCACAGAGGCATGACACACCACCAGATCATCCTATGCCCTCCTGCAATTCTACTGGCATCAAAAGCATGTCAATGATGTGCACAATTTGGGCACAAGATACAATTGCTTTGGGGAAGCAAATAAAGACAATTCTTTCCAGAATGTTAATGATTTTCCCATCCTTTGATTTCTCAGCCAGGCCTTTGGGAAGGGAAACCTGCACATTCAATTGCCAATGAAAATTCATTGAATTTCTGCTATTACTGCTGTCAAGTATGACTTGGTTTTTCTATCACTGAAACCTTTGCCAATAAATGCGGTGAATTTATAAAATTTGCCAATTTACTGAATTTGAAGTCACTGTTTCAAAATAAAATTATAGCAAAACTGGTTTTGGTGTTAGGTTTCTAGATGGGTTATTTCTGTTTTTCTGATTATTAGCAAGAACAGGGAAGATCATTCTTGATTTCTTTATAAAGCCATCTCAGCAGGAGGCTGGAATTCCTTGTAGGTCAGGATGGACCGCAGCACTGGACATTTGAAGAGCAAAGCAGAGACACTCACATCTTAATAACTGCAAACTTATCCTGGGTCTATTGCTTTGCTCCATACTTCATTCAGATAAAGCTTTTCAATGACTGTCTTTTATTGAATTTTTGCTTTAGTGTTTCTCAAAGTTGGTTTGATGACCCATTGGAGATCCTGAAACTCATTGGGGTTGTATAAGGTCAAAATTATTTTCATAATAGTACTAAATATTATTTGCTTTATTCTTTTCATTCACTCAGGAACGTAGAGTTTTCTAGAAGGTACATAATGCATATCTCACAAGAGATTCTCTCATTTTCTTTTTCTCCCATTGGTGATGGAGAGGCAGCCTGTGGACACAGTCTTAGTCCCATCACAAGAGATTGAATGCAAACACAAACACGAGAATTCAGCTCTGTTCTAAAGCACACATTAAAGAGGTTCACCAAAAGTATAAAACAATGGCACTCTTCTAATATTTTTGAAAATATTAATTATTTTCCACCAAAATGCTTATTTCTAGTAACTTGTAATGGGATTAATATTATTTTTAAATGAGTTAATAAATGAATATTTTAAAATGTCTTTGACCTAATTTCTAACATAGTAAATACCAATTGCTAAATCTGTATTTAAAGAGCTTCTTGGGATTCTCTAAATTTTAAGAGTGTAAAGGCATCCGGAGACTGAAAAGTCTAAGAATATTAGTTTAGAGAATTCACTGTGTAAGACATTTCTCAGTGACATTAAGAGGAAGGATACTTGTCTTAGTTTGCTTGTGCCCCTTCTCTTGCCCTGAAAAAAAACAGAGGCAGCAAAAAATGAATATGTTTACAGGTCCCTGTTCTCCTGGTGTCAACATTCCTCTCTGTATAGTTGGTCTGTTTCCTTGGTAACTAAACTGTAGCTGCCACTTGTGGCCTATTAGCAACCTCCCTTGACTGGTGGGATTCCACAGGGCAATGACTGTCTGGAAATAATTAGGGAACTTGGTAAGGAAGTTTCCTGAAGCAGGAAATTGGTTCCTTTGGAACTTGTTAAACATTAAACTCCACAGCCAAGGTCACGAAAACATTTACTGAAATTAGTAATAGTGTTCAGGTCTTCTGGGATCAGTTACCAAGGGTAAATAGTGTCAGAAACCAGTGTTTATTCTTCAAGATTTAGGTGACAGCTTTAAGCTATGATGAGGGAGCAATTATGTTAAAATGACTCCTGGGTTTCTAAGGAAGCCACACTTTAGTCTCTCCCTGGAGCTGACATTGGCTTTGAGTAGGGGTGTGGGATGTAAGTGAAGTTTACTTTAAATCCAGATGTTCCCTTTACCAGGTCTCTTTTGCCACGGTAGACTTCAGTAATAGTTACAAAGTTTCGCTGAACCTGGAGAAGTTGGCCAGACTGTAGATAATCAAAGCCAACAGGGAATTTCTGACAACTTGATTAGTCTCAGTTAAAAGCAATAGAATTTTTCCTGGATAACACTTTGAGGCCTTTGAAGACTTGTCCAACACAAGCACATGAATCTAAACACGACAAATCCATAAGCAAAATCCACTATGTTTTACCTGAAATAAAAATACAGAGGAAAAGAACGAGAGGCAGCGTCCAGATGTCCCCTCCTCGAAACACATTCTGCACCTGACAGGTGGGCTCCCCACTCAGGGCTGGAGCCTCTGGGCCCCAGTTCTGTCTCAGGCCATACCCAGGCTCTCACCAAGTGGCTTGTCTGAAAGAATGGTGGTGCCATTTCCTCCTCCTTCTTTTTTAAAAATATTTTTTTAGTTATAGACGGATGCAATATCTTTATTTTTTGTTTATTCATTTTTATGTGGTGCTGAGAATCGAACCTAGTGCCTCACATGTGCAAGGCAAGTGCTCTGCCACTGAACCACAACCCCAGCCCCCATTTCCTCCTCCTTCTGAATGTCATTTAATTACTTATAGATGGTCTGAAATGCAAAAAAGTTTTAGTTCCACTTGAAATATCAACAAATTGCATTCAGAAGAGCATGAGCAGATGGGGAAAACATTTCAATGTGAAAATTTTGTAAGAAAAGAAGAAAAATACAGAAACATAAAAATATAATGAATATTTGCTATGCACTGGGCACTTTGCTGAGCACTTTGTACTCTCATTGAGTGCTCGTTCCAATCTGGTAGTTTAGCCACTACTATCACTTTCATTTTAAGTCCTAGGTAGCATACAAAAGGCTCTGTGGCGGAAGGAAAGAAGTCCTAGACAAAGACTCATTTTACTCATGCCTCAATATGGAGAACTCATATACATCATCCAAGGCTAAGTGGATAATTAGAAATTTATTCCAAGTTCCTGGTTTTTGACTATCATCTATGCTTATCATGTCCCATTTACTTCTTCATTCAACTAATGTGTCCTGGAGTGTCACTCATGCTAGACCAGAAAATAAGAAGCCAAAATAGATATTGTTTCTACCCATATGGGCTTCTGAGACAGAGCAGTAAACATAGATAAGATAATCATGTAAATCAGCATACAAGCCAAGAGAAGTGTTTGCAAAATATATTATGCATCTATCTATCATCTATCTATCTATCTATCTATCTATCTATCTATCTATCTATCTAGATTTAGCCTTGAAAAATCAAGAAAGACATCTCTAAGAAAGTGATATTTACATTAAAATCTGAAGTTTGAGTAGGTATTAAGCAAGGAGTTCATGGAGAATAGATGGAAGAGAGAGTCCTACGTCATATACAAAAGGCTCTGCGGCAGAAAGAATGAAGTCCTAGGCAAAGAAGATGAGGCCCAGTGTGTGATATGTGATTTGAGAGGTGTTAGGAGCAGACTTAGCACTTCACTAAAGAAGCTATAGGAAAGGCTGCATTACTATATTTTGATTTTTTGTTTGTTTTGAATTTTCGGGCCTGTTTTTCTTGTGTGAAAAATATCTCAAGTAAAGAGGATAGAGAATAGTGTAATGAACATTCATGTAACCAGTACCAAATTAAAGAAAGCACTTTATAATCAGACAATGCTTTTGAATAATGTGGCTTCAATGACATTTGAAGTCCTTTGTTTGACACTGAAAAGTTTTAAACCAGGACAGATGTGAACAGATTTTCATTCTGAAAAGATCTTAGAAAAGTAGCAGGGTAGACAGTGAACAGAAGGAAAACCGTGTGAATGTGGGGTCCAACTGGCTAGCTTCTGAGGCTGTCCAGGTGGCAGCGTGATGGGCTGTATTTGGGAGGTGAGAGAGGAGATGGGCAGAAGAGACGGATGGGGAGGTATTAGGATGAATTGTCATGACTGTTAATGATGGTTTGATTAAGGAGAGTAAAATTGTGGAATGGGGCTAAAGATATCTCCTGAAATAATCTATCATGAAATGAAGCAGTATTTCTAGAAGGGGAAATTAATCTTTACTTAAAGATTTAAAAAAAAGAAAAACCATATAAAAATTGAAACATAATAAGGACATTGTTGAGAACAATTCAGTTAGTGTATATATAGTCTCAGTTTTCCTAGGTAATGCTAAAATGTATTCCAAAATGGTTGTGGCACTTCACAATTCAGTGTAAACTGACAAGTTACATTTTCAAATGAGTTAATTCTTAAAAACTTAAATTTATATTTTAGGTTGATGTATATAATTGTCTACCCACCAAATCCTTTTCCTTAAACAAAATTAAAACAACAGTACACACATAGTTCCATCTCTCCAAATCCACTCTGTCTGCCTACATTATTATCTATCATGTTGAGATTGCTCAGAATTTCTTTTTATAGCATATATCAATAATTATTTGAGTTTAATTAGATAACTTGTATTTTTAAATTCATCTCTCTGTGTGTGAGAGTGTTAGATCTTCCTTTAACCTGAATTCTTTTATTTCTTTTTTATATACTGAAGTAAGTCCTTTCAGAGACACTGAGAACAGCAAACTTTCTTGAGTGCATGCAAGTTTGAAAATTCATTGTTTTGTACCTTCACATAACACTAGTTTGATTGGATGTAGTTTATATTCAAATTCAACTCTCTTTAGAATTTTGAGCATACTTTCTTATAGCCTATTAATTTTTTATTTTATTTTTTGGTGGTGGTACTGGGGCATGCTACCACGGAGCTGCAAACCCAGTCCTTTTTATTTTTTATTTTGAGAGAGGGTCTCACTAACTTTCCCAGGCTGGCTTTGAATTTGTAATCCTCCTACCTCAGCCTCTAGAGTATCTGGGATTACAGGCATGTGCCACTGTGCCTGGCTTCTACTTAATAAATGTTGTGGGATTGTCTTCTTTCTTTCTTTTTTTTAAAAATTTTTTATTAGTTGCTCAAAACATTACAATGATCTTGACATATCATACATTTGATTCAAATGGGGTACGTAATCTTAATCTTATTTTTCCACGTGTACAGATTACAGCCACATTGTCTTCTTTCTTTCTTTAGAATCAAATTATATTTTCTCTCAAGAAACATTTTATTTTATTATTGGTGCTCTAAAATATATCCTGAAATCTTGATTTGGGCCTCTATTACACTCACCATGCTTATTACTTACTAAGACTTTAAACTTGAAAATTTTGTGTTTTTTCAATTGCATGAAATTTTCTTTTTGTTTAATTGAGACATAATATGTGTTTATCTTTATGGGTTACAGGGAAATAATTTGACACATTTATGCAATATCCAATGATCAAATAGGGTAATGTCACTTCTATATCCTCAAACATTGATAATTTCGATGTGTTAGAAACTTTACTTCTAGTTATTTTGATGTGTTTCATAGATTATTGTAAGCAACATTTACCCTTCTGTACTGCAGAAAACCACAGCTAATCCCTCCTGTGTTTTGATGCCCTTTGTCTACCTTCTTTCTGTCCTTCACCCTCCTATTCTCTAGTGACCACTATTCTACTTCATTCTTCTGCAAGATGAACTTATTAGTTTGCACAAATGAGTGAGAACATGTGTTTTTCTTTCTGTGTTTGGCTTCTTTCACTTAATGTAATGACCCACAGTTGTGTAAAAATTTCTTCAAGTTATCTTTGACTATTTCTTCTTCTGCACTCTCTTTCTTTGTTCCTTTTGAGTAGATGGTGAATTTCTATAGCTATCTTTCATGCATCAGTCTTTCTCTTATGTTTTCCAAATCTTTTCTCTTTCTACTAATACTTTTTGGAAAATAACTCAGTTTAGTCTCCTAGTTTATTGATCCCTTTTTCAATCATGTCCTTTCCTTATTCAGCCTATTTTCTTCTCTATTAATTTTTCAACTTTTTTTTCAATCACCAGGACTTAAAGTATTTTTGGCTTAATGGAAACCTCATCTCAATAACGTGTGATTGTATGAGCTGAAGTAATGTGAGCTCTTTGGTGTGGTGATCTGTTTCACTAGGTACTCTCACTTCTGTTTATAAAATCAGGCTTCTCTCTTTCAAGGTATAGTTTTCCTTCAAATGTTTTGTGTTTCTTGATTGCCATCCTACTTTCTGACTGAGAATCTCTCTTTATTATCTATGGATATAGTTTCTGGTGAACTTCCCTATATGGTTTGGAGAAGCAGAGCAAGCCACGTGGAGTGTGTCAATAGTTTTAACATTCTTTTGATTGTTCAATACATCGTCTTGGTTTTTCCAAATCTACCTGGGATACTATTCTGAGTCTCTGTTCCTCATATCCATACTCACTGCTTTAGTCTTAGAGGAAATGAGATTGTGTCCTTCCCAGAAGAAGCAGAAGAAAAAAATTGGCCAACCATCAGAATTTCCTCATTTGATCATTTGGATAATTACCTCTATTTCCTGCCCCCTTTGCTGCTTGTATCCTTGATTCTGAAGAGTTCCCTTCTGTCACTCCTAACATTTCTGCTTATTGTTTTATGTTGGAAGTTTCCCCACTTTTTCTTTATCAGCTTAATTTACTCATATCTACAAAAAAGTGTTAATTCTGTTTTTTTTTTTTCATTTTAGCATTTTCTTCTTCATTGTCTGCCCCTCAACTCCTGCCATGGTAGTGCAATGCAGGTTACACTGACTGGATTGTCTAGAACAAAACTTCCAACTAGCCTGCCATCTGTGGGTTACAGACATGCTGAGATGGCTAGAATACTCATGTCTATTGCCTCCAGGTACAAGTAAAAAAGAAATTTTAGATCATTATACCATGCATACATTATTATTTTCCAAAGTATTCTATGATGTATTAAAAAAACTGTTAAGTGTTGCTCTATAATTCCCTTTTAAGATCTTTCAGATGGTTACAAAATAATCATAGTATCATATTGAACCTAGCAAATTATTTTTATCTGTAGTTATGGATTTTTTTCATCATTCTAATTTTGTTCTTTCCTCTCTCTTCTACATGTTTACATGTTTTATTTTCACCTTTAAAAAAAAATTGTTTTCTCCCTTGGGTGATCTTCTCCAGGATATGCCAGTTATTAGTCACTTCAAAGAGTTAAGATTTTTTTCCCTTTAAAGTAAAGTGTATTTATTTTCTGTAATTCACTTAATTCATGACATTTTTAAAAATATTTATTTTTTTAGTTGTAGTTGGACACAATACCTTTGTTTTATTTATTTATTTATTTTTATGTGGTGCTGAGAATTGAACCCAGGGTCTTGCACATGCTAGGTGAGCCCTCTACCGCTGAGCCACAACCGTACCCCATGACATTCTTTTTATTAATTTATTTCTACCCCTTTTTACCTCATCATTAGTAACACTTTTGTAGCCTCTTTGATTAATTATTTCATTTTATTAATCATTCTCATTTAAAAATAATGTTTGCTTGCCTAGCTTGGTTTGATCCCCAGCACTGAAAAAATAAAAGTTGAGGATGCAAATTTTCTTCAATTTACCCCACTGGACAAATAGTGACAATGCAACACCTTCATTTGATGATAGTGACTCATTTCTAATTATGCCATGAAAGGGAAGGTATGTTATAAAACTTAAGCGGGACTTGGTGGCACATTCCTGTAATGTCAGTGGTTTGGAGGCTGAGACAGGAGGATCGTGAGTTCAAAGCCAGCCTCAGCAATGGTGAGGCACTAAGCAACTCAGTGAGACCCTGTCTCTAAATAAAACACAAAATAGGGTTGGGGATGTGGCTCCGTGGTTGAGTGCCTCTGAGTTCAGTCTCTGATACTAAAAACAAAACAACAACAAAACCTCAAAAAACATTAATAAGGTAAGTATTTCTAAGTGCTTAGAACTTTTTTTTCTACTTTTTATTACGGATTTCAGTTTTAATCTACCTTGGTAAAAAAACTGTCTCCATATGACTTCTACTTCTTTTTTTGTCATGTTTGGTTATTTCTTTTAGATCTATTCTGTAACTTCTTTCATGTGCAAATGTGAACAATGAGGTGGGGACTTTTCCTCTCTTCCTGTGCTGCTCCCAGGGTCTGGTCCCAATATGCACCACAGTAGGGGCAAATCATCTTCTATTTAGAATTTAGTGTTAGGATCACCCAGTGGGGTGTCCACCTAGCTGACTTATCTCTTCCCTAAACAAAGAACATTTCCCAAATTAGCACATCATCCTCTGCAAGGACCATTAGTCTCAACATTGTCCCAATTTTAGACTATGTGCTGCTGAAACAGCACTGAGTCCTATCATTTAAGATTTACTGAGATCTTCTTGGGAGTCAAATAGATGATAGATTTATGTGTCATAAGCATTTTGGAAGCATATACTACCCCAGAGATCTAAAGTGAAACTTATGCCCAGATACACACATTCACACAGAAATCCAAGTTTCTGCTTCATCAAAAAGTCCATGGATCAATTCACAAGATCATCTGCCTGCTGCCACCTGCTGGCCCAACAGGAGCTCAGACGCCTCCGTCTCACTGTTGACCTCTGTCCATCTGCTTCTCTGGGCCTCATCTCAGGTTGTTGCCATTGTGGAGAGGCCTGGCTACTGCTGGAACCTGGAACATCTGGGCGGTTCAAAACAAAAATGTATTCAGGTGGAGAGATTCAAGAATTGTTAGATAGAATTGCTAAAACACCATTTGACAGGTCATGAGACTTTAGGGGGGAAAGTAAAAAATAATACATGATTTATGACTGTAAGATAGAAACAACCAGTTTATGGAAAAGCTATTCCCAATAGTTTTTTTTTAAAGTTGATTTTTTGGGGGCTTCACAAAAATCATCAGCAAATAAAAATAACTTTGTTTCTTTTCAATATTATAGTCTCTTAAGTCTGATGGCTAAAACTTTATAATTTTTCTACATCAGAAGAGCCCAACTGAGATTTGGGTGATAACAAGTCTCTCCTGACTCTCAGTGCTGTCAGTGTGTTGGGACCAGGGAGAAGCAGAAGGCCAGTTCAATGTCATCTGGAGATAGTGGGAACTTAGAGACTCACTTTCTCTAAAATGATGTAAATGGGGAGATATGTTACCTCTGACAAGGGTCATTCTGCCCAGGCACAGTTCCTCACTGAGTCAACCCAGAGGCTGCTATCCCTGTACCTTGTCAATTTTTGATAGTCTTGTATTCATCTACTATCTCAGTCAGGGACTACAGGAAATAGAAGGCATGCTTACAAGGTTTTAGAAAAAAATTAATGAAGAGGCTATTTACCAAGACATGGGCAGGGTTGAAGGACTCCACAAGAGAGGCTGAGACACTCTGAAACTAAAAACAACATTTACTAAATGTTCCTAGGTCTGAAATGGTAAAAAGGAATGAGAATTACCATGGCCACAAGGCTGTGAGAACTCTCTATGTATTAATGGCAATTATCTGTTTATTTTTTGAAATTTTCACTTTATTTTTGATTTGGCTATTTTTTTTCAGCACGTAGGACATTTTAAATAGTTTTTTAAAAAATCAGAATTACTTTATTTCCATTACTTCACCTTCAATAATGTAAGAAAATATTTTCTTACTTGTAAAGATTTAAAAATTTTACCAGTAATCTGGTACCTTATGGCTTTCCTAATAAAACATTCATTGTACTATTCATTGAAATATCTATATATAGCTGTGTATACACCTTCTTATATGTGTGTGTGTATATATATGTATATGTATATATATATATATATATATATATATATATACACATATATATTTATGTACTTACACACATCTAATTTAAAGTGTATGTATAGAACAGTTACATATTTATGTTCTATGTAAGCCATGGATGCATATATTAAGTTGGATGCCTATTATTTTATTGGTTTGGAAACACTTCTATACAATATGAATATTAAATTGAATTGTATAGATGTTTTTGTCAGCTTTTTTGCTGCTGTGACCAAGACAAGAGCAATTAGTAAAGGAGAAGTTTATTTGGGGGCTCATGGTTTCACAGGTTTCAGTTCATAGACTGACTCCATTGCTCTGGGCCTGAGATGAGTTAGAACATTATGGTGGAAGTGTGTGGCGGAGGAAAGCAGCTGGGAACATGGAACCAGGAAGCAGAGAAAGACTAAGATCAGCTCACAAAATAGATACCCCAATGACTCACCTCCAGCCATACAATCACCATTCACTTAACACCTGTCAGGGGTTTGAATCACTGATTAGGTTAAAATTCTCTTAATCATTTCACCTTTAAACTTCCTTGCATTGTTTCACACATGAGCTTTTGGGGGATACCTAATATCTAAACTAAATTACTAGATTTCAAATATTTTCCACAATTTGTTGTTTTATAGTTTATTTCTAATAGTATTTCAAATGTGTGTGATCAAAAATGTTATAACTTTCCTTTAGAAATCCTAGTCTTGGCATCACCTTAAAAAAATCTTTTTAACATAAAATTTATAAAAAATAGATTCTAATTTTTTCCACAGACACATTTACATTTATGTAGCTATGTTATAAGCTAGAGAATTTTTTTCCCAAAATAAGTTGTCTGCTACTACTTTTGAATAACATGTTTTTATCTGCAATAACTTGAAATACTTTCTTCATCTTGCATTACATTCCCAACTATACATCATTTGTTGTTGGGTCTATTCTGTTTCATTGATCTATTTTCTTTATCAAGGATATTACCACATAACTAGATAATGTAGGTTAATTGCAAATTTTGTTGTAAAACATATACAACGTTATTATTCAAAATTAAATCTCTAGTCTTCTATATCTTTTCTAGTAAATTTCAAGTTTCAAAGACTATTTCATTGGTGTTTTGCTTAATTGAGGTACAATTTACATACCATAAAATATTCCACTTTAAAGCATACAATTCAGTGACTCTTAGTATATTCATAAGGTGTTCAACCATCATCCCTATTAAATTCCAGAATGTTTTCATCACCTTAAAAGAAACCTGCACCCTTTAGCGGTCACTCCCCAATATCCCTTCTGCTCAGTTACACACAATTAATCTACTTTGCTTCTATGGATTTGTGTATTTTGGGCTTCTCATATAAATGGAATCATACTAATATTGCTTCTTTTTTCACTCATGTTTTCAAGGTTCATTCATGTTGGGGCATGAATCAGTACTTCATGCCACTTTATGCTGTAATAAAAGTCTGCTGTAGGATATACTAAATTTTGTTTATACATTAATCAGTTGATGAGCATTTGGATGATTTTAATTTTATAATTTTGGCTCTTTTATTTTAAGTCTTTGATCCATATTGAAATAATGTTTATATATGGTCCAAGGTAGAGAGGTCTACAATCATTCTTTTGCATAGAGATATCCAGTTATCTTGACATTATTTATTGAAATGTCACTGGAATTTTAATGAAAAATTATTTGCATGTCTAAGAAAAATAGGTGAGAGTAATATTTGTAATATTGAATTTTATCATTATGGAAAATGATATGTCTGTCTTTTCTATTTATTAAAATCCTTATGTTTCTGCATAAAATTGTATGATTTTTTTGCTTGCTTATTTTCACATATGTTTTGAACATTCCCTATGATGCTCCATTTGTTGTTATTGTGAATGGGATAATTATGAATAACACTGTATTAAAATTCTCAAAAAATTATGTTTTTAATCAAAGTTAAAACTGTACATTTTAAAAGAATAACTTGTCTTAAAAGTTAAAAAAATCAGTGTACTTAGTCTTCTTTCTTCTAAATTTTCTCCTTCCTCAGAGGTGACCTTTTGTGTGTGTGTGTGTGTGTGTTGCTTCAAATCAAAATGCTAGGCAAGAATTTTATCAATTGCCAAACTATATTCCCAGCCCTCAAATAACCAATTTTAATTATTTTATTTGAAAAGTTTGGTAATTTGCATTGGTATTTCCTGATTTTTCTGTTTTAAGTAATATCCATTCACTTCCTATTCGGAAATGTCTCTTCTCTGTCTCTCTGTAGTGTACATATGATCATTTCTTATTACTTCACACTCCTAATATAGATTAGACCAACATTTAGTCTTTAATAATTAATTAACTGCTTATGTAATTCATAACAGAAAGGTATGGTAAATATAATTTTTCTTCTTCCTGGAGTCAGGTTAACTGAAGAGCTTTCTCTTTTTTCTATAGTTAACTATTAGGGCTAGGTGCATGGCTCAGTTGGTAGATGTCTTGCCTCACATGCACAAGGCCCTGGGTTCAATCCCCAGCAACACACACACACACACACACACACAAAGCAAATTTGAGGTTAACTGTAAAAAACTATACTTCTCTTCAGTCTCCAAATTCTTCTTTGGCTATCTAAAAATTCTCAGAAGACTTGATTTCGCATTGGATAATCTATAGATTTTATTATTTGGGAGAGGACCCGCAGGGGGGTTTTCAGATGTGCTCCCATGCTTGTTTGTCTGATGCATTGGTCTCTTGTTGGGAGTGTTTTTCTCTTTTATTTTAGATTTCATTTTTCTTGTATCTTATATCTTTATTGCTTGACCCCTCCATTTTGTTAAAAGGCATTTTTCAAGTAGCTTCCTGAGAAAGAATATGTGGAAGGTAAATTTTTCCAGGTATTGGTTGTTTGAAAATATCTATAATCTACCCTGGCCCTTAGCTAATTATGAAATTTTAAATTGGAAATCATTAAAAATTTTTTTTGTGGCAATGGGGGTGAAACTCAGGGGTGCTCTACCACTGAATTATATTCCCAGCCCTTTGTACTTTTTATTTTGAGACAGAGTCTCATTGAATTGTCCAGGCTGGCATTGAACTTGTGATCATCCTGCCTCAGCCTCCTTAGTTGCTGGATGTACAGGCATGTGCCACCACAGCTGGCTGGAAATTATTTTTAAAGAAGAATTGTGAATTACTCTTTCACTGTTTTCTAGCTTCTACATTGTAATGTATAGTTTTGATGCCATTCTGATTGCTAATGAAGCCTGTTCTTTACTTTCCTGTCTCTGGAATCTTGCAAAATCCATTTTTTGCACCTTTTGTCTGAAGTTACAAAACACTAAGCCTTGGTATACATCTCTTTTTATATGGTCTACTGGGTCTTTATATGACCTTTCACTAAGGATTATATTCTTTATATTCTACAAAGAGAGATATTGAGAATAGACTCTGACTTTGATGTGGGAGAAGATGGACCATATATAAATGCCCTGCCTTTTTATTTTTCAAAGCTTGGAGTCAATAGCTAGGGTAAATCAAGAAAATCATAAATGTCAGAGTTTTTGTGGTGGCCAATAGAAACATGAGAGGAAGATCATTGCTTTTCAATTTTCTACTCTGTTATACTTTTAGAGATTTTTAAAGCATGTGCATATTTTACTTTTAGAATTAGAATATGAAACTATATAAAACTAAAATTGTATATGCTTTATGACCAATCATAAAGAATCAATTCTGCTTCTTAGGAGTCTTTTCCCAGTGGCATTTTCTTTACAACTGTGTACTGCAGCAATATTTGTAGTGAAAAAATTGTCTATCAATACACAAATGAAGCCAGGTGTGGTGGTGCATGCCTATAATCCCAGTTACTAGGGAGACTGAGGTAAGAGGATCACACATTTGAGGCCAACCTGGACAATTTAGCAAGACACATCTCAAAATAAAACCAAATAAAAATAATAAGCAGATGATAAATTAAATTGTGGTACTCCATGCTACATGCTATGTCATGTGTAATTGGAGTTATCACAGTCTTTCTACCTTCTTTCTTTGGCCTAAGAAACAATACTATTTATTTTTTTAAAAACCTGGTAAAATGATTCTCATACTTATTTTCCCCCCAGTGACATGTGAAGATATGAGAGGAGTAATGACTTAACTGTGGAGACCACAGAAATCTGAACTAGTCTTTTTTATTCCCTCTTAGAACCAAAGGGTGTGTTCTGTGTTCTCTACAGGAAGGCCTCTAGGGGAAGCTCTTCCACTGTGGGGAGATCTACCAGCATCTAGCTGTCTGGGTGAATTCAGTTGGCCTTCTCTACTCCAGGCTTAAAATGGTTCAGGTTCAAGTTTAAGTGAAAAAAGCAAGTCAGACAAACATGTATTTCTAAAATGCGTGCACATGTATACCTATGTGTTTGTATATATATCAGGTATCCATGCTTATATATACATATTTATAGACTATATTTGATTGAATATATTTAAGAAACATTGTGTTTGCATACTATATATAAAATGCAGAAGAGTTTTGGAAGAATGCACATAAAATTGTGAAAGCAAATGTAGGGTAAGTAATGGTAGGTAGGAGGAAGAGGGAGTTTTTACCTTTTTTCTCAATGTATTGTTAGAATCTGTAGTTTTTACAATGTACTTATTAAGTAATTTAGAAAAATTCAATTTAAAAAATGAGGAAAATACATGAAGTTTCAATAGCAGTTATCTCTAGGAAGTAAGATTTTGGAAGTCTCTATTACTTATCTTTTAAATTTAGTATTTTAAAATAATAATCTTGTATTATTTGTTATACTTCATAGTAGATAATGAAGAAAATTGATATTTGGAGATGGCTAGCCTCCCCTGAACTGTGTTGATTGATGGCTATGATCATGGTGATACTCTTTCTTGTTTCTTACATTTTTTTAAGAGAGAGAGAGAGAGAGAGAGAGAGAGAGAGAGAAATTTTTTTTTTTTTAGAGCAAATAGTCTTATTTTTATTCCATCCCACTTAAAAAAAAACCTGAAGGAAAACTAAGAAAAATTGAGTTAGCAACCAGTTAGTTGCACACTTCTTTTTTTTTTTTTAATTTTTTATTGTTGGCTGTTCAAAACATTACATAGTTCATGATATATCATATTTCACAATTTGATTCAAGTGGGTTATGAGCTCCCATTTTTACCCCATATACAGATTGCAGAATCACATCAGTTACACATCCATTGATTTACATATTGCCATACTAGTGTCTGTTGTATTCTGCTGCCTTTCCTATCCTCTACTATCCCCCCTCCCCTCCCCTCCCCTCCCCTCCCCTCTTCTCTCTCTGCTCCCTCTACTGACATTCGTTTGTCCCCCTTATATTATTTTTCCCCTTCCCCTCACTTCCTCTTGTATGTACTTTTGTATAACTCTGAGGGTCTCCTTCCATTTCCATGCATTTTCCCTTCTCTCTCCCTTTCCCTCCCACCTCTCATCCCTGTTTAATGTTAATCTTCTTCTCATGCTCTTCGACCCTACTCTGTTCTTAGTTACTCTCCTTATATCAAAGAAGACATTTGGCATTTGTTTTTTAGGGATTGGCTAGCTTCACTTAGCATAATCTGCTCTAATGCCATCCATTTCCCTGTAACTTCTATGATTTTGTCATTTTTTAATGCAGAGTAATACTCCATTGTGTATAAATGCCACATTTTTTTTTATCCATTCATCCATTGAAGGGCATCTAGGTTGGTTCCACAGTCTAGCTATTGTGAATTGTGCTGCTATGAACATCGATGTAGCAGTGTCCCTGTAGCATGCTCTTTTTAGGTCTTTAGGGAATAGACCGAGAAGGGGAATAGCTGGGTCAAATGGTGGCTCCATTCCCAGCTTTCCCAGAAATCTCCATACTGCTTTCCAAATTGGCTGCACCAATTTGCAGTCCCACCAGCAATGTACAAGTGTAGCCTTTTCCCCACATCCTCGCCAGCACTTGTTGTTGTTTGACTTCATAATGGCTGCCAATCTAACTGGAGTGAGATGGTATCTTAGGGTGGTTTTGATTTGCATTTCTCTGACTGCTAGAGATGGTGAGCATTTTTTCATGTACTTGTTGATTGATTGTATGTCCTCCTCTGAGAAGTGTCTGTTCAGGTCCTTGGCCCATTTGTTGATTGGGTTGTTTGTTCTCTTATTGTCTAATTTTTTGAGCTCTTTGTATACTCTGGATATTAGGGCTCTATCTGAAGTGTGAGGAGTAAAGATTTGTTCCCAGGATGTAGGCTCTCTATTTACCTCTCTTATTGTATCTTTTGCTGAGAAAAAACTTTTTAGTTTGAGTAAGTCCCATTTGTTGATTCTAGTTATTAACTTTTGTGCTATGGGTGTCCTATTGAGGAATTTGGAGCCCGACCCCACAGTATGTAGATCGTAGCCAACTTTTTCTTCTATCAGACGGCGTGTCTCTGATTTGATATCAAGCTCCTTGATCCATTTTGAATTCACTTTTGTGCATGGCGAGAGAAAGGGATTCAGTTTCATTTTGTTGCATATGGATTTCCAGTTTTCCCAGCACCATTTGTTGAAGATGCTATCCTTCCTCCATTGCATGCTTTTAGCCCCTTTATCAAATATAAGGTAGTTGTAGTTTTGTGGATTGGTTTCTGTGTCCTCTATTCTGTACCATTGGTCCACCCGCCTGTTTTGGTACCAGTACCATGCTGTTTTTGTTACTATTGCTCTGTAGTATAGTTTGAAGTCTGGTATCGCTATACCGCCTGATTCACACTTCCTGCTTAGCATTGTTTTTGCTATTCTGGGTCTTTTGTTTTTCCATATGAATTTCATGATTACTTTCTCTATTTCTACAAGAAATGCCGTTGGGATTTTGATTGGCATTGCATTAAACCTATAGAGAACTTTTGGTAATATCTCCATTTTGATGATGTTAGTTCTGCCTATCCATGAACAGGGTATATTTTTCCATCTTCTAAGATCTTCTTCTATTTCTCTCTTTAGGGTTCTGTAGTTTTCATTGTGTAAGTCTTTCACCTCTTTTGTTAGGTTGATTCCCAAGTATTTTATTTTTTTTGAAGATATTGTGAATGGAGTGGTTGTCCTCATTTCCATTTCAGAGGATTTGTCACTGATATACAGGAATGCCTTTGATTTATGCGTGTTGATTTTATATCCTGCCACTTTGCTGAATTCATTTATTAGCTCTAATAGTTTCTTTGTAGACCCTTTTGGGTCTGCTAGGTATAGAATCATGTCATCTGCAAATAGTGATAATTTAAGTTCTTCTTTTCCTATTTTGATGCCTTTAATTTCTTTCGTCTGTCTAATTGCTCTGGCCAGTGTTTCGAGAACTATGTTGAAGAGAAGTGGTGAGAGAGGGCATCCCTGTCTTGTTCCAGATTTTAGAGGGAATGCCTTCAATTTTTCTCCATTCAGAATGATGCTAGCCTGAGGCTTAGCATAGATTGCTTTTACAATATTGAGGTATGTTCCTGTTATCCCTAGTTTTTCTAGAGTTTTGAACATAAAGGGATGCTGTACTTTGTCAAATGCTTTTTCCGCATCTATCGAGATGATCATATGATTCTTATTTTTAAGTCTATTGATGTGGTGAATAACATTTATTGATTTCCGTATATTTAACCAGCCTTGCATCCCAGGGATGAATCCTACTTGATCATGGTGCACAATTTTTTTGATAAGTTTTTGTATCCGAGTGGCCAGAATTTTATTGAGGATTTTTGCATCTAGGTTCATTAGAGATATTGGTCTGTAGTTTTCTTTCTTTGAAGTGTCTTTGTCTGGTTTAGGTATCAGGGTGATGTTGGCCTCGTAGAATGAATTTGGAAGTTCTCCCTCTTTTTCTATTTCCCGAAGTAGCTTGAAAAGTATTGGTATTAGTTCCTCTTTAAAGGTTTTGTAAAACTCTGCTGTATACCCATCCGGTCCTGGGCTTTTCTTAGTTGGTAGTCTTTTGATGGTTTCTTCTATTTCCTCAATTGATATTGGTCTGTTTAGGTTTTCTATATCCTCCTGACTCAATCTGGGCAGATCATATGACTTAAGAAATTTATCTATGCCTTCACTATCTTCTAATTTATTGGAGTATAAGGATTCAAAATAGTTTTTGATTATCTTCTGTATTTCTGAAGTGTCTGTTGTGATATTGCCTCTTTCATCCCGTATGTTAGTAATTTGAGTTCTCTCTCTTCTTCTCTTCGCTAGCATGGCTAAGGGTCTGTCGATTTTGTTTATTTTTTCAAAGAACCAACTTTTAGTTTTGTCAATTTTTTCAATTGTTTCGATTTCATTAATTTCAGCTCTGATTTTAATTATTTCTTGCCTTCTACTTCTTTTGCTGTTGTTTTGCTCTTCTTTTTCTAGGATTTTGAGATGAAGTATGAGATCATTTATTTGTTGGTTTTTTCTTTTTTTAAGGAATGAACTCCAAGCAATGAATTTTCCTCTTAGAACTGCTTTCAATGTGTCCCATAGATTCCGATATGTTGTGTCTGTGTTTTCATTAATCTCTAAGAATTTTTTAATTTCTTCCTTGATGTCTTCTATAACCCATTGATCATTCAGTAACCTATTGTTCATTCTCCAAGTGATGTATTCTTTTTCCTTCCTTCTTTTATCGTTGATTTTCAGTTCCATTCCATTATGATCAGATAGGATGCATGGTATTATCTCTACTCCTTTATATTGTCTAAGAGTTTCCCTGTGACATAATATATGATCTATTTTTGAGAAGGATCCATGTGCTGCTGAGAAAAAAGTGTAACTGCTTGATGTTGGGTGGTATATTCTATATATGTCAATTAAGTCTAGGTTATTAATTGTGTTATTGAGTTCTATAGTTTCCTTATTCAACTTTTGTTTGGAAGATCTGTCCAGTGGTGTTAGAGGTGTGTTGAAGTCTCCCATGATTATTGTATGGTGGTCTATTAGACTCTTGAACTTGAGAAGAGTTTGTTTGATGAACATAGCTGCACCATTGTTTGGAGCATATATATTTATGATTGTTATGTCTTGTTGGTGTATGGTTCCCTTGAGCAGTATGTAGTGTCCCTCTTTATCCCTTTTGATTAACTTTGGCTTGAAATCTATTTTATTTGATATGAGTATGGATACTCCTGCTTGTTTCCGAAGTCCATATGAGTGATATGATTTTTCCCAACCTTTCACCTTCAGCCTATGTATGTCTTTTCCTATCAAATGCGTCTCCTGTAGGCAGCACATTGTTGGGTCCTGTTTTGTGATCCATTCTACTAGCCTGTGTCTCTTGATTGGTGAGTTTAAGCCATTAACATTTAGGGTTATTATTGAGATATGGGTTGTTCTTCCAGCCATATTTGTTTATTTATGTTACTAAACATGGTTTGTTTTCCTCTTTGATTATTTTCCCCCCTTTAGTGTCCTACCTCCCACTGTTGGTTTTCATTGTTATTTTCCATTTCCTCTTCCTGTAATGTTTTGCCAAGGATGTTTTGAAGAGATGGTTTTCTAGCTGCAAATTCTTTTAACTTTTGTTTATCGTGGAAGGTTTTAATTTCATCTTCCATCCTGAAGCTTAATTTCGCTGGAAACACAATTCTTGGTTGGAACCCATTTTCTTTCAGTGTTTGAAGTATGTTATTCCAGGATCTTCTAGCTTTCAGAGTCTGTGTTGAAAGTTCAGCTGTTATCCTGATTGGCTTACCCCTAAATGTGATCTCCTTCCTTTCTCTTGTAGCTTTTAAAATTCTCTCCTTATTCTGTATGTTGGGCATCTTCATTATAATGTGTCTAGGTGTGGGTCTCTTATGATTTTGCACATTCGGCGTCCTGTAGGCTTCTAGGATTTGGGGTTCTGTCTCATTCTTCAAGTCTGGGAAGTTTTCTCGTATTATTTCATTGAATAGATTGCTCATTCCTTTGGTTTGAAACTCTGTCCCTTCCTGTATCCCAATGACTCTTAAATTTGGTCTCTTGATGTTATCCCATATTTCTTGGATGTTCTGCTCATGGTTTCTTAACAGTCTTGCTGAGCTGTCTATGTTCTTTTCAAGTTGAAATACTTTATCTTCATTGTCTGATGTTCTGTCTTCTAAGTGTTCTACTCTGCTGGTAGTATTCTCAATTGAGTTTTGAAGTTGGCTTATTGCTTCCTGCATTTCTAGGATTTCTGTTTGTTTGTTTTTTATAACCTCTATTTCCCTGTATAGTTGATCTTTTGCTTCTTGGATTTGTTTATGTAATTCATTGTTGAAGTGATCTTTCATTGTCTGATTTTGCTGTCTGATGTCTTCCTTGAGACTCCAGATCATCTGAAGCATGTATATCCTGAATTCTTTATCTGACATTCCATCTGCTGCAGCTATTACCTCTTCTAACGTTGAGTTGACCTGCAATGCTTGTGGTCCTTTCTTTCCTTGTCTCTTCATACTGTTCGCGTTCCTTTCTACTTGGTGAAACTGTTGTGCTATTGAATTTTCCCCCTATATATTTATATTGGTCTTGTATAGTTGCAAAGTCTCCCTCGCAGGCGCGGGCGGCGGCTCTGTCCCTCTGCGGGCCGCTAGGCTTGTTCTGTCGGTGGTCACAGTTCTGTCTACTTTGCAGGCGCAGGCAGCGGCACTGCCCCTCTGCAGGCCTCTGGGGCTGTACTGCCAGTGGGTCGCAGGTCCGCCTACCTTGCAGGCGCGGGGGGGGGCGGCTCTACCCTTCCTCAGGCCACTGGGCCTGTTCTGTCTCTCGGTTGCAGGTCTGGCCTGTTCTGATGGTGGTCACAGTTCCGTCTACCTTGCAGGCGCGGGGGGGAGGGGGCGGCTCTGCCTCTCAGCAGGCCGCTGCTCCTCTTCTGCCGGTGGTCGCAGGCCCGCCTACCTTGCAGGAGTGATTGGAAGCTCTGCCACTCCGCGGGCCACTGGGCCTTTTCTGTCAGTGGTCACAGTTCCGCCTACCTGACAGGCGCGGGGGATGGGGGGCGGCTCTGCCCCTCAGCAGGCCGCTGGGCCTGCTCTGTGCGTGGTCACAGTTCCCTCTACCTTGCCGGTGCAGGGGGAGGGGGCAGCTCTGCCTCTCAGCAGGTCGCTGCTCCTCTTCTGCCAGTGGGTCGCAGGCCCGCCTACCTTGCAGGAGTGATTGGAAGCTCTGTCCCGCCGCGGGCCACTGGGCCTTTTCTGTCCGTGGTCACAGTTCCCCTACCTGGCAGGCGCGGGGGGTGGGGGGCGGCTCTGCCCCTCAGCAGGCCGCTGGGCCTGCTCTGTGCGTGGTCACAGTTCCCTCTACCTTGCCGGTGCAGGGGGAGGGGGCGGCTCGGCCTCTCAGCAGGCCGCTGCTCCTCTTCTGCCCGAGAGAAATTTTTTTAATATTTATTTTTTAGCTCTTGGTGGACACAACATCTTTATTTTATTTTTATGTGGTGCTGAGATCGAACCCAGCACCCCGTGCATGCCAGGCGAGCGCGCTACTGCTTGAGCCACATCCCCAGCCCCTGTTTCTTATATTTTGAGAATGAATTTTTGTGCTTTGATTTTAAGATCACATGTTTTCTGTTTGGTTTTCCCCTTCATTAATATGATCACCCAGTAGGGAGTCAGAGGAGGTGTCAGTTTCAGATATAATTTGTTTGATTTTCATGTTCATGGAAGAATTATTGTCAGTATAGCCTTTTTTCTTATTTTTCTCCTCATTGGAATTCTGTGTGACAATTTCATTGTAAAAAATAGTTTTTCTGTTCACAAAGGTTTAACAGTGTTGACCCTATTTATATCAGCTCTATTTAAGCTTTATTTTATTTACACTGCACTGACAGATCTCTGAGAAGCTGAAGTACATAAAGTTTTATCTTTCCCATCAGCTTTTGCTAGATACTTCAAATGAATGTGGCTGCCACTATTTTTTTTATTCTATTTTTATGTCAACAATTTTTTAAAAATTTAAAAATTTATTTGTTAGCTGCCACTATTATTATTATAAACTTATTTAACCTCACTTCTTGCTCAGTTGTGTTTAGGGGTTTTCAGAGGAAGTATGGCTCACAGGTAGATGAGCAGTCAATTTTTTGGGTGGTATAGGTACCTGGTAATATCAAAAACACAGTAACATGAAGACTAAATTTTTAGATAAGAAAATGAAGAATATCTGGGTAACAACATGCTATTCTTCATAGAACATTAAAAACATATGCTAATCAATAACACATAGAAGACAAAAAGAAAAAATCTTAGTGAAGAAATGATAATTGAGATGAAATAACTATAAGCAAGAAAGAATGAAAGTGATCTAAATAATCATAATATGGCCAGACAGGTGGCACATGCCTGTAATTCCAGCAGCTTGGGAGGCTGAGATAGGAAGATCAAAACTTCAAAGCAAGCCTCAGCAATTTAGTGAGGCCTTAAGCAACTTAGGGAAGCCCTGTCTTAAAATAAAAACTAAAAAGGGCTGGGGATGTAGCCTAGTGGTAAGAGCCTCTGGCTTAGATCCCCAGTATCAAAAAATAATAAATAAATAAATAACAATAAAAAATTAATACGATTTGCTTTGCATACAGGAAAGTGAAGCACGGGTATTGCATAAAATTGAATTAGTGCTGCTACACAAATTTGAGTCTTTATTCCATCTATTTATTTGTTTGTGTTTGCTACCATGAGAATAAAATCTCCACAATAGGTACCTAATATATATTTGTTGGATGGATAAATGGACTGAAAACCTTAATTCCAAGAGTTTTTCCTTCCCTTTTTATAGGCAACTGATCCTTTCCCCTATTCCCAGTATCTTTGCAGAATGTTCATAAGCCTTGTAGATAAAATTTTTTCTTCATTATAGAAAAAAATTAAAGCTTAAGAAAAGCATTTAAATTCTGATATTTAGAACTTTATCAGAGAGAAAGAATTGCCTTTCCACTAATCACCCAAAGCCTATCAGTTGGAAATCTTACCTACATACCCAGAGATCAAACAATCATTTCAGTCCCTCACTGTTAAGGAAGGACCAGAAAGGATCAGACATCTGAGAAAAGCCTCTAAGAAGAAGGCAAAAGCAACAGACAGGGATGTGGACAAACAGATAATGCAAGGAACAGAGGAGATCTAAGAAGATATTGTATGAAATAAGTACATGAAACTATTAAGAAGTAGCAACAGGGGCTGGGGTTGTAGCTCAGTGGTAGAGTGCTTGCCTAGCATGTGTGAGGCACTGGGTTTGATTCTCAGCACTACATACAAATAAATAAAATAAAGGTACATTGACAACTAAAAAAAAAGGAAGTAAAAATGGGCTGGGTGTGGTGGTGTACTCTAGTAATCATGGCAACTGGGGAGGCTGAGGCAGGAGGATGCAAGTTCAAGGCTAGTCTCAGCAATTTAGTGAGGCCCTAAGCAACTTAGTGAGACCCTGTCTCAAAACAAAAAATAAAAAGGACTGGGAATGTGGCTCAATGGTTAAGTGCCCTTGGTACCAATTCCTGGTATCAAACTTGGCTGGCCTCAAACTTGTGATTCTCCTGCCTGAGCTTCCTGAGTTGCTGGGATTATAGGCATGCACCACCATGCTTTACTGAGTGAACTCTTGGAAATTAACAGTAAAAAGAATTACATGGGAAAGTCCCCCATAAGAATGGATTTTCAGATTGAAATAGCTCCTTGTTCATTTATTTATTTAGACAGGGTCTCTCTATGTTGCCTCAGAGGGTTTTGAACTAGTAATCCTCCTGCTTGACCTTCCCAGTCCACCAGCATGCCTGGCTAAAATGCTTGTCAGATTAAAAACAGACTGTTGCAACAACATGATAATATTTCAGCACACAAAGGATAAAAAAATTGTAAGATTTTATAGAAAGGGTGAAAAAAATTCCCAAACATATCTCTTAAGAAAAACAAGTATCAGAATGGAACACTGATTGCTGGAAAATCATAGAATACTGCTTTCTTTGACATTTCTGAGGATAAAAAGATTTTCAATCTAAAATTTTATTTTACCCCAAACTATCAATCTAGGATGAAGCTAGAATAAAGTTATTTTAAGAATCCAGGAACTCAACACGTATTTCTCATTACATTCAAGGGAGTTGCTTGAGGAAATGCTTCAGCAAAATGATGGAAAATATGAAGAAAAAGAGGAAATCGGATTCATAAGAGAATAAAATAATCTGGTATCATAGCACACAGGATGTGGTAGATTGTGAGATTCTTGCAGTCAGATCAAGTTTATCTGAACTGTATCTACTCATCATCCAACCCTGGGCTGAGGAAAGTGTGAGAGACAATATTTTTGAGATAGGCAAATCACAAAACGGGCCAATGTGTGAATGGGCTACAATCCAAGATCTGGTCTTCAACCCTTCACACATAGAGGCTCTCCATCATGGCCCCAGAATTGATCTGATTCAGGCCTTCTGAGTTGCCCTAGCAAAGGAGATTAATGGATGTGGTCAGATGCCGATGCCATATTAGTCAATTACAGTAAGAAAAATTAGAAATCTAAGTTCAAGTGACCTGGAAACCTCTCCCTCGCCCCACTTAGCTAGTGAACCTGGAGTCAATATTGGGGAGTTCAGCTATGGTGTGATATTAAATGGCAACTGATGGGGGGATTTTGATGTGTCCATTCCTCAAACCAGGATGAACAGATATTGGGTTTGGACCCATAGGTGCCCCCTCCCATGGATAATTTCTGATGACACTATCTATGGCCCCTGCTCTCTCTCCTTCCTGCTTCCTTTGCTGACACATTCTCCTTCTAAACAAAGCTTAGTTTCTGGAGCATGAAACCTCCTGCGTACTGTTCCATAAGGACCAAGACTGCACTGTGTGAATGGAGGACGATGTGAAGGCCAACCAAAGAGAGAAATGGGTCATCCAGAGATGATGAAGACATATCTCCTGACCTCAAGGAACTGTCAGTCCAGTGGGGGTGACAGATGCACAAGCTTCGCTCTCAACAAAGGCAGTAGCTGTGGTGAAGAAGACCTGTAGGGGAGAAAGAGGGTATTTTCCTTTTGGCCTGGCCTTATTTCCTGTTTTGTGTTATTTCTGCAGGGTTTGTCTCTTCAGGCTGACACTGTTTTTATGAGTAAGAAAGATATACAAATAAAATTATCCACGGAGAGCAGCTATTTATGGAGAGTTTAAAAAGGCTGGGAAGACTGTACTTCGTGTGGCTGCAAGAGCTCATGTTTTTCAAGGGGCACAAGTGCTGTAACTTTCCTAATAATATCCTCATAATTTTCTCAATAACAGGATTAGTATTAAATCCCAGGGGAAAGTTGCAAGAACCCATTTTCTCAAGTTATTTAAAACTCAGAATCAACAAATTCCCCCCATTTATGCCATGGTGTGAACCTGGTAACAAGACATTCGAGATAACAAGGGCTTGCAAGTAAGTGGTTTCTAGCTCTAATACCTCAGATATTTTAAAAAAAGTTATTTGAAAATTATAACTCATAGCTATTGAATTTAACTTAAGGAAGTTAAAAAAAAAACCAAGACCTAAATTCATCAGGAGTATGCAGTATATCTGACAGTTTAGTTTAACTTGAACATTAAATCAATATTTTTATTATAATATAATTAACTTCTGCAGAGTTTGTTAAGGTATCATAACTTGGAGCATTTTTTTAAGGAAACACTTTCAAGGCTCTTAAAGAAAGTTTTTCTTCTTAGTTGTAAAGTTTGTTACAGGGGCTTGTGAATTGTTTGTTGCTCCTTTGCTAACTAAGCAAAGGTTTTAGATTTAGAGGCTACTCCTTTCTTTTCTTTTATTCATATAGCTGAATTTTTGTAATTATTAGGTCCTCATTTATCACACCTCAGAAATTAGTTTTCACTACAAAACTGAAAGGTTCAAATGGGATTTAAACTGTCAAAAAAATTGGGTCCACTCTAGTTGCTTTTTGAATCATGACAGTAATTTGATCCTATAGCTTAAGAATACAGAGAATATAGAAATAAAAGGAATTGCAGGGCTCAGACATCTACTCTGATGCAAATTATTCACCAGTTGCCACTTGACGAATGGAGACTCAGTGTGTGTTCTTTGGAGAGAATATATAAAGGCTGCAGGAAGTTAACAGAGGTGATTTATTCAATTCCATGTTGTATTTATGTACCTGAGAACACTTTGGACAAAAGCAAGCTAGGCTTCTGGTGCAGATGGTAGACTGAGTGTGACAAGCTCTGCTATGCTGTGATAACCACTGAGAACAGGCTGACGCACAGGCCAGTCCCATGTTTGCAGGGCTCCTGGCAAGCCCAGCTCTGAGCTTTCTCATGGTGAGAACAGCAGGGAGGCAGTTCAGTCCCTTTGGACATAAGTGCAATAGGCTACAGTCCCTATACTGCTCCAGAGAAGCAGGTTGAAACCCATACCAGCCCCATTTAGATGTACAGTTATAAACCACAGGGATTTTATTCTAGATTCAGCCCCTACTCCACCAGAGATGCCACCCAGGTCACTGTATTTCCCATTCCTTCTTTTCTCAAAAAATATTTAAATGACAAAGGCTTTATATATTCAAGTGTACAATGTCATGACTTGGTATTTACATACACCGTGTAGTGAAGGAAAATGAAAAACTTGAGTGAAGAAAGTTGCAAAACCTCTCAGGATGGCCTCAGATTTTGGAGTAGCATCTGTTCCTCTATGGATAAAAGCAGTTCAGCAATCCCCTGCCAATTTTCTCAAGTTTGATTCTGACCTCCACCACTTGCTCACTATGTCATTCAGGATGTCACTTAATCTTCTCTAAGTGCCTCTTTGTTTATCTGTGTTGTGATTAATCAAAATGACATCTGATGGTGACTGGTGACAAGTCACGTGAGATACACCCAAGTATGCAAAGTGCTTAGTACAGTGCCTTAAGGGTAGGAAGGCCCAGTGCTTGGTAAGTGCAGGATTGAGGACCCCAGCTTTTCTGCAGTTTTCTTGGGATATTTCGAGCAGATTCCTTTATGTATTCCTTATGTCAGCTAAGTTCAAAACATGATAAAGGAATTAAATATGTCAGTGGCAAGCCCAGACAGGAAACTCAGAGATCTGTGACGTTCTAGGCACCAACTGGATTCTGACAATCAGAGAAGTAAGAACAGGAGGTTTCAGTTTCTTTTTCTTGAAGTCTGAAAGTCAGGGAAGCCCTCTCTGAAAAAATGGCATTCAAGTCCCTGTGCAGAACAAGAGGACTTCCAGGCAGAGGAAAGGGTAGAGACTTGCTCAGAAACTTACAGCTACTTAGTGGGTAAAAGAGGTCTCTTGACCCCTTTTTTGACCTTTCATTTATTGCATCAAACTGCCTCTCTTATCTGGAATCTCCAGAAAATATTTTGGATGGAGCATGGATAAAACTGACCACGTTAAGGATCATATGGAAGTACAATCTTCCATTAAAAAATGGAATAACTATTGTGCTTAAGACTCTGTATTGGGTGTGTAAAGACTCAGGATCTTTCTGATAAACCATTTCTCTTTTTGGTCAATGGTCTCCCACTCAGGTCGGGAGCTCCAGCATCTTCATTGACTCCTCTATGGTCTCTTTCTCCACCTCTTCCCACTATCCTTATCCACCCAGGTTGTGATTACATCTTTTTAATTTGACTCCTGGCTGGCTTGGTACTGGGCATTGGGAAGGGAATTTGAAGTTAATAACATAGGATAGACTCTTGACTGAGGATTTAAGACTATTTCTTGAATACCTTTATTTAGAAATAAACAAAAGATTCTATCAGTTAAAAGCATCTATGATTCTATCATCTAGAAATAACCAATATGAACCACTATCAGCCATCTGTATATTTAGTATTTTACATATATTAAAAATAAAATGATGTCATATGTATAATCGGAAACCCTTGCACAAATATCATAAACATTTTTATAAAAATAAAATATGTCTACATCATCATTTTGACTGGTACATTATATATGATAGTGTCATAAATGAATAAATTCCTTAATTATTTAACCAGTCCTTCAGTGGTATATGTTTATATTGCCACTGATTTTTTTTTTTTACTGTTGTGCATTTGTTGAAGTCATTTCATTAAATAATTTCTTTTGAAGGAATCACTGAATCAAAAAATGTTTAATTTTAAAACTTTTGATGACTATTGTTAAATTACCCTCTGAGAAATTTTATACCAATTTACAGTCCTCAAAGCAGTCTGTAAGTGTGCTTCTTCTTTCCTTTTACTATCACACTGGTTATTAATATTTTCAAACATTTTTGCCAGTCTGAAAAGTGAAAAGTCATCTCATTAATGCAAAAAATTGTACTTCCTTGATTACTATTGAAATTCAACATCCTCTGCACATTTTGGGTAATATATTATGTTGTGCATTATCTGTTCGTATGTTATATCTACACTTTCATTGCTTTATCTTCTTTTTTGTATATTTCTGTCATATACATTGTAGATATTTTCCCATTTGATTTTGTCTGTGTTTACTGAATATTGTCATAGAAACTTAAAGTTATGATTTAATTAAATCTGACATTTTTTAGTTGCAGTTTTATTTTTTATTTTCTTTGGCTTTTCTTATTCTAAGATTAGCAAATATTCACTTGTCTTCAAGTACTTTTAAGATTTCACTTATTACATTAAGATCAAATCAGTCTTGAATTTGTTTTGATATAAAGTATAAGGTACAGAACTGTGTTTATGCTTGAATTGACTGCTCCAATTTATTGATAAATCCATCCTTTCCTCCATTGATGTGAAATGCTAATATTATCATACACTCCATCAGGTACATAGGTACCGATTAAGGATCTTTGATATGGGGAGATTAGAAGCAGACACCAGGGAGGTCCAGGTGCAAAGTAACAAAGGTGGTAATAGGAATGGAAAGGAAGTGGATTAATGCAAGCAGCCCCCCACTAATGCACAGATGAATAGTGAATATATCTTGTCTTCTCTCTGAAATGTGACGGTCATCAGGAGAAGTCAAAGTGACTATACTGTTGTTTTGAACCAGGCGACTGGTAGAAAGTGCCATGTACAAAAATGCGAAAACAGAAGTGGGCTGTGAAGTAGAATGTGATCATCAATTAATTATTAAAAATTTGAGTTTATGGTCCCAATAGAGTATCCTTGTGGTGATATCTATGGAGAGGGAGAAAGAGTGAGAGCGAGCAAGGAAGAGAGTACAGGCAGATCAAACCAAGTTTTAGTTAACTTTTTGTTAGGCATCTCCTATATTTAAAAGGCAGCACTGCATTTTCCTGCATGACTTGTCAACATATGAAAGATTTTACTTTTCTGGAGCAGTAAAGCGGCAGCTAGCACCTTCAGGAGTGTCAGAATCATAGGCAACACCTCCCAGATGGGTCAGCCTGGTGCACCAGCGTCTTCCGGTTCCTCTCCCTACTCTCTTTCCTCTCCTCCTGGCCAGCTTTGGGTTCCTTCTTCTAAGGCTCCTGACCCCCTCCTCCTAGATCAGAGAGGGTGTGGAATTTCCATTCTTGCAGCCCTGCTGGAGGAAGACAGAGAGCACTGCAAGGAAAGGGCATGGAGGAAGAGGTGTCTGTGGAACCTCGACCTCATTTCTGGGCTTAGTGCTAGTCCAAGAAAAGCCATGAAAGGAGCAGGAGGAAGTGAGATGCTTCCTCTATCACTGCCCCACAAAACACCCAGGCTACCGCCCCACTGCTCACCTTGAATTGCTCTTTCAGAGGCTGTGGGGAGATCAGCAGAAGCTCAGAGCTGTCATTGATCTGGGAAGCAGAATGCTGCCCTCCACAGCTGCAGCTGTTACTTTTGGAGGCACTTCTCACAGCCAATTCAGCCTGTGAGCTGCATGGTTCAGGGTCAAAGAAAGGTCAGTAAAGGCTTATTATGGATTTATTATTATGAGTCCAGAAGACAGCTTTGTTTCCAGGAGACACTGTCCATGTTTCAAATCACTGACTTGGGGCTGGTGCTCCTGGAAGTTGGAAATGGCTGTACTAGTGTTTTCCAGACATGCAGATGAGGTGAAGGATTTCTGTTATTGGAGACACATGCAACTTTCACATTTTATCATAAAAATAGATGTAAAACATTTTTTCAGAGGCTTGGGTTGTGGCTGAGAGGTAGCACGCTCGCCTACCATGTGTGAGTCACTAGGTTCGATTCTCAGCACCACATAAAATAAAATATTGTATCCACCTATAACTAAAAAATAAATATTAATTTTTTTCAGGCAAATTTTTCCAAATAGTACAAATAGTAGCTCTGAATCAAAGATTGTAAAAGTTGAACAGTAGTCAGAATTGGTAGAGTCTGGTTATTAAAGTGAAAGCTTTGTACATTTATAATGTCTGCATTATAGTTTAGCATCCTCTATACTATTTGTCCTTATGGTAACTGTGAGATACTATTTTCTTCACTTTCTAGATGAAGAAGGTAAAGCTCAGATGGGACAAGCCTCTTAACTGATGGTGCAGTTCAGAGCAAATCCAGGACTCAACCTCTGACCTTGAATTTCCCTATCCAATCTCCTTTCTCCCACATGTACTTTCAGAGGCCTGCTTCACCAAGCCCCCCACCACTTTTCTTTGGTAAGCAAAATATCCACTTCCTGGACCATTCACATTTTTAGGCCAGCATCATTTATTTTGCTTGCTTGGCCTGCAAGTATCTACTAATGGTCTCTTACACTTCCCTAAATGTAGATTTATAGGCACTGTCAAGAGTCAGTTATAGATTTGATCACATGGGCATAGCCTTTTTGATAAATTTAATTTTATATACAAGGAAATATAAGTAAGCCAGGGGATAAAAGCTTACGACATAGTATTTTGACAATTAATTAAATCAGAGAGGAGAACTGTATTCCTAGGCTAGAACTGATAGAATTGCCATTTTGCACCTGCGGTCACTTTTGGATCCATTTGTGTGGTAACTCTAAAAAGAAAAGATAATCCAGAAATTTTAAAAGGTATACTTTCTTCATAAAATGACTACTCCGCCATACAAATAATATTGATCAGATTCCTTTCCTTTTTTTAGCTGCTTTATTATAATTGACTAATTTAAACTCTGCATCTAAAAGATTTCTACGGAAAGCTAATTGCTAGTTTCACTAAGGCAAATGGTGAGAGAAGTAAAAAAATGATTTATGATAGGTTTCATATGAAATAGGATATAGGGATAAAGAAAGTTGAAAGTGGTTCTAAGAGAAAAGACCACAAAATGGGATTAAAAATTTTTTTCTTTGGAAAACCCAGAGATGGATCCAGGAGCTCTCCCTACTCCTGCCAAAGTTGGTAGCATCCCTAGCTGAGGTGAGCTGGAGAGTGCTTGAGCCTTGTGGGTCCATCCCTTCTCTTCATACCACATCTAATGAAGTCAGCAAAAGTTATCACCATAGTAAGAACCAAGCTGTTGGTTGTTAGGTGTCCTAGTGCCAGAGTGGTCAATGCCTTCACACAAGAAAAGCAGCTTCCGGGGATAAAACATTTATTTTTCAGACCACAGAATAAAACCTTCTGGAAACTGTCAGGATGGTCAAGCTGCTTCCATTTGGCTTTTAAAAATAATGATCTCAGTCTGCCCTGTCTTGTCAGAGGTGCAAATTCTGGTTATGTATAAAATGTTTATATTTTCATAGCAACCTGGATGGCAGAGTAGGTTATACCTGTTACTTTCCCAGGAGCTTAAACTCTGACATCAGTGTCTTCTCATCTCTGGTGGACGTATTACTTAATTGCAGGCAGAGCCACTCTTAAAGCATGGGATTAACACTTTCCTTTTTTACCTTCTCATCGAAGAATGCCAGAACATCCTGGGCAGAGTTGAAAATGTAGGGCTTACATTTAAGATTTTTAAATGCCTAAGTTTTTCAAATACTTACATATCTAATAACGTGAAGGAAAATGGAAAAGTTCTTGGTCCTTTCATGTTTCCTTTTTACGATCAACATAATAACAAAATCCTTTTGGCATGGTTTCTAGTCACGACAGATCAACAGAGTAGTCATAGGGGAGAAATAAGAAATTTAAATTTACACTGATTGAAAAATTCAGCATTTTGTGGACAAATCAGTTTATATATATGAATATGTCATATATTTCAGTTACATATTAGATTTGTTAGTGAAAAGTACCTATGTGGTGAAAACTGGTAAATAAAATTCATATTTAGGATCACTATGAGGAAAGAGAATTTACACTTTATTTATATATGATAGCAAGTTTATTTTCACTGTCAGTGAAATATTGCATTCTTAAAATTCAGTAAATCTTCCACTATTTTGGTAACATTTACATATTCAGAAAATATTTAGGGTTTAGGAATTAGTATAACTGTTACGTGTATTGAGTCAAACAGCCTCCATTATAAGCAGACAAAGGTACATAATCATGTTGTTTTCTTTTATGGCTTAAATATTATCATTTTAATATAATGTATATATGTAATACTCTACATACTTGGAAAATGTAGATTATTGGAGAATTCTTGACCTAAGAACTTTCTTTATAAGGCTAGAGCCAGGGAGATAAATTTGTAAGGCAAGGAGTCTCAATGAGAAAAGAGAAAGAAGCTCAAAAGTAAGCTGATTCACATCCTTCCCCATACTTTATTCTTTTGCTCTTAAGGTCTTTGGGGAAATTTAGGAAAATATGGATTTATACACTTCACAATTTGTTAATACTTTATGCTTTGTTTTCCAGGAGAATCAAGGAAGTATGTTGAGCAAAGTATACAAATTCAACAACTGGAAAATCTCATGGACAGGTTTCATGACTTATCTTCTTCAGTTTTCTCTGGGGTGGGGAAAAACAAAGCATTGAAAACTTTATATCAATATTCTTTTGAAATCATGAATATAATTAATTTGCTGAGAGGCATGTATTAAAATGTGATACATAGTAGAGTTTTTTTCTCTCTTTAAATTAAACTGACTCAGAAAGAATTTGAGAGAAAAATTAAGAAATAAATGTAGCTTTTGATTAAAATCACAATTTTCCATCTAAGTGTTGGTACCAGCTCATCTTCTTTATCTCCATTAGTCACGTTTTCCTATAGCAAAAGTCCTTTGTCTGTTGCGGTCCATTAACATATCCAGCTCCTACCATTTTCTTAATTATCAACTTCCCAAATGCATCACTTTCCCTGGTCAGATTGTATTGTTTCCTTTTTGTGTCTTCCTGCCTTATAGATAATAGACTTGGTGGGGGCATATTAGAAAACAGACTTCCTATCTTAACTCCAGTAATTCCATTTTCTCTACCACTTTCCCATCACAGAACCAGCAATCATCATTGGGCGCCATGTCCACCCATCCAGTGGGGTCAGGAATAAATACAGATGAGTTAAATCCAACTCAGCAAACAGCTATGTTGTGTCCATTCTGTGCCAGGAACTGTGGTAGGTGCTGGGGTACAAAGTGCAGAAGACAACCTACTTGGCCTCGAGAAACTCATGGACTAGCACCCAGGCTCTTATCCTTCAGCATTCCTGATCCACTTTGATTATTCTCTCTTGCTCATTCCCTCTGCAACCTCTCCTGCCCTATGGAGATGAAATGTTAGTACTAGTAAAGGTTTAAACCTTTACTCACTCTGTTCCTTTATCCTGCTAGTATTTTTCTGTTTTTTTCCTAGATACTTTTAGTTACAGAAGGACATAACTTTATTTATTTATTTTTTATGTGGTGCTGAGGATTGAACCGAGTGCCTCACACGTGCTAGGCAAGCTGTCTACCAATGAGTCACAACCTCAGCCCGGTATTTTTCTTTTTAACTAGCACTAACACTTCATCTCCACATGACTAGGAATACAACTTGTAACCCATTCTTCAGAGAATCTTTCTGAATTAAATAAAAACAATTTTAAATATTTAAATATTTTTATTCTCCTAAATTACTCAATCACAAGCAACAATAAAACAGAGTTCCCATCTTATCATCTGAAGGGTTAACTTGGGGAAAACAGAATTAGTTTCTTGATTAATTTTAAACTTAATTGGAATCAATTGGTGAAATATTTTCTTAATCATTTATAAAATCACATAATAATAATCACCTCTGAAAACAGCTTAGGGGAAACAATTGATGGTTTGTGGCAATTTGTGTATCTTAAGAGTTATTTGGAAAGGACTGTTGCAATGAGACAGAAAAACCATGGAGTGTTCATATTCTTGCCTAAATAAAAACAAAATTAAAGAAAATTTGTTTTTTCACCTATTCTCATAAGCAACAAGAACTTGTATAGGTTTATTTCCAAGAAATTGGAATATGAGACCTATGGAAACAGAAAAAAAGAATACAGAAAGTGCTGCAAACTAATGCATTTCTCTAGGTCATTCAAATTATTTAAGACAATTTTATTTCTCAGATATGGACACCCTGACCCGGCTACCTCAGGAAATTTTCCTCTTTTCCTTTCTTTTTCACCTTACTTTCCCCCACTGTCCACAAAAGAAAAGAAAAAACAAACTTTAGCTGTACTTTGCAGAGACTAGAAAAATTAAACCCTGGCTGTTGAATAAATGACTTCCTTTAATATCTTTGAAATTACCCTAAACCCTCTCTTTACCTCTACTAATTAAACTTTCTTTTTTAAACGAACCCCACATATAACTAAACTACAGTTTTTCTTTTCTTCACTTATTATGGCTACAATATTATTTTTGTTTACTTAAAGCATGCAATTTTCAACTATATTTGGATTAAATACACTTTTTGTGAACTGGTCTTGAAATGTAACCACTACCTGTAGCGATGTATTATGAATAAATGTTTTTAAGACTAACAAATGACTTGGTACAATATAACCTGCTTTAAGCTGGAAAATGTTTCTAATAGCATTTTTTTTAATTGTAAGGGTTTTATACCTATGTTTATTAATGTATAGTCACCCAGAATGTTGCTTTTGAGGATTTCTTTTTAAAAAATGAGAGTTTATATTGTTGTCAAATTAGTAGTAGCCACTTCATTTTCAATAGATGAAAGACAGACAATTATTGATATTATAGCTTGTAAATTAATCCTGATTAGTTCATGATGATTGATTGGATTAATTTTCGATCACATTGGTTATACCGAGTCAGTATATCACACTTGCATAACACCACATTCTGATGACTTGCTCATTATGATTCTTTGCCCTCTAGCATTTTTTTCAGGGTGTTTTTTACTTCTGTGTTCCTCAGGCTGTAGATCAGAGGGTTAAGCATGGGAATCACAAGACTACAAAACACAGAGATCACTTTGTTGTATTTCCACGAATTCTCTGCTTTCGGTTGCTGCAGGTACATGAAAAATAATGTCCCGTAAAAGATGGTGACCACAGTGAGGTGGGAGGCGCAGGTGGAAAATGCTTTGCACTTGCCCTCGGAAGACTGGATTTTTAAAATAGAGAAGAGGATGCAGATATAGGAGATGAGGACCATCAGGAGGGATCCAATGAGATTCACTGCAGAGAAGATCAGGAGCTGCTTCTCTTTGTTGTGGGTATCAGAGCAGGAAAGGGCAAGAAGAGGAGGGTCAGCACAGTAGAAGTAGAGGATCATATTGGAGTCGCAGAAAGACAACTGGAAAGTCAGGACGGTTTGTATCACAGAGTTCAGGAAGCCATAGGTGTAGACTCCTATCACCAACTCCTTGCAGACCCGCTGTGTCATAATGGCTGTGTAAATCAGAGGGTTGCAGATGGCCATGTAGCGGTCATAGGCCATTGTAGCCAAAAGGAAGCATTCGGTAGTTGCAAAAGCACTAGAGAAGTACAGCTGAGCAAAACAGCCAGAAAAGGAAATAGTTTTTTTCTTCACCAATAAATTCTGCAGCATCTTGGGTCCAATGGAAGACGAATAACAAAGATCAATGAATGCCAGGTGACTGAGAAAATAGTACATGGGGGTGTGGAGGCGTGAATCCGCCTTGATGAGCAGGATCAGGCCAAGGTTTCCCACTAGGGTGATGAGATAGATTACCAGGAACATCACAAAGAGGGGGAGCTGAAGCTCTGGATGGTCTGTGAATCCCATGAGGACAAATTCTGTCACTGTGGTTCGATTGCTTCTTGCCATTTTGTTTTCTTGCCTACTATGGAAAAGAATAAAAAAATAATAATTAGACACTTAAAAACAAAAGCTCCTTTTGTCTTTGTTCCAGTATCAGATGATAAAAATTTGGCCTTACATTTCTAAGAATTAAAGGTTGTCCCTAGTCATGGGACTTTATTTTGCTAAAACACATTTAGAATGTTTGAGCTCATTTGTTCATGGAACAGGGGGGTCTATTTTCTTTTTTTTTAAATCTTTTATTTTTTAGTTGTAGTTGGACACAATATCTTTATTTCACTTATTTATTTTTATGTGGTGCTGAGGATTGAACCCATGGTCTCCCATGTGCAAGGCGAGCCACAACCCCAGCTCCAGGGTCTATTTTCATGTTAACAGTGTAAATACTTGCAGTTCCTTTCAATAAATGTGTATCTCTGGGTCCCACTTGGGACAGGATAGCATGCTTGGTGTTGGGTGGAGATCGAATACTACATTGTCTTTGTTCTCATGGAGTCTTATTCCTTAAAGAAAAGCAACCTGGGTATGACTAGAGATGTACAGAGTGATGTAGAACTTAGGAGGGAGAGATTGAATGGGGATGGTGTAAATAGAAAAAGCGTCATTCAATTCTTGTCCACTTACCAAACATATTGCCCATCTATAATGTTCCAGATGCTATCCTAAATGAAGATGACACAAAAATGAATAAAACACGTCTGTCTTTAATGAGTTCACAGGCTAGTAGGAAAAATACATATATAAATAACTAGTTGCAATTCAGTGTGGATAGTACTATGAAGAGAGAAATCCCCTAATTCCACTTGTCTACTGGAAGGATGTTGTGCGTGCATGTGTGTGTGTGTGTGTGTGTGTGTGTAGGATCAAAAGTCTTTAAAGAGACAACACTGAATTATGTTCACTATTAGGCTAAATATTTTAAATTAAAATGCAATATGGTCACTTGGTAAAAATTTCATATAGTACAGAGGGATATAAATAAAAGGAAAAAAAAACCCTGAAAACAAAACAACCCCTCCCCCAGTGTTCTCCATACTACCTCCAATATAATTGCTTAATGGTGAACAGTTCCTTCTATATCCTAAAAGATTTGATACACACACACATGCACACACACATTTTTCCTACATAAATGAGATCATATAATTTTGTACCTTGTTTCTTTTTACACTTTGAAGTATTTCCAAATCCATGTTATTTCTTTTGTAGCTGTATCAAAACTTAATAATGTATTCTTCTTATTGGACATTTAAATGTTTATAATTTTTGTTAGTTTTTTTCTCTTTCAAATAAAGCTGGAATAAACATCCACATGTATGTATATGAATAGAGGATAACTTTTGAAAGTAGAGTATGGGTCAAAATGTACACATTCATTTTTTTCTTTTGATGGTGATTGACAAGTTAAATCAGCTCTTTGATTTGCATATTACAATTATTTTTCAGTTTTTCACTTGAACTTTAATGTTGGTATGGCAGTTTTTCTTTGTGCTAGGCAGGAAATTTTAAATGGTTTGATGTCAAATGTTTTCCTTTTTGAGTTCTGATTTTCATGACACAGTAGATAAACATTTTTCAATTTCATATTATTAAAAAAATTATTTCTTGTTTCATTTTAGATTTGAATCACCATCCATATTCAATCTCCCGAGTATGTCCTACATCACTAGATTCATTGGAATTCAATTTTGATGTAACCAATGAGGTAATCAACTCTTCATATTTATTTCTCCAAATTGCTAGTCAAGTGTCCTAATGCAACTTATTGGTAAAATAATTTTCCTGCCAATTCTTTTGATTTAAAATTCTAGCCTTATTGTATACTAAAACATCCTTAAGTACTTGAGTCAATTATTTTGCAGTGTCATCTAGAACAATGACCAAACTTTGAATACAGTAGTTATGTTCAGAGTTATGATCAGAGTTTCTGATATGCCTGCTTGGAGACCTAAACTGAATGAACTTAAATTGCCCACCAACAGGTTTGATCCCTTTTAATATGTGATTTTAATATGTTATGGGATATTCTCATATGTATAATTTTCCATATTAATTTTAGCATTATTTTATGAAATTCTATACCATTTGCATTTTAAATGCAATCTAATTGACTTGAGATATTAATTCTGGAAGGATTAACATCATTATAACAAAAAATAATTTTCTTTCCTATAAGTAAGGTATATATTTTTTAATTTTCTTAAACAGTTTTAAAGTTTTCTTTAAACTTTTTAGATATATACCATATGTATTTCTTTAAAGTGTATTCATAGATATTTTATCTTTCTGTCACTACTGATGAAGTCTTATTTTATCTTTCATGTTGTGGTTTAAGTATTGATTACATATAGAAAAGCTATTAATTTGGGGGCTGGGGATGTGGCTCAAGTGGTAGTGCGCTGGCCTGGCATGCGCCAGGCACTGGGTTTGATCCTCAGCACCACATAAAAAATAAATAAAGATATTGTGTCCACCTAAAATTATAAAAAAAAAGAAAAGAAAAAAAAACTAAAAAAGGAAAGCTATTAATTTTTATAAATAAAATTTATAGCTATCTTTCTTATATAGTTTCTTATCATTTAAAATTGTTTCTTTAGTTGATTATCTTGGGTTTTAAAATACATATTCCTATAATATGAAAAAGATGTTGAATTTCTTTGCTCATTTCTAAATAGTAGTATCTTTCATTCCTTTCTCTTCTCTGCTTATATTAGCTAGTACTTCCAGAGCAATGTTAAAAAATTAGTGACAATGGTGGTAATTTTTGCCTTTTATTTTCTTGAAGGATGCTTCAGAAATACAAGGAAATGCTCAGGGCTTGTAGACAGAGGGGAATACCATATGCACAGTTATTGAGAGAGATAAGAGACCAGATATTAAAAAACTGTAAATATGTGGTGTAGTTAAGAGCAGTCTTCCTAGGAGTGAGCATGTGTTTGACACTGGCTGAGCTTAGTGCAAGAATAACAAATGGAGCTGGGCCAGGTGGCACAGGCCTATAATCCCACTGACTTGGGAGGGTGAAACAGGAGGGTTGCAAGTTCAAAGCCAGCTTCACAACTTAGAGAGGGACTAAGCAACTTAGTGAGACCCTGTCTCAAAATAAAATTAGAAATAAAAATGAAAAAGGGGCTATATATGTGGCTCAGTGGTTAAACACCCCTAGGTTTTAATCCCCAGCAGAAAAACAAACAAAACAAAGCAAGAAACAACAACAAAGGAGGCCCATGAATCTATATGTGCTAAAAATATTTAAAAGTTAATGAACAATACAGCAAATTAATAAAATATATTCTGTTCTCCCCATTAACAAAGATACGTTTAAAATGCCCTGGAAAGCAGAATCCTTGGGATCCTTACAGTTCTGGGCTGGAATGCAGTGGTATGAGGAGAACTATTTCCAACCCTGACACAGGGCTGCATAGGCCAGGACATGCCAGCTAGCAAGGATGAGCTCTGTTCACACCCCTGTAAACAGCCAACCCTTGGCCAACCTAGGTCTAGGTGTGAGAATATCAACACCATGATTCACTCTTAAAAGGGTGATCTGGGAAAGAGGCTCTGTAGGCTTAAGGAGTGAGCTGGAGCCTTTAGGACAAGGAATTGCAGGATACTATTACTGGCAAGGTGGTCTAAAAGGGCTGGTTAGCAATGGCTTTGAGCGAGCAGATTCCTTTGGCCTCATAGATTCTTTGGCCCATGGCATATGGTGCAGTAGGAAATGTCTCAAAATAGCTCTAATATTTGGGGACAAGGCAGGGTTCCTTCATGTTGGGATCTAAGAGTAATACTGCCTGTGAGTGAATGATGAGAAACATGTTTTGGGATGCATATCTAGATTGGATGACTGAGGGTCTGATATTCCATTTTGTGTTTGGTTCATACCCTATAGGAAACAGGCAGCCTTTGAAATAAACTGAGATGGCCATTGGAATATGGAAGGACTCTTGGAGAGTGCAAGATATCCAAGGCAAGTATTTTAGGTTGAACAACTAAGTAGGAAGTTGAGTCAGAAGAGCTCAGAGCACATTCAGGGAACTGTGAACATCCTTTTGGGTAAGAGCAAGTATATATGGAAGAGACTAGTGGAAGATAAACTGTTGGGGTTGGGACCATATTGTGAAAAGCTTTGAATACTAAAGAAATTTAATAACCAGTTCAGTGGTGAACATGGACCCACTAAACATTTGAACTTAGAATGACCTGATCATTATTCCCCTTTCAGGGAATTAATTTGATATTGTGTTATGTGGTGGACTTAAGAGAGAGAGAGAGAGAGAGAGAGAGAGAGAGAGAGAGAGCGAGGGAGAGCGAGCTATCAGTAAGGACACCAGCTGGTATGTTTTCTATGTAAGAGGGATAAGAATTTGAACTAAAGACCAAAGATAGGAATGAAGAAAGGAGATAAGCATGAGCAATATCTCAAACACAGTATCTATATCAATGGCAATTGATTGAAACAAGGAGACCAGGAGAATGATAATGTGAGAACTGAATTGACTGTTTAATTTTTGCCACATCTCTTTCATAAGGAGATATGACACATTTTAAATACACACACACACACAAACTCACATATGTACACGTGTACCAAAATTCATATTATAAAGTTCAAAAGAAGAAGATGTAATTGAGAGAAAGAAAAGGAAGTGAATTTCCCCCACTGTATTTTTAACAATGTTGCTGTAAGGTAGTGATTTTAGTAGCAATTGAAAGTCTGGTCCAGGAATGAATTAGGGGGAAAGAATTTTGAAAGTTATTTGAGGACATGGTGGACACCATTGCATAGTAAGAGCTGGTGATCCTTATTTGGAAGTCACTGGTATAGATGTGGGAACAACTAAGATCACTCAGGGAGTGAGGAACGGAAGGGAGGGTGGGGAAGAGAGGGAGAGGGAGAGGGAGAGGGAGAGGGAGAGGGAGAGGGAGAGGGAGAGGGAGGGAGAGGGAGAGGGAGAGGGAGAGGAGAGGGAGAGAGAGAGAGAGAGAGAGAGAGAGAGAGAGAGAGAGAGAGATTTGTTCAGGCACATTTGACATTTATTATTGAGCTTAACTGATACATCCAATGTTTGATAATTCAGAGTGTTGTTTTGTTCCTTATCATTATTCACTGTGTATGAATGATTCAGACAACTTTGTTAAGGAGAGAGAGAGAGAGAGAGAGAGAGAGAGAGAGAGAGAGAGAGAGAGAGAGAGAGATACATATGAAAGTAACAGGTGAAAGCAAATGTTCCAGGACAGAACTTTGGGGAGAATGGATCATTAATGGCTGACAAGAGGAGTCAGCAGGGAAGAAAAGGTGCCCCAAGATGTGCAGGATAGCTCCATCAGGTTTTAGGGAAGGGCCTTTTAAATATAGGCATTCCTGACATCCCTGGCTTTTGGCATATGTGACCTCTCTCAACAAAAGCTTGAAATCTTCAACCAATCTCTTAAACTCAGTGAAACGGTGCCTGTAAAATATTTGTTTTCAGAATTCTGTGCTATCTAATGGTGGAAAAGCATTCTTTTGGATTCAGTTCTAGAATTGATCAAGCCTTCCCAGCATTCAAAATGTGACAGTTCCCATTCAAACAGGCTTGGGAAGGTTTAGTACTTCTGGAAGAGTCCAAAGGCCAGTGTGCAGATTCCAGCTGGATTTAACAGCTCTCACATGACAGAAGATCTTTTCTATTAGCTCTTATTGATGTGATTTCATATTTGCCTACATAGTTCCTAAGACATGGTTAAAACATTCTAATTGGAAGTTTTAAAAAATTAAAAAATTATATGCCATTGCCTAAATATTTATTTATCATTCATCATATGGAAATATTCTTCTGCAATCCAAAAAACTTCTACTTGAATTCATTTCTAAGTTTGAGGATTACTGATAATATAAATGTTTAATCTATTAGTTCTTAGAATACAACTAGACCTGATGATAAATTTCTGGAAAAACAACAAAATAAGATAAAACTCTAGTAATAAATATTTGACTTTCAATTTTCTACCTATGAAAAAATTTATGGTTCCCCCCTTAAAAAGAAAATTCTGCTACTGTGATTTAACTAACTCAAACCAAATGATAATAACTGATGGCTATTGGAATACTTTAAATGCATCAAAATTCATTCTGTTTTATATATTATTTTATTTAATATAAAATTGTTATTTTCCCCATTTTCTTAGAGAGGAAATTCAGATGTAGTTTGTCAAATTCATAAAGTCATAGAGACAGAATTTAAGACAGGCAGGCTAATTCTAGATCCCTCAGCCTAAGTGACACTGTTTTTCCATTTATGATTTCTCAGTATTTATTTATTTCATGAGCATTTTCTTGCAAAGCTATGAGAAAATTTGAGGCATATTAAGATGAGTTCGATAACACTTCCTCTTGATTTGTTCAGGCCCATGTGACATTTATTATTGAGCTTAACTGATACATCCAATTTTGATAATTCAGAATGTTGTTTTGTTCCTTATCATTCTTCACTATGTATGAATGATTCAGACAACTTTTTGAGTAGTCTAAGAAGTATTCTTAAATACAGAGGATTTTGTACATGTGCAGAGGAGGGGCACATGAACTACTTTGAGAATATGATGAAAGCTAAGTATCTGTTCCTAGGAAATTTTCACTCATAAACATTTTCCTGTGGTTTCAAAGGCTTCATAAGTTTATTAGGTCCCTGCTACGTTTTCCTCACAGAATAACTCATGGACAAAAAAGATACCAGCTTTTTCAAGTAAGAGCCAACCATCCTTCACACTTCATTCCTGACAGAAGCAAAATACCTCATCTTCCTCACAGCCCTGTCACTGATACCCTTTTCTCGGCTGCTTGTGGTTTTTGCTTTAGAAGTAAATACAACTTACCGGACACCTTTTGGACAGTTAGTCAGGATTCCTAATGCACCAGAAGCATTTAATTGGTGTGTTTCCAGTTCCACAAACAAGCCTCTTCATGTCTGCCTGGAAGGCTTGGTTTCTGTGTTCCACACTGACAAGCCTGTGAATATTTATAAAGGGTAATGAGTCTGTTACCTCTTATTATTCCAGAGCTTTATGGGTACCAAGGGAACAGTTTATAAAGAGTTTTGTGAGACATTTTACATTTGATTTAAATCACCCTTGGGAATTAAAATCCATGAATCATCCTGGTAGCTACCTGTGACTCAGGTTGTGATGCCTTGGCCCAGGAAAACTCCCAAGTCCAGAACCTTTGGTGTGAGACTAAGACATGCTAAGATACAGTCCTTGCCTTTGCAGTAGGTGGGCTTGAAGTTGAAGCTGAGGTGCGAGTTTCATGAATATTTTATGGGGAGCTAGGTAATAATATGCAAAGATTATATACCTAGCATGCATATAATTCCAGATTCTGGGGTCTTTTGACTCAATGACAATGGAAGCCAAATTGAAGCAGGTGAGCAAACATGCAGGGAAGGCTTTTATTGGGGCTTCCATAAAGGAAGGGAGACATAGCTATGAAAGAAATTGTCAGGCTGGCTCCCTGAACTAGAGAAGGGAGCTCATTTTATTGATTGCTTATAGGAGTGGAAATATGAATTGGCTTTAGGTGTATCAGTTCCAACATTTTGTCCTGTGCTAAAGATGAGTTACTGTAGCTGGTCAAGAGAATGCATACAGGGCACCCTGATCTCAAGGATGCACAGCTGGTTGAGTGTGGTACACACACCAGGCATCCTGGGGCCTGATGTCAGATCCTGGGTCAAGGCCTAGGAGTGCATTTGCCCATATCCCTATGGTGGTCCTTCTCTTACACATACTGTATATTTTTGCTTGCAAAGAAAAGATGATCTTTGCTAGAGTATCACAACTGGTAATGTTAGAGAAAAGTAGTCTTTAATTCTCCTATTTCTTATGAACCAAATTAAGGAATAAAATCATACTCAAAACCACATCACAGACTAAATGTTTTAATGGTCCCTTAGGCCTCCTTTCCTGTTTCTCTCCCTTACCCCCATTCCTCTCTGGATTTATATTGGGCCAGTAAATACCTCCTGATGTGGCCAGGATCAGTTTCTCAATGCATCTGGTCTTTCCTTGTGGTCACTTAGAAATAAAGGGTTAGAATCTAGTCCTCTACTATGTCCCATAAAGTGCAGAGTATGTGGTTTTCAACCTTGGCATTTAAGGCAAGGCAGAGCTTTCTCCAATTAGAAGGCACATCTTATATCCCTCAGAATTTCCTAAGTTCATTAATTCATACCAGAGAAGGTGGGGGAGCTGAAAGACAAGTCTACTTGAGTTAGATCTGAAGGTGTGGTGTGAGTGGTCTTTTCTAGTAAAGTTTTCCGTTTTAAGGAACTTGTAGCAGACAAATCCATGACTTGCCATTCTAGTTAGAGTGGGGAATTTCTAAGTGGAGAATGAAGTATAAATTTGATTTACTAACTAAGAAGTCCATGATTTTGCAAATGCTGTATTTGATTCCAACACAGTCTACTTTAATGACAAGTAACGGGCCTTTTGTTTCTGGAGTCCTAGGACTGTACTTCTATCTTGATTAGTAACTGAAGGGGCTGGAGTAATGGACAAAGGCAGGGGTTCATTTGAACCACTGCCATATATGTTACATTCCCTCACTATCATTTCACTGTCTAGTCCCGGTTCAAATGTTAGATCCATGTATTTTCTGCAGAATTGATTTTTCTATGGAATTCTTATTCCATAATGAGCCAATTGTAGAAATTGAATATCTTGGGGAAAATCTAGGCAGGTCTTCTAAAGGCTGGGTTTGCAGGAAGCAGATACAGATCTTGTCTGGGTGAGTGTCAGTAGGGGAAAAAAAGAGGGAGAAATTGATATTTTGGGTTTCAGGGAGTAGAAGTGACCATGATACTATGCTCCACTGCTCAGCTAAACCAGGAAAGAGAGGTCCCTAGTCTAGGAGAGTCAGATAGTCACCAGTGAGGTTCTAAAGAAGGGAGAGATGTTTCTAAGGAACTGCTGGGTCATGAAACTCAATTCTAGTTTCGAGGAAGGAGGTGTACTAAAGGAAGTTGCACACGTAGTTCACACATTCATCAGAGGACACTCTTTGAGAAAGAGCATTCTCTAGATTATAAGAATCCTGGAAATGTTAATTCTTAAGGGTGACCAGTAAAAATGCCAAGGGTATAACTCAAAACAAGAGACATTTTGTTCTCCCACAACCAGGAACCCATATGGATTTGACGATTCTTTCATAGGAATGAGAGTTGGTGGAGACTCTGAATTACTGGATTTGCCCTGGAGTAGCCCATGTGCTGTTACATTTGGCTTGAGGCTTAAGCATTTTATTATAGAACAAGATAGTAATATATTTTGAAATTTCTTTGGTCAAGGATTATTTCTATAAAGGCAAATATTTATTAATACATATTAATTATGAAGAGAATGAGTTTTATTGTAGCATATTTGTACATACTGTAGCATATTTGTACATACACATAGCACATTTTGATCATTCCCACTCCCCTATTACCTGGCCCTCCCCTCCCATCCTTTCACCCAGTCCTCTGCTCTGATAGTTTCCCTTCTACTTTTATATTGTCTTTTTTCCTATATTCCATATATGAGATAACCATCATTTTGAGTCTGGTTTATTTCACTTAACATGATGATCTCCAGTTCCATCCATCCATTTTCCCCACAAATTACATGATCTCATTTTTTTTATGGCAGAGTGAATGAACAAAGAAATTGTGTATATAGATCACATTTTCTTTGTTCATTCATCTGTTGATGAGTACACAGGTTGATTCCATACCTTGACTATTGTAAGTTGTGCTGCAATAAATGTGGGTATGTAGGTACTTCAATGGTATTGTGACTTTAATTTCTTCAGGTGTGTGTATTTGTGTGTGTGTGTATAGATAGATAGAGAAAGAGAGAAAGAGAGAGAGGAGTGCTATAGCAAGATCAGAAGATAGTTCTACTTTTAGTTTTTTAAGAAACTGCTATACTTATTTCCATAGTGGCTTACTGATAGTATATACCAGTTCCTCTCCCCCCAGCCCCATCATAAAATTTATTGATGTTTGTACTCTTGATGATTGCTATTCTCCCTGGGGTGAGATGGAATCTCATTGTAGTTTTGATTTGCATTTTCTTATGGCTGAAGATGTTAAACATTTTTTAAAATTTATTTTTGGTCATTTGTACTTCTTTTGAGAAGTGTCTATTCAGTTCATTTGCCCATTTATTGATTTGGTTGTTAGGTGTTAAGTTTTTTTTTATTCTTTATATATTCTGGAAATTAATTCTCCATGAGAAGAGTAGCTGGCAGAAAATTTCACCCTTGTAGGCTGTCCTTTCACAGTGTTATTTTTTTTTTTATTTTCTGTGCAGAAACTTTTAAATTTGATGCAATCATTTTTTGTCAATTCTTGGTATATTATTTTCTGAGCTGTTAGGAATCTTATTCAGTAATTGTTGCCTGTGTGTGTATCTTGAAGTGTTTTCTATTAGCAATTTCAAAGTTTCAGGTCTTATACTTAGATTCTTGATCCATTTTGAATTGATTATTTTGTACAGGGTGAGAGAGAAGGATCTAGTTTCAGTCTTCTACATATGGATATCCAATTTTCCAACCACAATTTGTTAAAGAGGCTGTTTTTTTTTTTTTTCTAATGTATGTGTTTAACCCCCTTGTCCAATCAGATGGTTGTAGCTGCATTGGTGTATTTCTGTGTCCTCTATTTCTGTTCCATTAGTCGGTGTGTTTATTTGTATATCAGTACCATCAGTACCATACTGCTATTATTATTACATTTTACTATGGCTTTGAAGTATATTTTCAAATCAAGCATTGTGACAGTTCCAACATTCCCCGTTTTTTCCCCTCAGGGTACAAAGGCAATTTTCAATGTGTGGTTAAAAAGGCTTTCTTTAAAAGGTCTCATTTATATTATTCTACTTTCCCTATTTGTAAGTCAACTTTTATTTGCTTAAAGCCTAGATTTCTACCATTCCTGGATTCTTCTGGATTTCTCACCTTTGCTCAGAATGTGACTGACCTAAAGACTAATTTCAATCCTGCCATCTATCCCTGAATGAAACTCTTTCAGAGGTTGGCCAAACTATAGATTCAGATGGTATTTATCTGTCATCAATAAAACATGTAGCAGAGATTTTTAAAATTTTGTTTAAAAATGCCGGACTTATTTAATTTCAAAAATCCAGATATGTTCAGGATTTAAAAGGGAAAATGAGGGTTTCTTAGAACTTGCAATTCCTGTTTAAATATATTTGCAATTGGTCATCTGTGTCTGTAGTTCCACATTCATGAATTCAACCAACTATAAACTGAAGATATTTGAAAAAAAATTGCATTTGTACTGAAAACGTACAGACTTTTTTCTTATCATTAGTCCATAAACAATACAGTATAACAACTATTTACATAACATTTATGTTGTATTAGGTATTACAAATAACCTAGATATGATTTTATGTACATAGGAGAATATACATAGGTTATATGCAAATAGTACAACATTTTATATAAGGGACTTGAGTATCCTCACATTCTGGTATCCATGGAGGATCAGGGAACAAATTCCCTATGGATACTAAGGGCTGACTATATATATATATATATATATATATATATATATATATATATAGTTAAGAATTAATGACATCCCCCCTCATTGCTCTAATGTCCCATTATCTTGGGATATGGAATGACTTGCAGGTGTATCAGTTTGACTGCTGGGGAAGTAGCGATGGGCAGAGATAGTATCTCATCTCTGAGTCCTCTGGGGTTTTGTCTTCAATTCTGTATCTCGTCTTCAGTTCTAAATATGGGAGATATGAGTCCCTGGACTAATCCTTAAACTCGATATCATCTCTAAAATTGACTATGAGCAATTGCCGCTCTATTCCCTGAAGAGTCATTAAGCCATCTACTCTGAGGCAGCTTATCCAAACCCGAAGTCTAGTTTCAGGTAAACAAGATCAAAGGGAAGTTATTGTCCTAATGAGCTTGAGAGTGTCTTTGTTTATGATTGCCATAAGATGTTAGCCCCTGTTTGAGATCACAGCCAGTATGCTAGTAGGGCTGAATGAAAGCGATGATAAAATAAAGATAACAGCAATCAGTAGTAATATTAATAAGTTAGTTCTAGTTTTGTGATTAGAGGTGAAAACTCTGAGGCCATACCACCAGGAATGGAATCCAAGCTTGTCCACTAGTAAGTGGACCCATATGATCTTTGGCAAGTTACTTAACCTTTTTGTGTTTCTACTTCCTCAGCTGTCAAGTTGAGATAATAACAATACCTGTCAGTGGAGTGTTGAAAACATTAAATTAATTAAAACATTAAATGCGCTGTTGTTGGGGCTGGGGATGTGGCTCAAGCGGTAACACTCTCGCCTGGCATGTGAGGGGCGCTGGGTTCGATCCTCAGGACCACATTAAAAAAAATAAAAAAATAAAGATGTTGTGTCCACCAAAGACTAAAAAATAAATGTTAAAAAATCTCTCTCTCTCTCTCTCTCTCTCTTTAAAAAATTTCTCTCTTCTCTCTCTCTCTTCTCTCTCTCGCTCTAAAAAAAAGGTGCGCTGTTGTTTTCATGATATTAATGTTATCTAATATAATGAGTACTTGTGCCAAATGCTGTGTTCTTAACACTCTTCTAAGTTCTTTACACATATGGTTGAAGTGGGATTTGAAACAGGCAGCCAGAAGAAAGAGCTCAGATCTTTCTTCTTTAATGTTGTTCTGCCTCCTATCAGCTACATGGTGCTTTTAAAATGATATTAACTACTGTACATTCATTTATACTGTCACATTTAAATAACTCCATTTGTAATTATTCTGTATAAATGACTGAGGAATATCTAAATAAAAACTCTCATCCATTTGATTTTACTCAGTGAGCAATGTTGCTGCTCTTCTCTATGTATTGACTAGCTTATGAAAACATTACTGTGTGTGTGCATATCAGTCAGTGAGAGTCTTCAATTGCAGGCAACAGAAACAGACTCTGGATATTTTCAGAAAATTAGGAGTGACCAGGAATACTGGAGAGTCAGGCTCAAGCTGTGCTTCAGTCCCTATGAAGAACTGGTCAGGTGAGGACACCACTGCAGCTGCTGCTAAGGACTCAGGCTGCAGATTGTTGCCCCAAGTGCTATCATGCCTCATGCTGGACACTGAGGACACTAACATCAGCCCCACTGCCCCAGGCACTTTATCCTACTGCTCCAAAAATCCTGCTAGAATCTGTGCTGCAATTTTATTGGGTGTATTTGATTCTAATTTCCTTTGATTGCCCCTATTGGCTGGGATGAGCAGATCCAGGAGCATCCATTCGGACTTTCTCACATAATAGCCCAATTTCATTGATGAAGGAGCTAATGTGGAGCTAATTTTGGCAGTAAATATATTTCAATTATAGATCTGGGCAGTATTGAGCTCACAATAAGGTAAAATTAAGTAAAAATTCTGCTTATCTTGTACCTGTAAGCATTTTCCCTGATTGGTGGACTATAGTGGACTTTCAAAGGTGAATGTAGTTCAGAACAACGTATGTTCAGAAAGTTCTTAATGTGTAAGAACCCCTGAAAGTTCTGGATATGTTTTCTTTATCATTAATAGTTACCTTTAAATGTCCTTAAATCTATTTGGAATAGATGAAGAATGAGAGTCACAGAATGTATATGTGATATTATTGCAAGACTCTTACTCAAGGCCATAGCCTCTCCTTAATCCAAAGGACTCTGAATTTATGAATTGACTTAGGTCTGAGAATGAAGGGAGGAGATCTCAGTACATTATATGGTGTTTCAAATCAGGCCTCTGCTCTTTGACCCTAGAGTATGTTGAGTCATACACATTGAATAAAGCCTTACTGATTTGCCCACCCATGGATAACACCTCAAAGATTCCTGTAAGTCAAACATTTTTAGATGTCATTGATTGTCCTATCAAACTTGATGTGGTGCTTTTAGCACATATATGATTTCTGCTACTTGGGGCTTTGGTATCATTGAAATTGGGCCTCATTTTAGATGTGGTATCTCCTTTTCATATCCCTGGGCTACAGATGATAGTTACAACAGTACTTCTTTAAATTCTTATGCTCCTTCACCAATTAATTTCTCAATACCATGAAATAAAAGATTCATCTGAGTTCTTTTTAAAATGTATACATGGAAAAATAAAAAAAAATAAAATAAAACCCAATAAACAAATGAGCAGAAAGTTACGTAGACACTTCACCAAAAACACCTTATAAGTGGGAAATAAAGACACAACATCATCAGCGAAAATATACATTGAAATGACAATAAAATACCACTGCCTACCTATTTAATGGTAAATAAAATAAAGTAAAATAAAATGTATACATGAGCTACATACATGACATGCACATGATACAGAGCTAAAGATTTAGTGATTTTACTTCTTTCTAAAAAACACTTAGTTTTGTTGATTGTTTTAGTCAGCTTTTTCACTGATCTGACCAAAAGACTTGACAATAAAAACTACAGGAGGAAAATTGTATTTGGGGTTCATGGTTTCAGAGGCCTCAATCCATAGATGGCTGGCTTCATTCCTCAGAACTCAGGTTGAGACAGATCATCAGGGTGGAGGAAAGCAGCTCACCAGAAAGCAGAGAGAACTCTGCTTATCAAGGACAAAATATATTCCCCAAAGGCATGCCCCCAAGGTCCCACCTCCTCCAGCCACACCCGACCAGCCTACAGTTACCACTCAGTTAACACTTATCAGATGATTAATTCACGGATTGGGTTAAGGCTCTCATAATCCAATCATTTCACCTCTAAACCTTCTCTCATCATCTCACACATGAGCTTTTGAGGGACACCTCACATCTAAACCATACTATTGATATTTTCTATGATTTCTTTCTCTCTTTTAAACTTTTCCTTTTGTTGTGTATTGTTTTCTTGACATCTTGAGTTGTCAAGATGTCAATCAATGTTCTTCTGTAGCTTGTTGAACTTCCTCGAAACCATTATTTTGAATTCCTAGGTCTTCATTTCTTTGTAATCATTCTCTTGAAAATTATTGTTTCTTTAATGTTATAATTTGTTTGGTTTCTTGTTTCTTGTAGCCTTCTGTCCATCAATGTGCAGTTGATGGAGCAGTTGCCCTTTCAGACTTCACTGACTGATTTTGGTGGTTCAGGATCTTCAACTGTGAGTGGGTACAAGGTGATAGCTGGGTGGAGTGTAGCTGTTGCATGGCTGAAATCATGCACTCTGCACAAGGTCTGGCTTATAGGCTCCCAAGTGGTGATGGTGGAATGAATGTTTGATGGGTGAGTGACTGTGTAATAGTCATGCAATTGTGTCTAGGCATCTAAATGTAGAGAATAACTACAGAGCTGGATTTTGGATTATGGGTATACACAGAGCAGCCACAGAGACAGAGTCTGAAGTGCAGTACACACAGATCTGGGAAAAAGTGTAGGGTTGAGTGTGTGGCAGCTCTTTTATTTTTATTTTTTTTTAATTTTTATTGTTGGTTGTTCAAAGCATTACATAGTTCTTGATATATCATATTTCACACTTTGATTCAAGTGGGTTATGAACTCCGTATACAGATTGCAGAATCAATTCCTGTAATTCATTTCTCCCCCCCCCTTTTTTTTCCTTTCCCCTCACTTCCTCTTTTATGTAAATTTGTAAAACCCTGAGGGTCTCCTTCCATTTCCATGCAATTTCCCTTCTCTCTCCCTTTCCGTCCCACCTCTCATCTCTGTTTAATGTTAATCTTCTTCTCATGCTCTTCATCCCTACTCCGTTCTTAGTTACTCTCCTTATATCAAAGAAGACATTTGGCATTTGTTTTTTAGGGATTGGCTAGCTTCATTCAGCATTATCTGCTCTAATGCCATCCATTTCCCTGCAAATTCTATGATTTTGTCATTTTTTAATGCAGAGTAATACTCCATTGTGTATAAATGCCACATTTTTTTTATCCATTCATCTATTGAAGGGCATCTAGGTTGGTTCCACAGTCTAGCTATTGTGAATTGTGCTGCTATGAACATCGATGTAGCAGTGTCCCTGTAGCATGCTCTTTTTAGGTCTTTAGGGAATAGACCGAGAAGGGGAATAGCTGGGTCAAATGGTGGCTCCATTCCCAGCTTTCCAAGAAATCTCCATACTGCTTTCCAAATTGGCTGCACCAATTTGCAGTCCCACCAGCAATGTACAAGTGTACCCTTTTCCCCACATCCTCGCCAGCACTTGTTGTTGTTTGACTTCATAATGACTGCCAATCTTACTGGAGTGAGATGGTATCTTAGGGTGGTTTTGATTTGCATTTCTCTGACTGCTAGAGATGGTGAGCATTTCTTGACCCCAGGTTGTACTATTCAGATGAGGGTGGGGGTAGAGGAGTGCTCCCTCTCCTGGAGGTCCATAGCAGCAGTGACGGCTGGTTACTTTAGTGGTGAAAGCTGCAGGTGTCCTCTGCAGAGCTGGCTGCTGGGGTCAGTGCCAATGAACATTGTAGGGCCCTCTCCTGTGAAAGCTGTGGAGAGTTCACAGTTGTCCTGGGGACTATTAATGCCTTCAGCAGCAAAGACTATGAAAAGCCTCCTCCAAGCAGGCCACTGGGCACCATGATGACAACCACTGAACGATACAGATAGCGCCCACACTTCTTCCTTGTTTCTCTCCCTCTCCAGACAAATCCACTAAGCCAGTCTCTCCAGTTATCCTTTCTGTGGGGTTATTTTCATTTTTTTCCCTTCCCTTCCCCTTCCTTCTTTCTTATTTATCATTTTTGTTACACTGTGTTACTTTATGCTCTTGACTGAACTGGAGCCTTTCTATGGCTATTTGTGGTAACTGTTTCCTTATTGTTTGGTGTGTGTGTGTGTGTGTATGTGTGTGTGTGTGTTTGTGTTTAAGGGAAGTGAGGCTAGTATCTCCTACTTAGCCATCCTTCTCCTGATTCTAGAACTCACTGGGATGTCCATAAAATTTTGTTTTTATTCTGATAAAACCACTGTGGTTATAGAAACACATATAATAGAATTTGTTCTCATCCATCGTAAAAACAAATCAAGTGAGTAAAATTCAATTTGTTCAAATACATTTGGAATGTAGGTGATTCCATTTTATATTTCTGAAAAATAGAAAATTACCCCAGGTCTTTTGCCCTGTTACCCAGGGAATAAGTCAGAAGAAAAATAAAACATAAAATGAAGTTAACTCTGAGTTATTTCATGAGAGAATAAAAGAATGATATTTTATAAGAATAAAATAATTCAACCATTTAAGATATTTAAAATGAATAAAATATCTGGCTATTTTGGACTTGATAAAGAATAAATCCACTATAAGGGGATCCCCAATCAACATACTGCCATTCAAATTTTAGACAATCTTATAATTTTCTTCCTTCCCTATAGGCAACTGCTATTATGAAAGTCCTATGTTCCAAATAAGTTTGTTATATTTATTACATTTATATGTGCATATGTATTATAATGTTGGAAAATATTTTAAAATTGTGTTATGTTTGTAGTAGAAAAATGGTAAAACAAGGACCTATCAGGTAATGAGATAATATTTAAGTTGCTTTGTACTAAAGTTGTGGTTTTTATTAGATGTATTCCACTTCATCCACTTTTATTTATCAACATTCTGTAATTTTCTTTTAAATGTTCAGGGCTCTTTTATTTATCATCTGAGAAATAAACCTATTGCCACTGCCTAGTACTTTCCTAAGGGCTATCTGCATTTCTTTGTTCCTTAGACTGTAGACGATGGGGTTCAGCAGAGGTGTCAGCACTGTGTATGTCACGGCCATCAGCATGTCTTCACGGAAGGAGCTGATGTTTTTTGGTCTAAGGTAGATATAACAAGCAAATCCATAGTGAATGGACACCACGGTGAGGTGAGAGGAACAAGTCGAGAAGGCCTTATACTTCCCCTTTGTAGAAGGCATTTTCAAAACTGTGGGCAAAATGAAGATGTAGGATATCAAAATTAAAATAAAGCTGCCCACCAACACGAAGGCAGAGAGCATAAAAATAGCCATTGCATGATAGGAATTGTAATCACAAGCAAGGCTGGCCACAGGTAAGATGTCACAGAAGAAGTGCTGGATGGTGTAAGAGTCACAAAAAGAGAAGTTGAATATAATGATGGTGATGCACAGAGAAACCAAGAATCCAACCATACAAGAAGTCATCATGAGCTGGAAGCAGAACTTTCTTGTCATCAGGATGGGATAATGAAGTGGGTTGTGGATGGCAGTGTAACGGTCATAGGACATGGCAGACAAAATGAAGCAGTTATTGCCTCCCAAGCCAAAGAAGAAAAACATCTGGGTGGCACACTCCCGAAGGGAGATGGTCTTGCTCTCTGAGAGCAAGTCCACTAGCATGCGGGGGATGATCACCATCGTGGTACAGGTTTCTGAAAAGGACAGACCAAAGAGGCAAAAGTACATGGGGGTGTGGAGGTTGTGACTGAGCTTGATGGCCACCATTATGGACACATTTGCAAGTAGGATGGTCACATGGGAGGAGAAAATCACTACAAAGAGGAGATTCTGCAGGTTTGGGAAACTGGAAAATCCCCATAGAAGGAATGTGTTTACTGCTGTGTGATTGCCCATCTTCTTGGTGACAGCAACTTTACATGATAGGTGTATATGTGCTTGAGGTCAAGATTCTGAGATGTTCATAAAAAGCTTCTTCTGTATTGATGCCACCTGTACATTAATATAGAGCAAGTGTTAGACTCATTTTCTCTCTTTCTTTTTGGTTGGAGTCTCACTATGTTGCATGGGCTGGTCTCAAACTCGTGAGCTCAAGCAATCCTCCTGCCTTAGCCTCCCAAGTAGCTGCGACTATAGGCATGTGCCACCATACCAGACTTATGGTAAGACAATTCTTAAGAAAGAGCTGGAAAAGAGGGAGTTAAACATACCTAACTGTAATCAAGGTCAGGAGCTCAAGTGATGATTCTAGTACAGAATCATTACGCCATAGAGAGGGACCAAATATCTTCTTGGATTCTACTCATACAACCTCTTGATCCTTCCCTTCTCCACTTAGGATCTGCATGGAAGAGGGAAAATATGAATAAAATCTCTTTGCTTTCATCCACTGGTTTTGTGATACCATATTTTTCAAATACTTCTTGTAATCTAATGGTACACTGGCACTTGGGATTGAACAAATAAAATAACTCAATCATTTAAGTTACTTAAAATGATGTGGCTAATATTTAAACATTTTTAAGACATCAGTGAAATTTTCTAAAAGAACTTTGATATTGTTCTCAGTGCAATTCTGTTTAAATCAGAGCACCCCACCATCCAGTGGCTTCCAGAGTGATTCCATTGTGAAAATGACTAGACCTGATAAATATACTTAACTTGCTACTTCTGCTGGGTTCAGGTCCATGATAATATTTGATGCTTGTAATATACTCTATTAGTAGTTCTTAACAAGTTCTTAAAACACATCAATGATTTTAAAGTTCTTAGGAAATTTTCATCAAAATTCTTTTCAAACAGCCTCCTAAAATATAATGGGCTACCTTGGAGTCAAGTAAATTTGAAGATACTATCTCACTCCAAAATGTCATATTCTGGTCATGATATCTGGATCAACTTTTGAATTTTGGGTAGAATCTCCAGGATATTTTCTAGCTAGTATGCTTGGTAAATGGTCTTTGCATTCCAGACCTGAAAGGAATAAACTCAAATTCCTTAGATCAATTTTTCAAGTCACATTTCTATTTCATTTATTCATCAAACATCAGTTCATGTGGGAGACACAGGCAGGAAACCAATATGATGAATCTCCAAAGAATTTTGATTTTAACTTCTGGCACAAAGATGAAGGGAAAGAAAAATAATAAGAAAGCAGGGGTGGAAAATGGAGGTGTGGGGGAGGGGAGAGAGAGAGGGAGGGAGAAAGAGACACTGTAAATTATAGGATTTACAAAGATTAAGGGAAAAGAAGACAAAAGATGAAACTATATTGTTATTTGAAGAGTTTCTGCTTTCTATGATTTTGGCTATAGAATAGAATAGAAGTTAATTAGCAACTATTCAGTACTGGTAATGTGCCAGAAAACACGTTGGGGTTAGGCAACTCTGCCTCACATAATCCTCACATGTCTGTGAAGTGGGAATTATCATTTGGATTTACAAAAGATGAAAGTGAGGTATGGAGTATTTAATTGGCTATCAAATGTCATGAATTGACTAATGTCTATGATATGCCATTAGATTAACTGCATGGGAAACACATTAGTACCAGACATGTAGCACCTCTGTCAAATGGGAGTGTATCACTATTGTTGTTTACGCAGTCAGGGAAGCCCTCTCTGAGGATGCAATATACTTAAATGAGAGGCGAATGACAATCTGTAAACAACACATAAAGATTAGGGGAGAGAACATTATAGACACAAGTCTCAGCTACCATAAAGACCTGAAGGTGGGCCACAGGTCTACTCAAGCAATCTTCAACCAAGACTCACACAGCTTCTCTTTGAGACCATTCCACAAAGAGCCTTTCCTCTGAAGGTTCCCAGTCTATTATAGTAACCTTTATAGGAATATCTTTTCCACTCTTATTGTTTGGGTTACCACTTATATTTTTACCACCCTCTAATTCCAGTCTCTATGAAAAAATACTTAAAATTTCTTCTGGAATCTCTCCAACACCAGATTTTCAGTGCAAAATTTTCAAAGCAGAACCAGTCATATCCTTCCTCCTGAGTTTTCTAATTGGGCTATTTGTAGATATTAGAGAGCTATCATGAGCTCTGTTTTTTACTTTTTCTCATCTTTACATCCGTGAAGTCACTTCCAGAATTCCAGATGTCTGGACTCCTTATGTCTGTTTTTTAAATCCCTGTGCTACTGCCTTGAAGCCTCCCTATAAGATGAATTGAGCACCTCCTTCAATGTGTGTCACAAGTCTCTTTCTTACAGGTTCATTTTATGTGACCACACTGACCAGATGCTGGATTCCTAAATATAGGATATATTTGCTCTGTCAACAACAGTGCCTGGCTATATACTGCTGATAGGAGGAAATTCAAATACCCCAGCGGGAGCTTCAGTGCATTTCACAAACTGATAGCAAGATAAATCTCCTGGCTCAGCCTCTACCTGCCCTATGTTTAAGTAGGACAATATGTCCTCTATTTTTCAAATACACCCTGATCCTTTAGATGACTGCTCCTTGGCATATGGTGTTCTCTCTGCCTGCTTCCTTTCCTTCCTTCATTGTACTTTCTATCAGAGTTTTACATGTTTTCCAGGTCCTTGCTTCAATTCATTGGACAACTCAGTTTCTCTTATTGTCCACTTTTTCTAGGCTCAAAAGGTCTCTTCTATTCTGCTATCTTACTCATTTAGATTTTTGCACCACCTCTTGCCTCCTGTCTAGGAGTGTTCTATATCAAGTCTATCATCATGCTCTATCACTTCATTATAGATGCCTTTTGTGTTCCCTTTGCTCACATGCCATGAAATGCTAATAACTTCTAATCCATATGCATGCTTCAGCTATGCTGTCTCATAGATCCTCATAGCTACCCAAAGATATAAATGCTATTAAGATGGTCTTGTTTGAGATGAAACTGGAGACGTGGGCGGTAGGTGCACCTCCAGAGCATACTTGCTGCAGAGTGTTGAGAGTCTGGAGAACCACTTGCATGGCTAATTGATTTTAAGTTTCCACATGTGGACTCACTCTAGCATGGGTTCAAGGTCTCACCTGTCCATCTTCATTTCCTGCTGCCAGCCTCCCCTGTGTGAGAATAGTCTGTTGTTTTCCAAATTCAGGAAGTCAGTTCCTCGTTCTTCTACTTTGCACATCTTGTTTGTCTTACTTAAAATGTTCATTCTGTCTTTTTTTTGGTCTGATGAAAACCTAACTGTACTGAAAAGATCATTCAAATGTCACTTGCCCTGGGAAGCCTCTCTAACTCTCCCTTGCAGTGTTGTCATTTCTTCTTGTTTCCCAACCTATTGTACTGTGATGAGAAAGAAAAAAAAATCAAAAAAGTTTGTTTTCATATCTTGACATCTGTATAAGGTAGGGAAGAGACAGACTAGTTTTAAAATGTTGTATCCTTCATTATACAGTCAAAGTCGGTTAATGTAGATATTTGACTAAGAATTGTGCAATGGCTGTTGGAAAAACAAAGAATCCCATATTCTCCACAAATGCTTCCATTATTTTTACTTAAGTGTATTAGTAAATACTTTTTGACACATAGTAAAGATAGCTGGATGTTCTCCAAATGGATACTTTTTACTTCTGACCTGTTATGTTATTAGTCAACATTGCCATTGACTTTCTTTTCTAAGGCAATTTTCTTTCTTTCTTTATATATGTATATATGCACTCGGCCACTGAGCCCCATCCTCAGCCCTATTGTATTTTATTTAGAGACAGGGTCTCATTGAGTTACATAGCGCCTTGCAATTGCTGAAGCTGGTTTTCAATTTGTGATCCTCCTGTCTCAGTCTTCTGAACTGCTGGGATTACAGGCGTGTGCCACCGTGTCTGGCTACTTATTTATTTTTATAAGCAGTTTTCTGAGAAATTGGTAGTTTCTTTATCGCTTTGGTTATCTTAGGCAATTTTAAATTGGTGCACAATAATTATACACAAAAGTGGGTTTCATTGTGACATATTCATACATGCACATGACATACTTCAATCAATTTCATTCCCAGTTCCTCCTGTTTTTCCCTAATTTTATCTACTTTACTGATCTTCATTCCATTTTCATGAGATCCCTCCCTGCCTTTTTCTCTCTGGCTTCTGTAGAAGAGAAACATATAAAATAGCATAAGTACATTAATTTTCTGAGTCTTCTTATTTTGCATAAAATGATATTCTGCAGTTATACCTCCTTTTCTGCAAATGCCATCATTTCATTCTTCTCTATGGATGACTACAATTCTGTTGTGTATATATACCACATTTTCTTTATCCATTCATCTGTTGATGGACACCTAGGTTGGTTCTTTAACTTGGCTATTGTGAATTGTACTGCTGTAAACATGAAATGTACTGCTATAAACATCTCCAAACAGATTTGAAGAATCATATCACTTAGTAATGTGAATGCACGGATTGATGTTTTCTCCATTCTTGCTCAATGAATGAGTAGTGAAAAACAAACAGGCTGAAAAAAAAGTCTTCAAACTTCAGCATCACTCATACTTATCACAAGCTCTTGATGAGTTCATGGAGAGAAGATTCAAAGATATCAGGGTATGTGTAGTTTACACAATCTTCATCAGTGATTTTGGTTAAAGAGTCTTTGATTTTATGATCCTTGTCATATATGCTGATGGTAAATCCTGCTTTGCTCATACTATTCAAGCACAGCAGTGATAGGAGCTTTGTCAGTATGACATTATTTTAATCACTCCAGTGACCCTGGCAGCCACTGGAGAACAAGATGCCTGTAACACTGTGTCAAACTTTCTATTTGTTTTCTCCAAACCTTACCATCTTTATACAGCTGGATTTTGCCATCTTATTCTGTGTTTTCAGTTCTTACAGTCTTTTCCCCATACAATTTTCATCTTTACCATGAATGAAGAACTGGCAATATCCTTAATTTACAACTTACCTGTTTCCATAGAGATTTCAATACCTTCTATCACACTCATAGGCCTTATATTATTCCAAGACATAGAATAATGTCTATTATAAGAAGTGAAAAAATAAACTCCCTTTATTCCTACCTTGTAAAGAAAGAGATTCACCTCCCAGTCTTTTGAAGTTAGGAGGTAACTAAGCAGTAGGAAGAGTGTAGTCACAACTCAGGGGTTGCCTTCTGTGGCTCTTCTGGATTTCATATATGTTATAACTCAGGGATAAGTTTTAAGGCAGTTTTCCCCTTTGAATGTCTGTGTTGAGTCCCCTCTGAAATTGGAGTCTCTTGTAACTTAAAGTTAGTGTCTTCTTCATTCCTTAGGGTGGAACTTGGAACCATGCAGATTTTAATGAGAGTCCTGGGGCCACTGGAGACTATTCTCCTGAGACTGCTTTAGATACCAGAAGTCTTGTGTCTGTGGCTCTATCCTCTATTGTAATGTCCACACATGTGCTTTAAAAACTCTAACATATAATGGGATTTTTTGATAAGTTTGTTCTTATTCTTCAAAATGAATTGTTATAAAGATATTTTGTCATAAAAGTGATTCCAGCAGACATATTTACTCTCTGCTTACTACCTTTATTTTATGATTCTGAAAAATTTCCAAGTCCTTCAGTTCTCTAATACTCTATTCACAGGACAGAAAAATGAGGTGTGATGAGACTATTCCCAGGAGAAACAAGTAGAAGGTAGGTAGGAAGAAAATGAACACTCAGTATGAGCCTTTGTTACTGCTTTCTCTTGGAGCAACTCTGCTGTAGAAGACTTTGCCTACAAAGAATATTCACTTTTATCCAAATCCGCAGTTATACAGTGACATTTGTGACATCTGCAAATGGCTCTTAATTGCTTCTCTCATCATCTTGTCCCTCAAATTATTTACCATCTGTCTTATCTTCAACCCAATGTATTATCAAGTCTTATCTCCAACATTTATTCTCAAAATTTTACATCTTATGGCAAACCAGTCAACACTTTTTATCTTTAAAAAATATTCTTAAAAACTTCTTAAATTTATTTTTGAGTAATACATAAGAGCATAGTAATTGTTCATATTTGTGGAGTACCATGTGGCTTTTGGACACATATGTTTATCGTATATTGTTGAAATCAGATGAGACATCCATCTCCTCCAACATTCATCATTTCTTTATGGTAAAAACTTTCAAAATCATTTTTCTACCTTTTTGAAATACATATTATATTATTATTATATATGGTCACTCTACAGTGCAATATCACAACAGAATTTCTTATTCCTATTTAAGTATAACTTAGTATCCATTGATAAATCTCTTCCACTTTCCCTCTTGCATCCTGTAACCACTATTCATATCTCAACTTCTATGGAACCAACTTTTTATAGTCTGTGTATGACTGAGATCCTATAGTACTTGTCTTTCTGTTCCTGGCTTAGTTCACTTAACACAATGATCTGCCTGCATAATACCATTCACAGCTGCATAATACCGTGCATGTTATCACAAATGACAGGATTTCATCTTTTTTATGATCAAATGGTATTCCATTGAACACAGTATCTCTTGACTGAATTCTGCATTTTTCTTGTTGTCATATTTCTTACATGTTAGAGTCTGTAAACTAGTCAAAATAACACCTGGCATTTTGCCAGGGGAATGTTAGAGTTCGTAAACAAGTCTGGATGGTGCCTGGCAAAATGCCAGAGGGAGTGGTTTGAGAAGTAACAAAAGCGAGCCATTAAGTGTGGAGATTCCTGATTGGTTGACTGCTGTATCTAGTTTATGCTAATTAGATAAGCTCTGTGGAATGTATAAATACTGCTCCTGTCCTGCAATAAACGGCTCCTACTCCTGCTGTATCAACGTATAGTTGTTCGTCACCCCCCGGTTATTTTGCTGCAGCCGGACTCCGGCACTTACATCTGGAAAGATGTTTGGAACTTAGCTAATCTCAAATTTTGCCAATCATTAATTATTCAACACAAATGCCATATCAACCAAGATGCCCTTACATGCATAATATGTAATAACAAAAACAGAAATTATGGTCATCATCATACAAAATTCATGTATGAAGATGTGAATTTGCTGTCAACATACCTTATATTCAAACAGAGATTTGATAAATTGTGGTGTAAAGGTGTATTAAGAATTGCAATGCAAAAAAATTATAAATGTAATGCACTCCTCTATTGTGATGTATGTAAGAAATAATAAAAAATAACTTAAAAAAAGAAATTATGGTCATTAAGAATGAAATCTATTAGGAGGAGCACTTTGGATGGGCTCCACTGGGTTCCCAAACCTCAAAGCTAATAGGTGCAGTTTATCAAACTAAATATCTGTAACAATTAATTAGAACTTACTGAAGTTCTATGTTGAGGGCCACAGCGGAGTCGGGATGACGCATGGCATTTTTACCAGAAGTAGTGGTTGAGAGGTGACGCCAGCGAGCCATTAAGATGACGACTTTTGAGTTCTCACGGAGTTCCCATTGAGTTCCGGTTGAGCTCTCGCAGGGGATTCCTGAAGAGTTCTCCTTGGTTGGAAGTTCCAGTGGTGGGAGTTCCGGTTGGTGTGTGGTGTGTTCCTGGAGGGCCACGTGGCTGGCGTTCGGGAAAGTTCCCGGGGAGTGTGCTGGTGGAGTTTGGAAATAAAGTTTGTTCCTGCTTGAGTGATTTGTGCCCAGCCAGACTGCTGCAGATCTAATTGTGTTATTGGTCAGGTGTATACCCTATTATGAAGTGCCTGTTGAAATATTTCCCCCATTTTAAAGAATATGGGTTCTTTATTATCTTATTCAATTCTAAGATTTCTTTATGGATTCTATATACAAGCTCATTGTCATATATATATATCGCAAATGTTTGCTTTTCCTTTTCAGTTTTTCATTTTTTGTTTGAGGAGCCACCATTTTACATTTTAAGAAAATCTAGTATGTCATTTTAATTTCTTTTATTTTTGCAATTTCTAAAATTATATTTTCTTATATACTTAATGGTAAAAGTATTTAATTTTGTCTTTAATATTTATATATGCAATATCTTAATTCAATTTTTGTGTTTTGTATGATTTAATAGTTATTCATTTTTTCCACATGGGTATTTAGTTGTCTAAGTAATATATGCTGAAAACTCTTTCTCCACTGAATTGTCTTTAACATTTGTCCAAAAACAAAGGTCAGATATAAACATGGTTTAAACATGGATGTATTTTGGAATGTCTTTTCTGTTCCTGTGATCTGTATGTCTATGATTTCACCAATATCATAGTGTCTTGATTAATTTAGGTTGTGGTAAGTGTTGAAGTCATGCAATGTGAATCCTGTAAACTTGTCAGTTTTCTAAACTTGCTCTCACTATTCTGTTTGGTTTAGAAAACAGCAGTTTTCTAAACTTGCTCTCACTATTCTATACAGAATTACCTTGCTAATTTATACAAAAAGTACCATTAGAACATTAATCACATTGCATTGAATTTATAGATCAATTTTTGAAGAATTGACAACTTAATGATATTGATTTCCATTCCATGAATGTGGTATATATCTCTTTCTATTTAATTAGGTCTTCTTTAATTTTTCTTTAAAATTGTTAGTGAGCAGGATTTTCACAGATGTTTGTAAATTTATTCCTAAATATTTATGGTTTTGTTGTATTATAAATATAATTATTTTCTGTTTTGATAGTATCACATAAAAATAAAATTGCTTGGGGGGCTGAAGATGTAGCTCAGTGGGTATATTGCTTGCCTCGAATGCACAAGGCCTTGGGTTCAATCCCCTGCACCACTAAAAAAATAATAATAACAAAAATAAAATAAAATTTCTTGGGAATTTTTGATGGTTTTATTGTGTTATCTTACTGACTTAGTTTTAGTATATATTTTATAGATTTCTTAGAATTTCCTGCAAAAACAACTGTGTACAAATGGAGAGTTTTACTTTTTTTCTGTTTAATCTTTGTGGGTTTTTTACATTGCTGTTAATTAACTTAATTCAATATCTGACACCTCCACTATAATATTGAATAAAAGTGTGTTAAGGGTAGACTTTATTACCTTTTACCCCAACAAAGATAGAAGATATTTAGTATTTCACCATTAGGAGTGATATTGATTGATATGTATTCCTGATCAGACTTTTAATTTTTCTCTTTCCATTTCCTGCCCTCTTTGAGATTATCTAAAATTTTTTACTTCCATTTTAATTTGTCTTCTGGTATTTTAGTCATATTTCTTTGTATTACTTTTAAAATGATTTTTCTCAAGATTATAATTTATGTTTTTAAATTTTCACAATGTATGTACAGTTGATAGTGTAGTAATATTATGAAAAATAAAGATTCTGAGACCTTATATTTTTATTTTTTTAATGCTACCTTTATGTTATCATTGTTATATCTGACATATTTCTCCAAAAATATACCACAAGGTAATAATATAAATTGTTTATTTGGTAAGTTTTATTTATTTTGTAAAATATGTATTTATTTGTTTTTAGTTATAGGTGGACACAGTACCTTTATTTTATTTTTATGTGGTGCTGAGAATCGAACCCAGTGCCTCACACGTGCTGGGCAAGCACTCTATCTCCGAAACACAACCCCACCCTGAGTTTTATGTATCTTAAGGGAATGGTAAGGACTACAATAGATTTTTATTGTTATTTTATATATAACAAGATATTCACCATTTTAGATTATCCATTCTTTTTTTTTTTAGTTTTCGGCAGACACAACATCTTTGTTTCTATGTGGTGCTGAGGATCGAACCTGGGCCGCACACATGCCAGGCGAGCGTGCTACTGCTTGAGCCACATACCCAGCCCAGATTATCCATTCTTGCAAGTAAGAGATCTATTCTTCTCCTGATGTCCACTTTCCTGGTTGTATAATCCAAGTCATAGCTGGAACAACTGCATCTTGGTTCAACTCTGCCAAGGTAGAAACTCAGAGATGGACTTCTAGAATTGTCCATCTGAAAGCTAAGGTTATGTGTATGCACTGCATTCCAGCCTACATTATTTGGGGCTGTACTCAGGGACCTTAGCTGCTTCCACATCTGGAAAGTCTTGCATAGAGACTCAATAGGTGGCTAATGGCCTCCCAGAAGGCCATAAGCTTCAGAGAAAGAGAGAAAGAGCGGAGCCTGGAAGCAGATACTTTGCTGGATGGTACTGGAAGCAGGAATCTGACAGTGAGGTGGACCTTCTAGGACAGATTGTTTGAATTCTTCAGTGTCAGTTCTCTCATTTAAATGATGAGAACAATAAAAGTACCAATCTCATCAGTTTGTTGTGAGTGTAAAATGTTTATCATATTATTGGCATAAAGTGAGCTTTAAGTGTGTATTGGTTCTTATTATCTAAGTTGTGGTAAACCCACTCCTCAAATGAGAGTTTTCAGAGGTTGAAATGGGAGATTCTTAAATTAGAATTAGTAAGAGAATGAGGGTGAGACTAAGTCTTCAAGTTGAAGATTCTTGCATTTCACTATGAACCAGCTACACCACAAGGCACTACTCAAGAAGCAGTGCTTTGAGACTCTTTCTTATATGGAAGACATCCAAACATCTTTTTAAAAATGTGTACTTCTTTATATAACTCTCAAGACAGTTATTTACTTATGTATTCTCTGCAATGAATGTATATGACTTAAAATATTTATTACTTAAAATTCAACTTTCCTTGAAGTTTCACATCCTATTCCCCAAGGTACATAATGGCATGTGTTACAGATATCAATACACAATAATTATCAATAAACACATATTGAATGATCGAAGATAAGGTTGGCATTTTATATCTGAAGTTTAGCACTGAGTATTTCTTAATCAGAAATATCACAGTTCACTTGTAACTAATGTTTATGAATAAAACAATTTGAATAAAACATATTATATTCTTTAGTAATTATTAAACAAAGATTATGAAATTATGCAGGTATATAGAAACAAATGAACAAACTGACCACTTGAGAATTAACAGAATCTTGAAGTATTGGTTGTTTTTTTTTTTAATTGAACTTCTCAATATCTACTACAGAAAATAATGATACTCTATGATGCCTTTGAATTCACGTTTGAATCTCTAGTGTCTTCAGAGATTTATCCCCAGAGGAGAACAAAAGTAAAAGATAGCTATATAACCACTATGTTTTTGGTCTATTACTGAAAGATGAATGGGTTCTTATTTCAAGAGGTAAGACTTTGACTTTTGTTAATGAATCGGATGCATTGATTTTTATTTACCACTTGAGATAACTTTAATCTCTAAAATTATCTGTGCTCACAAAAGGTAGTGTGGAAAGAGAGCAGGTATAATTAAGCAATGAGCTAGTGGGCAATATTGGCTGATTTTCTCTGTTTCACCATTGGTTTCAGGGGAAGGAAGAAACAGTCACAGCCCAAGTTACCAAGATTCTTGTTCTTTTATTTTTCCATTTGCAAATATATATATATTAAAAATTGATGAGCCATAACCAAAGAAAAAATTCAGTCTTGTTAACAAACAAATATTAATAAAAATAATGCAAATGCTTTGGGTTTTTTCCTTATAAAATAGGAATTTAAAGAAAAAATTGACAGTAATCAGTTTTTAAGCAAGCAAGGAAGACTACATTGGTGCCAATTCTAAATAAGTAAATGTTGAGCTAACGATTTCTCTTCAAACTTATTTATTTATTTATTTATAACAGTGGAAGTCATTACAACTCTTATTTTATATATATATATATATATATATATATATATATATCTCAATTTTTCATATCTCTGGTTGTATACATAGTATACTCACACCAATTCATGTCCTCATACATGTACTTTGGATAATAATGATCATCACATTCAACCATCATTAATTAACCCATGCCCCTCTCTTCCCCTCCCACCCCTCTACCCTATCTTGAGTTTGTCTATTCCTTTCATGCTCCCCCATCCCACTATGAATAAGCTTCCATATATCAAAGAAAACATTCGGCATTTGTTTTTTTGGGATTGGCTAACTTCACTTAGCATTATCTTCTTGGTCTTTACACATAAGTCTTTTAGCACTATGCAAACGTGGCACTTTGCCAAAATGCTAGTGTTGAGATGCTTTGGCATTTTTAAATATTTACATTGATGATCTGAAAATGTAAAGAGAAAAAAATCTTTGCATAAATACTTTGTTTAGCATCTGGATGCTTTAGTTTCAAGGCAAACTTTAGAAAAAGCTTGGTGTATTTACCATCAGAGAATTTGAAGAAGGTGGTCAACTTGGGCCCCTAGCTTGATTCTTCTAAAGTTTTTTATCTATACTTTATTCAACTATATATAGTATGTTGACAATGATATTATTTTATGCTACAAAATTGCAGTTATGGTAGGAAGTGATTTGATTTACTAGAATATTATATTTATATACTCTCAATCATGCCCGTTTCACAGTGATTATGATACTTTAAGCTACTTAGTAAAAAATATTTTCAGCTTCAAATATGTAAAAAATTTTTTATAAAGTTTATAATAGGCAACTTCATTTATAACCCTAATGTGAAATTCATGTCTCACTTTACTATCAAGAACAAACTTATTTCTTCTTTTAAAAAAATGGTCATATTTAACTTACACATATTGTGAAGTATTTAGTAACCTAGGCTGCCGCAGTCTGGCTAGGCACAATCAGGAGCCACTTGTCAAAAGAAACTAACTTTATTTTTAGAACCACACACGCCAAACAAAACAGCCTCTCAGGAAAAACCCTCAGAGCCTCAACTGCCACCACCGGCTTTCCACAAGCCTCTCTCTCCCACACAAGCTTCTCTCCACCTCCCACAATCCTCCTGCTCTTGAGGCCGATTGGCTGGGTCACGTGGGCGGAGCCAAAAAAGTCCCCCAATGAGCAGTTCCGTGGTCTGAAAGGGCAGGGAAACAGCCCAATGAGCATCACCGCAGAGGAGCCAATCAGCTAGATGTTGCTGGGGCCGAGGAGCCAATCAGCTAGATGTTGCTGGGGCCGCTGTGAGCCAATCATCAGCCGGCAGCTGGAAGTTTGCTGGCAGCTGGAAGTTTGCTGGGGCCCCTTAGGCTGTGGCTCTCAACATCTCCCCCTCTCTGTTTAAACAACAAGCATGTGGCTTAGGGACCGTGTCTGTTAGGCAGTCCAATTCAACATATGGTCCTTACCCGTCATCGGATGAACTGACCTCTAGGCGTAAGCCTCCTGTCTTAGGTTGGTACCACTGCAATTGGATCATACCCGTCACTGACTACCGGTCCAGCATACAGCTATACTTGTGGATAGGCCTTTGCACCAATGGGGGGGGGTGAGGTTCTTTGCCTCACCTCTGTTGGCCCCCAAATTTTAGACCATCACTAGTAGAGGAGGATGCAAAATGCCATGACATTAAGCCAATTGAGGGCTCCTTTGAAAAATTGTACCACCGGTGACATCATCAGCAAAAATACCCCAACACTACCACAAGTCGCTGCACCAACAGATAGTTCATAATGCATACAGGTGAGCTCACAATGTGTCCAGGCAAGTTCTGCAAGCAGTTCAGTGATGGCTATTGTAGAAGCTGTAGATTGGTTTTATCTTTCACTTCACCAGCACTGGCATGAAGATAGGAATTCTGGCAATAATGGCTAAAGAAAAAATTATGTAACATTACAGAAGGCACTAAAAGAAAACAATTTTCTTAACAATTTACATTGTCTTCACCGGCACTGGGATGAAGATAGGAATTCTGGCAATAATGGCTAAAGAAAAAATTATGTAACATTACAGAAGGCACTAAAAGAAAACAATTTTCTTAACAATTTACATTATCTTTAAGAGAATTATTAAATATAATGAAAAGGAAAGGTGAAAGTAAACAAACAGATCTGTTAACCTTCTTTTTTGTTTACATATTAAAACAATCCTCAACAGTTATTTACCCAATTTAAATTAAACCATATAAATCAAGTGAAAAAAAAATATTTGGATCCATTTTATCATGAGCGCTCATCATATATGATATATGGACATACGTACATTCAAACATATAACACAAAACACAAGTGTGCACACATAATATAATACATACAACACATAACATTATAGTAAAGGCCTTATAACTTTTTACAGGTGAAATCTCCATTCCAATGTTTAAAAACTCTATAGTCAAAAAATAGAACTGATCAGCAAAACATTAACCTAGGTCTGTATGAGCTCAAAAAACAAAATAGAACTTCATGATATGGCAAAGGGCAATAATAAAATAGATATTGAAAAAAGCATCCTGGTTCTGTTGCAGATGTAAGAATAGCCAAACTGGAGTTTTGGATATCAGTTGTTATGGATTTGAGCCAAATCATCTTCTTTTTGGTCTGTAGAAATCGCTTTAGTTAATCTTTCTGGAATCCAAATCGGCTGCTGTTCTCCCTGTGGAAACACATAAACAGACCCCTGACTCCAGACAATCACTGGGTCAGGACCTTGGTTAATCTCTCTGGAATCCAAATTGGCTGCTGTTCTCCCTGTGGAAACACACAAACAGACCCTCGACTCCAGACAATCACTGGGTCAGGACCTTTCCATTGTCCTGTTAGAATATCCTTCCAAAGTACCTTGGGCTTATGTACATTTTTTGGACACATATGCCTTTCTGCAGCACTAAGTCCTGATGAATCCAAATTTTAAAAGTTTAGAGTAAAAAGGGTTATTTTAAGTTTATCTTTGGGGAATATATACCCCTTCCCAATTCCTTCTTTTTGCTTTAATAAGTACATTTTAATAGTTTGATGAGCTCTTTCAACTATGCCTTGTCCCTGTGGATTGTATGGGATTCCTGTTATATGAGTAATGCCAAATGTTGAGCAAAATTGTTTAAAAGAGGTAGAAGTATAACCAGGGGCATTATCTGTTTTTAACTGTTTTGGAACACCCACAGTGGCAAAATTTTGTAAGCAATGAGCTATAACATCTTTAGTTTTTTCTCCGGCATGAAGGGAGCCCATCAAAAATCCAGAAGAAGTATCAACTGTAACATGCAAATATTTTAATTTTCCAAATTCTGGCAAGTGTGTGACGTCCATCTGCCAAATATGGTTAGGTATCAATCCTCTAGGATTGACTCCAAGATTAACTTGTGGTAAAAAGGTCACACAATTTTGACATTGTTTTATTATTTGTCTAGCTTGTTCCTTAGTTATTTTAAAATGCTTTTGTAAAGTATTAGCATTGACATGGAACTTTTTATGAAAATTTATAGCTTCTTCTAGTGTAGAAAAAATATGTATGTCATGTGTAGTTTTGTCTGCTAAATCATTGCCCAAACTAAGGACTCCAGGCAATCCTGTATGTGCCCTGATATGTCCTATAAAGAATGGATCTTTTCTGTCCCAGATTAGACTTTGTATAGTGGAAAGCAAAGAGAAAACAGTAGAAGAAGGGGAAATCCTACCAGCATCTTCAAGAGATACTATAGCATTAACTACATACTGACTATCAGAAAATAAATTAAATACAGAATCTTTAAACATCACAAAAGCTTGTAAAACTGCATTAAGCTCTACCTTTTGAGCTGATTGTTTGGGTACTAAAAATGTAAAAGTTTGATCAGGGGTAACTACTGCTGCTGTACCATTATTTGACCCATCAGTGAATACATTTGGAGCATTCATGATAGGTGTTTTTCTTGTCATTTTTGGAAAAATTACAGGATGCAATGACCAAAAAGACAATAAAGGATTAGATGGTAAGTGGTTATCAAATGAAACATTAGATTTGCACATGATTATTGCCCAAGTATTTAACTCATTAGCTAACTCATCAATTTGATTCATAGTATATGGAGTTATAATTTTATTGGGAGAAATTCCAAACACTCCCTTTGCTGCTTTTATTCCTTTGAGTATTAATTGTCCTACAGCCTCAGGATACCTAGTAAGAATAGTGTTAGGAGAATAAGATAAATGTATCCACAATAATGGACCTTCTTGCCAAAATACTCCTGTAGGAATATTTTTTGTTGGTAGTACAATAAATAATAAAGGCAAACTTATATCAATTCTATCCAAATGCATATTTTCCATATATGTTTCAATGATTTTTAATGCCTTTCTTGCTTCAGGCGTTAACATTCGGGGTGAATTTGGATCTGATGGACCTTTTAGGATATCAAATAAAGGTCCCAACTCTCCTGTTGGTATACCTAAATAAGGCCTTATCCAATTTATGTCTCCTAATAACTTTTGAAAGTCATTAAGTGATTTGAGTTGATCTACTCGTATTTGAATTTTTGGTGGACGGACCATGGTTGAGGATAATAGAACTCCTAAATAATTAATTGGAAAATTTAATTGTACTTTATCTATTGCTATCTCTAGATTATAATTTTTTAATAAGTTTGTAAGTGTGGCATAACATTCTAGCAATGTGTTTTTATCTTTGTGTGCTAATAATACATCATCCATATAGTGAAATATTTGTAGTTCAGGATTTTGATTTCTAAGTGGCTGGGTTACTTTGTTAACATAAATTTGACACATAGTTGGGCTGTTAGCCATCCCTTGAGGGAGTACTTTCCATTCATATCTCTGATCAGGACCTTCATGATTCAGTGCAGGGATAGTAAATGCAAAACGTGGACTATCCTCAGGATGAATTGGAATTGAAAAAAAACAATCTTTAATATCTATAACTAAAACATACCAGGTTTTTGGCAAAGCAGACAACTGAGGAATCCCTGATTGAGCAGGTCCCATAATAACCATCTCATTATTAATGGCTCTTAAATCTTGCAATAATCTCCATTTACCAGATTTCTTTTTGATGACAAAAATGGGAGTATTATGGGGAGATACAGAAGGTTGTATATGTCCTTCCGCTAATTGTTGTTTGACCAGGTCATGGGCTGCTTGTATCTTTTCTTTAGTCAGGGGCCACTGAGGAACCCATACTGGTCTTTCTGATTTCCAAGTAATTTTTATTGTCTCAGTGGCCCTTTCTGAAAATCCAACCCATGTCTCTCTGTTCCTTGATCTATTTGTATTGGTGCTGCTATACCTTGTTCTTGTTTTTCTAATCTTTTTCCTTTCCTAAAACCTTGTCTAGTCATAATAGTGGGTGCATTTTGGTTGATGTTATTTGTTAATGTCAAACCTAATTGATCTAGGACATCTCGTCCCCATAAATTTACGGGAAGATGATCCAATACATATGGCTGTATAGTTCCTTCACATCCTTCAGGATCCTTCCAATCTAATACCATTGCACTTCTATGGGGATTAGTCGCCACTCCTAGGCCTCGAAGCGTTTGAGTGGCTTGTTGTAATGGCCAATGTTTTGGCCATTCTTGATGAGAGATGATGCTAAGGTCTGCACCTGTATCCAGTAGCCCATTAAATTCATGTCCTTGAATATTTAGTTTTAGCATGGGGCGAGAATCTAAATTTAAAGAAAGCATAGCCAAATCTACACCTGTGGAGCCTAATCCCTTGGAACCTCTTTCTACAGTACGACTGGAAAATTTGTCATGTAGGCTGGGTATTATTAGTAACTGTGCTATTCTATCTCCTGGTGAAATTACTGATATACCCTTTGGAGAACTGGCTATAATTTTTATTTCACCTTCATAATCAGGATCAATTACCCCAGGACTTATCATAAGTCCTTTTAGAGTAGAAGAGCTGCGTCCCAATAATAAGCCTACTGTTCCTTTGGGAAGAGGTCCTTTCACCCCTGTGGGAATGATTTGAACTCCCATCTCTGGAGTTAGTACTGCTCTGGTGGAGGCGCAGATGTCCAACCCTGTGCTCCCTCTGGTTTGTCTGATGAGGGATCTGATGGACAATGTGTCCTGGGCACTACTCTGATGGGGTTGCTGGGTTCCTCCAGTGCTCCGTATATTTGTGGTTTTGGGCCCCGGAGCATTGGGCCCCCCTGTCCATTTTTTGGCAATGGAGCCCGATGCCTTTCTCCACGATATCGTGGATAAACACCTGGTCCTTGTTCGTTTTTTGATAATGGAGTACCCTCTATGGTGGTTTGAGAACGGCATTCATTAGCCCAATGTCTCCCTCTACGGCATCGTGGGCAAATACCTGGTATTCTACTCCTTTGATACCTAGTTTTGTTAAACCCTCCTCCAATGGGGCAATTCCTTTTAAAATGTCCTGTTTGTTCACAATTGTAGCATGTTCTTGGCCTGGCATCTAAAGCCTGTTTTACTGCAGCTGCCACAATTTGCCCTTGTTCATTAATGTCTCTGGCATCTAAAGCCTGTTTTACTGCAGCTGCCACGACTTGCTCTTGTTCATTAATGTCTCTACATAATTTAATATATGTGTTTAAATCTTCATGTTTCCATGGTCTAATGATATCTCTGCACCAACGATTCACTTGCTCATAAGCCAGGTGTTTTAGTAATGGCATTGCTTGTTCTGTATTCCCAAAAACTCTGGTAGCTGTTTGAATAAGCCTATCTACAAATTCAGCATAAGGTTCATTAGCTCCTTGTATTACCTTAGATAATTGACCTTGTAAACCTCCATGTCCTTGTAAAGTCTTCCATGCCTTAATTGCATCTGCAGCAATTTGTGCGTATACGCCAGGATCATATGCAATTTGTTGCTGCTGATCCTCATAAGGTCCCTTTCCTAACAACATATCTAGATTTCTCTGAGGATAACCAGCTGCTGCATTTCGCCTAGCCGTCTCCTTGCAAAATTCCTCATTGGCAACCTTCCATAACAGGTATTGTCCTCCATCTAGCACAGCTTTACACATATTAGCCCAATCTGCTGGCGTCATGTTCAAGTTGTTAATGGATTCGACCATGCTTACAGTGAAGGGTGCTTGAGGACCATAGGTTGTTACAGCCTCTTTTAGCTGCTTCACTGTTTTGAAATTTAAAACTTGGTAAAATCGCTGCCCTCCTGCCTCAAATACAGGGCACGTTAATATTTGAGATCTTGTCTCAGGATCCCAACTATCAACTGCGGGGGTTGGGGACCTCCCAGCATATGGAGGTGGCCTTGTTAGTTGGACACTTACATCCTCTGGTGATAGAAAGGTGTTAGTAGCAGTCTCCTGTTGTAACTTTCCCCCTGATGGCTTTTTCTGTTTTACACTTTCTTTCTCTGTCTGACTAGCTTGAGAGGCCTTCTCTTTTACTTGAATCTTTTCCTCTGTCTGACTAACTTGAGAGACCTTCTCTTTTACTTGAATCATTATGTCTTCTTCTTCCTCTACCATTGTCTGAACTGAAGGCTTTGGACTAAGCAAACAAGATATGAACGTCCACAATGGCAATGTGCCAACTGGCAGAGTCCCTGGGCTTTTCTTTTCTATTCTTTTTAAATGTTCACCATGATGGTTCCATTGTGATATATTTAACAACTCCTCCTTAAAAATCCATGGGCTACATTTTTGTATTGTATCAACGTATGCCCTGATTGTTCTTGATTTTACTGAGATGCCTCCTTCCTCTAACAATTTACTTAACACTCTTTCAGTTTGTTTTTTACTAATTTCTGATCCCGTATTTCTACTATAATACAACCCAACAAGATAACGCCTAACAAAACTGAAACTGAGTGAAACAAAATTGGAACAACACAAAATCATTATAATAGCCTCCTGAAATGTCCATCTGTCCTTTCTCCCTATCTGTTCCTCAGATGTGAGCGGTTTTTCTTCCATCTTACACATCTCCAGGGACAGGCAACTTAAAACAAAAGTGAAAAAAAATAACAAAAGAAGAATCTTAAAATGGCTACCCATCCTCTCGCCCTGCCCTCAGGGGCGAGCAGTTCACTTACCCTCAGTCGCTCCCCGTGCGAGCCACCAAATGCCGCAGTCTGGCTGGGCACAATCAGGAGCCACTTGTCAAAAGAAACTAACTTTATTTTTAGAACCACACATGCCAAACAAAACAGCCTCTCAGGAAAAACCCTCAGAGCCTCAACTGCCACCACCGGCTTTCCATAAGCCTCTCTCTCCCACACAAGCTTCTCTCCACCTCCCAGCCAATCGGCCTCAAGAGCAGGAGTCCCCCAATGAGCAGCTCCATGGTCTGAAAGGGCAGGGAAACAGTCCAATGAGCATCACTGCAGAGGAGCCAATCAGTTAGATGTTGCTGGGGCCGAGGAGCCAATCAGCTAGATGTTGCTGGGGCCGCTGTGAGCCAATCATCAGCCGGCAGCTGGAAGTTTGCTGGCAGCTGGAAGTTTGCTGGGGCCCCTTAGGCTGTGGCTCTCAACATCCTGGTACACTTCAGTTACCAGGAGGCTTAACAGAATTTTCTGTTCATTCATTATCAGGCATAATGGACTACATGCTCACTAGTATTAAATGATATCATTATATAGTTACTAAAACAATGGACAATCATATTTCCTACAGTTCATATTCTGATTTGATGATTTGATATGTAACTTTGTGCAAGTTACATAATATCCTTCAGACTATATTAACTAATCTAGAAATAACAAAAGTGATTAATAGTATATGAATAATGTAATAACTATATATAAACAAATATGTATATATATAATTCTTAGCATACAGCTAAGAATTAGGAAGCATGTAATAAATATTAGCTAGAAATAAAGTGTTTCAAACTCTACGTATGTTTTTTTCTAATATATTCAGCATTCACTTTTGTCATTTTCATCTGTTGTGTATTTTGTTTGGCTTTAAATCTTCTTTAGGTGTATTTTTGGGAACCATATAATATATGAAAAAAGATTATATAAAGGAATTTTGGGCATTTCTGCTAAAAGCAATTTAAAATTACTGATAGGGTCAGTAATTTATTGCACATAAATAACTATTGGTGTTTGACCATCTTTATTTACTTCCCATATACATTAATGAAAATGAAACCATATTGTTTATAAATACTTTCATGTCATTTTTTCCTTACAGGTTCATTTTTCAGCAGCCACTGTCCCATGGATTCCCTGGTCACTGGGAACCACACTGCAGTGACAGAGTTCATTCTGTTGGGCTTAACTGAGGATCCAGTCCTCCGAATCTTCCTCTTTGTGATCATCCTGTGCATTTACCTGGTGACCATCTGTGGCAATCTCAGCACGATCATTCTCATCAGAGTCTCTTCTCAGCTCCACCATCCCATGTACTTTTTTCTGAGCCATTTAGCTTCTGCTGACATAGGTTATTCATCTTCTGTCACACCCAATATGCTTGTAAACTTCCTGGTGGAGAGAAACGCCATCTCCTATGTTGGGTGTGCCACCCAGCTTGGTTCAGCAGTGTTCTTTGGGACAGTGGAGTGCTTCCTTCTGGCTGTCATGGCCTATGATCGCTTTGTGGCAATCTGCAACCCACTGCTGTACTCCACCAAAATGTCCACACAAGTCTGTCTCCAGTTATTTGTAGTGGCTTATACAGGGGGTTTCCTTAATGCTTCCTCTTATGTCATTTCTTTCTTTTCTTTGCTCTTCTGTGGACCAAATCGAGTCAACCACTTTTTCTGTGATTTTGCTCCATTAGTTAAGCTCTCCTGTTCTAATGTCAGTGTCCCCTCAGTTGTTCCTTCATTTTCTGTTGGCTCCATCATTGTTGTCACAGTGTTTGTCATTGCCATCTCCTACATCTACATCCTCATCACCATCCTGAGGATGCGCTCCACTGAGGGGAGCCACAAGGCCTTCTCTACCTGTACCTCCCACCTCACTGCAGTCACTCTGTTCTATGGGACCATTACCTTCATTTATGTGATGCCCAAGTCCAGCTACTCCACTCACCAGAACAAGGTGGTGTCCGTGTTCTACATGGTGGTGATCCCCATGCTGAATCCCCTCATCTACAGTCTCAGGAACCAGGAGATTAAGGGAGCTCTGAAGAGACAGCTTGGCAGGAAAATATTTTCTTAGTTATTCCTTCTATTTTATTCAACTTGACATAATAAAATATCCCATAGTTTTAATTATAAAAGGAAATGAGTGCCTGTGATTGAACTCTATCTATTAACATGTCATTATCCAGTCTGGAGCTCTTCAGCAAATATACGGTGTTATTTCAATTTTCAGATGACATTGTAGGTTAGTAGCTCATAGTGAGTTACCTTTAATCAAATCAAATCAAATTTAAAGTTAGAACACAAATTGGGTCACAAAATCTGCTGAAAATCCTTTTAAAGTTGTATTCATATTTTTTCAAAACATTGTTGTCTGACATAAAAAACAAGTCATTGCTCCTGTTATAGTTGGGATGTTAAGTGTCCTGCAAAGGCCCCTGTAGTGAAGGCTTGGTCCCTTTGGTGTTCTATTGGGAAGTGGCGGAAACTTTAAGAATGCAGCCAAATGGGATATCTTTAGCTCACTGGGGCCATGCCCTCAAAGGGGTAGGGGGACCATATCTCCTATCTCCTGTCGTTGACTGATCATGAGGTGAACAGTTTGCTCTGATGCAAATTCAAATACCCCAGCCACGATTCACTGTCACAGTACCGAAGCAATGGAGTCAACTTATCCCGAACTGAAATCTCCAAAACAATGAGCCAAGCCAACACCATTTCTGCTCTTAAGATGATTACCTCAGCTATTTGTTATGTAATAGAAAGATGTCTAACACATACTACAATCCTGTGTCCATTTCAACATCAGCTTATCCTGAGATAAACTTGAGAGCTTTAGCTATGACTGTGTACATTGTGAAAGAAATTACAAAGTCCAAGAAAACAATAAATTGCATGAAATATTCCTCTGGTAAAATGATTGTCTGTGGGGATGGGCTTTGTGGACCCATAAAATTTTGGTCTGTTTCTGGCCTTTGCCTTTGGCCTCATTTGTGGGGCCCTAAAAGAGGAACATGAGAAGCCACTCCTGACTATTCTGAATTCCTCTATCAGGTCAAACTAGCTGAATTCCTCTGTTGGAAGGAGCAGGGTTTCTGAGCTTCTAAGATCTGATTAAAACAAAAACAATAATTCTCACGAAGAGAATTCAGCCTATTGTGGGACAGGGAGGTTATAAAGCACTCCCCACACACTTTCCTCTGAAGGATTCCCAGTCTATTAACCTCTAAAGGAAAATGTTTTGCATTCTTATTGTTTCAGTTACTACTTATTTTGTACCATTCCCCAATGCCACTCTCTATGAAAAAATACTTAAAGTTCCTCTGGCACATCGCCAATGTCTTTCATGTATTAAATGCAAGATTTCCAGAGCATACCAGACATGTCCTCTTTCTTGAGTTTCCTATTTACCACTAGACAGAGAACTTACGTCAGACTCTGTTTCTTTGACTCTTTTCTCATCTTTACATTCATGAAGTCACTTCCCGAATTCCAGATGTCTGGGCTCCTTATGTCTGTTTTTCAAATCCATCTGCTACTGCCTTGAATCCTCCCCATAAGATGAATGGGGCACCTCCTTCATTGTGTATCACAAGGCTCTTACATTTTCATTTCATGTAACCACACTGTGACCAGATGCTGGATTCCTAAATACATGATATATTAAATCACCACTGTGTCAACAACAGTGCCTGGCTATATACTGCTGATAGGAGGAAATTCAAATACTCCAGTGTGAGCTTCAGTGCACTTCACAAACTGATAGCAAGACACATCTCCTGGCTCAGCTCTACCACATACCTTTACCTACTCTATGCTTAGTGAGACAATAGTGTCCTCTATTTTCCAAATACACACAGATCCTTTAGATGGCTGCTCCTTGGCATATGGTGTTCTCTCTGCCTGTTTCCTTCCTCTCCTTCATTTACTTCCAATGAAAGTTTTACACATTTTCCAGGCCCTTGCTTCAATTCATTAGAAAACTCAGTTTCTCTTATTGTCCACATTTTCTAGACTGAGGGATCCTAACTCAAAATGTCTCCTCTATTCTACTCTCTTACTCATTTAGATTTTGGCACAGCCTCCTGCCTCCTGTCTCCCACTCCCACTAGGAGCTGTTCTTTATCAAATCTATCATCATGCTCTATCACTTCATTATAGATGCTTTTTGCGTTCCCTTTGCTCACATGCTATGCAACGTTAATAACTTCTAATCTTTATGCATGCTTCAGGCATGCTGTCTCATATATCCTCATAGCTACTCAAAGAGAGAAATCCTATTAAAATGATTATGTTTGAAATGAAACTGGAGAGTTGATTGATTTTCCAAGGGGATGTGGGCAGTAGGTGCACCTCCAGAACATACTTACTTTAGGGCATTGAGATAATAAAAAAGTTTTTCCCCCCACAAGTTTGACATCTGGATAAAGCAGGAAAGAGTCTCATTTTAAAATGTTGCATCTGTCATCTTACTTTCTAACTTGAGAGAGTGTACATTTTTGCCTAAGATTAGTGCAGTAGCTGTTGGAAAAATATGGAGTCCCACATCCTCCAGAAATCAAGCATATTTACAAATTCCTTCCCAAAACATTCTATGATAGATTTAGCCTTTATTTTATTCTGAGACATACTGAAGATAGTTGGATGTTCTCCAAAGAGTTCTAAGAATCCTGTCACCTAGCATATCTGAAAGAATGTACAGATGCTTTCCTTATTCCAAAAAAAAAAAAAAAAAAAAACCTTTCTCGAAGCCAGCAGTGGTTGTTTAAAGCCAAGGAGAAAGAAACTAGTTTTGCATTCTAAATATGACCCTTGTTTGCTGTAGCATCTACCTGAGTGCTACCTGAGTGCTCTTCTACTAGGGGACATATCAGAATTGCTAGAAGAACATTGTCAAAAAATTCATCTCTACTCACACCACAGCTCTTGAGAAGTCTCCCCAAGGAGAGAAATCTCAAGGATAGCACAATATGTGTCATTTGCATAAGCTTTATCAGTAATTTTGCTTGAGAACTTTGGATAATTATGATATTTTCTTATATATGCTGATGGTAAATCCTGCTTTGCTCATAATATTCAAGCACAGCAGTGATAGGGATTTGTCAACATGTTCCAGTTTATCTCCACAGTGCCCAGAGTTTTTTCAATGCCTTCTGTGAAGGTATAAATCCTCATCAGTATTTGAGTATTTGATGACACCGAATAATGCTAATTGTAAAAAGTGAAAAACATCCCCCCTCCTTTTTTTTTTTTTTCTGTGATGCTGGGGATTGAACCCAGGGCCTTCTGCATGTGAGGCCAGCACTTTAACAACTGAGCTATATCCCAACCCAACAAACCCTTTTTTATTACCACCTTGTATAGAAAGAGAATCCCCTCCCAGTCTTTTGGAGTTAGGAGATAACTAAGCTGTCGGAAGAGTTTACTCTCACACCTTAGGGGTTGCCTTCTGTGGCTCTTCCTGTGATTTCATATATGTTGTAACTCAGGGATAAGTTTTAAGGCAGTTTTCCCCTTTGACTATCTGTGGAGTCCCCTCTGAAATTGGAGTCTCTTGTAACTTAAAGTTAGTGTCTTCTTCATTCCTTAAGGTACAGCTTAGAGCCATGAGGATTTTAATGAAAGTCCTGGGGCCACTGGAGATGATTCTCCGGAGACTGCTTTAGATACCAGAAGTCTTGTGTCTGTGACTATCCTCTATTGAAATGTCCACACGTGTGCTTTTAAAATTCTGACATATTATAGGAGTTTTTGACAAGTTTGTTCTTATTCTTCTGAATGACTATGGAAATGACTGAAAATCAACTTGTTAAAAAGGTATCATGGCATGAAAGTGATTCCAGCTGGCATATTTACTCTCTGTTTACTACCATTTATTTTATGATTCTGAAAAATTTCCAAGTCCTTCAGTTCTCTTCTGCTCTAATCACAAGGCAAAGGAATGAGGTATCCTTAGACTATTCCCAGGAGAAACAAACAAAGGTGGTAGGAAGAAAATGAACACTCTGTATGATCCGTATTACTGCTTTCTTTTGAAGCAAATCTGCTCTAGAAGACTCTTCTTAAAAAGAATATTCCCTTTTATCTGAATCCCTAGTCATGCTGTGACATCTGCAAATGGCTACTAATTGCTTCTCTCATCATCTTGTCCCTCAAATTCTCTACCATCTGCATTACCAAGTCTCATCTCCATCATTTGTCCTCAAAATTTCATATCTTATGGCAAACCGGTCAACACTTTTTATCTTTTTAAAAAGTGTTTTTATTTTTAAAAAGTACTATTTTAAAATTTCTTTTATTTAAATTTATTTTTTGAGTAACACACACAAAATATAAAAATTGTTCTTTTTATTTTGACTAGTACATTTTATGTTGTTGAAGTCAGATGAGACATATATGTTCCCTTAAGTCTTCACTAGTTTTCAAAATCCTTTTTCCTAGCTTTTTAATACATGTAGTATATTATTATTATGTATAGCCACTCTACCATGCAATAGTACACCTGATTTTTTTATTCCTATGTAACTATAGCTCAGTATCCATTGATGCATCTCTCCCTAGTTTTCCCCTTTCCTCTACTTTCTCCAGTCTCCTGTAACTACCATTCTACTGTCAATTTCTATGGGACCAGCTTTTATACTCCATATGTGAATGAGATCGTATAGTACTTTTCTTTTTGTGCCTGGCTTAGTTCATTTAACATAATGATCTGCCCGCATAACAACATTTACATCCTCCATAACACCATCCATTTGGTTGCAAATTACAGGATTTTTTTGTGGCTAAATAATAAAATCCACCAAACATAGTATTTCTTGATTGAATTCTACATTTTCCTTGTTCTGTCTTATATTCCTTCTGAGCACAGCTGTTTTGCTGCTAACTCATTCCAAGTCTTGACCAGCACAAATGCCATCTCATCCAAGAATCCCTTACTTACATAATGTATAATAATAAAGACAGAAAGCACAGCTATTAAGAAGAAAGTGTATTAGGAGGGACACTTGGGATGGATTCCAATGGGTACCAAAACCTCAAAGATGATTAGTACATTGGACTAGTCACTGTACATAACAATGAATTCGAACTTTTTGATGCTAAGTTGACCTGTTTTTTGCCTTTTTGGACCTATCTTGTGAGGACAGGGAACATATCCTCAAGCTTCTTAACATACAATTCCTTGCATCAATAGCAATACTCTTTTTTTGAAAATTGCTCTTGATGAAAAGGAGCACCACTGACTGGAAAATATGGCAGTGAATGTCATCACACCCAGGATGGCTCATAGCCACCTGCTGAATAATACAGTGATGATTTAAAACCATTAGTAACAAAATTCCCTATTGCTGCTAGGTTGAACCATTCTGAGGTACCTTTCATGCTCCACTGTTCCCTGTGGGCTGGGACTGAAGGTGCACTTCAGTTGTGTATCTTCATCTACAGTCTCCTGATGCCTTGTCATGATTCTCTCTCATCTTTACTGGATTTCCCTGAGATTGCTGCTTCACTAGATCATTTTCCTCTCCTTTTGGAGAACTTGTCAGAAGATGGAGTGCCAATCAACACAGGAATAATAACTTTCTGTCCTTTATTATGCAGACTCAAATTTTAAAAATAAAATGAAATACAAGTATTGATTCTGATTGCTGAATCCAATTCCTTCTCTCTGAGGAAAGAACTGTAATACTCAACCATCATTGCCAGTCATATAGTCATAGGGTTTGAATTTTTATCTATGGGTTGTATTGTCCTTGTGATACTAGAATTTCTGCTCCTTGCTAATTGGTCCTCATTACTAGGCATTGATATATTTTTCTTATGCCTCTATTTGGAGGATGGTTCATGAAGCCTGAGTTCACACTGATTTTATATGGTCTGCGATACTGTGTGCCAAAGACAGATGGGGTACATGTTGATACTGCAGCTCTGTGGCTATCCTGAATCAGTAATCTCTCTGCTTTATCTTCATCCTATCCCATCATTTATGAAAAAAATATATGCCAGTTACATTTTAAAATAACACTTTTAACTATATTTCTGGAAGTAGTAACCTAGAGAATAAGTTATTTCATCCATTCACTCATTTATTCATTTTGAAATTACATTCCAGGCACTGTTCTAGTCTGTCAGAAATGTGTCAAACAGACAGATGTTTGCCTTTGTGGAATTCATCTTCAAGCATCTTCAGAGCAGAAAAAGAGAAACTTGAGTTTATAATTAACTAATATGAAAAAAAAGTTAAAGCAGGAAAGAATAATTCAATTACCCTTTAAGCACAATAGCAGCAAATAGCTTCAAAACTTTTAAATCATTTTTACCAACTGCTATCACAGAACAGAAAATATGAGTTTAGAAAAGGGGTCAAAAGGAGAAAGTAGAGGGACAATACATGTCAGTCTGTTGTGGGTAGCAATAACTTGTTTGATTTTTAAAAGCTCTTTTTTTCTTAGATGCAAAAATAATTCAATATAATTGATGAAGTTGTTCTAGAAAGATATTTTCCTTATAGTAAACCTCTTTGTTATCCATTTCAATAACTTTTTAAAACATTTCCATTACCCTCTGAATATTCCTCATGTCTACGTGCATTTTTTGCTTCCCTCTGCCCTGGTTCCAGATACCTGTAGTTTTTACTTCTAGATAATATAGATTGATTTGCTTTTCCTACAAGGTTTTATAACTTTGAGTTTCAGAACTCAAAATCATCACATATGACATGCTTTGTTGTGTTTGATTTCTTTTACTACCATAACAATTTTGAGATTCATTCATGTCATCATTAATTTGATTCTTTTTATTGCTCAGTAGAGTCCCCTTAAATGGGTATATCGTGTTTCTATTATTTACTTGTTACTGGCTTGAGGTTATTCAGTTGGGGTCCTCTGTTAATAAATTTAGTACTATGATGTCGCGACCCCTTGCCCGCAAGGAAGACGCAACTCAGGAATCTTCTTTCAGCAGTTTATTCAGGCCCTTGATATTTCTTCTTCTCTTCTCGGATGCCCCTCCCAGCCTTAATAAAGCATCTCAAGCCCCAATGCGAAGCTGCCACGTGGAGCTTTCTCATAGGGTGGTGAAAAACCACGCGCCAACTCTCCCAAATAAGGAGTTGTTTGTCACAGACCACAGCGGAGCCAGCGCCATCTTGTAATGGCGACCATAGTCTGCAGAAACGGCAGAAGCGGCTCACCACAGTTCCCCCTTTCTGTTTTCTTAAAACAATACAGGCGAGAGTAGAGGTCCTATCCCACTGTGCAGAAGTGGCTGCATAGTATGGCTCAGTCCTAAGGAGGGCCCTTCCCCAGATCTGAGGCCATATCAGCCGACGCCTTTTTTCGTAGGGCGGGGCGTGGACGTCAAACCCGCATGCAATAGGACATGCTCTCCTTGAGGTCCACGTCAAGGATCACTCAAGTGCAGTGCCTTGCCTCGCATCCTGTATCATGATGATGGTGGACGAAGGGGGATAGCTGAGGCTGAACTGTGGCTGTTTATAACGACAAACAAGTTGACAGCACCCTGAAAGAAAGGCACGGACTTTAAGGCGATAGAAAAGCACTAGTGTGGAAACCCATCTGCGTGCAATGGCAGTAAGACCGGCAGAGTGCAAGGGCTTTCCAACACTAAGAGAATAACAAGGAAAGTCATGTCGATCCCAGTGCAATGTTATAATAACTTGGGGTGTAACGACCATGTCAAAGGTTTACTGTTTAAGATGCGCAAGCCAGACTTGAGGTGAGTTGCCATTTTCTAAAGCTGCAAGAGCTTGTATGATCATAGCCTTATCGTGAGCACTGCGGGCCTTAAGGCGACAGAGAAACCACAAACAGAGGAACATACCGAAGCAACACATTGCACCAAAAATGCCTACCCCCACCCACTCTTTGAAGAAGGAAAAAGCAGAAGATATCCAATCGGTGAATTGACCCAAAGTCACAGGATCGACACGAGTACTGTTCAAGACAGCTATCTGGGTTAGTTGAGACTGGATCATGTCTTCCGCTGCCATGGACCAATTTCCAGCCAAATATTCGCCAATGATGCGGGAGGCATTCCTGGAATCATTAAATCTGACAGAGGTTATGCATAAATGTGCACGTTGGTCAACACAACCCAAAAGCACCAAGTCAGCCAATTCTTCTACCTGAGCTTGGAGTAAATCTATTCTTTGGTTGGCAGCTAAAATCCCTGACAAAATATGTTGATTAATTGTATTTTGGGATTCAAGTATGGTGGAAGTTTGTTGAACAACTTGATTAATGGTGGCAGCAGTTTGTACTTGACTGGCCATGGCCACTCCGGCCGTAACCGCTGCAGCAGCAGACACTGCCACAGCTGTCACTATAGCTGCCATAATTCCAAAATCCCTGCGGACTCTAAGTAGCTCAACAATGGGGAATTTATCTGGGTCCGCAGTGACTGGGATTGGGACAAAAGTTGGAATTTTCATAACCACTGCTACAGTCCAAGAACCATTCCAACACTCAGATAAGAGACAGGTAACATTAGAACAATCCAGCATCCCCGACGAGGTGTCATTAGCCAAAAGGAGCAAGAACGGGGATTGGACACAGACCATCGCAGGGGGCAATGTGGCATTATATAGCAGAGAGTTGAACGAAACAGATGTAAGTCTATTACCTCGTTCACTCTCCCTAACAGTGCCAGAAACATTAGCCAGCCAGCTTTTGGCTCCCAGCAATTGAGCCAATGCAGAAATATCGGCTGAAGCCCCCTTCTCATTGGAAATCAGCCATTGAAACCAGGACCAACCTACTCCTGTAGAGGAGTTGGCACTGTTGTTAAAGTTATAAACATGCCTCTTAAGAGAGGGGGAAAGGGAGAAACCTTTAGCAACTTGATGTTTCTCCCAAGAATGATCCTGACAAGGCGTAAATGTTGGGGGGAAACCAAGATTAGGGGTACAGTAAGGGGAGGCCTTGAAATGAGTGGCATTGTAAGTACTATTAGAAGAAGGAGGCACTGGGATTAGTACCATGGAGATAATAGCCAAGGTAGTTATGTTTAAAGCAGAGCTATTTGTGGGGGTCCCTGAGCCTTATTGCTTCCCTGAAACTACTTGGCTCAGTACGGCACTGATAATGCTCCCTGAGACCTGACTGGACCGCAATGGGTCCTCCCAGTTAGTCAAATTTTTGGTCTTAAGGCTGATGCAATTAGCGTTTCCAAGGCTGAAACAAAAAACTCCTGTGAGATTAACTTGAGATTGATTAAAAATGCTCTCCATGTCCCCTCTAGGAGAGGCACAGGGAGCAGACATCTCACATGAGGTAGAGAAAAGAGTGGGGAGGACACTAGAATTACCATGAACCGGCATCGGCATTGGCCAAGCCCGTGCCACTGCCCACCACTGCATTGGTGTCGTCTGTGCCATCGGCACCAGCACCAGAACCAGAGCACGTAGCAGAGTGAAGATTCTCATCACGGGATTGCTGTGGTATCTCTTGTTGCTGGTCGGTTGATGTCAAGACTCTTCTTGTCAGGCGTTCAGGGACCCACAACGGTTCCGTGCGATCCTGGGGAAAAACACATACAGATCCTCGCGCCCATGTCAGCACGGGGTTGGGGCCGTTCCATTGGCCCGTAAGAACATCCTTCCACTTAACATAGCCAATCACAGAGGGCTGAGGGGACACATGTCTATCAGCCACAGAGCGACCATGAATATCCAAATTCAAAAAATTAATGGTAAAGAGAGCTAAGGACAGGCGTTCTTTAGGAGTGTGTTCAGCTCCTATTCCCCCTTTTTGTTTTTGTAAAGTTTCCTTTAAGGTGCGATGAGCACGCTCAACAATGCCTTGTCCTTGAGGATTGTAAGGCAGACCATGAGTAAGTTGCACTCCCATGGTAGAACAAAAGGATGTAAATTGTCTGCCAGTATAAGCAGGTCCATTATCAGTCTTAAGGGATGCAGGAGCACCCCATGCTGCCCATGCTTCTAGGCAATGAGTAATAACATTACGTGCCTTTTCTCCCAATAAAGCAGAAGCATGAATAACTCCAGAGCACGTATCAATGGAAACATGCACATACTTGAGGTTACCAAAGTCAGGTATGTGTGTCACATCCATTTGCCAGACAACCAATGGCTTCAATCCCCGTGGGTTCATTCCATAATTAGGGGGATGAAGAAATGTGACACAATGGGGACATTGTAATACTATCTGATGAGCATCCGCTCATGAAATGGAAAAACGCCTGCGCAGCGATAAAGCATTAACATGGAAATTCTGGTGAAATAATTTAGCCCCCTCTAAGGAGGAAGCCAAGCATATCAACTGACCTCTAGTGGCTGAGTCCGCACAGGCATTACCCTGTGATAACGGACCAGGAAGAGAGGTGTGAGCCCGGATGTGCATTGGATAAAAAGGAGCAGTGCGGCTACAGATAAGCTGTTGAAGCTGATTAAAGTAAGCAGATGCATTATGGGCATTACTAATAGCTCCCACGGCCTCCAGGACTTTTAGTGCTTGTACCACATAGATGGAGTCCGAAATAAGATTAAAAGGAAAAGAACACTGTTTGAAAACCTCAATAACAATTTGCAGTTCCACCCATTGTGGATTTCCAGGAGCAAATTGATGCTGAACAGGGGGAGAATCATTAATTACATAAGCTCCCATTCCAGACTTGGAACCATCAGTAAAAATATTAACAGCCCCCGGAATTGGATTGGGTGAAGTTACCTTAGGGAAAATGATGGGATGTTCTTTAACAAAATGGAGTAATGGATGGGAAGGGTAATGATTATCAATATCCCCTTGAAACGAGCAACATAGAATAGCCCAGTTGTCTAGAGTAGCACACAAAACATTAAGTTGAGCTTTAGTATAGGGTATAATAAGAGAAGAAGGTGATTGTCTGAAAAATTGAATGCTTTGTTGAATCCCTTTAAGTGCTAACACTGCAACAGCATCAGGATAGTATTCTAAGGATTTTCCTGGGGATACATGTGGGTGGATCCATAGTAAAGGCCCATCTTGCCACAGTACTCCAGTAGGCTGCCGCATAGTGGCAAGCACACATAACTGGAAAGGTTTATCACTCTGGAGCCTGCATAGAGTAGCATGTTGTATAGCTTCTTCTACTGTTATAAGGGCCGCTCTAGCCTCTTTGGTGAGGCTACGAGGAGAAGCAGGATCTGGATCACCCTTAAGGGTAGCATACAAAGGCTGGAGCACACCATTAGGAATATGTAAATATCCCCTTATCCAATTAACATCTCCCAGCAGTTTTTGAAAATCATTTAGAGTTTGGAGATCCTGAGTTCTTATGGTGATTTTTGTGGTTTTAATTTGTCATACCCAATTATCGCTCCCAAATACTCAATAGAATTCCCTGTTTGAACATTTTCAGGTGTGATATGTAGCCCATATTGAGCTAACAGCTTTACTAATTCTTTATAAGCCTCATTAAATGTCTGCTCTAACTTAGCGGCCAATAACACATCATCCATATAATGAATGATCTTGATGGAGGAATACTTATGTCTGAGAGGTGCGAGTGCCTTCCCCACATACATCTGGCACATCTTGGGACTATTAGCCATTCCCTGCGGCAACACTACCCACTCAAACCTTTGATCTGGTTCCTTGTGGTTACACGAGGGAAGGGTGAAGGTAAAACGCTGTGAGTCTTTAGGATGCAAAGGAATAGAAAAGAAAGAGTCTTTAATGTCAATAGCAATAATATGCCAGCCCTGAGGAACAGAGGAGAGCAGAGGCAGCCCTCTTTGAATGGGCCCCATAAGTTGCATTTGAGCATTAACTGCTCGTAGATCATGCAGTAGGCGCCACTTTCCTGATTTTTTCTTAATAACAAATATGGGAGTATTCCATGGAGAAGTAGAAGGTTGGATGTGACCCAAGTCAAGTTGTTCTTTGACTAGATCATGGGCTGCTGCCAATTTAACCGAGGGAAGAGGCCACTGAGGCACCCAAACAGGCTCCTCGGTGAGCCATGTTATGGGTATTTGAGCCCCAGTGGCCCCTAGGAAAAACCCAGACCAAATCTGTTAAGCTTTTGATGACCTTGCACAGGATGCCTACGCCCCTGTAGGTGTTTTCCTAGTCCTAGACCTGGCCTATACCCCATATTTTGCATAATTTGTTGAGACACTGGGGAAAAGTCATTACTAAGAGTGAACCCCATGTCTTTCATCAGATCACGGCCCCATAAAGAGATAGGTAAATCAAGTACATACGGCTGAAAGGTGCCATTGTGTCCTTCCGGGTCCTTCCAAGATAGATGTCTACAGCTGATTTGAGGGGCTTGGGCATATCCAAGTCCTCTCAGGGATTGATCAGAAGTCTGCACTGGCCATCCCTTAGACCAGTCCTTAAGGGCTATGATACTACGGTCTGCTCCTGTATCCAGCAATCCCACAATAGATTTACCTTCTATGCTTACTTCCAAAGTGGGGCGATTGCTCATATCTAGTGACAAATAGGCACAATTCCCTCCGGTGGTACCAATCTCACTTCCCGTCCGTGACCTTGAGTCAGCAGGGAAGTGATTATGTAAGCTAGGCAAAATTAGTAATTGAGCAATCCGATCCCCTGGGGAGATAGACACAATGCCCCTTGGAGCCTCCACCATAACCTTTACTGCCCCTACAGTATCAGGGCTAATGACTCCGGGAAAGACATGAAGACCTTGTAAGATAGAGGATGCACGTCCAATTAGCAAACCTACAGTGCCAGGTGGTAAAGGCCCTTTGAACTCAGTTTCCACCAGTTGGACTCCCATCTTAGGTGTTAATACGAGTCTGGAGGTGGAACAGAGGTCCAATCCCGCGGCACCTGTAGTGGCTCTCCGCGTCTCATGGGATGGCGCAGAGATGGCCATGTCTCGGGTTCGGGTGTGACATTCTCCACTGCCCCATATATTTGTGGGCCCTGGGGTCGGGGGCCCCTTCGGCCGTTTTTTGGCCCAGCTGAAATAGGCTGTCCATGGATGTCCCTCACTGATCTACACTCTTTTGCCCAATGCTTCCCCTTTTTACATTTTGGACACAGCCCCGGTTGACGAAGGCCATTGGAAGGGCCACCGTGAGGAGGTCCAGTAAAATTGTCTTTTTTGGGACATTCACGTCTGAAATGACCGGGTTGACCACAATGGAAGCATGTTCCGGCACCAGGACTGCCCCCTTTTGCAATCCGAAGGACAGCAACTGCAAGACCTGCGTTAGTTAAAGGTCCTCCAATCTCTCTACACACTTTCATCCATGCTTCTATGCCCTTATTTTTATAAGGAGTGATTGCCGCTTTACATTCCTTGGTGCATTGCTCAAAGACCAATTGCTTGATAAGGGGCATGGCTCTATCAGGATCCCCAAAAATCTTTCCAGCAGCATCCACCATCCTTGCTACAAAATCTGAAAAGGGTTCTGTAGGGCCTTGTAGAATCTTGGTCAAATTACCAGACAGCTCTCCTCTATTTGGAAGCGACTTCCATGCCCGAATGCAAATGTTGTTAATTTGATCATATGCCTCAAGAGGAAATCCTGTCTGTTGATTTGCAAATCTACCCTGCCCCAAAAGCATATCCTTGTCCCAATGGGGGTGTCCCGCCGCATGGTTTTGGGCGGCCTGCTCTATTGCGCCCTCTAGCACAAATGCTCTCCAGTCCAAATATTTACCTGGGGAAACACAAGCCCGAACAAGGCTAGCCCAATCAGAGGGAGTCATGCAGTATCTAGACAGACTCTCCACCTGAGTTAGTGTGAAGGCGGCATCCACCCCATAAGTGCGCACAGACTCCGCCAGGGTCTTCACAATTTTAAAATCTAAGGGTTCATGGAATCTTCCCCTATTGTCATCCTGAAAAACTGGATAGGCAAGACCCATCTCAGCGTTAACAGCCCTCCATGTTTGGGCATGGAAAGCTCTCCCCGAAACACCCCTACCATATGGTGGTGGATCCGGGGGATCGCTTTTCTTGAGCCCCTGTTTATTTCTGTTCCCTTCTCCTATAGCTAAACTCTCTAGCTGACGAGACAGCCTCCCGAGCTCTTCCTCCTCATCCTCCTCTTCCTCTGACCCACTTTCACATGGGGGTGTGCGCAGCGTACTGAGATCTGGATACAATCGTCTCCTCCCCTGTTTCACGCTCCGCACACTCCCATCCTCCTGAGGCACCTCACTTCCTGCCGTCTCCGATTTCTCCTCATGTAATTGCTCTAGAACTTCCTGTCCTTTAGTAAGTGCTTCCTGACATCTGCCATCTGTAAGGCAACTACGGACCATTTTCCAAAGGGGTATCACCCCACCCTCTAATATGCCCTGCTCAGAAGCAAAGTCAAGATCTTTGCCTAATTTATCCCAACTAGGTACAGTAAGGCTGCCCGAAAATGCAAACCACGGTGCAGCGATATCTATCTTCTGTAAAAATCTCTGTAAAGTACTATGTTTCACTTCCAGGCCCTTGGAACGTAACAGGCCATCTAGGGCCAGGAGAAGCGGACTTGAAGATGCGGCACCCATGACACAACAACAAAAGAAGCACAAAAAACAAAAGCGAAATGACACAACAAAAGAAACACAGAAAACAAAAGCGAAAGTAGAAGCGAAAGTACACAGTGCAGCTGCAATAAAATGTAATGCTCTCTCTTTCTTTACAGAGGAGCTGCCCCGCTTTGGTCACAGATCCCACTTACCTGGGACTAACCCCGCTTTGATCGCGGATCCCACTTATCGGGACTAACCCCGCTTTGGTCGCGGATCCCACTTACCTGGGACTAACCGGTGCACCACCCCTGACTGCTGAAAGTTCTGGTTCCCGGGTTTCGGCACCACTTGTCGCGACCCCTTGCCCGCAAGGAAGACGCAACTCAGGAATCTTCTTTCAGCAGTTTATTCAGGCCCTTGATATTTCTTCTTCTCTTCTCGGATGCCCCTCCCAGCCTTAATAAAGCATCTCAAGCCCCAATGCGAAGCTGCCACGTGGAGCTTTCTCATAGGGTGGTGAAAAACCACGCGCCAACTCTCCCAAATAAGGAGTTGTTTGTCACAGACCACAGCGGAGCCAGCGCCATCTTGTAATGGCGACCATAGTCTGCAGAAACGGCAGAAGCAGCTCACCACACTATGAACTTTCAGATAGTGTGTGCATGATATGTATTACCTTGTCATAGGTAAATACAAAGAAGCAGGCGTGCTGGGTCTTCAGGTTGTATATGTTTACATTTTTAAAAAATTGCAAAGTAGCTTTCTGAAGTGGCTGTATAGTTTTATATTCCCATGGGTCATGTTGAGACTCCCAGTTGCTCAAAATGTTACGTTTGGTATTGTTCTTTAATTTTAATTATCATAACAGTTATATAGATATCTCTTTGTCACATCAATTTATATTTATCTGATAACTTATAATATCAAGTGTCTTCTCATGTGCTATTGGTCATATGTACATTTCTCCCATTTAAAAAATTATGTTGTTTGTTGTCTTATTCTTCAGTTCTAAGTGTTTCTTATACATTCTATGTGTAAGCTCATTGTTATATATAGTTATTATAAACAATTTTTTTCCTTTTTAGTTTTCTGTTTTTATGTTTTAAGGACAAACTCTTAATATTTGAATAAACTCTAATATATCATTTTATTTTCTTTATCTGAAAAAATTCTTGCAAGCTCTAAAATTATGAAGATTTTTTTTCTTGTATTTAGCTCTAGAAACCTTATAGTTTTATCTTTCATCTTTGTGTCTATGAAACATTTTGAGTTAATTTTTGTGTTTGGTATGATTTAAGTGATGTTGTTCATTTTTTCCATGTGGGTATGAAATTGTTCAAGTAATATATGCTGTAAAATCTATGGCCATTGAATCGCCTCTTTCTCCACTGAATTGCCATTAACATTTATCCAGAAGTATAATAATATATAGGTGGATCTATTTTAGGACTGTCTTTTATGTTCCTGTGATCTGTATGTTTTCATGTCACCAATATCATACTGTGTTGATTACTTTCAATTTGTAGTAAGTCTTCTTTATGAATTTATTTTTTAATTGGTGCAATATAGTTACACATAAAAGTGGAATTCACTGTGATGTGTTCATACATGCTTATGACAATTTGGTTAATTTCATTCTGCTATTCCTTCCATTTTCCATCCATTATCTGTCTCCCTCATTCCCCTTCCTTCACTCCTCTTATCTGCCTTCTATTTTAATAGGATCTCCCCCACCATTAAAAAAATCCTTATTTCTTTCTAGGTTCTGTATACTAAAAGAAAACATTCCACCCTTGACTTTATGCATCTTGCTTAATTTACTCAGCATGATGTCCTCCAGATTTGTCCATTTACCAGCAAATGACATAATTTCATCTTATTTATATTTGAGTAAAATGACATTTTCTTTATCTTTTTTTTAGTCAGGGACACCTAGGTTGGTTCCATAACTTTGTGATTGTGAATTATGCTACTATAAACATTGATATGCAGGTATCCTTACAGTATGCTGATTTTAGTTCTTTGGGATAAATACCAAGGTATAGAAAAAGCTGAGTCATACATAGTGGTTTCATCCCTGGTCTTTTGAAGAATCTCCGTAGTGCTTTCCATAGTGGTTATACTAACTCGCTGTTCCACCAAAAGTGTGCTTTTCCTGCACATCCTTGCCAGCATTTATTATTATTATTATTATTATTATTATTATTATTAATGGTTTCCATTCCAAATGGAGTGAGGTGAAGTCTCATTGTAGCTTTGATTTGAATTATTCTGGTTGCTAAGAATGTTGAACATTTTACCATCTATTTATTGGCCATTGGCATTTCTTCTTGAGAAATGGCTATCTAGTTCATTTTCTCATTTACCATCTGGGTTATTTAGTGGGTTTTTAAAGTTTTTGGTGTTTTAAGTATATTCTGTTTATTAATCTCCTGTAAGAAGAGAAGAAATACCTTGTATTCTGCAGGGTGTCCTTCCACACTCTTATTTATTTCCTTTGCTGTGCAGAGGCTTTTTAATTGAAGCCATCCCACTTATTGATTCTTGGTTTTATTCTTTAAACTTTAGGGATCTTATTAAGGAGATCAGTACCTGTGCCAATATGATAGGGAGTAGACTGTATGTTTTCTTCTAGCAGCTGCAGTATTTCTGGTCTTTGATCTACTTGGAGTTAATTTTTATGCAGGGTGACAGGGATCTAGTTTCATTTATTCTACATATGGACATCCAGTTTTCCCAGAATCATTCATTAAAAATGCTGTTTTCTATAATATATGTTTTTGGCAACTTTGTGAAGCATCAGATGACTGTATATTTGTCTTTGTGTCTTCTATTCTATTTCATTGGTCTTCACATCTGTTTTGATGCCAGTGCCATGCTATGTTTTTTTTTTTTTTTTCTTAACTGTAGGTCTATAGTATAATTTGAGGTTTTTTATTGTGGTGACTGAAGAATTGCTCTTCTTTCTCAGGATGGCTTTGCATATTCTGTCTCTCCTTCTTCCAAATGCATTTTTGGACTGTTTTTCTAGTTCGGTGAAGAACATTGGTATTTTGATGGGGATTGCCTTGACTCTCCATAACACAGTGTGCCACTGTGCCCAGATTAATGTGTTTTCTTGAATTAGTATGATTACTTTGACAATGTTAATTCTGTCTAAGATCATGAGAGATCTTTGTATCTTCATGTGTTTTCTTTAATTTCTTTTTTTAGTGTTCTATAATTTTCACTGTAAAGTACTCTTAGTCTCTTGGTTAGATTTATTCCAAAGGTTTGTTTTTTTGTTGTTTGAGGGTATTGTGTATATAATTGTTTTCCTGATTACTTTCTTAGCAGATCTATTATTAGAATATAGTGATTGAGGGGCTGGGGATGTGGCTCAAGCGGTAGCGCGCTCGCCTGGCATGCGTGCGGCCAGGTTCGATCCTCAGCACAACAAACAAACAAAGATGTTGTGTCCGTCGAAAACTAAAAAAAAATAAATAAATATTAAAATTCTCTCTCTCTCTCTCAAAAAAAAAGAATATAGTGATTGATTTTTGTGTATCGATCTTGTATCCTGCTATTTTGTTGAAGTTGTCTATTTACTCTAGAAGTCTCTGGTAGAGTATTTTGGATCTTTGAAGTATAGAATCAGGTTATCAGAAAAAAGATAATTTGACTTCTTCATTTCCTATTTGTAGACCTTTCATTTCCTTTTCTTGTCTGATTGCTCTGGCTAGAGTTTCAAGAACTGTATGAATAGAAGTGGTTAGAGTGGACATACTTGTCTTCTTCCTAATTTTAGAGGATAGACTTTCAGTTTTTCTCCATTGAGTATGATGTTGGCTTCAAGTTTGCTATATACAGCCTTTAGTTTTGAGGTATATTCCTTCAACTTCTAGTTTTCCCAGTGTTTTGACATGAATGGTGGCTAGACTTTGTTGAAGGCTTTTTCTATATTTATTGAGATGATCATGCAATTTTGGTCCTTTATTTTATTTATGTGATGAATTAAATTTCTTGATTTGCATATGTTGACCCAACCTTGCATTCTTCAAGTGAAATAAACTTGATCATGGTGTACAATCTTCTTAATGTGTGTGTGTGTGTGTGTGTGTGTGTGTGTTTGGCGGGGGGAGGAGGTACCAGGGACTAAACTGAGGAGACTAACCACTGAGCAACATATCCACCCCTGTTTTGTATTTTATTTAGAGATAGGGTCTCACTGAGTTGCTTAGAACCTCACCATTGCTGAGGCTGGCTTTGAACTTGCATTCCTCCTGTCTCAGCCTCCTGAGTTGCTGGGATTACAGGAGTGTGTCACTGTGCCCAGATTAATGTGTTTTTGAATGCAGATTGCCAAGGCGTGGAAATTTTTGGCACCAGGGATTAAACTCAAAGATGCTTAACCACTGATTCACATTCTTAGCCCTTTTTATTTTTTATTTTGAGTTAGGGTCTTGCTAAATTGCTTAGGACCTCACTAAGTTGCTAAGGCTGACTTTGAACTTGTGATCAGATTGCTAATATTTTATTAATAATTTTATGTCCATATTCATTAGGTTTATAGATCTGTAGTTTTCTTTCCTGATGTGTCTTTATCTGATTTTGATGATAAGGATGTTACTGGCTTTATAGAATAAATTTGGGAGTGTTCCCTCCCTTTCTATTTCATGGAATAATTTGATGAAGATTGGAATCAGTTCATCTTTAAAGATGTAGTAGAACTTAGTTGACAATTCATCTGGTCCTGGGCTTTTCTTTCTTGGGAGGTTTTTATTGCTGCTTCAATCTTGTTGGTTTTTATTGCTGCTTCAATCTTATTTGTCTATGTAGGCTTTCTATATCCACTTGTTTCAATTTGACAATTCATATGTGTTTAGAAATTGACAATATTATCTAGATTTTCCACTTTATTGCAGTATAAGTTTTCAAAGTAATTCCTGACAATCCTTAGAATTTCAGCAAATGTCTTTGGTGATATCTCCTTCTTCACCTTTAATTTTGTTGATTTGGGTCTTTTTTCTATTTCTTGTTACTTTAGCTAAGGGTTTATCAATCTTATTTATCTATTCAGAGAACCCCACACTTTGTTGAATTGATCCATTGTATTTTTTAATTCTCAATTTCATTAATTTTGGCTCCAATCTTAATTATTTTCTGTCTTCTATTAGTTTTGGAATTTATTTGTTCTTGCTTTTCTAGAGCCTTGAGATGTAACATTAGGTCATTATTTTGAGATCACTCTTTTTTTTTTAATGTATGCACTCAGTGCTCTACACATTCCCCTCAGAACTGCCTACATAGTGTTTCAAGGATTTTGATATCTTGTATCTCTGTTTTGTTCATTTCTAAAATTTAAAAAATTTCTCACCTGATGTTTTTCTCTGAGTCATTCCTCATTCAAAAGTGTTTCAATTGCCATGTGTTAACATGATTGTGGTTTTTATTTTGCTACTGACTTCTAGTTTCATTCTATTATGATCTGATAAAATACATTGAATTATTATTTTGAGTTTTTTGGGGTTGACTAAGACTTGCTCTGTATCCTAAAATATGGTTAATTTTGGAGACGTTTTCATGTGTAGCTGAGAAGAAGTGAAATCAGTTGTTGATAGACAAACTATTCTGTAGATGTCCTTAAAGTTCACTTGATGAATAATATTTTTAGATCTGAAGAGTCTGTACTTACTTTGTGTCTGAATGACCTATTGGGGAGAGAGGTGTACAATAATACAGTATTACTGTACTAGATTCTATCTGGGACCTTATGTCTAGTAATGTTTATTTTATGTAAATAGGTGCACTAACATTTAGGCATAAATATCTACAATCATAATATCTTCTTGTAGAATAGACTCCTTTACCAGTATGAAGTAATCTCCCTTGTTTCTTCTGGTTAATTTTAGCTTGAAGTCTGCTTTGGCAAATTTGAGAGAAGCTACTCCATTTGCATGGTATTTTTTTTCCCCAACTTTTCATATTCAGCCTGTGTGTCTTTGCCTATAACGTGAGTCTCTAATAAAAAATAAAAGGATAGGTCCTGTTTTTATTTTAATCCACTCAGCCATCTACATCTTTTAATTGTAGAACTGAGATCATTACAGTGTCATCATAGAGAGATGATTATTATTTTCTGTCATTTTGATTTATTTTGTAATGTTTTATTTACACTTTGGTTTCCTTCACTAAACTACTCTTCTAGTGGGATTCCTTCATTTGCTCTCTTTGAAATTTGGCTTGCATTTCCTCTGCATGAAATATTTCTTTAAGCATTTGTTGTAGTGTCTGTTTAATAGTCATAAATTTCTTTTAGTTTCTGCTTATCGTGGAAGGTTTTTATTTCACCTTCCATTCTGAAGGATCTCTTTGCTGAATAAAGCAATCTTGGTTGGCAATCATAATCTTTCAGAATTTGGTATATATTATTCCAAACCCTTCCTAGCTTTTAAAATCTGGGCTGAAAAATCAGTGGTGATTCATATTCATTTCTGTCTAAATCTGAACTTCTGTTTTTATCTTTCAGCTTTTAAAATTGAATTCTTGTTCTGTATATTAGATATTATAATTATAATGTGACTTTAAGAGTATCTTTCATGATCTCATCTACTTCATGACCTCATATATTTGAATATACATCTCATTTTCCAGGTTTGAAATTTTTGTATTATTATTTCACTGAAAAGGTTTATACATGTTCTTAGTTTGTATCTCACTTTATTCCTTGATGCCAATGATCCTTAGATCTAGTCTCTTCATATTGTTCCATATTTCCTGAATATCTTGGTCATGGTCTATTATCATTTCTAGTGCCAAGTTTTTAAGATTAAACATCTTGTCTTTGATATCTGAAAAATCTGTTTTCTGCATATTCTAAACTATTAGTGATACTTTTCATTAAATTTTAATTTGGTAAATTAATTTATTTTAATGATATCTGTTTGCTTCTTGATAACAATAACTACCTATTTATTGAAATTATCTTCCACTTCCTGTATTTTCTTTCTTAGTTCATTTCATATATATACTTTTAGGTCCTTAGTCATTTTATACATCAACCTTTAAATTATTTATCTGGCTTTTTGTCCACTGTAATATCTGAAGGCAAGCAGAGCAAATCCCCATAACTTGTTCTTCGTTCCTTAAACAGCTCTCACTATTCTGATTGGTTTGCACAACTACACAAATAATCTTCCTAATTTACAGAAAAAAGCCCTTATAAAACATGAGTTTCATTGCATTGAATCTCCACATTAATTTTTTTGAGGATTGGCATCTTAATGATACTGGGTTTTCCATTCCTGGTATGTGGTATATCTCATTCTATTTGATTAGGTTATTGTTGATCTCTTGCATGTATCTACATAAATATATAAATATTATACAATATCATATAACATTATACATGCAAATAATATGCAGACTTTTATGTACCTTAAGAAAATTAAAGTGTATACAATAGATTTTATATCAAAGTATTCACCATTTTAGATTCTCTTTATCCATTCTTGCAAGTGAGAGATTCATTGTCCCCTGATATCCATCTTCCTAGTTGTTTTATCAACAACAAAACTGAAACAACTGTAACTTGATTCAACTGTGACAAGGTGGAAACTCAGAGATGGATTTCCAGAATTGTCCATCTGAAAGCTAAGGTTATATGTACGCACTACATTCCAGTCTACATTATTTGGGGTTGTGCTCAGGGATCTTAACTGCTTCCACATCTAGAAAGTCTTGCATAGGGACTGTATAGGTGGCTGATGGTCTCCCAGAAGGTTGTAAGCTTCAGAGAAAGAGTGGAGCTTGGAAGTAGACACTTTGCTGGATGGTTCCAGAAGAAGGAATCTAACAAGGTGAGGTGGAATCTTGTAGAATAGGTTGTTTGGATTCTTCAGTCTCCATTCTCTCATTTGAAAAATGAGGGTAATAAGCTGTTCACAACGATGCTTGCCTTTAATCCAAGTAACTCATGAGGCTGAGGCAGAAGGATTGAAAGTTTGAGGCCAGTCTCAGGATCTTAGTGAAACACAACCTAAAAATAAAAATATAACAGAGGGTTAGGGATACAACTCTGTGGTAGAGTTAGAGTGCATGTGGGTTTAGTCCCCAGTACTACCAGAAAAAATAAGGATAATAGAAGTTCCTACTTGATAAAACTGTTGTGAGAATTAAATATATATAAAATGTTCAGCATAGTGATTGTCATAAAGTGAGCTCCATGTGAATATTATTTATTATTACATTAGTGGTGGTAAAATCGCTCCTCAAATGAGAGGTTTCAGAGATTGAGATAGGAGATTCTCACTTTAGAATTAGTAAGAACATGTAGGTAAGACTAAGTCTTCAGGTTGAAGATTCCTGCATTCCACCATGAACTAGCTACACCACAAGGAACTACTCAAGAAGCAATGTTTTGAGAATCTTTCTTATCTGGAAGTCATCCAAACATCTTTTTAAAATGTGTATTTCTTTATACAACTCTCAAGACAGTTATTTTCCTACCTTTGCTCTGCAATTAATGTACATGACTTAAAATACTTATTACTTAAAATTCAACTTTACTTGCAGTTTCACCTCCAGTTCCCCAAGGTACTTAATGACATGTGTTACAGATATCAATACACAATATTTGTCAATAAACACATATTGAATGATCAATAGCTAAGGTTGGCATTTTGTATCTGAAGTACAGCACTGAGTATTTCTTAATCAGAAATATCAGAGTTCGCTCGGAATTAATATTTATGTATAAGATAATTTGTCATATTATGCTCTTTATAAATTATTAAACAAAGGTCACAGAACTATGCAGGTAGATAAAAACAAAAGAACAAATTGACCACTTGAGAATTGACAGAATCTTGAAGGATTGGTTGTTTTCATGTTTGATATGAACTTCTCAATATCTACTACAGAAAATAATGATTCTCTGTGATGCCTTTGATTTCACATATGAATCTCTAGTGTCTTCAGAGATTTATCCCCAGCTGAGAACAAAATGAAAAGACCTATATAACCACAATGTTTTTGGTCTACTACTGAAATATGAATGAGTTCTCATTTCAAGAGGTAAGATTTTAACTTTTGTTTATTAATCTGATGTAAGATTTTGACTTTTGTTTATTAATCTGATGTATTGAACTTCAAATTCAATTTGAGAAAACTTTTTTCTCTAAAATTATCTGTGCTCAGAAAGGGTAGTGTGGAAAGAGAACAGGTGTAATCAAGCAATGAGCTAGTGGGCAATATTGGGCTGATTTTCTCTGTTTTCACCATTGGTTTCAGGGGAAGGAAGAAATAATCATAGCCCAAGTTACCAGAAATCCTTGTTCTCTACCCATAAGACAGAAACTTATGGTCTTTCAACACTATGCAAAGGTGGCACTCTACCAATATTGAGATGCTTTGAGAATTCCTTAGTATTTAGATTGAATATTTTAAAATGTAAGGAAAAAAAATCCTTCTAGAATATCTTCTTGTGTTTTTGCATCTGACTATTAGTTAGGAGGTAATCTTAGAAAAAGCTTGGTGTATATACTCAGTAAACTTGGAGAGGAGGTTGACCTGGTCAGAAGTTTGGTGATTCTTCTTTCTATTCTATGTTTTATTCAGCTGTATATTATGTTGACAATAATATTATTTCATACTACCAAATCCAAATTAGAAATCATTAGAAAGCAGTAGGAAATGATTTGATTTATTAAATAAATTTATCAGTCTTTTTTCCATAGGGATTGTATTGATATTATAAAACACTTAATGCAACAATATTTTTAACTTTAAATACATACAAATTACCCAGCAAATTTATACTATACTTAAAATATAATAATCAATACACACACACACACACACATATATATATAGATATATCTATATATCTATCTATATATATATATACATATATATTTCTTATATGCCAGAAAGCTAATAAAGCTAATAAAGTTTAGCTATTATTGAAGTCATCCTTGGAAAAATCTATGAAAAGCAAGAAAAAATGAATATTCTTTTTTCATAATATATTCAGCATTCATTTTTGTGATTTTCATCTGCCTTATAGCTTGATTTTTTTGAAACCATATAATAGATGAAGAAGAAAAGACATTATATGAAAGAATTTTTCTGGTGTTTCTACTAAAACTAACATAAAATAACTGATTAAGTCACCATTGCACATAAGTAAGTACTGGCCCTTGATCATCTTTATTTACTTCCCGTATACATTAATGAAAATGAAACCATCATGTTTATAAATTCTTTCATGCCCTGTTTCCCCACAGGTCATTTTTCAGCAGCCACTGTCCCATGGATTCCCTGGTCACTGGGAACCACACTGCAGTGACAGAGTTCATTCTATTGGGCTTAACTGAGGATCCAGTCCTCCGAGTCTTCCTCTTTGTGATCATCCTGTGCATCTACCTGGTGACCATCTGTGGCAATCTCAGCACGATCATTCTCATCAGAGTCTCTTCTCAGCTCCATCATCCCATGTACTTTTTTCTGAGCCATTTAGCTTCTGCTGACATAGGCTATTCGTCTTCTGTCACACCCAATATGCTTGTAAACTTCCTGGTGGAGAGAAATGCCATCTCCTATGTTGGATGTGCCATCCAGCTTGGTTCAGCAGTGTTCTTTGGGACAGTGGAGTGCTTCCTTCTGGCTGCCATGGCCTATGATCGCTTTGTGGCAATCTGCAACCCACTGCTTTACTCCACCAAAATGTCCACACAAGTCTGTCTCCAGTTATTTGTAGTGGCTTATACAGGGGGTTTCCTCAATGCTTCCTCTTATGTCATTTCTTTCTTTTCTTTGCTCTTCTGTGGACCAAATCGAGTCAACCATTTTTTCTGTGATTTTGCTCCATTAGTTCAGCTCTCCTGTTCTGATGTTGGTGTCTCTGCAATTGTTTCCACATTTTCTGCTGGCTCCATCATTGTGGTAACAGTTTTTGTCATTGTCGTCTCCTACATCTTCATCCTCATCACCATCCTGAGGATGAGCTCCACTGAGGGGCGCCACAAGGCCTTCTCCACCTGCACCTCCCACCTCACTGCAGTCACTCTGTTCTATGGGACCATTACCTTCATTTATGTGATGCCCAGGTCCAACTATTCCACTGACCAGAACAAGGTGGTGTCTGTGTTCTACACAGTGGTGATCCCCATGCTGAACCCTCTCATTTATAGTCTTAGGAACCAGGAGATTAAGGGGGCTCTGAAGAGAGAGCTTAGTAAGAAAACATTTTCTTAGTGACATCTTCTATTTTTTCAGGCTTGATATAGTAAAAGTGTCCCATAGATATAATGAATAGAAACTGAGTGCTTGTGTTTGAAATATATTTTTTGACATATCATATTCAGTGTAGAGTGTTGCAGTAATTCACTTGCAGGTAGCATGAGAAAGAAAGAAGAAGCAGAGCAAGCAAAGCGGCAGAATAAAAAAAGTCTTTTATTGTATATAGCAATATTTTTATAGTATTGAGTATTGTGAACAAAGAAGGCAGCCTTCCAACAGCAATAAATCAGGTCTTTCAGCTAATTAAACATAGCCTACAGAAATTTTACTTTTTAATCAGAAGTGACCAGCTTCTCATGGCTAATCTGCTTTTGGCCTGGAGCATGCTGAGTTCTACTCTTTGTTAAGAACAGATAAAAAATTTTTCTTAGCGCCCCCTTAGCCCACTTGGCAGAACATCCCGTTTGCAGGCAAGTCCTCCTAAGGACAGTAGACACCTCGTTTTCAAGCATGTCCACTGTTACCTTATCTAAACCTTGAAGGAGCCTCTCTTTTGCGAGCAGGCCCTCTCAAGGACAGCAGACACCTACTTTTCAAGCATGTCCGCTGTTACCTATCTATACCTTGACAGAATATCCTGTTTGCAGGCAGACTCCATCAAGGACAGTAATAGTAACACAGTCACATCTGATTCTCTACAGTAGAACTTCTCAGTAAATATAAGAGTTCAATTTTCAGATGTTATAGTATTCAAGGATTCATAGTGAGTTGCCGTTAATAAAACTAAATCAAATTTTAAAATTAAAGAATTCAAATTGACTCAAGAAAACAAAATCTGCTGGAAATGCTTTTGAAGTAGCAATCAATAGAAATAATGGACAGTATAAACAAAATCACAAAGATTTACAATGTGGGAATTAATTAACATAGACTATAATATTATTTAGAGTAAATGCTAAAAGATCACTTGAAATGTATATTATCACAGAGAACAAACCAAACTAAAAAGCATGCAGAACATTCATAAAGAAAACTTATGGTGAAAACTTCACCATACCCAGAGACTTACACCAGGTTTACTCCTCTGGTATCATAATGCTGAGGATTTTTACATAGGATTTCATGTGATAGTACAGTCAGAAGAGCATCCTTGCTTAGAAACCTTATGACCTTAACTAGAACCAGTTTATCTTATAATGTTAGTTCTGGAGTCCTTGCAAGGGTTGCTTATAGTTAAAATCAGCACACACTGGAAAGAATATGGCATAAAACAGAATGTTTTTTGTGTATTGTCCTCTCAGTCCAGATGCAATTTACAATTAATAAACATTTTTTTACACAGGTATTGTCTCTGTTTAATAAAAATTACTCTGACAATGACATTCTAGAATGTTTTGTTATAAACAATGTGCAAAAATCCTGACCATTTGATATTTTAGTTTCTTAGGATTTATGGGAAATTCAGTCAAAGTCAAATTGACTCACAGAAAAAAAAATCGGCTGAAAATGCTTTTGAAGTAGGAATTGATGAAAATTTAGAGAAGACAAAATATTTTGTTAACCATTTTTCTTAAAGGGTACAATGCACATTATCAGGCATCATAAATGTTATACAGTTTTGATTTATAATTCTGAACAAATATACTGTATAAGAATCCATTATGGTTCATAGGCAGAATATAAGACCTTGAATGCTGTTATCTGAGAAATAGGTCACCTTTCTGTGTGCAAATACATGGTTCTCAGAGAAATTATAAAACATCTTCAGGTTTTATAAAAGAGGCACTGTAGTCTTCACACTTCTGTAATTTTTTTTGTGGAACAGTCTCAAATCTTTTCCCAAAACAATATAGCTATTAATAATGAAGTTATGCAGAAAATAATGGTTAAAAAAACTGTTAAGTTTTTGGCTATTGATCCATTTTACAATAATTTTTCTGTAACTACATCAGTGTTTTTGCCACATATTAACCTTCTTGGCAGGAAAAACATAATAGCTAAGGAAAAACTAAAACTCCCCTCTCAGCTAAATGAAATATAAAAGGTAATAATCTGATATAGTCTTCTTGAGACAGGGTCTCACTGAGTTGCCTAGGGCCTTGCTGAATTGCTGAGGCTGACTTTGAATTTGCACTCCTTCTGCCTCAGCCTCCCAAGCTGTTGGGATTACAGGTGTGAGCCACCATATCCGCTTGATACATTTTTCAGAAAAGAATTTTACACCAATTTTTAAGTAGCACAGTGTAAAAAATCTGAACTCTAATAGACAACATTAATAAGAGCACAATTCACAATAGCCAAGCTAGAGAACCAACATAGGTGCCCTTTGACATATGAACAGATAAAGGAAATGTGGCATATATACACAGTGGAGTATTACTCATCCATAAAAAGAATGAAATTATGGCATTTGCTAGTAAATGGATGAAACTGAAGACTATCACACTAGGGGAAATAAGACGGTCCCCAAAAGTCAAAGGTTGAAGTTTTCTCTAATATGCAGAAGCTAATCCAAAATAAGGGGGAGGGGCTGAAAAAGAATAGAAGAAAGATCAGTAGAGTAGACAAAGGGGAATAAAGGGAAGGAAGAAGAGATAGGACAGAGAAGGATAGTGGAATGAATCTGACCTAATTCAGAATGTACGTATATGAATATACCACAGTGAATCTCACTATCATGTATATCAGCAAGGCCCTAATTAAAAAAAACCTCTGAATAAATAGCAGAAAGATCAACAGAGTAGAGCAAAGAGAATGAGGGGAGAGGAAGGGGAAGTACTGACGATTGCATTGAATTAGAACAAATTATATTCCATGCTTTCATCATTATGTCAAAATGACTCCTATTGTCATGTATAACTAAAAAGAACCAATAAAAATAGTTTACCAAAAATATGTAGAATATATTGAAGCACACCAACCTATAGCAAAGAATAAACAAAATTGATCTAGAATTGGTAATGGGCATAAGTCACAACTTGTTTTAAAAGTTTTCAATTTTCAATTCTATAGTCCAATAAAGCCAGAAATCAACAAAAAGATAACTAGAAAACCTCCTTTAATTGGCAAATAAATTAATATACCATTAAGTATTCCACATGTCAATGAAGAAATTCAAAATAGATATTAGGACACAAATGAATAATCAGAAAATTAAATATATGCATATATATAAACTTGTGATTGAGGTATACAATTTTATTAAAAAATTATAAACTAAATTCATGCACTAGGAAAATGCTAAAAATTAATGATTTGTCTTCATTTCAATAAGGTGTAGAATAACAAAGAGTAGGGAAGGATTCAAACACAGAGTATAGAAGGAAATGTATTGTAAAATTAAAGGAGAAATTAATCAAATAGAAGATTACATGGTGGAGCAGAAGAACAGTCCAATATTTATTTTCTTACAATGATTTTTGTTAGTATGTTTATACAAAAATAAAAAGGAAAATACAAAAAACAAAAATTAGAAAATTAAAAAAGAATAGGACTATAGATTTTTCAAATATTATTAATAAGATTGAATATAAACAATTCTATGTAAAATTTTCTTATAACTTAGATAAAATTAAAAGTTCTAAAAACAATAAAACTAACCAAACCTAACTCAAATACCATAAGAAAACTCTAGTAATCATTCTACTAAAGAAATTTAATCAATGTATAAAAATATTCCCATAAATAAAAAGTACAAATAGAAATGTCTCATAATAAGAGTTACTAAATATTAAAGATGTTCAATTAAGTAATAATTCCAATATTATACAAACTCATTGACAAATGAGTGTGCAGTTCACCTCAGTAATAACACTTCAGATGTGTTCATAGTCCAACTTTTTCTTTCTGAAACTCAATGAAAAAATTTTCTGGAATATTAGCAAACTCAATCAGCAATTTATGAAAATAATAGTATATCAATGTAAGGTTTAATTTATTCTAGGAAGGAAATGCAGATTTAACAATAGAAGCTCAAATAGATTGAAATAATTAAATGTCAGATTCAAAGAGAAATCCGTTAGCTGAAAACCATAGTAAGCAAACTGAAGAATGTGACAGGAGGATCAATAGGAGCATTGACCAAACAGAAGGAAGAAGCAGTGAGATCAAAGGCTATTTTAAAGTGCAAATTTGGAGGTGGAAGAAGAAAAGAGAATGAAGAATAATGAAGATAGCTTATAGGAATTTTGTGACAACATTCAAAGAGCAAATATTTGGGTTCCAGAGTTCCAGAGGAAGAATGACAAATGGGTCAAAACTTTTCTCAAAGAAATAATAACAGAAATCCCTCAAACCTAGAGAAGGATACAAAAATCCAGGAATAGGAAGGTCAAAGTTTACCAGTTAAATTCAATTGAATTTATTTAGGAAGTTTATTCAGTTTATTTAGGAAGTTTATTCAAGTTTATTCAGGAACATAAGCAAGCTCTCAAATGTTGAAGACAGAGGGTTATCATAGCAGCAAGAGATAAGAAACAATACATAAGATTGTCCATTTCACTGGACAGCAGACTTATATGTGGAATCTAAAAAAGCTATCATATGGAAATTTACTAATTTTGGTACCAGGGGTTGAGCCCAGGAGCACTGAACCACCTATCCAGGTCTTTTATTATATTTTATTTAAAGATGGAGTCTCACTGAGTTTCTTAGGACCTCACTAAATTGCTGATCCTCCTGCCTCAACCTCCCAAGCTGCTGGCATTACAGGCATGCACCACTGCATCCTGCAGCAGAAGTTTAGAGTAGAATAGTGGTTTCCAGAGGTTTGGAATTATGAGGGAGTTGGGAAGGTTGGGGAAAGTTTAATTAATGAGTGCTAAGTTACATTTAGGAGCAAGAAGTTCTCCTATGCTAGTGCACAGTAGGGTGACTAGGTATAATAACATATTGTGCATGTCAAAAGCTAAAGAAATGATTTTAAAGGTTTCCTCATAAAAATGATAAAAGTTTAAGAAAATCGATTTATTTAACCTTATTTGAGCATTACACAATGTATACATGTATCAAAACATTATAAGATACCCGATTAATATGCACAATTTTTATAAACAGTCTTGTATACTACAGTCAATAAACGACAGAGACTGGTTTTGCTAGCTTGTTTGGAAATTTAGAGAGGAACTTTTAGAAAGATATGAGATATGTAGACAGATGGAAGCCAACGTCTGAGTATTAAATCAGCCTAAATCCCAGGCTTGCCACAAAATTATTTAAGCATGGGCTATGCTAAAGAAGGAGATCTATGCACAGATGGTTGGATTGTGTACAGCAAGATTTTTGAGTTTGCTACTACTTTCACTGAGGGAATTATTAAACACAGACATCAAGGTGCAGGAAGATGAAACAGTGATGAATTGAAGGATCAGAGAACAGAGCTTGGGAACAGATGAGCCTGAGGAAATGTAGTGGATACCTACATGTAAGGGAGCTGCAAACAAGAATAAACTGTCCAAATTATAGTTGAGTACAAAATTCAATCATAGAGGAGTCTCCCTAAGAATCATGTTTAAAAGCACCAACTAGAAGTTGAAAGAACTTAACACACACACACACACACACACACACACACACATCCCACTGTTTAGCTTTGAAAAAGGAGATTCTATTACCTCAACAACATAGATAAAACTGGGGCACATTATACTAGGTGAAATAAGGTGGTCACTCTGAATAATAAGGTTCCCTCCTCAGTGTGGGAAACATGAAGGCCCATTCTCATCATTTATAGTCAATGTATTACTGGAGGTCCCAGGCATGCAATTAGACAAATAAAATTAAGAAAGATCAGACAAAGAAGAAGGAAAACGTACCTTTATTAGCAAACAGCATGTCTATTTACACAGAAAATTACAAAAGATCTCTGAAGCATAACACTAGAATTAATTTAGTAAGATCATTGGTGATATTATAATTAATGCATAAAACATTCCACCCTTGACTTTACGCATCTTGCTTAATTTACTCAGCATGATGTTCACCAGATTTGTCCATTTACCAGCAAATGACATAATTTCATCTTATTTATGGGTGAGTAAAATGACATTTTCTTTATCTTTTTTAGTCAGGGACACCTAGGTTGGTTCCATAACTTTGTGATTGTGAATTATGCTACTATAAACATTGATATGCAGGTATCCTTACAGTATGCTGATTTTAGTTCTTTGGGATAAATACCAAGGTATAGAATAAGCTGGGTCATACATAGTGGTTTCATCCCTGGTCTCTTGAAGAATCTCCATAGTGCTTTCCATAATGGTTATACTAACTTACAGTTCCACCGAAAGTGTGCTTTTCCTGCACATCCTTGCCAGCATTTATTATTATTATTATTATTATTATTATTAATATTATTATTATTATTTTATTATTGATGATTTCCATTCCAAATGGAGTGAGGTAAAATCTCAATGTAGTTTTGATTTGAATTATTCTGGTTCCTAAGGATGTTGAACATTTTACCATCTATTTATTGGCTATTGGCATTTCTTCTTGAGAAATAGCTAACTAGTTCATTTTCTCATTTATTGTCTGGGTTATTTAGTGGGTTTTTAAAGTTTTTGGAGTTTTAAGTATATTCTGTTTATTAATCTCCTGTAAGAAGAGTAGCTAGCAAATATCTTGTATTCTGCAGGGTGTCCTTCCACACTCTTAGTTATTTCCTTTGCTGTGCAGAGGCTTTTTAATTGAAGCCATCCCACTTATTGATTCTTGGTTTTATTCCTTAAATTTCAGGGATCTTACTAAGGAGATCAGTCCTGTGCCAATATGATAGGAGTAGACTATGTTTTCTTCTAGCAGCTGCAGTATTTCTGGTCTTTGATCTACTTGGAGTTAATTTTTATGCAGGGTGACAGGGATCTAGTTTCATTTATTCTACATGTGGATATCCAGTTTTCCCAGAACCATTCGTTGAAAATGCTGTTTTCTACTGTATGTTTTTGGCAATTTTGTGAAGCATCAGATGACTGTATATTTGTCTTTGTGTCTTCTATTCTATTTCATTGGTCTGCACATCTGTTTTGATGCCCGTGTCATGCTGTGTGTTTTTTTTTTTTTTAACTGTAGATCTATAGTATAATTTGAGGGTTTTTATTGTGGTGTCTGAAGAATTGCTCTTCTTTCTCAGGATGGCTTTGCATATTCTGACTTTCTTCTTCTTCCAAATGCATTTTTCGACTGTTTCTCTAGTTTGATGAAGAACATTGGTACTTTGATGAGGATTGCCTTGAATCTCTGTAACATCTTTGGTAGTACGGTTACCTTGACAATGTTAATTCTGTCTAACTAAGATCATGAGAGGTCTTTGTATCTTCATGTGTTTTTTTCATTTTTTTTAGTGTTCTATAATTTTCACTGTAAAGTACTCTTACCCCTTCCTTTGGTTAGATTTATTCCAAAGGTTTGTTTCTTTGTTGTTTGAGGGTATTGTGTATATAATTGTTTTCCTGATTACTTTCTTAGCAGATCTATTATTAAAATATAGTGATTGATTTTTGTGTATTGATCTTGTATCCTGCTACTTTTTTGAATTTGTCTATTTACTCTAGAAGTCTCTTGGTAGAGTGTTTTGGGTCTTTGAAATATAGAATCAGGTTATCAGAAAAAAGATAATTTGACTTCTTCATTTCCTATTTGTAGACCTTTCATTTCCTTTTCTTGTCTGATTGCTCTGGCTAGAGTTTCAAGAATTGTATTGAATAGAAGTGGTTAGCGTGGACATACTTGTCTTCTTCCTAATTTTAGAGGATAGACTTTCAGTTTTTCTCCGTTGAGTATGATGTTGGCTTCAAGTTTGCTATATACAGCCTTTAGTTTTGAGGTATATTCCTTTAACTCCTAGTTTTCCCAGTGTTTTTGACATGAATGGTGGCTAGACTTTGTTGAAGGCTTTTTCTATATTTTATTGAGATGATCATGGGATTTTGGAAGTTGATTCTATTTATGTGATGAATTAAATTTCTTGATTTGCATATGTTGACCCAACCTTGCAATCCTCAAGTGAAATAAACTTGATCATTGTGTACAATATTCTTAATGTGTTTTTTTTTTGGGGGGGGAGGTACCAGGGTCTGAACTGAGGGGCACTCAACCACTGAGCCACATCTCCGCCCCTATTTTGTATTTTATTTAGAGACAGGGTCTCACTGAATTGCTTACAACCTCACTGTTGCTGAGGATGGCTTTGAACTTACGATCCTCCTGTCCAGCCTCCTGAGTTGCTGGGATTACAGGAATGCGTCACTGTGCCCAGATTAATGTGTTTTTGAATGCAGATTGCCAATGCATGGAAATTTTTGGCACCAGGGATTAAACTCAGAGATGCTTAACCACTGATTCACATTCTTAGCCCTTTTTATTTTTTATTTTGAGTTAGGGTCTTGCTAAATTGCTTAGGACCTCACTAAATTGCTATGGCTGACTTTGAACTTGTGATCAGATTGCTAATATTTTATTAATAATTTTTATGTCCATGTTCATCAGGTTTATTGATCTGTAGTTTTCTTTCCTGATGTGCCTTTATCTGATTTTGATGATAAGGATGTTACTGGCTTTATAGAATAAATTTGGGAGTGTTCCCTCCCTTTCTATTTCGTGGAATAATTTGATGAAGATTGGCATCAGTTCATCTTTAAAGATCTTATTTGACAATTCATCTGGTCCTGGGCTTTTCTTTCTTGGGAGGTTTTTATTGCTGCTTCAATCTTGTTGGTTTTTATTGCTGCTTCAATCTTATTTGTCTATGTAAGCTTTTTATATCCACTTGTTTCAATTTGGTAATTCATATGTGTTTAGAAATTGCCAATATTATCTAGATTTTCCATTTTATTGCCGTATAAGTTTTCAAAGTAATTCCTTACAATCCTTAGAATTTCAGCAAATGTCATTGGTGATATCTCCTTCTTCACCTTTAATTTTATTGATTTGGGTCTTTTTTCTATTTCTTGTTACTTTAGCTAAGGGTTAATCAGTCTTATTTATCTATTCAGAGAACCCCATACTTTGTTGAATTGATCCATTGTATTTTTTTAATTCTCAATTTCATTAATTTTGGCTCTAATCTTAATTATTTTCTGTCTTCTTTCAGTTTTGAAATTTATTTGTTCTTGCTTTTCTAGAGCCTTGAGATGTAACATTAGATAATTTATTTGAGATAATTCTTTTTTTCTTAATGTAGGCACTCAATGCTCTAAACATTCCCCTCAGAACTGCTTTCAATGTGATTCTGCAATCTGTATATGGGGTAAAAATTGGAGTTCATAACCCACTTGAATCAAAGTGTGAAATATGATATATCAAGAAACATGTAATGTTTTGAACAACCAACAGTAAAAAAAAGAAAAAAAACAAAAGTCTATAAAAAAAAGAACTGCCTTCATAGTTTTTCAAGGATTTTGATATCTTGTATCTCTGATTTGTTCATTTCTAAAATTTAAAAAATTTCTCACCTGATGTTTTTCTCTGAGTCATTCCTCACTCAAAAGTGTTTCAATTGCCATGTGTTAACATGATTGTGGTTTTTATTTTGCTACTGACTTCTAGTTTCATTCTATTATGATCTGATAAAATACATGGAATTATTATTTTGAGTTTTTTGGGGTTGACTAAGACTTGCTCTGTATCCTAAAATATGGTTAATTTTGGAGAAGTTTTCATGCGTAGCTGAGAAGATAGTGAAATCAGTTGTTGATAGACAAACTATTCTATAGATGTCCTTAAGGTTCATTTGATGAATAATATTTTTAGGTCTGAAGAGTCTTACTTAGTTTGTGTCTGAATGATCTATTGGTGAGAGAGGTGTACAATAATACAGTATTACTGTACTAGATTCTATCTGGGACTTTATGTCTAGTAGTGTTTATTTTATGTAAATAGGTGCACTAACATTTAGGCATAAATATCTACTATCATTATATTTTCTTGTTGGAGAGACTCCTTTACCAGTATGAAGTGATCTTCCTTGTTTCTTCTGATTAATTTTAGCTTGAAATCTGCTTTGTCAAATATGAGAGAATCTACTCCATTTGCATGGTATATTTTTTTCCCAACCTTTCATATTCAGCCTTTGTGTCTTTGCTTATAAAGTGAGTCTCTAATAAACAACAAAAGGTTGGGTCCTTGTATGATATGTCAAGATCATTGTAATGTTTTGAGCAACTAATAAAAAAAATTTTAAAAAAGGTTGGGTCCTGTTTTTTTTTAATCCACTCATCCATCTACATGTTTTAATTGTAGATTTGAGACCATTACAGTGTCATCATAGAAATTGATTATTATTTCCTGTCATTTTGATTTATTTGTAATGTTTTATTTACACTTGGGTTTCCTTCATTAAGCTACTCTTCTGGTGGGATTCCCTCATTTGCTCTCTTTGAAGTTTGGTTTGCATTTCCTTTGCATGAAATATTTCTTTAAGCATTTGTTGCAGTGTCTGTTTAGTAGACATAAATTTCTTTTAGTTTCTGCTTATCATGGAAGGTTTTTATTTCGCCTTCCATTCTGAAGGATATTTTTGTTGAATAAAGCAATCTTGGTTGGCAATCATAATCTTTCAATATTTGGTGTATATTATTCCAAAGCCTTCTTAGCTTTTAAAGTCTGGGCTGAAAAAATCAGTGGTGATTCATATTCATTTCCATCTAAATCTGACCTTCTGTTTTTGTCTGTCAGTTTTTAAAAGTCAATTCTTGTTCTGTTTATTAGGTATTATAATTATAATGTGCCTTTAAGAGGATTTTTCATGATCTCATCTATTTGGAGTTCTGAATACCTCATATATTTGAATATCCATCTCATTTTCCAGGTTTGAAATTTTTTCTATTATTATTTCACTGAAAAGGTTTGTACATGTTTTTAGTTTGTATCTCACTTTATTCCCTGATGCCAATGATCCTTAGATCTAGTCTCTTCATATTGTTCCATATTTCCTGAATATCTTGGTAATGGTCTATTATCATTTTTAGTGCCAAATTTTTAAAGATTTTACATCTTGTCTTTGATATCTGAAAAATCTGTCTTCTGCATCATCTAAACTATTAGTGATACTTTTCATTAAATTTTAATTTGGTAAATTATTTTATTTCAATGATATCTGTTTGATTCTTGATAACAAAAACTATCTATTTATTGAAATGCTCTTGTACTTCCTATATTTTCTTTCTTAGTTCATTTTGTATATATACTTTTAGGTCCTTAGTCATTTTATACATCAAGTTTTAAATTATTTATCTGGCTTTTTGTCTTCTGTAATATCTGAAGGCATGCAGTGCAAATCCCCATAACTTGTTCTTCATTCCTTAAACAGCTCTCACTATTTTTATTATTGGTTTGCACATCTACACAAATAATTTTCCTAATTTACAGAAAAAGTCCTTATAAAACATGACTTACTTTGCATTGAATCTCCACATTAATTTTTTTGAGGATTGGCATCTTAATGATACTGGGTTTTCCATTCCTGGTATATGGTATATCTCATTCTATTTGATTAGGTTATTGTTGTATCTCTTGCGTGTGTCTACATAAATATATAAATATTATACAATATCATATAACATTATACGTGCAAGTAATATGCAGACTTTTATGTACCTTAAAGAAATTAAAGTGTATACAATAGATTTTTATATCAAAGTATTCACCATTTTAAATTCTCTTAATCCATTCTTGCAAGTGAGAGATTCATTGTCCCCTGATATCCATCTTCCTAGTTGTTTAATCAACAACAAAACTGAAACAACTGTAACTTGATTCAACTGTGACAAGGTAGAAACTCAGAGATGGACTTCCAGAATTGTCCTTCTGAAAGCTAAGGTTATATGTACGCGCTACATTCCAGTCTACATTATTTGGGATTGTGCTCAGGAATCTTAGCTGCTTCCACATCTAGAAAGTCTTGCATAGAGACTGTATAGGTGTCTGATGGTCTCCCAGAAGGTTGTAAGCTTCAGAGAAAGAGTGGGGCATGGAAGTAGACACTTTGCTGGATGGTTCCAGAAGAAGGAATCTAACAAGGTGAGGTGGAATCTTGTAGAATAGGTTGTTTGGATTCTTCAGTCTCCATTCTCTCATTTGAAAAATGAGGGTAATAAGCTGTTCACAACGATGCTTGCCTTTAATCCAAGTAACTCATGAGGCTGAGGCAGAAGGATTGAAAGTTTGAGGCCAGTCTCAGGATCTTAGTGAAACACAACCTAAAAATAAAAATATAACAGAGGGTTAGGGATACAACTCTGTGGTAGAGTTAGAGTGCATGTGGGTTTAGTCCCCAGTACTACCAGAAAAAATAAGGATAATAGAAGTTCCTACTTGATAAAACTGTTGTGAGAATTAAATATATATAAAATGTTCAGCATAGTGATTGTCATAAAGTGAGCTCCATGTGAATATTATTTATTATTACATTAGTGGTGGTAAAATCGCTCCTCAAATGAGAGGTTTCAGAGATTGAGATAGGAGATTCTCACTTTAGAATTAGTAAGAACATGTAGGTAAGACTAAGTCTTCAGGTTGAAGATTCCTGCATTCCACCATGAACTAGCTACACCACAAGGAACTACTCAAGAAGCAATGTTTTGAGAATCTTTCTTATCTGGAAGTCATCCAAACATCTTTTTAAAATGTGTATTTTTTTATACAACTCTCAAGACAGTTATTTTCCTACTTTTGCTGTGCAATTAATGTACATGACTTAAAATACTTATTATTTAAAATTCAACTTTACTTGCAGTTTCACCTCCAGTTCCCCAAGGTACTTAATGGCATGTGTTACAGATATCAATACACAATATTTGTCAGTAAACACATATTGAATGATCAATAGCTAAGGTTTAGCATTTTATATCTGAAGTACAGCACTGAGTATTTCTTAATCAGAAATATCAGAGTTCGCTTGGAACTAATATTTATGTATAAGATAATTTGTCATATTATGCTCTTTATAAATTATTAAACAAAGGTTACAGAACTATGTAGGTAGATAAAAACAAAAGAACAAATTGACCACTTGAGAATTGACAGAATCTTGAAGGATTGGTTGTTTTCATGTTTGATATGAACTTCTCAATATCTACTACAGAAAATAATGATACTCTGTGATGCCTTTGAATTCACATATGAATCTCTAGTGTCTTCAGAGATTTATCCCCAGCTGAGAACAAAATGAAAAGACCTATATAACCACAATGTTTTTGGTCTATTACTGAAATATAAATGAGTTCTCATTTCAAGAGGTAAGATTTTGACTTTTGTTTATTAATCTGATGTATTGAACTTCAAATTCAATTTGAGAAAACTTTTTTCTCTAAAATTATCTGTGCTCAGAAAGGGTAGTGTGGAAAGAGAACAGGTGTAATCAAGCAATGAGCTAGTGGGTAATATTGGGCTGATTTTCTCTGTTTTCACCATTGGTGTCAGGGGAAGGAAGAAATAGTCACAGCCCAAGTTATCAGAAATCCTTGTTCTCTACCCATAAGACAGAAACTTATGGTCTTTCAACACTATGCAGAGTTGGCACTCTACCAATGTTGAGATGCTTTGGGAATTCCTTAGTATTTAGATTAAATATTTTAAAATGTAAGGAGAAAAAAAATCTTTCCAGAATATCTTCTTGTGTTTTTGCATCTGACTGTTAGTTAGGAGGTAATCTTAGAAAAAGCTTGCTGTATATACTCAGTAAACTTGGAGGGGAGGTTAACCTGGTCAGAAGTTTTGTGACTCTTCTTTTTATTCTATGTTTTATTCAGCTGTATATTATGTTGATAATAATATTATTTCATACTACCAAATCCAAATTAGAAATCATTAGAAAGCAGTAGGAAATGATTTGATTTATTAAATAAATTTATCAGTCTTTTTTCCATAGGAATTGTATTGATATTCTGAAACACTTAATGCAACAATATTTTTAACTTTAAATACATACAAATTACCCAGAAAATTTATAGTATACTTAAAATATAATAATCAGTACATATAATTCATATATATATAATATATATATATAATATATATATATGTATATATATATATCTTATATGCCAGAAAGGTAATAAAGTAATAAAGTTTAGCTATTATTGAAGTCATCATTGCATCCTTAGAAAAATCTATGAAAAGAAAGGAAAAAATGAATATTCTTTTTTCCTAATATATTCAGCATTCATTTTTGTTATTTTCATCTGCCTTATAGCTTGATTTTTTTGAAACCATATAATATAGGAAGAAGAAAAGACATTCTATGAAAGAATTTTTCTGGTGTTTCTACTAAAACTAACTTAAAATCACTGATTAAGTCACCATGCACACAAATAAGTAGTGGCCCTTGATCATCTTTATTTACTTCCCATATACATTAATGAAAATGAAACCATCATGTTTATAAATGCTTTCATATTATGTTTCCCTACAGGCCATTTTTCAGCAGCCACTGTCCCATGGATTCCCTGGTCACTGGGAACCACACTGCAGTGACAGAGTTCATTCTATTGGGCTTAACTGAGGATCCAGTCCTCCGAGTCTTCCTCTTTGTGATCATCCTGTGCATCTACCTGGTGACCATCTGTGGCAATCTCAGCACGATCATTCTCATCAGAGTCTCTTCTCAGCTCCATCACCCCATGTATTTTTTTCTGAGCCATTTAGCTTCTGCTGACATAGGCTATTCGTCTTCTGTCACACCCAATATGCTTGTAAACTTCCTGGTGGAGAGAAATGCCATCTCCTATGTTGGATGTGCCATCCAGCTTGGTTCAGGAGCGTTCTTTGGGACAGTGGAGTGCTTCCTTCTGGCTGCCATGGCCTATGATCGCTTTGTGGCAATCTGCAACCCACTGCTTTACTCCACCAAAATGTCCACACAAGTCTGTCTCCAGTTATTTGTAGTGGCTTATACAGGGGGTTTCCTCAATGCTTCCTCCTTTGTCATTTCTTTCTTTTCTTTGCTCTTCTGTGGACCAAATCGAGTCAACCACTTTTTCTGTGATTTTGCTCCTTTAGTTGAGCTCTCCTGTTCTGATGTCAGTGTCCCCTCAGTTGTTACCTCATTTTCTGTTGGCTCCATCATTGTGGTAACTGTTTTAGTCATTGTCGTCTCCTACATCTACATCCTCATCACCATCCTGAGGATGAGCTCCACTGAGGGGCGCCACAAGGCCTTCTCCACCTGCACCTCCCACCTCACTGCAGTCACTCTGTTCTATGGGACCATTACCTTCATTTATGTGATGCCCAGGTCCAACTATTCCACTGACCAGAACAAGGTGGTGTCTGTGTTGTACACAGTGGTGATCCCCATGCTGAACCCTCTCATCTATAGTCTCAGGAACCAGGAGATTAAAGGGGCTCTGAAGAGAGAGCTTAGTAAGAAAATATTTTTTTAGTGATATCTTCTATTTTTTCAGACTTGATATAGTAAAAGTATCCCATAGATATAATGAATAGAGACTTAGTGCTTGTGTTTGAAATATATTTTTCAACATATCCTATTCAGTGTAGAGCTTCTCAGTAAATATAAGAGTTCAATTTTCAGATGTTATAGTATTCAGGGATTCATAGTGAGTTGCCATTAATAAAAGTAAATCAAATTTTAAAATTAAGAATTCAAATTGACTCACAGAAAACAAAATCTGCTGAAAATGCTTTTGAAGTAGAAATCAATGGAAATAATGGACAATATAAACAAAATCACAAAGATTTACAATGTGGGAATTAATTAACATAGACTATAATATTATTTAGATTAAAATGCTAAAGATCACTTGAAATGTATATTATCACAGAGAACAAACCAAACTAAAAGGCATGCAGAACAATCATAAGAACTTCATAACTGAAAGCTTCACCATACCCAGAGACTTACACCAGGTTTGCTCCTCTGGTATCATAATGCTGAGGAATTTTACATAGGATTTCATGTGATAGTACAGGCAGAAGAGCATCCTTGCTTAGAAAACTTATGACCTTAACTAGAACAAGTTTATCTTATAATGTTAGAGGTAGTTCTGGAGTCCTTCCAAGGGCTGCTTATAGTTAAAATCAGTACACACTGGAAAGAATATGGCATAAAACAGAATGTTTTTTTGCGTATTGTCCTCTCAGTCCAGATGCAATTTATAATTAATAAATCAGTTTTGTTATAAACAATGCTGCCCATAACCATTTGATATTTTAGTTTCTTAGGATTTGTGGAAAATTCAGTCAAGGTCGAATTGACTCACAGAAAAAAAAATCGGCTGAAAATGCTTTTGAAGTAGGAATTGATGGAAATTTAGAGAAGACAAAATATTTTGCTAACCATTTTTCTTAAAGGGTACAATGCACATTATCAGGCATCATAAATGTTGCACAGTTTTGATTTATAATTCTGAACAAATATACTGTATAAGAATCCATTATGGTTCATAGGCAGAATATAAGACTTTGAATGCTGTTATCTGAGAAATGGGTCACCTTTTTGTGTGCAAATACATGGTTCTCAGAGAAATTATAAAACAACTTCAGATTTTATAAAAGAGGCACTATAGTCTTCACACTTCTGTAATTATTTTTGTGGAACAGTCTCAAATCTTTTTCCAAAACAATATAGCTATTAATAATGAAGTTATGCAGAAAATAATGGTTAAACAAAAGTGTAAGTTTTTGGCTGTTGATGCATTTTACAGTAATTTTTCTATAACTACATCAGTGTTATTGGCACATATTAACCTTCTTGGCAGGAAAAATGTAATAGCTAAGGAAAAACTAAAACTCCCCTCTCAGGTAAATTAAGTATAAAAGGTAATAATCTGATATAGTTTTTTTGAGACATCATCTCACTGAGTTGCCTAGGGCCTTGCTGAATTGCTGAGGCTGACTTTGAATTTGCACTCCTTCTGCCTCAGCCTCCCAAGCTGTTGGGATTACAAGTGTGAGCCACCATATCCGCTTGATATATTTTTCAGAAAGGAATTTTACACCAATTTTTAAGTAGCACAGTGTAAAAAATCTGAACTACAATAGACAACATTAATAAGAGCACAATTCACAATAGCCAAGCTAGAGAACCAACATAGGTGCCCTTCAACATATGAATAGATAAAGAAAATGTAATATATATATACACAGTGGAGTATTACTCATCCATAAATAGAATGAAATTATGGCATTTGCTAGTAAATGGATGAAACTGAAGACTATCACACTAGGGGAAATAAGACGGTCCCCAAAAGTCAAATGTTGAATGTTTTCTCTAATATGCAGAAGCTAATCCAAAATAAGGGGGAGGGGCTGAAAAAGAATAGAAGAAAGATAAGTAGAGTAGACAAAGGGGAATAAAGGGAAGGAAGAATAGATAGGACAGGAAAAGACAGTGGAATGAATCTGACCTAATTTAGAATGTACATATATGAATATCCCACAGTGAGTCTCACTATCATGTACATGAGCAAGGCATTAATTAAAAAAAAAAAAACTCTGAATAAATAGCAGAAAGATCAACAGAGTAGAGCAAAGAGAATGAGGGGAGAGGAAGGGGAAGTACTGATGACCGCATTGAATTAGAACAAATTATATTCCATGCTTTTATCATTATGTCAAAATGACTCCTATTGTCATGTATAACTAAAAAGAACCAATAAAAATAGTTTACCAAAAATATGTAGAATATATTGAAGCACAACAACCTATAGCAAAGAGTAAACAAAATATATTTTTAAAAATTGACCTAGAATTGGAAATGAGCATAAGTCACAACTTGTTTTAAAAGTTTTCATTTTTGAATTCTATAGTACAATAAAATCAGAAATCAACAAAAAGATAACTAGAAAAACCTCCTTTTATTGGCAAATAAATTAATATACCATTAAATATTCCATATGTCAAAGAAGAAATTCAAAATGGTTATTATAACACCAATGAATAATCAGAAAATTATATATATATATATATATATGCATATATATAGACTTGTGATTAAGGTATACAATTTTATAAAAAAATTATAAACTTAAATTCATGCACTAGGAAAATGCTAAAAATTAATGATTTGTCTTCATTTCAATAGGGTATAGAATAGCAAAGAATAGGGAAGGATGTAAACACAGAGTGTAGAAGGTAAAAAATGTAGTTAATAAGAGAAATTAATCAAATAGAAGATTACATAGTGGAGCAAAAAAACATTGTCAAATATTTATTTTCCTACAATGATTTTTGTTGGTATGTTTATACAAAAATAAAAAAGAAAGTACAAAAAAATAAGAAAAGTAAAAAAGAATAAGACTATTGATTTTTCAAATATAAGTAATAAGATTGAATATAAGCAATTCTATGTAAAATTTCCTTATAACTTAGATAAAATTAAAAGTTCTAAAAATAATAAAACTAACCAAAACTAACTCAAATACCATAAGAAAAGTCTAGTAATCATTCTACTAAAGAAATTTAATCAATGTATAAAAATATTCCCATAAATAAAAAGTACAAATAGAAATGTCTCATGATAAGAGTTACTAAATATTAAAGATGTTCAATTAAGTAATAATTCCAATATTATACAAACTCATTGAGACAAATGAGTGTGCAGTTCACCTCAGTAATAACACTTCAGATGTGTTGATACTGAAACACAACGATGATGAACGCAACAGGAATCATAGCCCAACTTTTTCTTTCTGAAACTAGATGAAAAAATTTTCTGGAATGTTAGCAAACTCAATCAGCAATTTATGAAAATAAAAGTATATCAATATAAGGTTTAGTTTATTCTAGGAAGGAAATGCAGAAATAACAATAGAAGCTCAACATAGATTGAAGTAATTAAATATCAGATTCTAACAGAAATCTGTTAGCTGAAAACCATAGTAAGCAAACTGAAGAATGTGACAGGAGGCATCAATAGGAGAATTGACCAAACAGAAGGAAGAAGCAGTGAGATCAAAGGCTGTTTTAAAGTACAAGTTTGGAGGTGAAAAAGAAAAGAAAATGAAGAATAATGAAGAAAGCTTATAGAAATTTTGTGATAGCATTCAAAGAGCAAATATTTGGGTTCCAGGGTTCCAAAGGAAGAATGACAAATGGGTCAAAACCTTACTCAAAGAAATAATAATAGAAAATCCCCGAAACAAGAAGGATACAAAAATCCAGGAATAGGAAGGTCAAAGTTTACCAGTTAAATTCAATTGAATTTATTTAGGAAGTTTATTCAGTTTATTTAGGAAGTTTATTCAAGTTTATTCAGGAACATAAACAAGCTTTCAAATGTTGAAGATAGAGAGTTATCATAGCAGCAAGAGATAAGAAACAATACATAAGGTTGTCCATTTCACCGGACAGCAGACTTATATGTGGAATCTTAAAAAGCTATCATACGGAAATTTACTTATTTTGGTACCTGGTGTTGAGCCCAGGGGCACTGAACCACATCTCCAGCTCTTTTATTATATTTTATTTAAACATGGAATCTTACTGAGTTTCTTAGGACCTCACTAAATTGCTGATCCTCCTGCCTCAACCTCCCAAGCTGATGGAATTAAAGGCATGCACCACTGCATCCAGCAGTAGAAGTTTAGAGTAGGATAGTGGTTACCAGAGGTTGGGAATTATGAGGGAGGTGGGAAGGTTGGGGAAAGTTTGAGTAATGAGTTACATTAATCAAATTAATGTAATTTGATTAATACATTAATCAAATTGATGTAATTTGATTAATAAAAGTAATTAATAAGTTACAGTTAGGAGCAAGAAATTCTCCTATGCTAGTGCACAGTTGGGTGACTAGATATAATAACATACTGTGCATGTCAAAAGCTAAAGAAAGAATTTTAAAGGCTTTATCATAAAATCACAAATGAGAAAATTGATTTATTTAGCCTTATTTGAGCATTACACAATGTGTACATATATCAAAACCTTATAAGGTATCCCATTAATGTGCACAATTTTTATAAACAGCCTTGTATACTACCATCAATAAACGACAGAGACTGGTTTTGCTAACTTGTTTGGAAATTTAGAGAGGACCTTTTTAGAAAGATATGAGATTTGTAGACAGATGGAAGCCTAACGTCTGAGTATTAAATCAGCCTAAATCCCAGGCTTGCCACAAAATTATTTAAGCATGGGCTATGCTAAAGAAGGAGATCTATGCACAGATGGTTGGATTGTGTACAGCAAGATTTTTGAGTTTGCTGCTACTTTCACTGACGGAATTATTAAAGACAGACATCAAGATGCAGAAAGATGAAACAGTGATGAATTGAAGGATCAGAGAACAGAGCTTGGGAACAGATGAGCCTGAGGAAATGTAGTGGATACCTACATGTAAGGGAGCTGCAAACAAGAATAAACTGTCCAAATTCAAAAAATTCAATCACAGAGGAGTCTCCCTAAGAGTCATGTTTAAAAGCACCAACTAGAAGTTGAAAGAACTTATCTCTCTCTCTCTCTCTCTTTCTCTCTCTCTCTCTCTCTCTCACACACACACACACACACCACTATTTAGCTTTGAAAAAGGAGATTCTATTACTGCAACAACATAGATGAAACTAAGTGACGTTACACTAGGTGAAATAAGGTGGTCACTCTTAATAATAAGATTCCCTCCTCAGTGTGGGAAACATGAAGGCCCATTCTCATCATTTATAGTCAATGTATTACTGGAGGTCCCAGGCATGCAATAAGATAAATAAAATTAAGAAAATTAAGAAAGATCAGACAAAGAAGAAGGAAAAGTACCTTTATTAGCAAACAGCATGTCTATTTACACAGAAAATTACAAAAGATCTCTAAAGCATTAACACTAGAATTAATTTAGTAAGATCACTGGTGATATTATAATTAATGCATAAAACATAAATGGTATTTTAAATATGTGGAGCAAGTGGTTGAAAATAAAAAGATGAAAAGTAACTTACAATAGTTTAAAAAAATCCCAAAATACTTAGGGTTAAGTTGATGAGAAAAGTTATGTAAGACTTTTGTACTAAGAATGACAGAGCCCTGATGAGAGAAAATAAAGGTCTAAAGAAATGAAGACAGGTATACCACATTCATGGGATAGGAAAAAGCAATATTATTAAGATGCAACTTCTCAAAAAGTTGAACTTCATATTCGCTGAAATTATAAAAATTTGATACAATCATTTGTAAAAGATTTGTACGTTAAGCCTAAAATTTATATGGATATGAATACCAGCTGGAAAAAGGAAAATAGTTTTACAAAGAAGAACAAGTTTGATTATTTGCAATACATAATTTCCAAACTTATTAGATAGTAACAGTTACCAAAGTATTTTATATTTTATAACTCTTATGGTTTGTGGTTCTTTTGTTATACCTACAGGTTTTTGCCAATACCCCAAAATATTTACTCTTTCATTTATCTATAGGAATTTTATTGTTTTATATTTTGCGTTTGTATCTATGATACATTTTGAGTTAATTTTCTTATATGGTGTGATATAAGGGTTGTGTTTTATTCCTGTGTAGATATGCAGCTGTTCCAGTAATAATTGCTGGGGCCACAGTGGAGTCCATGCTGGCAAGCCAATTACCAGAAGCTCTAGTGAATGTGGTTTCTTTCTTGTCTCTGAGTGAATGGATTATCTCCAGTAACTTGGTCTGGTGCTGAGATGTAGGTCCACTTTAAATCTACAGACAGAAGGCCTGTAATCATGTTACTAGACAAGCCTAGATTCTCTGGGTCCCTGGGAGAGCTTCTACTGGATCACTGGGTAGGTCCTTAGAGGGGTAGTACAGTCACAGTGTATGGTTGAGAGATGATGGAATTGAGTCACAGGGCTGTTTCGGGGTCCACAGTTGAGACTTAGTTCTTTAAGCATGTCTCTAGGGTCACAGATATGTGTACATGCTTTTGTGCCTGTTCTTAGAAGGCAAGTGAGAGAGGCTGGAACCGATTTATAGGGTCATTTCAAGGTCCACAATGGGGTCTGCTTCAGTGGACCAGATTACAAGGGAAGGAAATATATTTTGATGCCTTCAGGTTTAAGGACATACTGACTTGTGGAGTCAAACATTCTAGAAGGGGCTTGAGGTGAATGTATAGACAGTTGCAAAATTTGAGGATAGACAATAATGGTTTTGCCTAGCAAAATGAATCACTTTGAGATACTCCACTTATTGTATGTAATTTGTCCAAAGAGCTGTAGGAATGATGGGTCCCTATATTAGCCTTTAATACATATGAAGGAAGATGGGGTATAAAGGTGAATTGAATCCAGTATTTAATGTACTTGACTTATTACCTGATACCTTAATGAATTTGTGTGATTTTCATTGCATATTCTGCTTAGTCACAAGAGCATCTTAACTTGTTTTATTGAGGGGTGAGAAGACAGCATTCCAACACACCTAAATAAGGGACATCCCAATGTGAACAAGAATTTCAAAATGATCTGAATTTTTCTGCATTAAAATGATTACCAAGTAAAAATAATAATTTCTTCCCTTACTATTCTGTCCTTCAGTTCCAATTTGATTCAAAGGTTATCTTAATTGTAATTATTATGATATCATCATCCTAACCCCAATTAAGCAGATAAATTATTTGTTCTAAATATGCCCTGAGAAACAAAGAACTCTCTTCTACATTGGCATTAAGTTAGGGAAAAAAGAATTCCAAAAGACACCAGAGCATTTAGATATTCCTTTGGGGAGGGTCAGTCAGGCTGTAATGAGTCACCTGGTTCCATATGTCATTTCTGTACAATAAACCCAAGGACTTTCCTCTCAAAGGAGCATACAGCACTAAACCCTAGAGGATCTCTCATGTTCTGTTGGAGCCTTCTTTTCTACCACCACACACAGAAAGACACCCACCTCATCCTTGCTGCATCTACGAAACTGTTTTCCTTGATTGGTGCCTGTGTTCCATGGCTCATATCATTGAGTGTTCAGTCCTGAACTACCTATTAAAATAAATGGAAACATTCTACTTTATAAAGTCCTCTTGGGAATTCAGGATCAATAATTCTGCTTCTAAAACGTAAGTGAAAAATTCATAGATTTTGTTAAAATGAATTTTCATTTGGTCAACAAGAAATTGAAAACAAAAGACCTATTTTCATCGATTTTAGTTCTTGACCCCTGTGGAGACCTCAGCAACACAGGTATTGTGCAACAGTTATTCTGGGTACTGATAGACCACTTCCTGGAGACTGCAGGTCAGTTTGCATGGTCCATGGAAGCCAAAACCATTGCTGAGCTTGAGCATTGAGGAATAGGAAAAGTAAATTAGAAGAAAAAGCCTGACACTTAGCATATATAAAGGTCATAGTCCTATGCTCTCTGTTCATCTTCCCAAGTGACCAATGCTTTGACAGAATAGATATTTTGTGAAGAGTCTCTGACCCAGATGAACCAGTGTGAACAATCGTGGAAGGCTCTAGAACTTAGGTGGCCAGTGGAGAGGAAGGAAACGGCAAAACCCACTGGACACATTATGCATATGGACAGCATAGTCCAGAAGTAAGAAGACGTTATTTACTGTACTTCCTGTCTTATTTTGGATTTGTGGTGAAAACCTCTTGATGGTGTAGGGAAAAAAATCATAGTTCTCATCAAAAAAGTTGCACAATTGGAAATCTACTAGTATTTCATTTTTATTTCATTAAAAGAAGTTAATTAACCCTGATGCATGACTACTGGGTAGTTTACAGATATTATTTCTTTTAATCTCAGAGCAAAGCCATACTATAGGAACAATTATTCCCCGAGTGTGGAAACCCTGAGTGTGGAAGATATTGTGCCATGTGCAAGTCAATACAGCTGGCCAGTAGGAGGCCTAGGATCTGAGTTGTCTGACTCCAGTCTTCATGACTCTGTGGTCAGCATAGACTGACTCATAAGCTGTCACAATGTGAGAGGGTTACCCCCTGAGCTGTGCTTGAGTCAGAAGGTAAAGGGCAGGAATGCTGCTGGGTTCTAAGCCTCCTTCCTCAGACCAGAGTGTGTTTAGAGTCTGACAAAGAGGATTTCAAGGGACTAAGAAGCATAGCACAAGCAAAGCACAAAGGAACTGGGGATGCTTAATTTTAGAACAGGGAAGGCATGATAGCTGTGTTCAAGTATTTCAATGTTTTGATACAGAAAATAGACTATTTGTACCATTAACTCATGGTGAGACAACTGATGAGATAAAAACAGTGTTTTAATGACAGAGCTAACATCAAAGGCAGTAAACTACCTGGTATGAGTAATTTAAACTCACTTACTGAAGATCAATCAAATAAGAGAAAGAACACATTCTCGATTGTTGGTTCATTATACTTCACCATTCACCAAAGAACTCAGTTCCACCATTGGGGAAATTAAATGCTTACTTATTCTTAAGTCAGAAATTTAAAAAATTTTAAGAAGAAGACATTTGAAGTTGATATTTAATGTATCTTGTAAATGTTTTAAAGTTTAAGGACTATCATATGTTATTGGCAGAAAACTGTGTTTCTATGAATATTATAACTAGTAACCTATCACAGCATCATATTAACATGATACTTGAAAACAAAGGTTGCAAGAAAGCAAACGTAATGGGAGATATTGTGTGTGTGTGTGTTTGTGTGTGTGTTGCTGGGAATCAAATCCAGGGCTTCACACATGCTAGGCAAGTTCCTTACCACTGAGTTACATCCCCTGCCCTAGGAAGATATACCTAGAAAAATAATTGAAGATGTATTGTGAAAACCTTTGAGCATAATGATAACACATCTGACACACATTCAATATAGGATTTCACTTAAGAGGATTACTCATGAACATGGGAAATATTTTATTGACAATACTAAGTAAAATATAAATTACAAAATGGAATACACAATATTATTATGGATATATACATATACTATTGTATATATTCCCAAATTAAATAAACTAAAATGCATTGTGAGGTATTATTAAAGTTAAAGATGTATAGGAGAGACTTTCTTTAGCTGCTGAATAATTTTTTATTTTTTATGTATCTTCTAAATGTTTAAAAGTTTAAGGAGACATTTATGCAAGACAATAAATGTAGAGGGAAAGGGGAGGTCCTTGGGAATAAATTGACCAAGCAATGTATGTACATCTATGGGTATGTAACAACAAAACCAACTATTATGCATAATTATAATGAACCAATACAATTTTTAAAAAATTAAATATATGCAAAAAGTATTCATATATTGTAGACCTTACCTGAAGAGATTGTTGTTTAGCTAAACTTACTGGAAATAAAAAAGATGTACATAAATGAAATTTTCAGAAACAGAAGAATCCCTAATTAAAATGATTTTCATTTTGTAATATTTGACAGAAACCCCTCAGAATTACTTGCATTCTTTGATTTTTTTTCCTATTGATAAATATAACTTACTTTTGTAACTTTCATTGAATCTTCAGTATGGCTGCTATAAGTTTTTGTGTCTTTCCTAATTAATCATAATTATTTATTTATCATTAATTCTGCTTTCTAAGGACTCCTTCAAACCACAGGATTTGGCCTTTGTCCCGTGAAAATGGCAGAACATGGAGAAGGCAATAGACTCTCTAATCAAAGTGCAGCCAAGAACTCAACAAATCAGTGAGCAATAGGGAGCAATATGGTTTAGCATTTTCATTGTTGCAAGGTATAGGGATAAACTATCGTGGAGCACAGAGCACACTTCCTTTGAACTATTGCCTTTCGAAAAATAACTAGGAATGGGAACACAATTTAAATTTATCATATTTTTTCATGTTGTCTCCTGATGTTTGATTCAATTTGTAGGATCCCTTGCTCTTACAGTAAAGGAGTTTGAACAGCCAAACGCCCAAAGGAAAGTTGCTTAATTACATTAAAGTCTATTCACTCAGTGTGTTATCATGCAGATCTCAAAAATTATGCTTGTGAAGAATTATTTTTTAAAATATTTATTTTTTAGTTGTAGTTAGATACAGTATGTTTATTTTATTTATTTATTTTTATGTGGTGCTGAGAATCAAACCAAGGGACTTGCAAGTGCTAGGCGAGCCCTCTACCGCTGAGCCATAACCCCAGCCCACTTGTGAAGAATTATGATGTAATAAATTCTTACATTGAAATTAAAGTAAATATATCAGAAAAGAGATCATATGCTGTGCTAATGTGAAAGCATTAGAAGAATTAAATGAGTTACTTTGGCATTATCTGCTTTTTACTTGCTAGAGATCACTATGACACATTATTGTGGGTTGCAAGAAGAAAATAGTGAAAGGAAAGAGGAAAATAAGAAAATAAAGAGTAAAATTTATCCATCCTTGGGGTAAGTGGGAATAAAAAAGAGGAGATGAAAAGATAAAATGGGAAGTAAATTGTAAACTGCATTAATAGGGTTTTATAGATGTGATACAACAAGAGGAAGAGACCTAGGAAGACTCCCATGTTGCAGACATGAAAGTTTGGTGGATAGTGGTATCCTTCTCCAAATATAAAATGCATGTTTTTAAAAAAATTGTTCCCATTAGTTACTTATACATGACAGCAAAAAGCATTTTGACTCATTGTACAGAAATGGAGCACACTTTACAGATTTCTGGTCATACTTGATGTAAAGTCACACCATTTGTGCAATCATACAGGTATAGGATAATAATGTCTATATTATTCTACCATCTTTCCCACCTCTATTCCCCTCCCTTCTGCACAATCCAATGTTCCTCCATCTCCTCACCTCTGCCTTATGGATCAGAATCCACATATTAGAGAAAACAGTTGGCTTTTGTTTGGGGGGGGGGAATTGGCTTATTTCTCTTAGCAAAAGAGAAATAATATATGATTTTCTATAACTCCATCCATTTACCTGCAAATGCCATAATTTCATTCATCTTTAAGGCTGAGTAATATTCCATTGTGTATATATACCACAGTTTCTTTATCCATTCATCGATTGAAGGACATCTAGGTTAGCTCCACAGTTTAGCTATTGTGAATTGACTGCCTATAAACATTCATGTGGTTGTGTCACTGTAGTATGCTGATTTTAAGTCCTTCAGATATAGACCAAGGAGTGGGTCAAATGGTGGTTCCATTCCAAGTTTTCTAAGGAATTCCATAATGCTTTCCAGAGTTGTTGCACCAATTTGCCATCCCACCAGCACTGCATAGTGTACCTTTTCCCCAACATCCTCACCAACATTTGTTGTTATGTTCTTGATAATTGCCATTCTGAAGGAGATGAGATATTAGAGTAGTTTTGATTTGCATTTCTCTAATTGCTAGAGATGTTGAATGCTTTTTCATATATTTGTTCCTCAATCATATACCTTCTTCTGTGAAGTGTCTGCTCAGGAGACTATTTATTGATTGGTTTATTTGTTTTTATGGTGTTAAGTTTTTTGAGTTCTTTATATATCCTAGAGATTAGTACTCTATCTGATGTGTGTGTGGTGAAGATTTTCTCCCATTTTGTAGGCTCTTTCTTTGAATTATTGATTGTTTTCTTTGTTGAGAAGAAGCTTTTTGTTTGAATCCACCCCATTTATTGATTTTTTTTAATTTTATTTCTTGCACTATAGGAGTCTTGTTAAGGAAGTCAGGTCCTAAGCCAAGATGATGAAGATTTGGGCCTACTTTTTCTTCTATTAGGCAGAGGGTCTGTGGTTCTAAAAATACATAGTGTTAATGAGTTATTGGGAGTCTCATCATTCTCAGTGTATTGGAAGTCCCATTCCCAATAGCTCATTAAAACTTATGAATCTGGACCTTGGGAGAGAGACCTGCCTAAGAGTCAAGGTTTGAGAGACACTTTTATATAAACATTACATGAATAAATCAATTTCTCAGACTGTAGAGACTGAAGCTCATGCTTCTTTTTTGCAAAGAGAAAACAACAACAATAACAACAACACAATCCATTGGAGCACTGATATTTATAGGTTGGGCAGACAGAGAAGCTACTATGAATGAGTCTTTGAAATAATTGAAGAAACAGGAATGTGTGGAATAAAAACATTTAAAAAAAATTCTCATTTCCCTTAACAGGAACAAGTCACACAAGAGATGGAGGTTGGAAACCACACCACTGTGACAGAGTTCATCATCTTGGGGTTGACAGAGGATCCTACACTTTGTGCCATCTTCTTTGTGATATTTCTAGGAATATATGTTGTCACTTTAGTGGGCAACACCAGCATCATAGCTCTAATAAGAAGCTGTTCTCAGCTTCACACCCCCATGTACCTGTTCCTCAGCCACCTGGCTTTTGTGGACATTGGGTGTTCCACAGCAGTCACACCTATAATGCTTATAGGATTCTTAGGACATGGAACTGTCTTCCCTGTGGCTGGCTGTGAAGCCCAGCTATGTTTTGTGGTGACATGTGGGACCACCGAGTGCTTCCTGCTGGCTGCCATGGCCTATGATCGCTATGTGGCCATCTGCTCCCCTCTGCTGTACTCCACCCACATGTCCCCCAGAGTCTGCCTTCTCTTAGTGGGGGCTTCCTACCTGGGTGGCTGTGTGAATGCTTGGACATTTACTAGTTGTTTATTGAGTCTGTCTTTCTGTGGACCAAATCAAATCGATCACTTTTTCTGTGACTTCTCCCCTTTGTTGAAACTTGCCTGCTCAGATGTCTCCTTAATTGAAATTATCCCTTCCATCTCCTCTGGCTCCATCATTGTGGTCACAGTGTTTGTCATTGTTCTCTCTTACATCTACATCCTCACCACAGTCCTGAAGATGCGCTCCTCTGAAGGGCGCCACAAGGCCTTCTCCACCTGCACCTCCCACCTCACTGCAGTCACTCTCTACTATGGGACCATCACTTTCATCTATGTGATGCCCAAGTCCAGCTATTCCACCAGCCAGAATCGAGTGGTGTCTGTGTTCTACACAGTGGTGATTCCCATGTTGAACCCCCTCATCTACAGCCTGAGGAACAGAGATGTGAAGGAGGCCCTGCGGAAGACAACTGTCAGAATATATTCTTAGGATCTATTCTTTGAATTTAAAACAACCTATCTAGTGTTCATGTACTCATATCACACTTAGTACCTACCACATGCTTCTTAACTGATTGTTTAAATTAAATAATATTTATTTGTTCTAACTCTCACCTTTATACACCCATATCAGTTGGGAGATACCTCAAAATCAGTAAAAATGATAGTAATAGTTAGTGCTATTATTGAACTCCTGCAAATGCCAAGCCCTCTTCCTTTATTTAATTTATTTAACAAACAATAATTTGTACGATGTGTCAGGCCCCATTCTAAACGTATTATAGCTGTGAAATCGTTTATTTTGCACAACAACCCAATTAAGAGGTGCCATCATTTTTATTTTACAAATAAACTATCTGGACAAAGAGATAGTCAGTAGAGTACCAATAGTCATACAGGTAAATAGATGTGAAGTCAACATTCAAATTAAGACTCCAAAACCCTGATGCTTCTACATTTAATTTTTCCAATAAATCTGATGCTGACATTATAAATTTTGCTTACAAATGAGAAAAGAAAGTCTTAGGGAGTTCAATAATTTATTCAGATTTAGATGGATTCAATTTCTCTTTTTCTAATGCTCGATCCACCTGATCTACACTATTCCACCACAATCAGTCTACTGATGTCAGCACTGTTAATGGATGTAGGGGATTTGTTTAAGGTTATCAAACCTAAGTTGGTATACTGCATAAACTTTTTGGACAAACTTTATGCAAGATGGTCTATTTTGTCCAGACACTGGCACAACTGTAATGCCATGAAAACTGAATTGATTCTTATCTTTTGGGAAATCAGGTCTTGGCACCATCATCACTTGATTTGGCTGGAATTCTAACCATATTTAAATACACATTAAAAAAATAGACTACTGACATAATGTGTCCTTCATTATTTATAGAGCTTTATATAGGCATTCTAAAATCTAAACATTACAATTAGTATTTTTACAACAAGCATCATTCCATAGGACTAGATTTATAAAGAAATTAGAACTGGCAAAAATTGAGAAATTTTGTCACAGATAACTCTACATAATTGTTTTTCTAAAAAAAGATCTACTTTTATTTACATTATCATCATCATGAGACTAGAAAGAATGAGAAGAGATTTGCTGCAATTTAGAAACTTCAAAGAAAATACTGACACAACTGTTTATGGTATCTTAAAGCAAATCTGAGAATCTGATTGTCCTTCCTCAGTGTAAGGAGGTGAGAGGGATGAGTTTGGGAGATACTAAAACAAGTTTGAAGCTGGGAGCAATGGCACACGCCTATAATTCCAGAAGTTTGGGAAGCTGAGGCAGGAGGATTGCAAATAGAATATAGAAAGTGCTTCAAGTACTACATAGCTGCCTATGATAAAATACAAGAAGAAAGCTCTTGACTAAAAAAAGATTTTATTTTTGAGAAAAAAAAATTAGAAAAAATAAGGCAGTTAGATATTGCTGGCTTTGAAAATAAGAATATTTCTCATTTCTAGTAACTTCCATAAAAAGATTCTCAAAGTTGGAAATGGCTTCAGATCAAAGATCAAATCCGGATTGAGACTGTAAGATCTTCTGTTAAGACCTCCAAATATCTATTGCCTGATTAAACCTTCCAGTTGGACTAAGTCCTTCTAAGTCATGTTCTGAAGACCCTTCTTTAAAAAATAAAGCTTTTTATAAATTTTACAGGAATTTTGTCATAGCAGTCCCATAAGCCTTCAGAGAAAGAATTATCTGGAAAATTTAGAAGTGTGAATTTTGTCTAACTCAATAGAGTATAATTTGGTACACAGGACTCACCAAGTTATATTTGACAACTCTCATGAAATTCATTTACATACCGTACAATTCACACAATCTTTCTGGAAAACTTCCAAGCCAAATCCAAGGAATATGTTATGTTGATGTAAAATAACAACTCTGCTTTGAGAAAATAATAAAGTGTTTTATTCTGAGCCAAATCTTTCCGACCATGGCCCAGGAACACAAGTTACCTGGAACAACATGGTTCTTCTGTGGAAGAAGATACATGAGCTTTTAAAGCCACAAAAGAAAGTAGGTGGGGGTCATTAAGTTGGCAGGCTACAAAGAGACAGGGAAATCTCTTCTATAGGATTTACATGTTATCTTTTTTTTCTAGATTTATTTTTTAAAAGTACACATCACTTCCATGCATAAATACCATCAATCTGCAGGGTACCACTCTATAAATACTTTTTAAATTGGTGCATTTTAGGTGTTCATGTTGATGAGATTTGTTGTTACATATTCATACATGAACACTATAGAACAATATAATTTGGCCAATATCACTCCCCAGCACTTCCCCTCCCTCCTTACCTCTCATCCCTGTTCCCTTTCTCTACTAATCTCCCTTTTATTTTCATGAGATCTGTTCCTCCTTCTTTCCCTTTTTACCCTCTATCTTACACATATGAAAGAAAACATAGGACCCTTGGCACTCTGAGTTTGACTTGTTTTGCTTACCATAATGGTCTCAAGTTCCATTCATTTTCCTACAAATGACATAATTTCATTTTTCTTTAAGGATGGATAAAACTCCATTGTGTATATATACCACATTTCCTTTATCCATTCATCCATTAATAGACATCTAGGCTGGTTTCATAGTTTTTTTATTGTGAATTGTGCTGCTGTAAACATGGATATGCATATATCATGTAGCATAATGACTTTGATTCAGATGTTATCTTTAACAAGGTAAGAAAATCTTTTACAAGATTCAGATGTAATCACATTCTTAGCTGTAGAGTTGGTAGACACCTAAGGTCATCGAAGCTTACTATATATTCTGGAAGTTTTATCTAGCAGTCATGAGAATGCTAGATAATTCCCAGAGGTTGATAATGAATGTCTAAAAAAAGGGACTAAAAATATCCTAAGTTAAATTTGGGTCTTGATGTGCAACATTCCATCTCTCCACAATCATGATATTTCAGTCAGCAAAGATCAAATAGTCTGCAGGCTCTTAAATGTAGTTTCAGTTTACAATGAGATACACTTTCTATTTTTCATTTTATTACAGGTGATGGTATTGTAAAGCTTTCCATCAGCTCTTTAAAAATACCATATTCTAGCTGAGAGTAGTGGCACACACCTGTAATCCCAATGGCTCAGGAGACTGAGACAGGAGAATCACAAGTTCAAAGCCAGCCTCAGCAAAAACAAGGTGCTAAGCAACTCAGTGAGGCCCTGTCTTTAAATAAAATAGAAAATAGGGCTGAGGATGTGGCTCAGTGGCCCAGGGCCCTTCAGTTCAATCCCTTGTACACTCTTCAAAAATTATCATATTCTTTAAACCCTCACTGCCTATGCAAAAATCGGTTAGCTCACAGAGAGCTCAATGTTGGATATATAAATCCGGGAGTCAACATTATTCAAGTGGTACTATGGTTTAAAAGTATTGTCACAATTCAGGTTTTGCCAACGTGGGGATATTTAGAGAGGGGTCCTTTCAGAGGCTATTGGGCCAGGAGAGATCCTGCATTGTGATTGGATAACTTCATAAAAGCACCTGGTCGAGGAAGTTCACTTTCTTCTGCCCTTCTGCCTCCTATCATGTGAAAATACAGTGTTTTTCCCCCTTAGAGGATGTCATTCTCACCAGACACCAAATGTTGGTGCTGTAATCTTGGACTTTCAGCCTCCAGAGTTCTGAGAAATTAAACCTTTTTCTTTATAAGTTACCTAGTCTGTGAGATTCTTTTATAGCAGCATAGAATGTTCAAAGTAATGTCTAAATGTGACTAATAATTGGCTGTACATATAAGAATATGAGGAAGAAACCAAGGATAGTCCAACATTTTAAGTTCTGGTAAAGGTTGTACATCTTCATCAATGATGAATTTAAGTAGATAAGAGAGACAGGGAGAAGCCCCAATGAGGAATGTGAGATTACAGAATAACAAAAGAAAAGTGATTCAAAAAGAGATTATGGGTAATTTGATGTTTTTCAAATTTGGTGACTTAGGTGATTTAGTAAAAACAGTTTCACAGGGGTAAGATTGAAGCCAGTTGGGAATGTTCTTCATATGTAACTTACAGGTGGAAAGTAACGTTCTTCATATGTATCTTACAAAAGGAAAAGCCATGGAGCAGAAAAGTGGGGAGCATATTTAAGGAACAGTGAGTAACTAACTCAGTTTTGCAGGGTCATTGGGTAATTGTGGGAAATAGAGGGTCAAAATGCTGGAAGACTGTTACATCACATTGGGGAATTCTATAAAAGTCAGCTTAAGAAATTTAGACTTGAATTCATTAAGTTCTGTCTGATGTCTATAATTTATGGATGATAAAATAGTCTATTACTCTATATATCATCTATTTGTTTATAGTATGATAAATATACTCTTTTGTAAAAAGAAAAGTGTATTTTTTTCAAAAATATTAAATGTTTTAAAGAATAAATATTGAAGTTTTAACAACAAATAACTTGTGGAAAGTGATGTGTTATTCAGGTTATCTGAAAGAAACAGATGGCTTGTTCAGTCTTGATAATTGAAGGGAATTCAGTAAAGGAGTAATTTACCAGGTCATGGGAAGAATTTAGGAAAAACTAAAGATTTCAGGAGTAATAGTGTTCCCCAGGGCTAGTGACCAGTTCAAGATCTGGAAGGGCAAGAGGTATAGATGATTACAGGAACCTGGAGAGTTATGCTGAGAGGACACCTGTCAAGAGATGTGGCATTTGGTGGAAGGCCACAGCCAACCCAGGTGACCTAAAAGGGAAAGAGCCAGGGGAGCATTCAGACTTCAGTCTCCTCTGCCAGTGTTTCCCAGGAGCCACAGGCAAGGAGGTCTGTAGATGGGATTCATATTGGTCAACCTCTTTAGATGGGAGTAAAAATAGGCAGAAAAAAATCTGGAAAGAGGAACAGGAAACGTCTACCACTATTGGGTTGAAATTATTTTTCTATTTGTATTTTATGGTGTGTGTACATATTTTTAAAATTTATATAATATGCGAACCACTTTTGTAGAACTGAAAATATTTTTAAGTTCTAAAACTAAAGTAAAAGCTAGAAGCAAGAAGAATATTTTTAAAAAATATTTTTATAGTAGATGGACACAATACCTTTATTTTATTTTTACATGGTACTGAGGTTTGAACCCATTGCCTCACGTGTGCTAGGAAAGTGCTCTACCATTGAGCTACAACCCCAGCCCAAGAAGAATATTTCTGCCAAAGGGATTATACACGACCAAATTTAGACAGTGCAAAAGTGACCATGCCAGTGGAAAGGAGGTATAGAACTGGAAAGATATGACCAAAATGTGCTGCAGGTATTTCTCTGGACAAAAATCACCTAAGGATGGAAGTATTCAACCATAATTTGATTCTAGTTTACTGGAAGAAGTCTCCCACTCAGTGTCCAACACAGATAACCCTTTTTACCTGAGCACCTACCATATGACTTTTTCCTTACAACACACTTCAAAATATTTATTCAAAATTGGTCATCAGAAGAGAAAACTGGCTGTTATTCATCCACATGCACAAATAACATAGGTAGAAATTGCTTGTGAGGCTAAGTGTGGGAAAATGGGGTCATAATGCTAGAAGACTGTTATAGTCACATTGGGGTGAGGCTGGATAAATAGAGAGTGTACTTCAGTCACCCTTAGCTGTTTTACTAAGAGGGTTCCATTTCACGCTTGAATTATTTGAAAATACTTTGTGTCATTCCTATCATTTTCTTCATATTTTAGCAGAAAATTTCTTCTAATAAAGTAGAAAAGTATACAAAGTAAGGTAAAACTAAAAAAAAGCCTAGAAATGTTTATACATTAAAATATTTTATATATTATATAGAAAAAAGTGAATAAATCAAAGGACAAACTTGATTATACATATGCTTCCATTTCCTCTGCATATAATTTTCATGCTGAGACTAAAGAAAATTGTGTATTAACTTCTGTCAGAAAGTATGTTAATAAAGTAACTCATTTGTGTGAATATATAAATTAATTCATTTTATGAATTATAAATAAATGCCATAATGTATATCACCCACAAAATTTTATAATAGCTAAAGTCATGTATGAATTAAATATTTTAGCTCCAATATTTAAATAACTATAAGATAACTGAAGCCAAGAACATGAGGCAGTTGGTCAAAGACTCCTTCAGGCAAATGAGCACCACTGATTGTAGGCGTGAACAGAATACTTCCAAGGAGTTCTGGCAACTGAGTGTGCCTTCAGAAGAGGCCCGAGTATCTAGAAATTGCAGCAGACCAGGAATGGCATAAGGACCAAGCTTGCTTTGGTCCTTATGAAATAGAGATTCAGCAAAAAGGTAGGGCTTGGGCCTTTTGGTAGGGTGACAGGGTAAGTACATACTTTGGAGGTCGAAGATGCCAAGACAGCTAAGATTTACCAGGTCAAGATCCTGAAACCACTGTAGAGAAACAAGCCTGAAATTCTATGTGTGGTTTTCTCTCAAGAAATTTGACTACTCCTAAGCCACACAGGGGCTGGCACGACATCAAAACACCAGGCAGAAGGCATCCTGTGGGAGGCTGAAGATCTGAGCAGAGATTTTAGCCTTTTGTAGTGCTAATTTGATAGAGTTAGGCCACTTAAGATGGAGGAGACTGTAACATTCTAAGCTTTTGAGACTCCTAAAGGGTTATACCCTACCTTGAAGTAAGACTAAGCTAGTAATACATCATCACCAACAAAGTATAATGTCCAAGCAGCTCTGGAAATGCTATTTCTGTTCTAATACAATAGAAGTTTAGGAGTATATTGCATACTGAAATATCAGTTGTTTCTGTATGTGAATGATCTCTTTGAGTACAACATTTCCATTTCCTCAAAGGGATCAATCCAGTGCCTTTGTTACCTGCCAGAAGAAAATCAAATAGATTTTGGAGTAAGACACTCTCATGTACAGACTCTACAATTTTTTTATCCTCATTGCCCATCATTAAATTAAAAAAAAAACTGAATTTTATAATACTCACCTAGCACGTGTGGGGTGCTGGGTTCGATCTTCAGCACCACATAAAATAAAATAAAAGTATTGTGTCCAACTACAACTAAAACAAAATATTTTAAAAAACAGAGAAAGAGAGAAACTATAAGTTTCCAGGAGAAGATAAAAGTTATATTCCCTTAAACAAAAACAAAGACAAAAGAAAAAATATTGATGGTTGACTTTCAAGGAAAATGATTGAAACTAGAAAACAATGAAATTTTATAAGTGCTCTAAGATTTTTAACTGGTAAAAACAAAACCCTCAAACAACAACAGCAAAAAACATCACCAGTAAACTTGCATGAAAATGAAAACAATATTTTTTTTAAGGAGGAAAAAATTTTGCAGGTATAAGGATAGCATAAAATAAAGGAATTAAGAATACCAAAGAGCATAAACTTATAGAAAACCAGGGGAGGTATAACAGGAGAGGAAGCAACAGTTTTGAGAAATAGTTAAGAAACAGCATTAATCACATGGGCAGGTAGGTGATAACTGTAGCCTTAGTTAAAAATGGGAAAGAAAGAATTCTCTTGTAGAATCTTCTTAAAAACAACTTTATTGCAGTGTAATACACATACAAAAATTTAAATGTATAGGTAGAGGACTTTTGGCAAATGTATGCATCTATATTACCATCATCCCAACCATAATATACAATGATTTCATGGCCCCCTCTTGTCCCTTTGTTTTTAATCTTCTCCAATACCCTGCTACAGTAAATATTTTATAAATTTTTGAGAAATGTTTATAACCCCCTAAGTCCCAATCCATTTCAGAAAGGGAATGTTTCTCAGAAATTTGTATAGACTAAGAAATTTTTAACAACACAACAGGTCAGAATCTTTTAAAATTCCTTTCAGTTTCAATCCTTATAAGTAGCAATCTATGATCTGTAGTAACTGAAAACTTTTAATAAAATTGTTTGAAATGAATTTTTGATTTTTCATCACAGGAATATTGATCTTCACTTACTGGCTCACTCATTCTGTTTGGAGAAAATGATTTTTACCAATCAAGATACGTTTTCCTTTTTTTTTTTTTTTTTTGGAGAGCCATCCATTAACATACCTGGCATCATTCCAAGCCTTCATGCCCTCCTCTTCCAGGATTAGATTAATTGACGGTGAATTTTAAGGGGGAAAGTTAGTTATGCAATTGTATTATTTGACTAGGGCTACTATAACAAAGTGATAAAAACTGGGTGTCTTAAAAAACAGAAATTTATTATCTCACAGTTCTGGAGGCTAGAAGTCAAAGATCAAGGTGTTGGCAGGATTGGTTCCTTCAGAGGGCAGTGGGAGAGAATATGTTCCATGTCTCTCTCCTAGCTTCTGAAATTTGAAGGTAGTCTTTGGCATTCCTTGGCACATAGAAGCATCATCCAGATTTACGTCTTTATCTCTGCATGGCATTCTCCCTGCATGATATCTATGTCCAAAATCCCCCTTTTTTCAAGGACATCAGCCATACTGGATTAGGAATCCACCCTATTCCAGTAAACTCTCATCTTAACAAATTAAATTTGCAATGAACCTTATTTCCAAATACAGTTACATTCTGAAGTATTAAGGCTTAAAAGTTCAATATATGAATTTTGAGAAGACATGATTTACCCCCAAAACAACATCCCAGCCCTTCTTTTTCCTCCTTTCTCTTGGGACCAGGCCTGCCCTCAGTGCTTATGACTGTTTTGGGCCATGTTGTAAGCTGATGGGTAAAAATAGTTTCAATGGAAAGACCTGAATGTCTGTTCAGTGACAGAGAAGGAAAGAGTATCAAATTCTAGGATTCAGAGCATGAAAACAGGGCTGGGGGTTTAGCTCCATGGAAGAACCCTTGTCTAGCATGCACAAGGGTTTGGGTTTGATCCCCAGCAGTGCAAATAACCAAAAGAGAAGAACAACACAATATGAAAACATGTGTCCACAAATATAAAGCACATTCCCTAATATCATCTCTTTCGTTTCTACAGGTACTATTTTGCTCTTCCATATATCTTCATTTTATTTTCATGCTTCAATTGATTCAAAACTTCTGAGAGTAAAATGAGCATAGATCTATAACCTGAACAGTAAGGACTTAACAAGACAAATGCATCCACATCTCTTAAATCTGGATGATCGTTTAGAGTTGAAACACACAGGGCCAATCCAGGCATAGAGTTATCATAATTAATTGGGAAACATTTTAATCTCCAAACAAAAGGGGCTTAGATAAATGAGGTAAACACATAAATATTTTCCTTTTAAGAGAAGGAAAGAGAAGGAATGAGGCCAGCCATTTATAAGAGTGTGCAGTGAGGATTACCCCAAGTTTTTTGGAATACCAGTCTCACCAAGAAGTGACATTTACTGAGAAAGGAAATGGAGGAGATGGGGCAGCTTTGGAAGAAAGATGATAAATTTGGTCAGAGCACACTGAGTCTGAGAATCTGGGGAAAAGGCTAGTGAAGAAGTTCATGTGTTTTTCAAGAAAGACCACTCAGATGGCCATTGACCTCATGGGAGAAGATAGGGTCACTCAAGGAACCATGGGGAGGTGGGGAGATAGGGTAAGAATGAACCCTGTTGAAGGGCCAGGTGTGGAGGACAAGGTGAAGAGGACAGCTGGAAGCAGCCTGTGAAAAACTTCAACCAGCTGAGTGCAGGTTCCCACCACAACACTAAGACGGCCCGTCCGAAACCAGACTGAATTCATGCCTTGAGAGCTCTCTGTTTGCCTAGGGCCATGTCTGTGGTGTCTTTAGCTCCAGAAGTTTTGCACTGAGGAGGATTATGGGTCCATAAAGATGCAAGTAAACAAGCATAGATGGGGAAATAGGACCAATGGCTTTTAGGCTGAAGAAGAGGCACTATCCCTTGATCTGGTCAGTGAAGAACCCAGGAATGGGAGGTCGGCTTGTGAAATGGTCCCTTCACACTGTCTCAGGATTTGTCCAACATAATTGCTATACTACTAATAAAAAATTCATCATCTTAAATATGAATCAGAAATTATTGCGGAAGAAGTTAACACATGAGGCAGGGAATCAATTTAGAGGCAATTGCCCTAACCAGACTACATCTTGAGCAGTTTTGCAAAGCGCAGTAGGAGAAGTAGTGACACTGGATACCCCTTGAGAGATACAGAAGTACATGGCAAATATATTTTTTGGCTTGAACCATAATTTTCTGTATATTAGCTATTACTCAGGATAGTCCAATGAAATGTCTGCTTCCAAAGTTCTGTTCTAGAACTTATCTATGAAGACTTCAATTAATAATAAACCTCAGCTGAAATTCATTTTAGTTTCTTCTGTGCTATCTGAGATGATTCTCATAAGGACCAAGAGCAGAATCATTAATTTTTGCTTTGGTTTAATTAAAAGGAAAATTTTTTTTTTTCTGAGACATCAACATCACTGTTTCCAAAGATGTAAATATACATTGCTCATAGCTAGGAAGGACCTTAAAGGAAGTAACCTGAACTACTTGACTTGTCAATGTTGCTGATTATTACACATCTAACTGGGCATTTCTTTCCCAAATGTTATTTTACAAGATAAAATTTTCAATAAATTTGATCTTTGAAATGTCTCTGTTTAAATAGGACTCTGTAATTGATAAATAGGAAAGATTTTAAGTTAGCAACTATATTCTGAAGTGTGCTTACCTTGTAAAATCTGCATTTCTTTTGAATCCAGCAGCTGATCATGTAAATGACACATTTAACTTCAAAAAATGGAAGTAAACATTGGCTTTCTATATTGACAAGGAGCAGTTCGCTGACATGAAGTAATTAAGTTAATGATAAATATCATTAAAATATCAAGCACAAATGTCCCCCAAATCATTGATTTTATTATTTATGGATTTATATCTGATTTAATTCAAGAAAACCAATGTGTTCTAGCCATCAATTTTCTCATGGCCTCTTTCACTTCCTTGTTCCTCAGACTATAGATGAGAGGATTCAACATGGGGATCACCACTGTGTAGATCACAGAGGCCACTTTGACCTGACCAGCTGAATAGCTTGACTTGGGCATTACATACACAAACAAAACTGTCCCATAAAACAGAGTGACTGCAGTGAGGTGAGAAGTGCAGGTAGAGAAAGCCTTGTTCCTTCCCTCGGTGGAGCGCATCTTCACGATGGAGTGGAGGATGTATATGTAGGACACAATTATGGTAAACAATGTGCTTATCAGAACAGAGGCAGAAGAGATGGCAGGAGAAATCTCAGCGATGTAAACATGGCCACAAGAAAGCTTCAGGAGTGGGAAGAGGTCACAGAAAAAGTGGTTGATTTTATTTGGGCCACAGAAGGACAGGTTCATCAAACAGCCTGTAAATGATGATGCATTCATGCAACCACCTAGGTAGGATGCCCCCAATAGAAGGAAGCAGACCAGTGGGGACATCTGGGTGGAGTAGAGCAGGGGAGAACAGATGGCTACATATCGGTCATAGGCCATGGTGGCCAGGAGAAAGCATTCTGTCGTCCCAAAAGTGACATCTGAGCCGAGCTGGGCTATGCAGCCCATGAGAGGGATAGTAGTTTTTTCTCTTAAGAAACTGATGAGCATTATTGGTGTAACTGACGTGGAATATCCTATGTCCACAAAGGCCAAATGGCTGAGGAAGAGGTACATTGGGGTGTGAAGCTGCGGGCTGCTTCGGATTAACAGGATTATGCTGATATTCCCCACTATGGTCACTGCATACACTGCTAGGAAAACCACAAAGAGGATGGCACATAGTGTGCGATTGTCTGTTAATCCCAAAATGATGAACTCTGTCACTGCCGTATTGTTTTCAGTCTCCATCTCTCCATTTAATGGTGCCTACCAAAACCAGAACCAGAGGCAGTTTAACTGGCTGAAATAACCCATGATTAATGTGTGCACCTAAATATAAACTTGCAGTTAAGTTTTTTAAAATGGCAAATTTTGTTTTACTTATAGAATACTTTGGGTACACAAGTTTTCTTTTCAAATTCTATGAAATATTAAAATTTAAAACTCAATTACCTTAGAACCTAGATATTAGATCTCTACTTGTGCACCATAGAGCAAGTCTAATCCCTATGTGCACAAGAAATATATAAATGGGTGTTTACAACACTGATGGTAATAACATAAACTATAAATAACTTAAATGTTCATGGGAAGGCCAGCTTTTAGTTTTTCCATTCCCATCCCAATGTACCTCTGCTCTATGTTATCTATTTAGTAAATGCTCTCTCTATTTATGCAGCTTACTGGGCCAATAAAGATAGAATTGACTTGGATATCTCTTTCTTTCTGACTTTCTCACTTTCCTGGAATAATAATCATACTGTTAATTATAATAATCAATACCAAGAGCTGGCTCGTGTCTATATTCAAGATGGAAAGGCCAAACAGAATTTTTAGTACTGTTTTGAGATGTTTGATAATGTGTCCTAGGATTATTTCTTTATCATACCTTTTTATGCTTATGGGATTGTGTGAAGCAATAACAGTCTAGCTGACATTATGGACTAGCATTATAAGTAAATAGAAATACTTGGTGACTTGCATTAGGTTATTTTTAGTTTTGCCAGTTCCACTAAGCAATTGTATGGAAATAAATAGTGAGGGCACTTGACACAAGCAGGAGGAGGGGAGGTAAGGGTGTTGTAGCTAGCTAGGAAAGCGAGAAAATTACATTGAAAGAAAGATTAATTAGCATTTCAGAATAATGGTCCCCTTGTTCAAAATATAGCACATGAGCAAAGACAGGGGCGAATGCTAGTCACGTTCATCCTTTTCCAAGACTCTAATCTAAAGACCAGCATATTCTTTAGAATAATTTGATTTTCCTTCAAAAACCCCTATTTGAAGAATAATTTTTTAAAAAGTTTTTTTAGTTGTAGTTGGACACAATACCTGTATTTTATTTATTTTTATGTGGTGCTGAGGATCAAACCCAGGGTTTTGCACATGCTAGACGAGTGCTCTACTGCTGAGCCCCAGCCTCAGCCCCGAAAGAATATTTTTTAAAAATGCATATGTAACTATCAGTAACCATGCTCTGAGCCAAAGATTCTGTCAAATTGTATACAATCAACATCACATAGGATTATGTGTCAGAATTCTCAGATTCTTTTTTATCTAGACAAAGACTCAAACCAGAAATATATTTTTAAAGAAATAGGTGCATAAAAGACACACATATTTCTAAAGTTGGATTATGGTGCCAGATATTAGATTCCTGCTTGTGTACCATAGAGCAAGTCTAATCCCTATGTGCACAAGAAATATATAAATGGATATTTACAACACTGATTTTAATAACATAATCTACAAATAAATGTTCATGGGAAGGCCAGCTCTTAGTTTAGTGATGTGTAGAAATATCATGGACTTTGGGGCCATGAAAACCTGGCATTTCTAACTCTACTTCTTATAGTATATGGAATCATGAGAAAAATCATAAGAATTTCTTGATTTTCTGTTTTCTTATCTGTAAAAAAGGAGATACATACCTCATGTGATTCTTGTGTTAATTTATATGATGTAGATAAAACACCAAGCCCTGTTTTCAAAGTAGAGGAATAACAAATAGGTCCTCAATTTCTAACAGTTTCTTTGAAACAGTAATTTGTTATTTCTGGAACGTACAGGATAATGAAATATTTCTATGTTGTTAAAAAAATAAGAAGTATAAACTGGTTAAACATCTACTGAAACAGTGGGGAGAGGCTCCAAGGAATTGTTGCTGTATAGCAAAGCCATATTTAAGTGTCATTTTGGTCATTTGGGATATTGCCCCAAATTACTTACTTCACTTGAAGTTATGAATTAATTACTGCACTTGTTTTGTAAAATTACACAGACAATCCACTGGAGAGAGAATTAAATGTACTCACCTACTGGGACAGAGAACTAAAATGTGTACATGATTATGTAAAAGTCTGAGTGAAATATTTTCTAAATACTCAGGGGTTTCATTTATTTTTAATTAAATGATGTGAAAAAATAAATCACAACATTTTGCTATAATTTAAGTTGATTTTTAGATTAAAATGACTAATATACTTGCAGCAGTTTGTGGCACTGCTGAAATGTGGCCATATTCAGTGGCCCAGGTATGCATGCCACCTACACTTAGAGATAATTTGGGTTTGGTTTACAAAGATGCATCCAATAGAATTGCAATATTATTTTCATAGAAGTGACATAAACTTTAAAAATAATATATATCTACTTTTTTTATAGTAGGGATTTAACCCAGGGATGCTTTACCATTGAGCTACATCCTAAGTCCTTTTTATTTTTCATTTTGAGACAGGGTCTCACTAAGTTGCTGAGGGCCTGGATAAATTGCTGGTCTTGCACTTGCAATTCTCCTGTCTCCTGAGTCACTGGGATTACAGGGCTGTGCCACCATATCTAGTTATTTCCCACATTTTATAATTTGTCCTAGACATGATATGCATTACACCGATTGCTGGTAGACATAATAACTCTCTCTTTCTCTGTCTGTTATCTACTCTGGTCCACTATTGTGTGTGGTTTCAAATAGAACAATAAAGGTTACACTAACATTTTTTAAGACTCTGACATATATAGTTTCTGCATTGCCTGTTCACTTGTCATCACCACCATTAGCTTGTGGTGTTCTTTAATTATGGCTACATAACACAATATTCACTAGGTTAAAAGTCAGGTTCCTTTTATTCTGAATTGGAGAGTCCGTAAGAAATTCTTTTTTGGAAAAAGGCTAAGCCTGATGATCTACATTTGGAGGTTCTAGCAGCTCAAACATCTCGACTTCAACAAATTAGGAAATGGACATGTGAGGTTCCATGTGTCCTAGAAAGACAGTTCATTTAGGTTTTAAGAAAACATGACTGTCCAGGTTCTTGGCCTTTCTACCAAAGAATTGAGCCAGACAGCAGAGGTTAGCGAAGAAGGGTTTATTGAAAGCAAAAGTATAATCTGGGAGTGTACTGGGAGTGGGCCGAGCTGTGAAGTAGCTCAACGCAGTGGAGATTGCTTTTATCGGTATGTGCTAGCTCTCCACTTCTCCCCTGTGTGGATTTGGGGTTGAATGGCACCTTGATTGACAGCTGAACCTGACACAATTTCTTTTACACTGTAAAATGGTAAGTTTCTGCCTGCCCCCCTTCCCCTGGAAAATACATAAAAGAGGAACAAATTGAAATGCTAAAGATATGTTGACAAGCAAAGAGTTAAATTTAGGTCAGTCCCTTGGCTATTGCATATAAAGGGCTTTCCCTTCAGGGGCTTGAATTCCTCTTTGTGATCATCTAACTTCTTCCCTTTAACCTCACAATGACCCAGTTTTGCCTCAGAGGCTGGGCTTCAGGTGAAATGTGGCAACCTCCCTTCTGCTTTTTCTGTTCCTTCCCGTGCCCTATCTCCTACCTAACATGACTGTGACTGATGAGTGACACAAATAGGTAGCCAATGATTCCATAAAAACATCCAGATCACATCTGGGAGAATTAAATTTCTTTCATCCCTGTCTTTCCACTAACATTTTGTTCACAACTCTTGACTACTACTACTACCTTTCCTTTAAAAATCCTTTTAAAAACTTCCTCTTTCCCTGGTGTGAAGATACAGTCTCTATGACTGTTTTTGTATCCATATTTAATGGTCCAGTACTAGAAATACAGGAGGCATAAAATAGACATTTGTTGAATTGATGTTAAATCATTTTTTTTAATCTATGCTATGGCCAATTAAAATAGTAACTGACATCTCTATCTTTACTCAAGAGTCAAGGGTGTAGCTCTGTGGTAGAGTATGTGACAAAATTATTCATCTTGTTTAACTCAAAGTTTGTACCTATGGATGAGTAACTCCCCATGTCCCCCACCCTCAGGTGCTGGACCCACATTTCTATTCTTTGAGTCGGTTAATTTGACTATTTTAGATACTTTATTTAAGTGGAATCATGTAGCACCTGTCCTTCTGTGACTGGTTTATTTCATTTTGCATAATATCTTAAAGGACATTGAAGTTGCATATTGCAGAATTTCCTTTTCTTTTAAGCTGAATAAAATTCCACTGTATATATATGCCACATTTTCTTTATCCATTCATCTTTCGAAGGGGATTTAATTGGTTTTTACATCTTAGCTATTTTGAACAGTGCTGCAATGAACATGGATTAATTGAATCCAGAAAATACTGATTTCAATTATTTTGGACAAATAGTCAGAAGACATGTTTCTGGATCATACAGTGTTTTATTCTTAATTTTTAAAGGAACTCTTATACTGTATTCCTTGGGGGGACTGTACCATTTTGCATTCCCACCAATGGTGTACAAGGACTCTAAATTCCCCATATCCATGAAAACACTTCTTGTCTTTTTTAAAAATAATAGCCATTTATGCAAGCATGAGACAATATCTAATTTTGGCTTTGATTTACATTCAAGTAATGACAAGTGACATTGAGCATCTTTTAATTATCCAGTGGCTATTTTTGTCTTCTTTGGAAGAGATATAAATATGTGGATATTTATATGTCTTCTTAGTTCATTTTTAATTGGGTTATTAGGGTTTTTTTCGTTATTGAGTTAAAAATGTTTTCCTTATATGTTTTGGAAATTAAATCTTTAACAGGAAATGCAAATATTTTCTCATTCCATAGAATGCCTTTTCACTCTGATGATTGTTTTCTTTGCTGAGCAGGAGCTTTTTAGTTTGACACAGTCCTTTTGTCTATCTTTGCTTTCGTTGCCTGTGCTTTGGGTCAATTTTCAAGAAATCATTGCCCAGAGCAATGTCGTGAAGCTGCCCCCTATGTTTTGTTTTAGAAATTTTATAGTTTCCAATCTTACATTAAGTCTTTACCCATTTTGAATTTAGTTTTGCAAATGGTATAAGATAGAGGTCTAATTTGATCTATTTATATTCACTTATTTAATTTCCCAGTACCATTTGTTGAGGAGAATTTCCATTCTCCATTATGTAGTCATGGCACTTACATATCATTTGAGCATGCCTGTAAGGTTTATATATGAAATTCCTATCTATTCTTCTGATCATATGTCTATCTTTATGCCAGTATCATACTGTTTCAATATTGTAAAGGTATTTTGAAAGTATGATGCTTCAGCTTTGTTCCTTTTTCTCAAGATTGTTTTGGCTATTTGGTGTCTTTGTGGTTCCATATGAATTTTAGGATTAATTTTTTCACTTATGGCAAGAATATAATTGGGATTTGATAAGGATTGTCTTTATTCTATAAATTGCTTTGAGTAATGTGAACATTTTAACAATATTAAGTCTTCCAATCCATGAACACAGATGCCTTTTCATTTGGTTATACTTTCTACCATTACATTCACCAATGTTTTGCAGGTGTCAGGGTACAGATCTTTTCTTTCCTTAGTTTATTCCTATGCATTTTACTCTTTTGGATTATTTTAGAATAGAATTATTTCTTAATTTCTTTTCAAATAGTCCATTGTTAACGTATAGAAAAGCAGCTGATATTTTTGTTTTTGATCATACAACTTTGTTGAATTCCTTTATTAATTCTGACAGATTTTTGGATGAATATTTATCTTTTGACTATGGATTTTTGTCCATTTATGTTTAAAGTAATTATTGATAGGTAAGGACTTACTAGTGCCACTTTGTTAATTATTTTCTGACTCTTTCATGGTTCTTTTGTCCATCTTTTCCTGTTCTACTGTCTTCCTTCATGATTTGTTGATTTTTTTCATAGTAACATTCTTTGATTCCTTTCTCTTTTTTATGTCTTCATAGGTGTTTTCTTTGCAATTATCATGAGGTTTATAAAATATCTTATAACTATTTTAGGCTGGTAATCTTAATTATACAGAAAACTCTACACTTGCCAGGTGTGAGGGCTTATGCCTGTAATCCCAGTGATTCTGGAGGATGAAGCAGGAGGAAAATAAGTTTGAGACCAGCCTGGGCAACTTAATGAGACTCTGTCTCAAAATAAAAAATAAAAATGGTTGAAGATGCATTCAGTGGTAGAGTACCCCCAGGTTCAATCCCTAGCACCATCTTACTGATATCACTTCCCTTATCTTGCATTCTTATCAGAAAGAAGAATTCATGTGAGACAGATACTATATACATTTATAATTTTGCCCAGAGTATTTTATCAAATATAATCTTAGTATAGTAGGAATAGGTTATGTATCTTCTCAACAACCTATAAGGAAAAAAATGGGAGAAAGGACCACTTGAAGTTAGGCTGGAGTTGGGAGAATGTTTAGAGCCACAGCCGAAGGGCTCCCAGCAAACTTCCAGCTGCCAGCAAACTTCCAGCTGCCGGCTGATGATTGGCTCACAGCGGCCCCAGCAACATCTAGCTGATTGGCTCCTCTGCGGTGATGCTCATTGGGCTGTTTCCCTGCCCTTTCAGACTGCGGAGCTGCTCATTGGGGGACTTTTTGGGCTCCGCCCACGTGACCCAGCCAATCGGCCTCAAGAGCAGGAGGATTGGGGGAGGTGGAGAGAGGCTTGTGTGGGAGAGAGAGGCTTGTGGGAAGCCGGTGGTGGCAGTTGGGGCTCTGAGGGTTTTTCCTGAGAGGCTGTTTTGTTTGGCGTGTGTGGTTCTAAAAATAAAGTTAGTTTCTTTTGACAAGTGGCTCCTGATTGTGCCCAGCCAGACTGCGGCAGGAGAAGAAGGTTGAAAGTAAATGGTTGCCAAGAGTTATCACTGGGAAAATTACAACAGTAAAGAAAAGGTATAGTAGTATAAGTATAGTGCAAAAATTTTAAGGAAAAAATTGTTAAAAGAAAAATGAACTAGATGCCTAACTAACAGGGTATTATATAATGAAAAAGTTTTGAAATAATAAAATGATAGAAATGAGAACATATTAGCTGTTGCCAGAAGTTAAGGAGAAGATGAGGATGGAAGGAAAGTCATTGGGTTATAAAAGGTAACATGGGTGATCCTTATGGTGATGTAAATATTCTACATCTTGATGGTATCACTGTCAATATACTGGTTGGAATATTGCATAATAATTTTACAATATGTTATTATTGGGTAAAAGGAATATAGGATCTCTGAATTGTTATTATTTCTTACAATTGTATGTGACTGTCCAATTATTTTAAAATAAAGAGTTCAATTAAAAAGCAAAGGTAAAACCATCTAGAAATACAAAAATCTCATAAGCACTTAATTCTTCTAGAAAGATTTCTATATTGAATTGAAATTGTGTCTAGGACACTGTACTTTTGCTTACCCTTGTAAGTATAATTAGAATGGTTTTAGTAATCCATCAGAATTTTTCATATAAAAAAGTCTAATGCACAGAAAAAAATCCATTAATATTAGACAATCATTTTATATTGGAATGTGCATCTGCAATTTTCATCATCCTAATGAATTTTCACACACTAGTAATTGTACTCAAGAGGTTATATCCCAAAAGATCTAACTTCTCATAAATATAGCCTTGCTTTACATTGAAAATTCTTTGTTAGTTGTCCTTATTGTTGAGGTACATACATCTACAGGTAATAGTGTTCCCTTTCTATTGATACAGAAAGGTTTGTTTCTCATTTATATATTAGAAGTTAAGAATTGGTAATTTTAAGGTACTATTTTTTGCTCATACCCATATTTCTATTATCAGTGCTTGTTATTATTACATATATCGTCTTATTAAAAATAAGAATCCTGTGAGGTATGTTTTTTAAAAAAACAAAGTAATGATGGGTGTTGAATAGTTTATATAAATTGTCTAAGATTCCATAAATTGTCAGTGACAAAGCTGGAGCCAGATCCCAAGGCTGTAAGGCTCCAAAGCTCAAGGCATTTCTGCCTAACATGTTGCTTCTGTGCCATAATGACACCAAAATAAACTACTGGTATTTTCCTTAAAAGGCTAAACTTTGTTCAGCTTTGGCAAAATTCCTTCTTATCTTCCATACAAAGATAAGGACAGTAGCACTTTGAAGTTTAGACACATAAGTGTATTGTGTTCATGATAATAGTCATTTATCAGTTATGTTACATATACAGGATTTAAGGATCTTTGTTAATAATTGAAAGGTAATAATGTGGCTGGCTGAGCACATGGGTATCGAGGCCAGTGATTTCTTGAAATCAACTGATTTCTGGAAAGAAAAGAAAAATAGTTGTTCTATTCTGGTTCACCTTTATCCTTCACAGAACATCTGAACTAACAATATGACCCACAAGTGATTTGAGTGTGTTTAAAAAAGGTGGGGAGTAGGGGGGTTGTGCATATTCCTGGCCATGAATTGATGAGCATTTGTTTTATCAAGTTTTGCATGAGGTATTATATGAAAATATTTTCCCCCAAATTTGCAAATGAGTATTTATGTTTTGGGAATTTACATTATACAATGATTGTAAAAGTAAGTATGCAAAGGATACTATTTTATTCCACTCTAACAGCTACTTGTTTTTCTTTCAGTGGGGACCATTCCCAATATAAATGGGGACTGGAAACTGCACAATGGTGACAGAGTTCATTATTTTGGGGTTGACAGAGAATGCTATAATTTGTACCATTTTTTTTGTTGTGTTTGTAGGAATTTATGTTGTCACCTTAGTGGGCAATGTTACCATAATCATGTTAATCAGAGGCAGCTCTCAACTACATACCCCAATGTACCTTTTCCTCTGTCATTTGGCCTTTGTAGACATTGGGTACTCCTCATCAGTCACACCTGTCATGCTCACAGGCTTCCTTAGGAAGGGAACGTTTATTTCTGTGGCTGGTTGTGTAGCTCAACTCTGTTCTGTGGTGACTTTTGGGACAGCTGAGTGCTTCCTGCTGGCTGCCATGGCCTACGATCGCTACGTGGCCATCTGCTTGCCCCTGCTCTACTCCACCCACATGTCCCCTGGAGTCTGCATGCTCTTAGTGGGGGCTTCCTACCTAGGTGGATGTGTGAATGCTTGGACATTTACTGGCTGTTTACTAAGTCTGTCTTTCTGTGGACCCAATAAAGTCAATCATTTTTTCTGTGACTATTCACCACTTTTAAAGCTTTCTTGTTCTCATGATTTTACTTCAGAAATAATTCCAGCCATCTCTTCAGGCTCCATCATTGTGGTCACTGTGATTGTCATTGCTGTCTCTTATGTCTACATCCTTTTCTCAATCCTGAGGATGCGCTCAACTGAGGGGCGCCACAAGGCCTTCTCCACCTGCACCTCCCACCTCACTGCGGTCACTCTGTTCTATGGGACCATTACCTTCATTTATGTGATGCCCAAGTCCAGCTACTCCACTGACCAGAACAAGGTGGTGTCTGTGTTCTACACGGTGGTGATCCCTATGCTGAATCCCCTCATCTACAGTCTCAGAAACAAGGAGGTTAAAGAGGCTATGAGAAAATTGATGACTAGAACTCATTGGGGGTCCTGAAAAATTTGACTTGAAAAGTGAAAGAACAATATACTAAGAAAATTATGTGTATGTTTAAAGAATTCTAGACCCATAAATTTCATTGTCCCATTCTTAAGATAATTTTCTGTGTAAAAAAATGTGAATTTAATAATACGGGAACATCTAGTCAAATAAGCTTGCTTTATCCTTTCTCTTTCTACCATTTCTTTTTAAAATTTTGTTCTTTTTAGATATACATGATAGCAGAGTGTATTTTGACATATTAAACATACACGGAGTATAAGTTATTCTAATTAGGATCCTATTCTTGCAGTTGCACATAATGTGGAGTTTCACTGGTGGTGTATTCATATATGCATGCAAGAAGGTTATGTCTGATCCATTCTACTGTCTTCCTATTCTCAAACCTCCTCCCTTCCTTTTATTCCCCTTTACCTATTGTACCTATAAGTAAAAATATTTGCACACAAGTTCTGTGTTCTTTGAGTGTAGGCTTTAGAATTAAAGCTGTGGAAGCATCTGGAACCTCTTGAATGTAAAATAAAGAGTAGTATTCTGAGATCTCAGTGTGAAAGAGATGGTTTCCTTTTTCTACAACATTCTAAGGGTTGGAATCAGTAGAGCATTGTGGGAAGCCATCCTGACACGTGACTGGGCGACTCTTGTTAAGGGTCTGAGGCTTCTGGCTGTGTAGTTCTAACTAACTTTATGCCTAGAACCTCATTAATGAAACCATTGCGCAGGCCGCATGGTAGAATTGGCGCCCACGAGGGGGGCATTCTAGATTAGTTAGATTGAGTGGGAGCACGCTATAAAGATAAGGATAAAGATAAAGATAAAGGAAGAGGTGACAATTTGGGTCACAAAAGTACCTGGAGCTATTGAAGGAAAGAGACGTTAAATTAATTAAAATGGGAAATTCAACTTCTACAGATAAGGAAATGTATCTGACTATTTTAGACAGTATAATTAATCAGAAAGGAAAACAGATAAAGAAAGCTCAGTTATTACAATTCTTAAAGATTGTAGGTGAATATTGTCCTTGGTTTTGTGAACAAGAGTCTCCAAATTTATCTACTTGGGAGAAATTAGGAAGAAAGTTACAAAAGGTTTATTTTTCTAATGAACTACCTAGAGGCATAGAAAGTATTCAGAAAACTTGGACTGCTCTAGAAGTTTGTCTTTTTGAATATATGGGTCAAAGTTCGTGGCCCCCTGAAGACCTGTTAAAAGGCTTGCAAAGGGCTATTAAGTCTATTCAAATGGAAAATTCGCCTAAGGCTAAGTTAATTCCTTTTCCCTTAGGCCTTTTAAAAACAAAGGCCAAATCTAAGGTTAGGAATGTGACCTTAAACTTGCAAGACCAGACTAGCCCGCAGGGAGATTCTAGGGACCAATATCATAGAGGACAAACCTCTGAGATCTTAGAAAGCCCTCCGGAAGAGGTAGAGGATCTTCCTACAGAGGAAAATCCGGAAGAGATTCCTAGAGGGGCTCAGAGTTCTTCTCCGCCACGTGGTTTAGAAACCCAAATTCAAAATGGCGATAGTGCAGAGTCTGACCATGATTTGCAATCTGAGGGAGAAGAATCAGACATGGAAATTCAGGACTTACAGAGGAATCTTAACAGGCTGCGTTTAACACCGCCTGTCCAGGCTATTAGAATTCGGCCAGTACCTGCTAAAAGGACAAAATTTAACAGGTACGCTGGGTTAACAATGACTTTTCTTACCCCGTTCCAGTGAGGTATTAAGAAAGCACAGGAAGATGGGGAGGATACTAGTGGTTTTCAACTTTTTCCAGTTTTTGAGCAAGTTAATGAACAAGATCAGAGAGTTAGAGTTCATGCTGTAATCCCATTTAAAACCATTAAGGAACTAAAAAGTGCATGTGAGACATATGGTCCAAATTCCCCTTTTGTACAGAGCCTGATAGAAAATATTTGCTCACAACCCCTTCCTCCTAGCGATTGGATTTCTTTAGCCAGATCTTTTCTGAGCGGGGGAGATTTCTTACTTTGGAGGACTTACTGGACTGATTTCTGTACTGAACAGGCAGAAAAGAACAAAAGACAAGATATAGAAATGCCAGTAGAAATGTTTCTTGGGACAGGTGAATTTACTGACCTAGAAAGACAGTTAAATTATGATTTTGTAGTGTACAATCAAATAACTGATTGTGCGAAACGCGCCTGGAGACAAATTGTCTCCAAGGACCAGTCCAATTTAGTTCTTACCAAAATCAGGCAAGGTGTGAATGAACCTTACTCAGATTTCGTAGCCCGGTTGTACCAGGCTGCAAACAGGTCAATTGGGGACTCGGGAGCGAGTGAGTTCATTGTTAGGCAATTGGCATTCGAAAACGCAAATAAATACTGTCAGGATATTCTTAGACCGCACCGTAAAAAAGGGACAGTTTCTGAGTTTATTAGCTTATGTTCTGACATAGACTCTACTCATTTACAAACAGTGGCCCTAACTGCAGCAATAAAAGAAACTTTGAAACCACAGGATTTAGTACGAAAACCCCGCGGAAAATGTTACATTTGCGGGAGAAATAATCATTTTGCGCAGGAGTGTCGCATGCGCAATTCTAAGTTCAGGGCTCCATCTACTGGTGATAATAGATATTGCAGGGCTCAGCCCCATGCCGTAGATCAAGATGGCGCGGATGAGCCTGCCTTCTTGTCATCATTTCCGCCTGGCCGGAACACAAACTTCCGGTTGGCCCGCCCCCGGGCCGAAAATGAGGAAGTAGGTGGTCACGCAATGTGACGTCATCGCGCCGACCATGGGGGCCGCCATCTTTAATTTTACCGGAGCGAAACAAACAGTTTCCATACAAACCCCTAATGATATTCAAGGCTTTTAAGAGATACTAATCGGCTGAAGCCATCCTTAAAACTAACTACTTCTAATTTAAGTCCCTTATTTCAGATATTACAAGGAAATCCCTCTCCAACCTCTCCATGTCAGCTAACCTTAGAGGCTAGAATGGCTTTAAGGAGAGTTGAACATGCAATTAAAAATGCACAGCTTACTAGAATTGATCCTAAAGAAATAGTGTATTTATTAATATTTCCAACTGAGCATACCCCAACAGGAGCCATATGGCAAAGATTAGGAGTTATTGAGTGGATTTATTTATCCCACTCTCCTCAAAAAGACATTAATTCCTTTTCATGATTCTATAGCTCAATTAGTAATTAAAGGTAGAACTAGGATTTTACAATTAATTGATCTGAGCCTGATACCATAATTATTCCATTTTCTATTCAACAGACTAATTGGCTTTTTCAAACTTCTAGCTCATGGCAGATAGCTTTTGCTGATTTTCCTGGCCAAATAGATAGCCATTATCCTCGTGATAAGATTATACAATTTGCATCATTAACGTCAATTATTTTTCCAAAGATTGTACATGCACATCCTATAGATGAAGCTTTATCAGTGTTCACGGATGGTTCTAACTCAGGTAAAGCAGGTTTTTATAGTCGTGTTCACACAGAGGTAATACAAACTTCTTATACTTCTGCCCAAAGAGCAGAGCTTCAAGCTCTGATTTGTGCCTTAAATTACTTTTCAAATGAGCCTATTAATATTTATTCTGACAGCTTATATGCAGTTGGAGTTACTAAAAATATTGAAACTTCAGTTATTGGGTATACTTCATCACAAGAGTTATTTGAGTTATTTCATAATTTACAAAAGACAGTGCTAATGCGAAAGTACCCATGTTTCATAGGGCACATACGGGCTCATACTAATCTTCCAGGACCCTTAGTTTCTGGTAATGACAAGATTGATAAATTAGTAGCTTTTTGTCAACAGATGTCTTCATATGACTGTGCACTAGCTTCCCATTCCTTACATCATCAAAATGCTTCTAGCTTACGTAAAAAATTTAATATTACTAGAGAACAAGCTCGTCAGATTGTAAGCCAATGCCCTAAATGTGTTATTCACACTCCATCTCTGCCATCAGGGGTAAATCCCCGTGGATTAAAACCAAATCAAATATGGCAAATGGATGTAACTCATATTCCTCAATTTGGTAAACAATGTTATGTACATGTCATAGTGGACACTTATTCTAGATTTATTTTTGCCACAGCACGTACTAAGGAAAATACTCAACATGTAATTTCTCATTGCTTAGCAGCTTTTTCTGTTTTAGGGTGCCCTATGCAGATTAAAACAGATAATGCTCCAGCTTATGTAAGCTCTTCTTTTCAACAATTTTGCCAAGAGTTTAAAATTAATCATAAAACAGGAATTCCTTATAACCCTCAAGGCCAAGCCATTGTGGAACGAGCTCATTTATCTATTAAGCTTCAATTACAAAAATTAAAGGGGGGGAATAGGTTTATGACTCCCCAAAATAGCCTTAATCATGCCTTGTTTGTTTTAAATTTTTTAAACAAGGTCACACTGCTGCTGAGAGACAAATGTCTCCCTCAGTAACAGGCCCTTTAGGCAAAGTTTTGTGGAAAGATTTACAGACTGGTCAGTGGAAGGGTCCAGACCCAGTGATTATGTGGGGTAGAGGTCATGTTTGTATTTTCCCAGAAGGCGCATTTCGTCCTATTTGGGTGCCTGAACGTGCTATCAGACATGGAAGAGATAGAACCCAGATTCAAGCGACTGAGGATCGACCAGGAGGAGCCCCTATCCAGAAGGAGGAGATCGGAAAAGGATGAAAAAAGACCAGATTGACCCAGCCGAAAAGCTGATTTCATGGGAAGACTTGAAGAAGCTAACCCGAATACTTCGACACCTAGGAGAGGACAGGACCCCAGTGATGATGGTAGCAACAGTAATTGCCCTGTTGGGCTGTCAGGTAAAGGGGGATCAAGTAGACACTTACTGGACATATTTCCCAGATCCACCCCTGGTACATCCAGCTGTGTGGACTGGAGAATCTATTCCAGTATTTACTAATGACTCATTCATGATGGGAGGATTTACAGATACCCATATTACTCCCAATCATGTGACTAGATTTAATTATTCTGGCTACAGTGCCCAATTACCTTTGTGTTGGTCACACGATAAACATGCTGGCTGTCTGAAAGTATCATTCGAAGAAAAGACAGCGATTGGTAGACATAGACTGACAAATAATTCTATTTATGGGGACTTAAGACCTTATACTAGATCAGTAATTAAGATGGGACTTTCCCATAACAAGCCAGTCATTTCTGCAAAACCTCCACGGATGCCCCACTGTCCAAATAGTTCTACAATTGAGATTGGCACTTTTCCCAAATGGATGGATTGTGTAAATACCTTTCCTGTACAACATAAGGTGTCTAAAGATAGTGGGTATATTTTAGACTGGTCTCCAAAAATTGATAAAAGACAATTACGAAGAAATTCTGCTATGACACCTGCAGGATTTGTTAGTAATATTTTGACTTATAGTAAAGGAGGTGTTCAGAAAGATACTTGGCGTTTAGTTGCTGCCTCAGAATTCTTACATTTTACAGACAAACCTTTACCAAAATTTGTTGGCAAGAACTGTAAAGAGGGATCTTGCTATGGCTTACGAGCCTGTGTCCAATCTCCTTATGTTTTAATTATTGGAAATGTAAAAGTTAAAGAGCATATGGTTGAAAATCTATTATCCTTTGATTGAGTCTGACAGGATTCCTCTGTGCAAGCCTGATGCAGCCACCCCAAGAAGATATTTGAGGTTCTCCCTTAGTTACTAGCTGTTCTCTTTTTGGAATCCATTTCACCAAATACCTTGAGTCTCTGAAGGACTGCCTACTGGGTACTGATTGGGATGAACTGACTCCTGTGGAAACAGTCACATCTTTATTCTTAGATTTTTTTTTTCAGTCTTGGAATTGTATGCTGCACACTTCTAAGTAGTATCTTTTGAGCAATTTGTTTCTTCTATTTCTATTACCTCTGAAATTAAAAATTCTTGATTTCTTACATATAATCTCACTGAAAATGTTGTAGTAGTTCTGAAAATTCTGTCTCTGAATGAGACTAATTTTCATTTTTGAACTTAAAATTATTTGAGTTATCATAAACCTCTGCATTTACTCATCAAGTGTTTTTTCTACGTGAGCACATTTTTTAAACAAAAAGTAACATTTTTAGGAACTTGATTGTGCTTTAATAAAAATATAGACAGCAGATTAATCTTAACACATGTTATGTGATTTTTCTATTTAATCATCAACATTGGATGTCTTCAACATGAAGTCCAATTTTTTTAAGTGTTGGAAGAAATAGCATGCACATTTCTGGACCATTGTAGTTTGGCCATAATGGTAGTTTTGAAATTGAAAGTTTGATTGAAGTCTCCTAAAATTTACTTCTTTGGGTCCTTCCAATAATATTTAAATATGATATTATCTGAATTAAATTATTTTCTGCTCAAAATAACTAGGAATTGTGACTCTCCTGAACTAACCCTGACTGATATATACTAGAGGACTCATTTAGGTCAAGCACCTTATTCCCAAATGGCACAAAATTATCATGATGTCTTCTGTGCACACCTTACTTGTATTAAGAAAGAAGAGGTCACTTCTGCCCCTTGGAGGCTAGTGCAATATCCTGATGAATTTAAATGACTTACTTATATGAATTCATAAGATGAATTTGTATTTCCACTAGAGTTTAGGGATTAAACAGCATGAAAGAAAAAAATGTAAATCTTTATTTTTCTTACACATTGTATAAAATTATACAGAAGAGGATTCCACATGTAGCCTTCCAGAATTCAAAATTGGATTGATTTTTTTCTTAATATGCAATTTAGAACTCATATCTTCTTATAACCAAAATATAATAACCCAAGATGACTCATAGGGTAACTGCCTGTGATATATTTCAAGGTGATGACAGGTAGTGAGCTAGATATATTAAGTATTTGACTCATATAAAAAATTCTAAAATTTATTTGTGAATTATATTATATATATATAATTTCATTGTGATTCATGTGAGATCTTGACTTCAGTTTTTCTCATCATCTATCACTGTCTTAGACATTCCCAATAACCCCTATATTCTCAGAATATTAAAATTGGGGGGCTGGGGTTGTGGCTCAGCAGTAGAGCACTAGCATGTGCGAGGCCCTGGGTTCGATCCTCAGCACCACATTAAAAAAAATCAATCAAGAAAATAAACGTATAAAAAATTATTTTAAAAAATTGGGAAAGTCCATTCAACATGATTATGTTTTGCTTTTTACACAAATTTATCTACTTATGTAGGTGTAAGGAAGGCAGAGAGTTGAATTTTATTTGGATCAAGATTTTGTCAGTGGAATTGGATAAAAGGAAAGATCAAGGAAGAGAAAACTCAAATTGTTAGGATCAGAATAAAAGAGAGGGACTGGGAACTTGCCTAGTTCAATGGTAGGGAGTTTGCTTACCATGAACACATGTACTCTAGGCTCTAAGTTTGAGAACCCAAACACTTGAAAAACGAAAGAAAGAGAATGAGTTCCTGAAAATAAATTAGAAAACTAACTTAAGTGGATAAATACTTAGAAAGCATGAGAAAAGAACTACCAAACTAATTCAAGAAGAAATAATAAGGTCATAAAATATATAGAGACTGAATTAATAATAAAAAGAAACTCCCATTTGAAAAACTCAGGTTCAGATATCTTCACTGCTGAATTCTACCAAACATTAAAGAATCACTACAATTCTTCTACGACTAGGACTAGAACACTCCTCAATTCATTCTAAACTGGGAATGAGACCGTTGTTAACTGGAAACAAAAACCAGCTGAGACAATTTTGTATTCCTGGGATGAAACCCACTTGATCATGGTATGATATTTTCTTAATGTGTTTTTAAATGTAGTTTACTAATATTTTATTAAGGAAATATGGATTGATAAAGATCCAGAATAGCCAAAGCAATACTGAACAAGAAGAGTGATACTTGAGAACTCACAATAACTGATATCAAACTATATAGAGAGGTATAGTGACAAAAATATCATGGTATTGACATCAAAATAGACCAATGGCATAGAATAGAAGACACAAAGACAAACCCACATAGATACAGTCATCTAATACTAGACGAAGGAGCCAAAAACATGTTGGAGAAAATATAGCCTTTTTAACAAATAGTGCTGGGAAAACTATATATCAACATGTAGAAGAATAAAAAATATATAAAAATAAAAGGCTCATATCTTTCACCCTGCATACAAGTCTACACAAAAAGGATAAAAAACCTAGGAATCAGATCAGAAACTTTGCAAATGCTAGAACAAAACAAGGTCAACACTTCAACTAATTGTTGTAGACATTAACTTCCTTAACACTCTTAAAACTCAAGAAATAAAACCAAGAATCAATAAGAGCATCAAATTAAGAAACTTCTACATAGCAAAGAAAATAAGAGCATGAAGAGAGAGCCTATGAAAGGAGAAAATTTTCGCCAGTTACTCCTCTGTCAGGGGGTTCATATCTAGAATACATAAAGAACTAAAAAAACTTAACCTAAACCTCCAATAAAACCCCAAATAATCCAATCAGTAAATGAACAAAATAACTAAACAGATATTTCTCAAAAGAAGAAATATAAGTGACTATAAAATTCTTTAAAAAATGTTCAATATTCCTAGCAATCAGAAAATGCAAATAGAAACTACATTGAGAATCCATCTCACTTCAATTAGAATGACCATCATCAAGAATACAAGTAATAAATGCTGGAAACCATGTGGGGGAAAAGTTACACTCATACTTTTGATGATAGGATTGTAAATTAGCCCTGGAAAGCAGTATGGAGAATCCTCCCAAAACTAGGAACCAATCATATGGAACTACCATATGATCCAGCTGTGCCACTTATTAGTATTTATTCAAAAGAATTAAAGTCAGCATACTATTATGAAATTTTAATAGTGGAATAACTCAAAATAGCCAACATATGGAACCAGCCCAGATGCTTGTCAACAGATGAATGGATAAAGAAAACATGGTATATATACACAATGGAGTTTTACTCAGTCCTAAAAAAGAATAAAATTATGTCATTTGCTGGTAAATGGATGGAACTGCATAGCATTATGCTAAATGAGATAAGCAAGACTAAGAAAGTCAAGGATCTAAAGTTTTCTTTCATATGTGAAATCTAGAGCAAAATTAGAAAACAAGAAAAAGAGGAGGGCATGAAAATCAAAGTCTTTCAATGGGATAGAGGAAGAAGATTGAGGGGGAGACAGAAGGGAATGGAAAAAGGAGGAACTGTGGAATAAAATTGACCAAATTATGCTATGTATATCTATGAATACACCACAGTGAATTCCATTTTTTATGTATGTCTCTAAAGCACTAATTTTAAAAACTGTAAACAAGTAGAGGAAAGATCTGTAGAGGTGAGGACCAAGAAGAGAGGAAGGGAGGAAGAGAAGGAGAGTGGAAGTACTGGGGATTAATATGGAGCAAATTATATTCGTGCATGTACAACTATGTCAAAATGAACCTTGCTATTATGTATAATTATCATGTGCTAATTATAAAAAAAGAGTTATATATGCTTGCTCATTCCCATTTCAAGTTTTGGCAAATCTTTCCAAGAAGAGAAAATCAAAATTTGAGAGTAATTGTCATATCTAGGTTTTGAAACTCTCAATGTGATTGGGTGACATCCTTTTCCCATTTGTATTGATGATAGATTTTATTTTTTCATATATTCAAAGTAACTAGTGATTGGGAAAATGTCGTATGTCATTATTCCCATTACTTCCAGTCAGATCCTGAGAAGCAAAATTGAAGGAGTTGTTTTCTGTCTAGTATTCTGTGATACATTCAACCTTGGGCTATACATATTAATTCTGTAGACTGACAGGAACCCTATTTCCTAGTTTTGTCAGTCTCTACCCTTGCAGAATGATGTAGTGGGCTGAGTTGAGCATATTTCTTTGAGATGACAATGAGACCTACAGCAATTTGTGGCTGCCTCTTCAATTTAGGTCACTTCACAGGCTTTCTTGTCCCCTGGCCATAAGAAAAGTCAGGACATTGTTACTCAATCGAAGTCCCAAGAAGTGATCAAAATAATGATCATTCTGGGACTGCATTCTTCACCAGATTGAACTAGAGAATATTTCTGGAAGTTTCACTTAATTCCTGTTCATAAAGCAAAGTTCAATAATAGAAAAATGGTAGCTATTTACTACCAAATCTTAGGAAAACTATTTTTTTTCAAACCAATCAAAATAAAAAAGTAAACTTTGATTCAGCTTTTCTACAGTGTTTGAAAAAGTAATTGATATTTTTAATTGTCTGAAAAACAAAAGAGTACGTTTTATTGAGTTACAGGTGATAGGAAATGTAATGAAATTTTCATAAATTAGACATTCATGAGGTTCATTTTTTTTCTGTTTGTAAATGGCTTTCCAGGTTTCCTACATATATGTGAAAGCTTATTTCCTTAATTTTTTTCATCAAAGGAATGCTTGCTGATTTTACTAGTGATAATTACATAATTACAAAATCAAATGTGTGTACAGTTAGTGGTTAAGGGAAAATGAGGGGAAACAAAAAATCTAATTTACGATAATTTATAGTGAATTAACCATTAAATTATGGTTGAAACTATGTAAGTTGTAGAACCTTTATATATATATATATATATATATATATATATATATAAATATAACCTATTATTATATAAATGTACTATATAATACACAAGTGTATTATATATGTTTTATAAATGTACTATATAATTATATATCACATACAATTATATTACATATATTATTCTTCCTGCTTGGTTCTTTTAATACAATGAAATCACCTAACTATACCAGAAATTAGATCTGGAGTTACAGTGGTGTCTATTTTTCAATTGGATAGAAAACTGGGCAGAGTTAGGCCTGCATTCATATCCAAGCTCTATCAATTGTATACTTAAGTGCAAATAATTTGTTCTCCCTTATAACTATTTCCTCCTAAGTATTATTTGGGGGGGACAGGGTTAAAATGTTATAAATACAGTCCCATCAGAAAATAAATGGTTAATACTTGCTAGTTCCATTCCTATTTGCTAAAACATCACATGGCTTATAAACAACTTTTCCTGATAGGTACATATCAATATTTGCCTGCTCATAAGCATATCTGTAACATTGTAGCAGGCTCTGCTTGGTTGGTCCAAGTGATCCCTACCTACTTCAGTTTGTTCTGGAGTTTGCAGTTCTATCTTTGGCTTTCAGTTTTCTAAGTCTTATGAAATATAATGCAAATTTACATGAAGTGAAACATGCGTGTCTTTAGTGCATGGTCACTGTCTACTGATAAATGCATTTGCCTGTGTAACATGAACAGCTCTTATCATGCAGAACATTAACATCAGCCAAGGGGCCTACCCAGACCCCTTCCTAGCCAGAAACCAATGTAATTTAAGATCAGGAAGACTTTCCCCCATGTTATGAGAGTTTTGTAGTTTAATATTTTCCATTAAGGGCTTTGATCTATTTTGAATTAATTTTTTTGTATGATATGAGTCCAACTTAACTCCTAGTTATGACATTAAGAATATGAGCAAAAATAGAAAAACATATAAGTTGAACCTCATTAAAACTGAATTTCCTTGTATTCCAAAGGAAACTATAAAGAAAGTAGAAAATAAAGAAAGTAGAAAAATAATTTTCAGAATGAGAGAAGATATTTTCATATCATATATCTGATTAGGAATGTGTATTTATCATTATAAAAATGCTTAAAATTCAAACAAATAATCTAATTAAAAATGGGGGAAAGGACTTGGAAATGCATCTCTTCAAATTAGATAAACAAATGGTCAATAAATTGATGAAAAGTTGCTGGACATTAATCATCAGGCAAATGTAATTCAAACCCACAATAATACACTACTGCACACCCACTATAACCATGTGGACTCTCATCATCTGGTTTCCCACGATTCATTTCAGAAACTCACTACCACAGACACAATCAGAAGGCAGCAATGCACAGCACTTTCTAGCACCATGAGGTCCAAAAATTAGAAGTTATTTACCTTCATGGTCGAAGACAGTTGAAATAATATTATCTCCATGGTCTAAGCACTTTAAAATTATCTGTTCCTTGAGAATTTGAACCAAATAATTGTTAAACCATCTGGCCTAGTGCTCTAAGGAAGAATAGCTCTTTGACAGATATCTCAATATTTTCCATGGAAATTGGTATGTTCAAAAGTCTATTGCTCTTTTGGTAGTCCCTCCATCCCCCGAAATTCATCCATTCCATTCTAATTCCAAAAATGTGTTTGAATAGACTTGAACAAATTGTTCTCTTAAGTTGACTTTAATTTTATCTGGATAATGCACCCATCGTCACATTTAATTCAAATTATATGTGTTTGTACTGTGCTCTTTTTAAATTAATTACAAGAGTTATCTCTTTTTCTCATTCTTTCTTCTTCTCTCCCTCCCATCTTCCCTTCCTTTCTTCTCTACCTTCTTTCTTACCCTCCTCTTTTCTTACCTGCTTCCTTTTTCTTTCTTCCTTACCATCTCTCTTTAATATAAAATCATCTTTTTCCCCCAAAGCAAATAATATCACAAAAATATAGCATTTCATAGCATTTTAACATGTTTACTGCATGTGCGAGCGCGCGCACACACACACACACACACAGACACACGTGCATAGTGTGACATTTAAAAACAGCTTAAAACTGCAAAATTTGAAGTAGGAAAATGGTGAAGCCAGAATATATCAATTAGCACTTTAATTGTTTCATATACATAATGATGATTTTTACTATAAATAAACCACTTTTTTTCAGTTTTAAACATTAGTGTGCAGTAGTTTTTTTTAAATTATTAAGATTTTTTTTTATTTGTCAAATAAGAAAAAAATTTAATTACACTGCCTATTACTTTCCTTAGGGCCATCTGCATTTCTTTGTTCCTTAGACTGTAAACTATGGGGTTCAGCAGAGGTGTCAGCACTGTATACGTGACAGCCATCAGCATGTCTTCATGGAAGGAATCGCTGTTCTTGGGCCTCAGGTAGACAAAGCAAGCAAATCCATAGTGTATAGACACGACCATGAGGTGGGAGGAACAAGTCGAGAAGGCCTTATACCTCCCCTTTGCAGAGGGCATCTTCACAACTAAGGACACAATGAAGACATAGGAAATCATAATTAAAATAAAGCTTCCCACCAATACAAAGGCAGAGAGCACAAAAATAGCCATTGCTTCATGGGAAGTGTAATCACAAGCAAGGTGAACCACAGGAGAAATGTCACAGAAGAAGTGCTGGATATTGTTGGAGTCACAAAAAGATAAGTTGAATATAATAATGGTGATGCAGAGAGAAATCAGGAACCCAACCACCCAGGAGGCCATCATGAGATGAAAGCAGATCTTTATCGTCATCAGGACGGGATAATGAAGTGGGTTGTGGATGGCAGTGTAACGGTCGTAGGACATGGCAGCCATGATGAAACAGTTGTTGGCTGCCAGACCAAAGAAGAAAAACATTTGTGTGGCACACTCAGGAAGAGAAATCGTCTTGCTCTTTGAGAGCAAGTCCACTAGCATGCGGGGGATGATTACCATCGTGGTACAGGTTTCTGAAAAGGACAGGCCAAAGAGGAAAAAGTACATGGGGGTGTGGAGGTTGTGACTGAGCTTGATGGCCACCATTATGGACACATTTGCAAGTAGGATGGTCACATGGGAGGAGAAAATCACTACAAAGAGGAGATTCTGCAGGTCTGGGAAACTGGAAAATCCCCACAGAAGGAATGTGTTTACTGCTGTGTGATTGCCCATCTTCCTGTTAGGCATAGACACTTGATACCAATAACACAGATGCTCTTGGTCAAGACTCAGAGATAATTGGAAAAATCTCCTTAGATGCTAATGCTGCCTGGACTTTGATTTTGAGTCCCTGGACAAATTCTATAAGGCAACTCTTATAGAATTTTAGTAAACTAGAGACTTAAATGTAATTGACAAAAGTCAGGATCAGGAGTCTGATGAGGGGAATGATTCTAGCATGAGGATGTGTATAAATGCCACAGAGGGCATCCAAGTATCTTCTTGGATTCTACTCAGAAAAGTACTCTTTCTCTCTCTTCTCTGCATTCTGGATCTGCAAGGAAGAGACAAAATACTAATAAAAGTCTTATTTTTTGTTTTAACCTTGGCTTACTCTGATTTTGACACATCACATTTTAAAAATCTTTTTAAAAATATAATGATACCCTGGCACTCAGGAGTCCCTAGTAAAATATTGATAGAATAAGATAATTCAATAACTTAAATAATTTAATATTAATATAACGTTTAAAAATTCTGGAGAGATCAGTAAAATTTTTGAAAAGAACTTCCAAATTTCTTTCATCTTTGCTTTCCACATATGATGGCTCCAAGGATGATATTTTTGATAATGATTAGATCAAATAAATTAATTTAACTTGTTGCAATCTCTGGGCTTCTATATTTGATAATAACTGAATCTTGAGATGTATAAAATTAATTGTTCTTAATATAATAGTTCTTAAAACATATCGGTAAAGTTTCAGTTCTTAAGAACTTGTCAATGAAGTTCTTTCCCATGTGCGTATCCCAAGATAATATGATGGGCTAACGTGGATCTTTTTTGAAGATACTGTCTCATTCCAGAATGGGAAATTTGGTTATATTCTGATCAACTTTTGAGTTGTTAGCAGGACCTCCAGGACATTTTGTAGCTAGTATAACTTGACTGGTTTGCTTTGTTGTACATATCTGAAAGACTCAGTTTCCTCAGATCATTTTGGCAAGCAAACTTCTATTTTGATTGTTCTTTAAACATACAATCCACAAAGGCGATGAGGGCAGAAAAAAGTTATGAGGACTTCCCATAAAATTTTTGTTTTAACCTTGACTTCTCTTAAAGATGAAGGGAAAAAAGTGACGAGGAATCAGGTGTGTAAAAAGAGAGGTAGTGGTTGGTAATTATTCTGAAGGATTCACAAAGGTGAAAGATGAATGAAGACAAAAGAGAAAACAATTCTGTTATTAGCCAAAGAGTGGCTGTCTTGTCTTTGCATTGCCACTGTGGTCAAAGAATACAAGAGGAGCCAAGGCAGGTGGCCAGCACCTACTCAATACCTACAATGTGCCAGACAATATACAAGGGCTAGACAGAGTTGGCTCCTATAGCCCTCACAAGTTTATATGAGGATTGGTCACTCTGATTTTATAAAACACGAGGTATGGAGTGTTTGCATGACTATTGGAGATCATAAATTCAATAGATATTAATGAAATATCAATGATTTAGGAATGGGAAACACAATGTGGACCCAGAGATGTAGGACCTCTGTGAGGTGAGAGTTCATGACTACTGTTGTTTGTGTAGTCAGGGAAGCCCCGTCTGAGGAGGTGACTTACTTAAAAGAAGAGTAGAATGACAACATGCAAACAACATGTGAAGATCAGAGGAAAGAACATCGCAGGCACAGGGCTCAGCTACTGCATGCCGTGACATGCGACTAAGTCATTCAGGATCACCCCAGGTGAATTGGGTTGGCATGGAATAATCACATCGAGACAGAGAAAATACCTTTTTCTTGGGATTCTTCAGCAAAGGCCCTTCTACTCCAGCCCCCACAAGAGAGGCAGGCAAAAAAGAGGAGGAGGACATTCTGAAGCCCTTTTATATTGAGGGGAAGACACTTGAGAAAGTTCCACCCCATTGAGGGGGGTCAGGTTTCAGGTTGTTGAGTCTAGCTTCGTGATGTCTTATGGTCGGTCATCTTGGAAAGCCACGCCCATCTCATGTGCTGTGTGTGGATCATGGGCAGAGCCAGCAAAAAGGACACATATGTCTCCAGTCCACACAGAGAGGCAACGTCAGTCCAGTCCCCTTGTATACTCACGCTCATAGTTCACACCCCACAGCCCATGGCTGGCCCACAACAACTACAGGTCTCCTGAGGTGGGCCATAAATCTACTCAAGCAATCTTCAATCAAGATTCATGAGGCTTCTCTTTGAGACCACTCCTCAAAAGCTCTTTCCTCTGAAGGCTTCTCAGTCAATTCACTTTTAAAGCAAAATTTCCATTCTTATTGCTTCTGCTACCACTCATTTTGTACCACTCCCCAATTCCGGTGTCTATAAGAAAAGACTTAAATTTCCTTTGGCACATCTCCAGTTTCAGAATGTTCTCCAAGTACTGGACGCAAAATTTTCAGAACAGAAGTAACCATATCCCTCGCATATCAGAGGTTTTTCCTGTTTCCTGATTTATAGACATCAGAGTGCTACTATCCAACACATTTTCACTCTTTCCACATTTTTTACCCCAATAAGTCACTTCCATAATTACAGTATTCTGTTTATTGACACCTTGGTTATTTTTATCCCCTCTGCTATTGCCCTACATCTATCCTATGGGGTGAATATTATATGTGCTTCCTTCTCCTAGACCTAGTCTCACCTCTACCAGCTTTTTAATTTCCTATCTATAAATGTGCTGTCTCTTCACTATAAACATCTTTTAGATACCCTTTTCTTACAAACTAGATATACTAATAACTTCTACCTTTTTTGCATGTTTCAATTATACAGTTTCATATATCCATATAGCTACTGTAAGATATAAGTATTATTAAACTGAAATATTTGATTTGCCAAAGTGATACAGTTGGTAGGTTCATACTTACACACTAAGGAGCATACTTACTGCAGGGCATTGAATGTCTGGAGAACCACTTGCATGGCTAGTTTATTCTAAGCTTCCCCAAGTGCAAGTGCTCTAGTGTGGGTTCAAGGTGTTACCTGTCCATCAACCATATCCCTCAGCTTCTCAAATACAGCATGTCCTTTCTTGGTTTGTCCACTTTGCATGTTATTTTCTCTAGCCTGCCTTTCTCTGCCTACTAAAAACACAGCTTTCTTGAAAAGACAATGCAAATATCATTCCTCCTTGGAAGGCTCCTCCTTGGTTGTTCGTCATTTCTTCTGAACTAACGTGTCATTGTATTGTGATAAAATGTTTTTTATAAGCTGGACTTCAGCTTATAATTCCCCTCCAATACATTGTTTGTTTTCCTTTGCCTTTATTTATATGTGCTAAAGTTAGTTGATTGCTCTATAAACAGATTTCAAGAACTGTGGCTCCTAGCAATATGAATGGAAGAATAGGTGTATTCTAAATGCTTTCTTAATTTAATTTATGAATGTCAAATAACAACAGAAGCAAACAAAAAATTTCTTAAAATTGCAACAGTGGTGGCATAGACCCTAGGAGAAAGCAACTCTCATTTCTTCACAATAGTGACTATACCTATTCACTATAGAATCAATTCACACTCAACCTATAAGTAGACTGCTGCCCAGAGGTGTATTAGAATTACTAGGAAAGTTTTATCAAAATAATTCACCCCTACATACTAACACCCTCCACAAGTTTTTGGCAACTGTCTCCCTGATATGAGGGTATGCATTGTTTGACAATATTTCTCTGTGATTTTGATTGAGAATCTTTCAATTCTGTGATAGTTTTCTTGTATGTCAAAGGTAAATTATGATTTCTTCATGCTATTTAAGTACAGCCACAATATAAGGTAAGGTCGGCATGACATTATTTCCATTCTCCACAACAATCCTGGCAACTGCTGGAGAACAAGATACTTATCATGTTGGATAAACTCTTCTGTTTATTTTTCTCAAAACTTACCCCCTTTTACACCAGGCTTCTGGAGTTTGATATTCACTCTCCGTTTTCAGATCTTCAAACTTTCCCCATCCAGTTTTCTGAGTTTGCTCTGTATAGCTCTATATCTAAAATAAGGAATTGGCAACTTTCTTAATTTCCAGCTTATCTGTGTCCATAGTTTCTTTGAAACCTTGTATAAGGCTATGGACACCCACAGTATTTGATAATTGGAAGTTATAGAATGATGTTCATTGTAAAGAACAAGCTAAAACTCCCTTCACTCACTTTCCAGTCTCTTTAAAATCATAAGGTAATTAATCTGGAGAAAGAATTTAATCTCATATCTCCACTATGTACTTTTTACTCTTATTTTACATATCTCTTAGTGCTGGGAAAATATTTAAGGTGATTTTGAGTGCTCATAATGAGTCCCTTATGAATTTAGAATCTCCGTAATATGAAAGGTAGTGCCATCCTCATTTCAGGAAAATGAAAAATTTTAATGAGCGTCCTGGGGTCATTGGGAACCATTATCTTGAGATTCCTACTTTAGATACAAGGAGTCTTGCCTCTGTATTGCCCAATGTGAGGCCACAAAAAAATGATTTTTAATCTTCACACACCATGGGGAGCTTTCAATGATGTGTGTAACAGAAATGATTTGAATTCGACTTGTGAAAAATATATCTTAGAATGTAGATGATTCCCACAGTAATATTTTACATCCTGCCCAATATCATTTATTTTATAATTCTGAAAATCTGCCAAGTCTCTCTGGTCTCTTCTACCCCATCATAGGACAGGGAATGGGGTGTCAAGAGAACTTAGTACCTGGGGAAACAGGAGGCGGGTAGGAAGAAAATGAGCATAAAAGTATGTTTCCTGGGATTGCTTTCTCATGGGTTCAACTCTGCAGAAGACCTTGATGAAAAGGAAAATCATTTTCATCCATCCCCAGTTATGAACCACCATTGTAATAAGCACAAGTGGCTCCTAATTCCCTATGTCACCATCTTGCCCTCAAGTCACTCACCATCTGTACTATCTTCTACCTAATGGTCTAACAAGTCTTATCTTCAGTATCCGCTTTCATAAGCTCAATGTTTCAAACAACTCAAGCAACACATTGTTTTCTAATTAAATCCTGCCTTTTCCTTATTATTTTTTCTGTTCCTTCAGTCTGAAAAGTCCTTTTCCTGATTCTACTCACACAAAATTTTGTCCTTTAAGGCTCTAGAAAAAATGACATCTCATCCATGAAGACCTGTGTTTGCATCATGCATGAAAACAGAGAAAGCACAGCTATTAAGAAGGAAGTCTACCAGGAGAGGCACTTTCTTTGAATGATCTCCACTGGGTTCCAGAATTTGCTATGTTATGCCGTGTAGGAGTCTAGATAGCAGTATATAATAAATTAAAGAACTTTTTGAAGTTAGGTAGTGTTTTAGAGCCTTTGTTTTACAGGGGATCGGCCAAGACAATTAAAATGGAAAAATCTGGAAGTGCCCATAGCCACCTGCTGAATGACACAGAGATTTCAAAACAATAATAGCAAAAATGTCCTGTTGCTGCAAGTTAGGACCACTCTGAGGTGCCATTCATGCTCCTGTTACCTGTGGGCTGGGGCTGAAACTGCACTTCAGCTGGTCCTGCATTCTCATCTAGAGCCTTCCAATGCCTCGTTTATCTCCCTCCCTGAGATCACTCTTTTTTTTTTTTTGATAATAATTTTTTTTATTGATTGTTCAAAACATTACAAAACTCTTGATATATCATATTTCATACATTAGATTCAAGTGGGTTATGAACTCCCATTTTTACCCCAAATACAGATTGCAGAATCACATAGGTTACACATCCACATTTTTATATAATGCCATATTAGTAACTGTTGTATTCTGCTACCTTTCCTATCCCCTACTATCCCCCCTCCCCTCCCCTCCCATCTTCTCTCTCTACCCCATCTACTGTAATTCATTTCTCTCCTTGTTTTTTTTCCCATTCCCCTCATAACCTCTTATATGTAATTTTGTATAACAATGAGGGTCTCCTTCCATTTCCATGCAATTTCCCTTTTCTCTACCTTTCCCTCTCACCTCATGTCTCTGTTTAATGTTAATCATTTCCTCCAGCTCTTCCTCCCTGCTCTGTTCTTAGTTACTCTCCTTATATCAAAGAAGACATTTGGCATTTGTTTTTTAGGGATTGGCTAGCTTCACTAAGCATAATCTGCTCTAGTACCATCCATTTCCCTGCAAATTCCATGATTTTGTCATTTTTTAGTGCTGCGTAATACTCCATTGTGTATAAATGCCACATTTTTTTATCCATTCATCTATTGAAGGGCATCTGGGTTGGTTCCACAGTCTAGCTATTGTGAATTGTGCTGCTATGAACATCGATGTGGCAGTATCCCTGTAGAATGCTCTTTTAAGGTCTTCAGGGAATAGTCCGAGAAGGGCAATAGCTGGGTCAAATGGTGGTTCCATTCCAAGCTTTCCCAGGAATCTCATACTGCTTTCCAAATTGGCCGCAGTCCCACCAGCAATGTACAAGAGTACCCTTTTCCCCAAATCCTCGCCAGCACTTGTTGTTGTTTGATTTCATAATGGCTGCCAATCTTACTGGAGTGAGATGGTATCTTAGGGTGGTTTTGATTTGCATTTCTCTGACTGCTAGAGATGGTGAGCATTTTTTCATGTACTTGTTGATTGATTGTATGTCCTCCTCTGAGAAGTGTCTGTTCAGGTCCTTGGCCCATTTCTTGATTGGGTTATTTGTTATCTTATTGTTTAATTTTTTGAGTTCTTTGTATACTCTGGATATTAGGGCTCTATCTGAAGTGTGAGGAGTAAAAATTTGTTCCCATGATGTAGGCTCCCTATTTACCTCTCTTATTGTTTCTCTTGCTGAGAAAAAACTTTTTAGTTTAAGTAAGTCCCATTTGTTGATTCTTGTTATTAACTCTTGTGCTATGGGTGTCCTATTAAGGAATTTGGAGCCCGACCCCACAATATGTAGATCGGAGCCAACTTTTTCTTCTATCAGACGCCATATCTCTGATTTGATATCAAGCTCCTTGATCCATTTTGAGTGGATCAAGTTGATCCATGCAACTTTTGTGCATGGCGAGAGAAAGCGATTCAGTTTCATTTTGTTTCATAAGGATTTCCAGTTTTCCCAGCACCATTTGTTGAAGATGCTATCCTTCCTCCATTGCATGCTTTTAGCCCCTTTATCAAATATAAGATAGTTGTAACTTTGTGGATTAGTCTCTGTGTCCTCTATTCTGTACCATTGGTCCACCCACCTGTTTTGGTACCAGTACCATGCTGTTTTTGTTACTATTGCTCTGTAATATAGTTTGAAATCTGGTATCGCTATACCGCCTGATTCACACTTCCTGCTTAGAGTTGTTTTTGCTATTCTGGGTCTTTTATTTTTCCATATTAATTTCATGATTGCTTTATCTATTTCTACAAGAAATGCTGTTGGGATTTTGATTGGCATTGCATTAAACCTATAGAGAACTTTTGGTAATATCGCCATTTTGATGATGTTAGTTCTGCCTATCCATGAACAGGGTATATTTTTCCATCTTCTAAGATCTTCTTCTATTTCTCTCTTTAGGATTCTGTAGTTTTCATTGTATAAATCTTTCACCTCTTTTGTTAGGTTGATTCCCAAGTATTTTTTTTTTTTGAGGATATTGTGAATGGGGTGTTTTTCCTCATTTCCGTTTCAGAAGTTTTGTCGCTGATATACAGAAATGCCTTTGATTTATGCGTGTTGATTTTATATCCTGCCACTTTGCTGAATTCATTTATTAGTTCTAGTAGTTTTTTTGTAGACCCTTTTGGGTCTTCTAGGTATAGAATCATGTCATCTGCAAATAGTGATAATTTAAGTTCTTCTTTTCCTATTTTTATGCCTTTAATTTCTTTCGTCTGTCTAATTGCCCTGGCCAGTGTTTTGAGAACTATATTGAATAGAAGTGGTGATAGAGGGCATCCCTGTCTTGTTCCAGATTTTAGAGGGAATGCCTTCAATTTTTCTCCATTCAGAATGATGCTGGCCTGAGGCTTAGCATAGATAGCTTTTACAATGTTGAGGTAAGTTTCTGTTATCCCTAGTTTTTCTAATGTTTTGAACATAAAGGGATGCTGTACTTTGTCGAATGCTTTTTCTGCGTCTATCGAGATGATCATATGGTCTTATCTTTAAGTCTATTGATGTGGTGAATAACATTTATTGATTTCCGTATATTGAACCATCCTTGCATCCCAGGGATGAATCCTACTTAATCATGGTGCACAACTTTTTTGATGTGTTTTTGTATCCGATTCGCCAGAATTTTATTGAGGGTTTTTGCATCTAGGTTCATTAGAGATATTGGTCTGTAGTTTTCTTTCTTTGAAGTGTCTTTGTCTGGTTTCGGAATCAGGGTGATGTTGGCCTCATAGAATGAATTTGGAAGAGCTCCCTCTTTTTCTATTTCCTGAAATAACTTGAAAAGTATTGGTATTAATTCTTCTTTAAAGGTTTTCGAAAACTCTGCTGTATACCCATCCGGTCCTGGGCTTTTCTTGGTTGGTAGTCTTTGAATTGCTTCTTCTATTTCATCCATTGATATTGGTCTGTTCAAATTGTGTGTATCCTCCTGACTCAGTCTGGGCAAATCATATGACTTAAGAAATTTATCGATGTCTTCACTATCTTCTATTTTATTGGAATATAGGTTTTCAAAATAATTCCTAATTGTCTTCTGTATTTCTGTAGTATCTGTTGTGATGTTGCCTTTTTCATCCCGTATGTTAGTAATTTGAGTTCTCTCTCTTCTTCTCTTCGTTAGCATGGCTAAGGGTCTGTCGATCTTATTTAATTTTTCGAAGAACCAACTTTTAGTTTTGTCAATTTTTTCAATAGTTTCTTTTGTTTCCATTTCGTTGATTTCAGCTCTGATTTTAATTTTTTCTTGCCTTCTGCTACATTTGCTGTTGTTTTGCTCTTCCTTTTCTAGGGCTTTGAGATGAAGTGTGAGCTCATTTATTTGTTGTTTTTTTCTTTTTTTGAGGAATGACCTCCAGGCGATGAATTTCCCTCTTAAAACTGCTTTCATTGTGTCCCATAGATTCCGATATGTTGTGTCTGTATTTTCATTTATCTCTAAGAATTTTTTGGTTTCCTCCTTTATGTCTTCTGTAACTCATTGATCATTCAGTAACATATTGTTCATTTTCCATGTGATGTAGGATTTTTCCTTCCTTCTTTTATCATTGATTTCCAGTTTCATTCCATTATGATCAGATAAAATGCATGGTATTATCTCCACCCCTTTATATTTTCTGAGGGTTGCCCTATGGCATAATATATGGTCTATTTTTGAGAAGGATCCATGTGCTGCTGAGAAAAAGGTATATCCACTATATGATGGTTGATATATTCTATATATGTCAGTTAAGTCTAGGTTATTGATTGTGATATTGAGTTCTATAGTTTCTTTATTCAACTTTTGTTTGGAGGATCTGTCCAATGATGAGAGAGGTGTGTTGAAGTCACCCATAATTATTGTGTTGTGGTCTATTTGATTCTTGAACTTGAGGAGAATTTGTTTTATGAACGTCACAGCACCATTATTTGTTGCATAAATATTGATAATTGTTATGTCTTGTTGGTGAATGGTTCCTTTTAACAGTATATAGTGTCTTTCCTTATCCCTTTTGATTAACTTAGTCTTGAAGTCAATTTTATTTGATATGAGGATGGCCACCCCTGCTTGCTTATGAGGACCGTGTGCATGGTATATTTTTTCCCAACCTTTCACCTTCAGGCTGTGTATGTCTTTTCCAATCAGACGTGTCTCCTGGAGGCAACATGTTGTTGGATTTGTTTTTTTTAATCCATGTTACCAGCCTATGTTGCTTTATTGGAGAGTTTAGGCCATTAACGTTTAGAGTTACTATTGATAGATGGTTTGTACTTCCAGCCATGTTTGATTATTTATCTTTTTTTTTTAATTTAGTTTGTTTCTCCATGATTAGCTTTCCCCCTGCCCTCTGTCTTTACTGAGGCACTTCCCACTGATGGTTTTGGTTATTGTTTTTCATTTCTTTCTCGTGTAGTGTTTTGCTCAAGATGCTTTGCAATGCTGGTTTTCTGGCTGCAAATTCTTTTAACTTTTGTTTATCATGAAAGATTTTTATTTCATTGTCATACCTGAAGCTTAATTTTGCTGGATACAAAATTCTTGGTTGGCATCCATTGTCTTTAGTGTTTGAAATACGTTGTTCCAGGATCTTCTTGCTTTCAGCGTCTGTGATGAAAAATCCGTTGTTAACCTTATTGGTTTACCCCTGAATGTAATCTGCCTCCTTTCTCTTGTAGCTTTTAATATTTTCTCTTTGTTCTGTATATTGGATATCTTCATAACAATGTGTCTTGGCGTTGGTCTACTGTGATTTTGTATGCTCGGTGTCCTGTATGCATCTACAATTTGTATATCCATTTCCTTTTTTATTTCTGGAAAGTTTTCTATAATTATCTCATTCAACAAGTTGCTCAATTCCCTTGGTTTGAACCTCTATACCTTCCTCTATCCCAATGACTCTTAAGTTTGTTTTTTTAATGTTATCCCATATCTCTTGGATGTTTTTCTCGTGGTTTTTTACCAGCCTTTCTGAGTTGGCTAGACTCTTTTCAAGATGATATATTTTGTCTTCATTATCTGATGTTCTGGCTTCTACTTGCTCCACTCTGTTAGTGATACTCTCATTTGAGTTTTTAATTTGGTTTATAGTTTCCTTCATTTCTAGAATTATTGTTTGATTTTTTTTATAATCTCTATCTCCTGACAAAGATGCTCAATTTCTTCTTTTATCTGTTTATGTAATTCATTTTTAATGTGTTCTTTCACTGTTTGAATTTGCTGTCTCATATCCTCTTTAAGGTTCCGTTCCATCTGTCTAAGGTAATCCTTGAGTTCTTTATTTGACCATTTTCCTGATGCCTCTAGGTCCTCCTGAATATTTAGGCTGTCCTGCATTGCTTGTACTCCTTTTCTTCCTTGCTTTTTCATGCTGCTCATGTTACTTCTTGTTCTGTTTGACTGCTGAGTTACTGTTTACTCCTATAAATTTATTTGATGCTTGGGAGGAAAGGTATTAGAAGGGAAGGGAAGAAGTCACTAAATAGAATGAGAGTAAGCAGGTAGAATTCAAGGAATGGGGAATAAGGAAATTGAAAAGAAATGAAAAGACAAAAGATAAAAATAGAAAAGAAAAAAAGATAAAAAATTTAAAAAACATAAAAATTAAAATTAAAAAAATAATAAAAAAATTTAAAATTTTTTTTAAAAACAAAAAAAATGAAAATGAAAATAAAACCAAATTTAAAAAAAATTAATAAATGCAGTCTTAGAGTTTGGTTAACTTCTCTTCCAGTAGGTGGAGCTGTTCTCACTGGAACAAGCTTCTCCTCTCAATACATGGGAACCAATCACTGTGCAGCAGCTCCTCCTCCCAGACTGGGCGGGTCTCCAATCCTGAGTGCCTAGGGCCTTCTCTTGTGTCTAGTCACTTCCCCACTTTTCCTCAAGCCAGGCCTACTCACCAGTGACGCTCACCACAATACTGGCTACATGCCAGGTCTGGTGCTCCTGGGAGCCCTATTTTCATGAACGACTGGGCACACTCTCCCTGTTTGCCATTCCCTCAGACCCTAAGTTTGTAGAACTTGGGGCTGAGAACCCTCAGCGAATTTTGCTTGCTCTCCGGTAGCCACACCCCCGATAGCTGGTGCAAGAGACCTCAGTTGGCAGCACTGGTGGGAGCGGTAGCCAGGAGTTCCGCACTGCGGGTCCCGTGCCACTCCTGATTCCCTTGGTCTGGCTATCGCGCTCACGGGAGAGCTGGGAGGGGCTCTTAAGGTTTCTCCGCTGTGTGGAGAGGGAAGGCTAGTGGGTTACACACCTTTCACCACCTGTTTCAATGGAGTTATCTCCTCCGCCGCATTCTGGTGACGTCAGTTCTCTGCCATGGTGGTATCCCATGCAAATGGCGACAGTTCGTTCCCTTTGCTGGGTGACCAATGCAACAGGTGGGTCCTGACTGGCTCTCCCAAGCCCCGTTTCAATCCTGTGGCCACTGCCTATGAAGGCTCAGTTGGCATTAACCTCCGTAGATTCAGAAGGGCCGACCAGTTGTTTCAGCGGGATCGTTTAGTGCTGAGTCACAGCAGTTTGTCTGCGAGAAGCAGGCGAACGGGAGCTTGAATTCCCCTGAGATCACTCTTTCACTAAAATACTAGCCTGAGTATTTCTAAGTATCTTCTTTTGGAAAACTTGTGAGAAGACAGAGTGCCAATGAACACAGGAATAAGGACTGCATGTGCTTAACTATGCACACTCAAAAATTTAAAAACAATGAAGCATAAGCACCATGTTCTGACTACTGGCCCAGATTCTTTTTCACTGAAAAACAGTTATAACCCTTAGCCATCATTGCCAGTCATGTAGTCATACATCTGAATCTATGCCTACAGGCCATACTGTACTTGTTCCTCATGGTGCTAGGATTTCTGCTTCTTGCTAATTGGTCCATGTTATTAGATATTGGTATTTTTCTTACAAATTAATTTATTGGACATTTCATGAAGTTTGAGTTCACATCTTTGATTTTTTTTTTTGTGGTAATGATACAATGTGCCAAAGACATATAGGGCTGGATGATGCTACAGCTCTGTGTCTCTCTACCTCTAAACCATTGTTCTATCTGCTTTGTGTTCATCCTCTGCTCTTCCAAATGCAATGTCAGGTAGCTCCAGGAAGATTAACAAACTATATCAATATCATTTCTTTCTAGAAAATTGGAGCTAAGAACACTGTCCATCCATATTATAAAGAAATATGTGCAGGTTACACATCAAAATAATGTTTTTAACCATATTCCTGATAACAGTAACCTAGAGCATGAATCATTTCATTCATTAGCTCATTATTTACTCAGAACACAATGAGTGTTTATTCAGAATACAATTCCAGGCACTTGCCTAGGCTATCAGAAATATGAGTGAAATATAGCCAGAGATGTCTGCCCTCGTGGAATATAACTTCTATCATCTCCAAAATTGAAAAAGAAGGGACTATGGCATAGCATTAGCTTAATATGCCAGAAATTAGAAAGGAATAATTCAATAACATTGTTTAGCAGAGTAGTTACCAATTAAATTTAAATTTTTTAAAAATTCTTCAACTGGTCCTTAGAGAGGAGCTTAGCAAGAAAGATAAAAACTGCAAAGTAAATATTTATAATAAATACACAAAGGATAAAGAGAATGGAATCAAAGTATTTCATTACAGAAGATCATCAAATCCAAAGGACAACAGCAAGAGAAGAAGAAAGGACAAGTTATATGTAAAACAACCACAAAACAATTACCTAAATGTCAGTAATAAATCCTTACCTATCAATAATTAATTGTAAATGGACTAAGTATGTCAAAGATATAAAGATGGTGAAAATATTTGTGGGGTGGGGGGGCTGCCACAGTCTGGCTGGGCACAAGTCAGGAGCCACTTGTCAAAAGAAACTAACTTTATTTTTAGAACCACACATGCCAAACAAAACAGCTCCTCAGGAAAAACCCTCAGAGCCCAACTGCCACCACCGGCTTCCCACAAGCCTCTCCACCTCCCCCACTCCTCCTGCTCTTGAGGCCGATTGGCTGGGTCGTGTGGGCGGAGCCAAAAACGTCCCCCAATGAGCAGCTCCGTAGTCTGAAAGGGCGGGGAAACATCCCAATGAGCATCACAGCAGAGGAGCCAATCAGCTAGAAGTTGCTGGGGCCGCTGTGAGCCAATCATCAGCTGGCAGTCTGAAAGTTTGCTGGGGCCCCTTCGGCTGTGGCTGTCAACAGGGGACAGTGAACTGGGGATCGAACCTAATGATGTTCTGACACTGAGCTATATTCTTATTTATTTGTTTGTTTGTTTAAGACATGGTTTTGCTAAGTTGCTGAGGCTGGCCTGGAACTTGTGATCCTCCTGCTTCAGCCTCCCAAGTCAGTGGGATTACAGGTGTGCACCACTAGGACCGGTTTGAAAAGGCTTTTTAAATTGCATGTGGTGGCTCATGCCTGTAATCCCAGTGACTTGGGAGGCTGAGGCAGGAGGATCTTGAATCCAAAGCCAGCCTCAGCAACTTAGCAAGGTCCTAAGCAACTTAGTGAGATCCTGTCTCAAAAATATATATACATTAAAAAAGGAGCTGGGGTGTGACTAAGTAGTTAAGTGTCCCTGGGTTCAATCTCTGGTACCAAAAATAAAAAATAAAAATAAAAAGCTTTATAAAAGATACCCAAGTATATACTCATCGAAGAAACTCTCTTAAGCTTTAAGGATATGCATCGACTGAAAGTGAAGAGATGGAAAAAGATGGTTCTTTTTTTAAAATTTTTCTTTTTATAAATGGCAACCAGAATAGATCAGAGATGTTTCTTTTTTTAATAAATGGAAACCCAAATGGATCAGAGGTAGCTATAATCCCATCACACAAAATAGAGGAGCTGATGAATCTCAGAAGAAGGTACCCTTTGTGTGGGGGTGTATATGAATACTATCTCTGCCAATCTTCTGGAAGCATTATATTAAGTCACCTCTATATCATCACATTTATTCACTTTTTCTTTCACCTGCTTGGACCTCTTAGAAATCCCTCCCATCTTTAGTTAGATTAATTTTATTAAGGCAGAGAAAACTGAAGTATAGAACTCTAATGATTATTACCCCACAGAACAATCAATTTGAACATCTATCCAGGCATGAAAATACCTTCATAAAAGCTACAGAAATCAGGTGATAGATCACAGTACTTGGTTAGAACACAATAATAAGAAATAATGTGCTGAAGTGGGCAGGATCCACAGCTTTGCATAACCTGCACCTCCCCCCTACCACTTCAGGCAGCACCAGCACAGGCAGATATCATGCGCTTGGGGTAAAGAGAGAGATAAACATAGGATTCTGCCTTAGTCTTCAACACAGTACGAACCAGCACTGGACAGACCTCAGTAAAATCCAACATTGAATAAACCTCTACCACCCCTGATTCTAGGCTGGTACCTGCAGCCTGAGCCTCAAAATCTGCTCTTGTGCCACCGTGGGAGCCCATTACTCCATGATATGGGCTTGATCTCTAATGTGCATAGCTGCTGACTGATTACAGCAAACTTGGGTTTAGATAAATCCTTTTTTTAAAAAAAGTTTTCAATTGCATATGGACACAATATCTTTATTTTATTTGTTTATTTTAATGTGCTGCTAAGGATAGAATCCCATGCCTCACATATCCTAGGCAAGTGCTGTACCACTGAGCCACAACCCAGGAGGCCTCAGTGGCCAGAGAGTCATACTTTAACCACAATAATGATAACTATGGGAGGTAATGCATATGTTGATTATCTAGATTTAACCATTCCATAATGCATATACACTTCAGAACATCATGTCATGTTACAAATAAATACATGCAATTATGTCAATTAAAAACAAAGAAAAAGAGAAGTAAAAATTTTACAATATAATGAACTGAGAGAAAACAGAATTTTAAAAAGATCAGCAAAGACAGTAGACCTGTGGAACAATTTCACATAGTCCAACATATATATTATGGGAGGCTCAGAGAAGCAGAGAGAATGAAAGGTCATAAAAATAGTTGAAGAGTAAATTATTAAAAATGTTCCAAATCTAGTAAAAACTGTTAACTAAGGGGGGAAGGGGATCTCAGTGAATAATAAGCAAGATGCACACATACACACATTCTCTCACACACACAAGTTATGAGCACAATACTACCATGCCAAAAGCTAAAAGTGAAGAAATCTTCAAAGGCCCATAGTATAAGAACACATTTCAATACAATTTCTTAATTATTTATTTAGGGAGAAGAAAAAAGAATAATTAAATATAAAATAACATATAACTCAATATTTCATTATTAGGGTACAAATATATTTGAATTTAAATAGAAAATAAAACAATCAGGTGTTTGTCCCTAAATATAGACACATTATGAATAAAGACAGCTATGAATGCAACCTACTATTGGTGTGCTGCCTCAACAACATAAACAACTATTGTTTTAAAAACAACGTAAACAACAACATAAACAACTGAACAGCATTTGTATTATTGCTACTCATTTTTGAAATGGTGAGAAAATGTAAATTTCTTTGCTTTTGCACTGTGACTGCATTACAAGTAAAAAAAAATTAAAATTTAATACCATTAAAAAACACACACACACATTATACACAGAGAGAGCAATGATGTGATTAATTACTGCTGAAAGCTGGAAAATACTGGAATGAAAAATTTCTAGATGTAAAAGGAAAAACCTGTCAAAAAACAATTTTAAACCTATGCAGATATCTTTCAAAAATTAAGGAAAATAAATGTTTTCAAATAAAACAGGCAATAATTTTTTGTATATGGACTGAAACATCAATAAAAATATAGAGGAAAAATTTCAAACTGTAGGAAAATAGTTTCAGACTGTAATTAGATGTATATGAACTAATTAAATACACTGGAAGTGATAAATATGTTAACCTTTGTTGACAGGTTTTTCTATTGTTTACATCCATGAAATCAACAGCAACCTGAACACATGAAATGAAAGCAAGTATATATCATCTTCTGGATTTGGAAATTCAACATAATATAGACATCAATTCCATGATATTAATCCTAACATACTTGTGTGGTTAATTTCAAAGAAAATTCCAGTTGGTTTTTTTAAAAGAAATCACAAATTAATTTTAAAATTAATATGGAAGGATTTCTGCATAAACATGGTAAATTAGTTATGTGCATCTAATTTTACTTCCTTTCAAAATCCCACTAAGCTCCCAGAAAGGGGATTTTTAAATTTTTATTTTACATTATTTATTGAAATATAGTTTCATATAATGCATAAATGTTAGGCATATAGTTTGAGAATTTTAGACAAATGTATATATCCATGTAGCACAAGGTATAGCACATATAGCACCCTGCAATACATACATCAAAACTAAGAAAAATGCCATCAAGGAAAGATTGTGTGTTTTCAAACCACAGGTTTGAGGACTTTTTAAAGATTTTCAGAATTAAAATGAACACATTTATTTAAAATATATTTTACACCTATGTATCCAAAACCACACACAATCAAATAAAAATACATTTCAATCACCTCTCAATTGATCATTTCTGCCCCTTTGAAATCCACTTTTTTCCCCTCTGCTGGCCCAAGGCAACTCCAGGTTTGCTTTTTGAACAAAATAGATTAGATTCTCTTTCTGTAATTTTATAAAATGAAAATCATGTAAAATATAGACTATCACATCTAACTTCTCTCAGCATTGCTATTTTGAGATTCACAGATAATGGGTGCATCAACAGTCTGTTTCTTTTTATTGCTGAGTCATTTTTCATTATACAGATAATGCCAGCTTTTTTTATTCACTCACCAGTTGGTGGCCTTTAGCATTGTTTCCAGATTTGTGCTATTGTGGATAGAGCTTCTGTGAACATTGGAGTCATCTGTGTGGATATAATTTTCCATTTGTCTATGGGTGGGTTTTTTAAAATTTATTTACTTAACTTGTTAGTGCTGGAAATTGAACTCAGGGACACCCCACCACTGACCTACAGCCCTGATCATTTTTGTTTTATTTTTGAGACAGCGTCTTAATAAGCTGCTGAGGACTGGTCTCAAACTCACAATCCTCCTGCCTCAGCCTCCAGAGTTACTGGATCTACAGGCGTGCACCACTGCACATAGATAACAGTGTTTAAATGTAAAAGAATTTTCAAACCATTTTTCAAATAGATTGTATTGTATTACAATGCTTCTTGCCATGTTGAGATTTCCAGCTGTAACAAAACTGTATCAATATTTGGTATTATTAAGCTTTAAACTGTGTAGTAGTATCTATTTATGTAGTAGTATCTATTATGTTCTAATTTGCAATTTCCTGAAAACAAATGTGATTAGACATTTTCAAATTACTCTTACATTGTTAAGATGAGAGTGAACGGAGCTAGTAGTTGTTACATCTTGTTATGTATAAGATATGAATAAAATGTTGGGAAAATATACAGAATTATTTATTAAAGAAACTGAAACCATAATTTTTTTTCAAGATAAAATTTATATTTATGCTCTATTTTGCTGTAATAAAGTTGAGTAGCTTATTGTAATAAAACTCATGTGTAAAATTCTACTTTGGTTAAATTTAAAGCTTAATAATACCAAATATTGATACAGTTTTGATACAATTAGAAATCTCAACATGGCAAGAGGCATTGTAATACAATACAATCTATTTGAAAATTCTTACACATTTAACTGTATTTTTGTTTTTATGTGGTGCTGAGGATTGAACCCAGGGCCTTGCACATGTTAGGTGAGTGCTGTACAGCTGAGCCACAAGCCCAGCCCCATTTAACTGTATTTTAGAGTGTGTATGTGTGTGGTGCTGGAATGGAACCCAGGGAATCTTGTATGATAGGCAAGTGTTCTACCCCTGAGCTATACCCCCAGGCCCTATACTTGCTTATTTTTATACAACTTTTAAACTCAATATCACAAAATTTTCTTGTCTGTGGGAAATGATTTTTATTCTCTCATTGCAATAAAATATTGTATTAAAGTTTATTTCTTTTTTGACATTTGAAACATTTAATATTATTATTTGGAACTTAAATTCAACAACTATATTCCGTACAGATCTGTTCACCCCCAGGAAAACCATTAGTTTTTTCCTTGTACCCATTATGTTCAAATTAAATAGGGAAAATAGCAGGAACACATAAATACTATTTTTTTCCCTAGCAAACTGTATGATTTTCATACTCTGAAGTATCTCAATCACAGAATAGTTAAAAGAATAAAAGATGGTTACCTGAAGGGAGCTTTAGATTTGTATTGATGTGGCCCATTGCCTTTTTATATGAGTCATTTTAACTTACAGCAGGCAATTATTTGATACCAATAAAAATGAGTGAAGTTAAATTCTTTCAAGAAATAACTCATTCTGGCTGTGATGCAAAAGAATATCATGAACATAGAAAAATCAGTGCAGAGATGGGTAGAAGTGGACATATTTTACAAGGTCAAAGGAGGTGAGATCAACAGACTCACTGGCAAACACACGAGAGGAAATGAGCATCCTGATTACCACCCTTAGTGCTCAGGATCCGACTGTAGGCTGCTAGTTGGAGGAACTTGGGTGGAGTGTTGAGAGTGGAGAGAGAAAAATAATTCATCAGGGATTTGTTGTGAACCAGTGGTCATTATGGGGCACTTATATCTTGGTGACAGCAGGAATTCAGGGTACACATTCTAATACCCAATCTGCCCCGAATTTTAAACCTGGATTTACTTTTACCAATTGAGTATGTGTTGACAAGTAGATTAAAGTAAGCCTTCTCTATTAATCCAGGATAATGAGAATACTTGCTTTACCAAATCATTGTGAGGTTGAAATGTGATGAGGTGTGCAAAGCTAATGCACAGTGCTTGGCAGAGTAAGCTTTAAATGAAAGTTGGTCAGTACTATTAGTGGTCAGCCTTTTCCATCAAGGGGGCATCTGGAGGGCAAGGCAGGATTTTTAAAATTAGGATTAGCAAGAGAGTTAGATTGAGTCTTCAGGTTGAAGTCATTGTTTCTACCATCCTTCTTTGCCTCACATAAGCCACTAACCAATAGTTATCCTTGTGGCATGTGGACATAACACAGGTAAGACCATGTCTTAACTGGAAGTCATCAGAATCTCTTTAATTCACAGTTCCTCATCTGTATAACTTTAAAAGGTTTTATTTTATGATGTTGGCTATAAAAATTTGTGCATATCTTAAATAATTTTGATATTTAAAATTCAATTTTGTCAACTTCCCCATGTTCCTCAAGGTACCTAAGGGAGTGTCTTAGATCTAACACTATAAAATACTTTAAAATGAACAGGTGGTAATGAAAAAAAGATAAGCTACCATGTTATATTTGTAGCTTAGTTTTATTTTGTTTTGGTACCAGGGATTGAACTCAGGGGCACTCGACCAGTGAGCCACATCCCCAGCCCAATTTTGTATTTTATTTAGAGACAGGGTCTCACTGAATTGCTTAGTGCCTCACTTTTGCTGAGGTGGGTTTTGAACTCAAATCCTCCTGCCTCAGCCTTCTGAGTCTCTGGGATTATAGGCTTATGCCAATTCTCCGGATGCAGTTTAGTGTTATTAAGCCTGAATTAACAAAGTAAACTTAGAACCAATATTTAGCTGTGAAATAATTGATTATACTTCCAATAATTATCAAATGAAAGTGTACCAATATCTACTTAAAAAGAAAAAGAAAGATCACTTGAGAATTGACAGAATCCTTGAAGATTAGTTGTGGTTGTGTGAAAGGAACTACTCAATATTCCCTTGAGAATGTAAGAATGATCCTCAGTGTTTTTGAATTCACATTTGATTCTAGAATCTTCAGAGATTTATCCCCCAAAGCAAACACTAATATTAATGGATAACAGCTACGGTATATTAATACTGACTTTGCATTTGCTACAGCAACATAAATTAATGCTTATTTCAAGAGGTAAGAGTTTGGCTTTTGTGAGTAAATCTGATTTACTGATTTTTATTTACACTTAAGAACACTTTATTCTTCTAAGTTGTTCTATGTTCCTGAACTGTAGTTGAGAAACAAGGCAGATATAACCAACCAGTCAGCTAGCAAATAATTGTAGTTGAATTAAAGTTTCCACAAATTTCTGTGAATAGACAGGAAATAATTCAAGTTTTCCAAGATTCCTCATTTATCTACCTATAAGATTAGAAATTTGCATGATCTTTATCATAATGCTAAAAAATCCAGTAGCTTATATAGAAGGAAGACTTTATGGCATTTGCTGGTAAATGGATAGAACTGGGGACTATCTGAGTAAAATAAGCCAGTTCCAAAAGATCAAAGGTCAAATGTTTTCTCTGATATGCAGAAGCTAAACCAAAATAAGTGGGAGAGGGGTTTAAAAAAAGAACAGAAGCAAGATCAGAAGAGTAGACAAAGGGGAATGAAAGGAAGGGAGGAGGGATAGGATAGGGAAAGTCAGTGGAATGAATCCGGTCTTTCTATGTGTGTGTGTGTGTGTGTGTGTATACATATATATATATATATATATATATATATATATATATATATATATATGAAAATAGCACAGTGACAATGATTTTTAAAAATATGTAAGTAAATAGCAGAAAGATCAGTAGAGTGGAGGGAAGGCAACAGAAGGTGGGAGGAAGAAAGGGGAAGGAGAACTACTGGGACTGAATTGGAACAAATTATATTCCTTGCTTTTATAATTATGTCACAGTATATTCTATTGTCACATATAAATAAAAAGAACCAATAAAAAAAGAACTCATAAGAATAAAAAAAATATACAGCAGCTTTAACATACTTTGGGTACACCCTGAAAATTTTTCAGGAAAACTTAGTTTGTTTATTGATTGAATGTTCTAGCATCGAAGGCACTAGACATTTTAGACAAAGAAAAGGATATAAGACCAAAAGTCTTGGGAGTTTAGAGTGAACCTGACACATTGCTGGGTGATCCTCAGTGAACATATTAACTCTAGGTTGAAATGTGGTTCAGCTCTATGTTGTGTTGAAAATAATAATGTTTCATTCCATAATATTCCATTTGAGAAAATATTAACATTATAAAATTATTTGATGTACTTGAAGAAAACAAACTTTAATAATTTGTTCTAAATATTAATCATATGATATTTTAATAGTGATTAGAATGGCATTTCAAATAATTTGTTAAAGCAATGGTTTAACTAGAAATAATAAAAATGTTTAATAAATTTACAATAGGTAATTTAATTTATTACTTTGATTCCTTGATATTTTTTTTCCTTGTTCTATCAGAAAAAAAAATGTATTTCTCATTTTAAAAAATGGTCTTAAAGATGGTCTCATTTAACTGAAAGATATTGTAAACTATGTGACTAAGGAAGTGCCTCTTTTATGTATCAACTTCCAGAAAGCTGAAAGGCTAACCTGTTATCCCCCACTTACACATATACTCATAATAATGACCATCTAATTTGTTATAATTAGCATTTCATTTATAGCAATGGTTACTAAAAGAATAGACAAATTTTAACCAGCCTGAGTTCATACCTGATTCGACTACTTCCTGTGTAACCTTAGGAAAGTTACTTAACATTTTCAAACTGACTTTCCTCAACTATAAAATGGAAATAATAAAAGCACTTAATTTCATGGAAATTAAAATAGAACTATACATATAAATTTTAATCTATGGGGTGATAATTTAGTAAGCATAAAATAAATTTAGCTATTACTCAAATCTTAATTGGTCTCATACATTTTAATTATTTTTGTCATAATTAATGATTCCTTTTTGTTATTTTTGCAAGCCATGTTTTTATATTTTAAGTAGTGTTAAAGCTACTTAAATGTTTGCCCACACACATATATATTTACATTATTTGTAGAAAGTTTTTAATGTTTCCATTAAAACCAATTTTTAAACTACAAAATGACTCATTACACATAAATATATAAACTCTGGGACTCTAAAATAAAAAAAAATTAGACCAAATTTTGCTTGAATGATCTGTTTTTATAATAATCCCCATGTAGGCATTAATTCAAATAAAACCATATATTTATAAATTTTTTAATATAATGTCATGTTTTTCTCACAAGTTCATTTTTCAGCAGCCACTGTCCCATGGATTCCCTGGTCAATGGGAACCACACTGCAGTGACAGAGTTCATTCTATTGGGCTTAACTGAGGATCCAGTCCTCCGAGTCTTCCTCTTTGTGATCATCCTGTGCATCTACCTGGTGACCATCTGTGGCAATCTCAGCACGATCATTCTCATCAGAGTCTCTTCTCAGCTCCATCACCCCATGTACTTTTTTCTGAGCCATTTAGCTTTTGCTGACATAGGCTTTTCATCTTCTGTCACACCCAATATGCTTGTAAACTTCCTGGTGGAGAGAAATGCTATCTCCTACCTTGGGTGTGGCATCCAGCTTGGTTCAGCCACTTTCTTTGGGACAGTGGAGTGCTTCCTTCTGTCTGTCATGGCCTATGATCGCTTTGTGGCAATCTGCAACCCACTGCTTTACTCTGCCAAAATGTCCACACAAGTCTGTCTCCAGTTATTTGTAGTGACTTATACAGGGGGTTTCCTCAATGGTGCTTCATTTACCCTTTCTGTCTTTTCTTTGCTCTTCTGTGGACCAAATCGAGTCAACCATTTTTTCTGTGATTTTGCTCCATTAGTTGAGCTCTCCTGTTCTGATGTTGGTGTCTCTGCAATTGTTTCCACATTTTCTGCTGGCTCCATCATTGTGGTAACAGTTTTTGTCATTGTCATCTCCTACATCTACATCCTCATCACCATCCTGAGGATGAGCTCTACTGAGGGGCGCCACAAGGCCTTCTCCACCTGCACCTCCCACCTCACTGCAGTCACTCTGTTCTATGGGACCATTACCTTCATTTATGTGATGCCCAGGTCCAGCTACTCCACTGACCAGAACAAGGTGGTGTCCGTGTTCTACACAGTGGTGATCCCCATGCTGAATCCCCTCATCTACAGTCTCAGGAACCAGGAGATTAAGGGAGCTCTGAAGAGAGCACTTAGTAGGAAAATATTTTCTTAATTATCTGTTTTTTGGTTAGACTAGATAGAGTAACTAATATCTCATAGATATATTAATAAAAGGAAATTGTGTGTCCTTGGTTGAAATATACCTACTGGTACATAATTAGCCCATGTGGAGTATTTTAGTAAATGTAGAAGGGTTTATTTTTAGATATCAAATAGTAAATCATAAGTTTGTAATGAATTAGCTTTAATAAATTTAATTTATATTTAAGAATAACAAATTATTTCCCATAAACATAATCTGCATAAAATTCTTTTCATTTGTATTCATATTTTTTCAGAAGTAATTATCACTAGAAATTGAGGTGATTGTGCATACCATCTTTAAGGTTGTATTCATTTTCAACCACAACTCATCCTGCAATGTACATGATAATGTCATTTATGACTGGGTATACATTCTGAAAGAAAATGACAAAGTAGAACAGAAAATAAAATTGCTAGAGATGTGTTTTTTAGTTTGTTTTTGCACTGTGATTACCTGTTGGATAGTGGTTTTTGTGGTCCCCTATAATTCTGGTCTGTGTTCCTAGCCTATGACTCCAGCCTTGGATACAGAAGGATCACCACAGAAGAAAATGTTAAGATGTCCCTGACTAATGTGTGAATTTCTTTGTCAGGTCAAAGGGGCACTTTCTATGTATAAATGAACACAATTTCTGCAATCTTTGAGGAAAGAATGGAACATGCTAGGAGTGACTCACCCATGGTCAGACATTGTCACCAATGGTCAGGAAGCTTGAGGGATGCATATTTTCACCCTGAGAGTTTTATCTTTACATCTATATGATGATGACTACAAAATTTATTTATCTTTTCCTGTCCTTTCTTTATTCACAACTTGTTCCCCTCTAGTAAGGGGCACAATTATTGACTCAGTTTATTGATCCAAACGTGTGAGGGTAATTTACTTCTTTCCATGAACTCCTATATTTGATCATAATGTCTTGTTCATTCTGAGACCAACATTTATCTACTACTCTTCTCCATCTTCATTGTTAGCACTTCTACTTCAAACTAAGATCCTCCATGTTTTGCTTATGATAGATAGCACCACTGTGATGGGTTAATTTTATGTGGTAACTTGAATAGACTGTGGTGGCCAGTTATTTGGTACAATACCACTATAAACAGGCATTTGATGGTATCTCTTTAGATGTGATTGACATTTAAATCAGCAGTCATTGACAAAAGGAGGTCATCCTTCACAGTATGGATGGGCTGTGTTCAGATAAAGACCTTAAGTAAAAAAGACTCAGATCCTTTGAAAAGGAAGGACTTCTGCTTACAGAGTGGCTTTGGACTCTGGACTGCAACACCAACTCTCACCGGTATTTTTAATCTGCTCACCTGACCTTTGGATTTTGGACTTTCCAGCCCCCACAACCATGTAAACAAATCCCTAAAATTTTAGTGTCTTTTTCTTTCTCTCTTCCTCTCTGAAATAGATGTGTGTATACGTGTGTACTTCTGTCTCTGTGTAAATGCTGTCTCTTTGGGAAAACCTAACTAATACAACCCTATCTAGATTTCCTCTTCTGTCTCTTACTCTCTTCCAATTCATTCTCTGTATGCCAACTATAGCCATCAATCTAAATAATTTTCTTAAAGTTTCTGAAGATCTTAGAATAAGATACCTTTCTTAACATGTCCTATAAGTTCCTGAATATGGCCTTTATTTTCTTTCCATCTTTTATTAATTTTCCTCTTGGTATCTGAGAATACAGATTCTATGAACCAATGATTTGTTTTTCTTTCAAATCCTTAAACATACCCCCATTATTTGCTGCCTCTGGCCTTTTCGTAAAATACACTTTTTCCTTTACCTAGACAAAACTTACCTATGCTACAGCTACCAACCTATATGTTATTTGACCGATTCTAGGGTGCCGTCTGGAAAAGCTTCAGACCATACTATGGACACCATTATCCTCTTGTAGAACCTTAGGTGTTTTCTTCAAAATACTTAGTGCACTGTTAGTTATTTATTCAGGTGCTTGTGTTTTCACAATGCTGGAAGCCTCACAGAGGAACCAAAAATTTCTCCTCCCCAAGTCTCTAATTTTCACACAGCTCCTGGAACATAGTTCCTAATTTTCATATAGTCCCTAGAACTTAAATGCATATTGGATATGAATGAATGAAAAAATTGATAAATTAATGGATGGCTGCATGAAACTTTTGCTCCTTCTTGAACCATTGATTCTGCTGACTTTGAGATCTTATTTTATAGAAGATAAGCATAGAGGATTAGCAAAGGATCAAGATCACAACTGTCCTCTTAATTCTTAGATTTCTTTTAAGATATGTACCTTGAGAAGGTTGACAAACAGAACATTTGGCTCTAGGGGACACTATTTCTGACACATTTACTTCTGGCAAAGTCTTTCTGTTCAAAATACAGAGATGTCCAAATCTGAATATAAATTGACAGTGACAGGATAATTTGTATGAGATTCTCTGAAACAACAAACAAAAATAAGAATCTGGATAAGTACTTTTTGATGTTTGAAGGCATAGATTTCTGGTTAACTGAAGATGAATTATCCTCATTCCTCCCAGGACTTCCTTCTTATTACTAAAAAGAAACTCTAGATATAACACAACAAATGAATATAGGAAGACTTCAGAAGGCAGATTCTAAGTGATCTCAAGACTGGAGGAAGAAAATAGCGGAGAGTCTCTTGGCTTTCCTTATTGCTTCCATCTACTGTGAAGGAGCAAACAGAGTCTCCAACCCAGGACCACCAACAGACACAGACCAAAAACGTTTTAACAAAAACCTGTCCTTAGTCAAAAACCTGGGGAAAAAGTAGCCTTAAAAGAACACCTGTTAGCAATTCTCGCCCTACTTCAGACAAATACTAACGAAAAGGTAGAATCCTCCCGCTCCTTCAGGTTTCAGTGGGGCCAACCAAGGGGTTGATCCTCACCCCTCCCTTCCTTCCAGCCCCCTGCCTGGCTAGTATTGGTGGTTCCACTGGGGAAATGAGCCTCCTGTGTTACCAGGCAGCCACAGACTTAATGAGATGATGTGAGGTGAGACTCTGGGTGTTCTGTCCCCTCCCCTGTGTGCAGCCAGTGGGAACTGAGATTCCCCACCTGCAACAACAAAGCAGTGCCACCCGCTCGCCTCCTCCTCCTTCCTAGAGGCAGCGCTGCCCAGTGGTAAGCAGAGCTTACTCAGAGGGAGGAGGCATGCACATCAGGACCCCACTTTCTCTGCTTCCATCTGAAAGGAGTCAACAGGGCAGAGGGGGTGCTAGACTTCTACCTCACCCAACTGGAAGGAGGCAGTGTGAGTCACACTCCATTTTTGGTACTCTGGTATCAGTGAGGTGTAAAGAAAGCAAAAGGAGACAGCAGCAAGATGCAGAGGCAGCAATGGCTAAGTGGCCAAATGGCTGCTCCTCTGAGCTGCTGGCTTTATTTATAATCAATAGGTTACATTTGGTCACAATGTAAGATGTTTTGGTTATGATTAGACAAGTGCTCCTGCCAAGCATACATTGGTTATCTCAAGAGTGCCTGGGAAAGACTGCAAAATATCCCAACCATGGGGAAAAAGGCACCTGTTACACCCCCCACCCCTCGAGTTTGCTCACCAGAGGAACACTGCCTCTCCAGTGGGGCCCAGCAGAAATCCAAACATGTACTCTTTCCTAGAAATTCTAGTTTAACCTCAAACAGGAAAACTGCTTCACACACACACACACACACACACACACGCACACACATATGTATATATCTTATGATGATATCCCCAATGTCCATAATACAATAATAACTAGTCTTATCAAGAATTAAAATGTTCACAAATTGAATAGGAAAAGACAACAGACACCAACAAAGATGTCAAAATGATCTGATTGTGTTTTAAAGCAGCCATCAAAAAAATGTTGTGGCTCAGCAGTAAGAGCGCTCGTCTCACATGCGCGAGGCCCTGGGTTTGATCCTCAGCACCACATAAAAATAAGTAAATGAAATAAAGGTATTAAAAAAGAAAAGAAAATATGTTTTAAAAAATGCTTCACCAAGCAAACACTAATTTTCTTGAAAGAAATGAAAAAAAATTTCAGCAAAGAAATTAAAATTAAAAAATAAACCAAACTGAATTATAAAACTGTAACATTGTACCTATTAACAATGTTATATTAAATCAGAGGAATAGGTTCTGGTATTCTGTCTCTCTGTTGGACAGTAGGGTGGCTAGTTAACAAAAATGTTTTATATGTTCAAAATAGCTTGTAGAGAAGATTTTGAATGCTTTCACCACAAGAAAATGAAAAATATTTCAGGTGTTGGATATGGTAACTACCCTGATTTGATAATTACAAAATATATTATGAATAGAAATATCATGTTGTATCCTATAAATATTATTATTATTATGTGTCAATCTACAGTAAAAGTAAATCAACCCCCCAGACAACAATAACAAGAGGAAAATAAATAATAATATAATGTAAAAAAAAATCATAATCTGAAAAATAAAATCATCAAAATTAAACAAACTTCTTGGATGGACTTTATAGTAGAGTTCAGAATAACAGAATGGAGATACATAGGACTTAAATAAAGATTAATAGAATTTACCTATCTAAACAGCAAAGAAAATAGATTGGAAAATAGAAAAAACAGAGCTACGTGTACCTGTGAAACAATAAAAACAGCTAATATACATATGGTAGGTCTCCAGAAGAAGAGAGTAAATGGGTAATTGAATCAGTATTCATACAAATGATGGGTGAAAATGTCCCAAAATTGGTGAAACAGATATGGAGTCACAGAACCAGGAATCTGGAAAAATGCATAATAATAGTTTTTAAAAAAATCAAAGAAATTCATGCCATGGCACATCCACATTCCAAATTACACTTTTAAAGATGAAAGATAGAAAAATACTGAAAATAGCCAGAAAGAAAGGACTCTTTGAAAACCAATCTGAAAGATGTTTCTCATCTGAAACCATGAAACTAAAAGGAAGTGGCACATTTTTTCATTTTTAGGAATTGTACATGTTTAAGGTATAAAACATGATGTTTTGATAGTGATATGATTACTATAGTTAAGAAAATTAACCTATCGCTCATGCCACATCTTTTCTTTTGGTGGTAGTGAAGCCAAAATTACACAGGCAGATAGGCAGGGGTCAGATCCAGAGAATGAAAGGATTGAAATGTTAATTCCTTCAGAGCCCTTCCTCCACCCTTATCAAAAACCTGTCCCTGATCCAACCTGTTGCTAAGGTAACCTATCCCAGGAATTGTCCCTCCCTATAGGAGTTGTAAAGTTGCTATTAATTCACCCTGGGCCCCTTCCTACTCGGATCATTCCTCCCTGGCCCCTTCAGCTCACCTGTTTCCCACCTTTTGGCCATCCCTTCTTGCATTTCCTGGGCCTAGTCATGCACACAGGAAGGAGAGAGATAAGGGGGAAGGGTGCAGGAGAACAAAGGAAGCCTAGGACATATAAAAAAGCAGAATGCCTTCATTCCTGGGGATACCAGGATACCAGCTATGCCCTACTTCTCCCCCTTTTAAATGTATATGCTTGCCTTGTTGTGCTTCTCTAATGTTATACTTCAACATGTGAGGGAGCAGAACCCATCACCAGTAACTGGTAGTATCAGTAGGAGCATTTAAAATTTACTTTCTTAGGATAGTATTAACTATAGTCCTGCTATACGCTGGATTTCTAGACATTCATTTTACATAACTGCAAACGTTGTACTTTCTGACCTTTATCTTCCATTCTCCCATCTCCTGCTGGCTACCAATATGCTGTTTCTATGCACTTGCCTTTTAAAAGATTTTTGCATATAATTGAAATCATGTAATATTTTTATCTGACTTATTTCTCTTAGCATAAAATCCTCAAATTCTGTTCAAGTTGTTGTAGATGGCAGGGAACCTTCTTTTTAAGGTTGAATAATAGTCCATTGTGTATGGACAATTTCTTTATCCATTCATCCACTTAGGTTGTTATTATATCTTGGCTATCCTGAAAAATTGAGGGGAACATGAAGGCTCACCTCTCTCCATGAGATATTGATTTTATTTCTTTTGGGCTATTCAGTAGGGACCTTCTCAAAACAAATAAAAAGCTTGTGTGGCGCCATCAGTGTCAGTGTGAACCTTTCACAACTCAATTGTATCATTGTTCCAGCTCTACAGTATAGGAATAGAATGCCCAATCAGAATGTGTATTAATTTATATAGGAGATAAAGAGCTGGCAAATGAAAGAGGAACTAGCCAGGGGTATATAGGGCAACATCTCTTGCATCCAGTGCTCAGTCTTTGGATGAGAACAGCTGAGCCAGTGCTGGCCCTAATAAACACTGCATCCTGCTGATGCCCTGGTATCTTGTATTTCTGTGCAAGAATCCCACAGCAAATGTACCCAGAAGAATAATTGCTGGCTCCTACAGTAGTTCTAGCATTTACTTTTTGAGGAACCTCCATACAGTTTTCATGATGGCCTTGTTACTGAAAGCTCCATCCTTGTGCCTGATGACAATCTAATAAGGAGAACATGGATTTGAGAAAAAGGAAGAAGAAAGTTATTTCTTTGCTAGCAAAGGAGAAGTATAAGGGACTCCTGTCCCTGTGATTCTGCCCATTGAGGAAAACAGGGGGTTTTTTAAAAGAGGATTCGAAGGCTACATTCCAGATGTGCCTTGACTGGGGTCCGAGGTGCACCCTGATGGTGTGTTGAAATTCACTTGATAATTTGTGAGATGGTCACTTCCTAGATCTTCCAGTAACATTTTTTCCCTGTAGTGCGTGTGTGCTCAAGGACAGACAACTAGGCCTAAAATAGGGAAGAAAAGATAACCTGTCTTCCTAATCCTGTTAGGGAGGGGGAGAAGAGAAGAAAGAGAAAAAAAACATGTCCCTTTAATAATAATCCTTGGTTGCAGAGCAGCAAGGGCTATATTCAAAGCATAAGGTGGACCACTGCGACAGCATCACCAATTTAATATTGAAAAACCAGCCTCTACCTCAGAGCAAAGCCTGTCCAAGGAAGGGACATGACCTTTGTCCTTGAAAGACCCACAGAGCACTCCTAGGCACATTCCCACCCTGCTAAATTGTTTATCTACAAATAACAGGAGAGATCTGCTGCGCCAGGTGTCCCTGACTCAGTCAGGCTAGGTGGGGATCCATAGCAACCCCCTAGCAACCCCCAATCAGCATGAGACAGGGAAATACCTGGGATGCCAGATGACCCTCCCAGTAGTTTATGGTGGTTGATAACGTGTTGGGAAACCATGTAGTTCAGCATGAACACCCTTCTTGGCTTAAACCAATCAGTTCAAATGAATACCCTTTTTGTACTGACCAATCACCCCTACCCAACTTGTTCCCGCCAGTGAATGTGCTAATCATGTTTTAGAGTTGTTATTTGATTTTCCCACGGTGTGTGATGATTTGCTAAGAGATGCTATGATGTATGTGGGGGTCCCTGCCTTCTCCAAAGAATGTATAAAACTGCTGCAAACCCTGGGCTCGGGGCCTCTCAGCGTCACCAGTTGCTGTGTGTGCGCGCGGAGGACCAAGCTAGCTCGCAATAAACACCTCTTTGCTGTTTACATCGATCTTGGTCTCTGGTGGTCTTTTGGGGGTCCCAAATTCGAGCATAACAATATTCACAGTGTGAACACAACAGAGTGTGAATGCCCATTGCCACAGTGTGCAAGGGTTTCTCTCTGTACCTTCATCAACCCTTATTATCTTCTGTCTTTTTGGTAATAGCTCTCCCAATAAGTGCAAACTGATGTTTCCCTGTGGTTTCCATTTCAATTTACCTGATGTTTAGTAATACTGATTAGCACTTTTTCATGTGCTTGTTGGTCCTTGGTATGTCTTCTTTACAGAAATGTTTATTCAGGTCCTCTTCTGATTTGGATGTGAGGTGTCCCCAAAAGCTTATCTGTGAGACAATCCAAGAACATGTAGAGGAGAAATGGTTGGGTTGTGAGAACCTTAATCAAGACTGTGAATTAACTCCCCTGATGGGATTAACTGAGTGGTGACTGAGAGCTGATAGGGTGTGGCTGGAGGAGGTGGGCTATTGTGGTATACATTTGGTGAGCTGAGCTTAATCTCCCTCTCTGTGCTTCTTGATCATCATTTGAGCTGCTCTCCTCTGCCACCCTCTTCTGTCCTGATGTTCAGCATCACCTCAAGCCCCAAGGAATGGAGCCAGCTGCCTATGGGCTGAGGCCTCTGAAACTATGAGCCCCCAAATAAATTATCCCTTCTCTAAAATTGTTTTTGTTGAGTATTTTAGTCCCACAGCAGCAAAAAAGTTGATGAAAACAGGTCCTTTGTCTATTTTTTAATCAAGTTATTTGCTTTCTTGCTACTGAGTTGTGTGAGTTCCTTATATACTTGAAGATTAATTGCCACGACCTGCGTGGCTTTTATGCAGTTTTTCCCAAACTCAGGCTGATGATGGGATTGGAAAAAAAAAGATAAATAAATACACAAATATTTAGAGAGAGCTGGACCTGGTGGGAAAGCCAGCCCTGATAAGGCTTGACTGACATCAAGCATATTTATCATGTAGGTTTAAACATTAAAAGAATTTGCTGTGAGAAAGCTTATTCATGATAAACAAAAATGAGGTTGCAAGCAGGAACAGCCCAATTAAAAGCTTATCAGCTTGTGCCCATTTCCCTTCTACCTCTAGGCAGCTGATATTTGAACTCAAGGCTATTAAGCCAATAACTTCTGTGAACTACAGAACTTCCTTTGAATAGGGTGTCACCAGCAACTGAGCAGTCTCAATTGGGGTGTTTCCACTGAGAGTTTTCAGAGGGTCATCACCTCTGCCTTGGGATGGTTCAAAGAAAGATACTTATCAGGTATCAGCAAATATTTTACCCAAATTCATAGGCTGTCTTTTCTTTTCCTTCTTAAAAAAAAAAAAACATCTTTTACTTATTTTCTTTATTTTAATGTGTACCTTTCTTATTTGTTTGTTTATTTATTTGTTTATGTATTTACATATCTATCTATTTATTTATTTTTGCAGAGCTGGGATCAAACCCAGAGCCTTGGGAAAGCTCAGCAAGTGCTCCACATCCAAACCCCCAGTCCTCTTATAGTTTCCTTTGTCATGCAGACTTGTTTATTTTTACTTTTGTTATTTGAGCTATTATTATCAAAATAAAAATATCATTGCCAACGTCAATATTCAGGACATTTTCCCTCTTTTCTTCTAGGTCTCATGTTTCAGGTCTTTATTTCATTTGGAATCACTTTTTGTGTGTAATGTAAAATAAGGGTACAATTTCAAACTTTTTATATTGGAAATCCAGCTTTCTCAATATCATTTATTGAAGAGATAATCCTTTCCCCATGTGTTTTCTTAACTCCCTTTTCAAAAATTAGTTAATTGCATGTGTCACACAAAGAGTTCTCTTATTTTGTTTCATTGTCTAATGCATTTCATTTTATGCTAATGACATGCTGTTTTGATTACTATAGCTTTGTAGCATCATTTGCACTTTGGCTGAGTGATGTCTTTAGTTTGCCCATTTTAAGATTATTTTAGCTCTTTTATGGTTCCATAAGAATTTCAGTTTTTTTTTTTTAAGTAACATTGACTGCATTTGTTGTTGTTTTGTTTTTTTCCAGTACTAGGGATTGAACATAGGGTTTTATGCATGCTAGGCAAGCACTCTACCCCCGAGCTACATCCCCAGCCCTTTTTATTTTATTTTTGGCATAGAATCTTGCTAAGTTTCCCAGTATGGCCTTGAACTTGTGATCCTCCTATTTCAACCTCAAAAGAGATAGCATTGACTTTGTAGATTGCTTTGTGGAGTATGGACATTTTAACAATATTTATTCTTTTAATTCAAGAATAAAAATATATTTCTGTATCTTTGTGTCTTCTTTAATTTCTTTCATTAGTGTTTCATAGTTTTCAGTATACAGATCTTTCATATCCTTGCTTAAATTTATTCCTAAGAACCTTATTTGTTTTCTTTTTTTTGGTGCTTTTGTATCTGGGATTATTTTCTTGATATCTTTTTTGAATACGTGATTATTGACATAAATAAATGAGAGTGATTTTTATATTTTGATTTTATAACCTGTAACTTTACTGAAGTTATTTGAAGAGGTTTTGTGGAGTCTTTGGGGTTTTGTATATACAGAATCATATTACCTGAAAAATGTAAAAATGTTGCTTCCTCCTTTGATTTAGATGGCTTTTTTATTACTTTTCTATTTTCTCTTGTTTTTGGTATCAGGGATTGAACTCAGGGGCACTTAACCGATGACCCACATCCCCAACATCCCCAGCCCCTCCTCCCACCATTTTTTTTTTTAAATTTAGAGACAGGGTCTCACTGACTCACTGAATTCTAAGGCTGGCTTTGGACTTGCAATTTTCCTGCCTCAGCCTCCAGAATGGCTGCCCCAGTGTGCCTGGCTTCTTTTTGATTTCCATGGTTAGAACTTCCAGTGCTGTGTTGAGGAGAATCGGTGAGAAAGTGAGCACTCTTGCTGCAATCCTAGAGGAAAACAATTTCAGCACTTTACTGTTACGTATAGTATTAACTGTGGGCTGGTCATATGTGGCCTTTATTATATTGAGGTCTGTAACTTCTATACTTTATATACTTTCTTTAGACTTTTATCATGAAAAGGTGTTGAATTTTTTTAAATGATTTTTCAGCATCTTTTGAGATGATCATGATTTTAATTCTTTTTGTATTAATGTGGTATATCCCATAAAGTTGTGTATATTGAACCATTTTTGCATCCATGAGATAAATCTCATTTGATCATGATGAATGCTCCTTTTAATGTACTGTTGAACTTCATTTGCTAGTATTTTGTTGAGGATTTTGGCATCTATGCTTATTAGGGTTATTGGCCTATAATTTTCTTCTTTTGAAGTATCCTCATCTGGCTTTGTTCTTAGGGTAACGGTGGTCTTGTAGAATAAGTTTGGAAGTATTTCCTTCTCAAATTTTTGGAAGAGTTTGAGGATTGGCATAATTTTTTCTCTATTTGTTAAATTTCACCGGTGAAGTCATCTGGTCTGAGTTTTCTTTGATGGTCTTTAATGGGAGATACTTGATTATTTATTCCATTCCCTTTCTTCTTAATTATCAGTTCCGATTTTCTATTTTTCAAGTTCAATATTGGTAGGTTGTGTATTTCTAGGAATTTATCTAATTTCTTCTAGTTTATAAAATTTATTGATGTATAATTGTTCATAGTAGTCTCTTATTCTTTGCATTTTTGTGACATTAGTTTTAAATGTATTCTTTCATTTCTGATTTTATTTATATGTTCTCTTTTCTCTTATTCTGGTAAAGAATTTGTCAATATTTTTTTCACATGACCTATATAATTTCTTTGATCTTTTGTATCATTTTTCTATTCTCTCACATTTATTTCTGCTCTATTGTTTATTTTTTTCTACTTTCAGCAAAATTGGGGCTTAGTTCATCTTTTTCCAAATACTTGAGGTTTGGGTTTTTTTTTTCTTATCATTATAAACTTCCCTCTTATGGCTGCCTTTTCTGCATCTTGTAAGTTTTAGTTCGTTTGTCTCAAGATACTTCTCGATTTCCCTTTTGATTTTCTTTGACCATTGGTTGTTCAGGAGGATGTTGTATAAATTCCAATAAGTATTTAAAATATTTCTAGTTCTCCCTGTTATTGGTTGCTAGTTTCAAAAAAGATGAATGGTATATTTCAATCTCAAAGTTGTAAGGACTTGTTTTGTTGCCTCACAAATGACCTTTGCTGGGGGGTGTCCCATGTGCACTGGAGAAGAATGTGTATTGGGCTTCTGATGGATCACATGTTCTGTTCACATACTTTAGGTCCATTGATCTAAAGCATAATTCAAGTCCAATGTTTTCTTATTCGTTTTCTGTTTGGATGACCTGTCCTTTGTTAAAGTGGAATATTGGAGTCAAATACTAGAAGCTTATCATGTGCCCTTAGTGAGGTCATGTTTTCCTGGTTCTGCATTATGCTCATAGCCTGTGTAGTTGTCTGGGAATTTGAAGAAGCAGCCCTCTTTTCCAGACTTAAGCACACTGCAGTAAACATTGGAATTGGGTATAGTACTGGGGAGCTAAATGCAACAAGTTAAGTATATTTTTAGCTTTATTTTTATTAATTAATTAACTTATTTTAATTAACAAGTAATAATTGAATGTACTTGAGAGGTACAATATGATATATTGATCTATGCTATATTATACAAAGATTAAATCTAGTTAATTCATCACTTTAATTTATCACTTTTTGTGATCAGAACTTTCTTGAGATGCACCATATATTATTATTAACCTTGGTCATTTTGTAAGGCAATGGGTCACTTAAAGTTATTCTTCCAGTCTAATTGAAGCATTGAACTTTTAGTCACTATCTTCCCTTTGGAAAAAATCACTTTTCTACTCTCTGTTCCTGGGAGACTGACATTTTTAGATGCTGCCTGTGAGATCAAACAGTTTGTGTCTTTCTGTGATTGGCTTGTTTCACTCAACATTATGTTCTCCAGTTCTATTCATGTTGTTGCAAATGACATAATTTTCTTCTTTTTAAGGCTTTGTAGTAGTCTATTCTATATATTCACACTTTCTTTATTCATTCACTAATAGGCATTTGTATTGCATTCAGATCTTGACTATGATGAATAATTCAGATATAAAAAGAATTTGTCCTAGAATCTTCTCTTTTATAGTTGAAGTCTCTTATTGATCTGATGCAATTTCATGAATTTAGGCACCACTTAAATATTGTTCTGTCTAACTTATATATGTACATCTGCAATTTCTTCTGTTTAAAGAAGATAGAAGAATATGTCTGCCTTCAATAGTAATAAGCAGTGAGAATTTAAAAAAACAATGATGGCACAGTTTTTTAGGAGCTGAAAAGAAACTGTCATTTGATAAGTAGTACTGGAAATTTTGATAATATTGTCACCTGTGATAAAATGGAAATGTACTCTTGGATTTGAAAAAATTCCAAGAAGAATATAGGAAATGTTACTTTACTCTCAAGAGTTGCCTATCATGAAATATAACAGTGAGTCTAAATAAACAATTTGGGTTTTATGAAAAAATTTGGAAAAAAATATAAGAGGAAGGGAGAGAAAAATCTTTCTAGGATTGAAAATAATGCATTTTTCATCCTCAGTATCTTCCAATGAAAAAATCCTCAAGGCCACAAATGGTTTTAGGTTAGGACTCTTAGGGTCTCTTAAGATGTCAGAAAAATCTATGGCCTCATTGTCTCTTTCAGCTAGATAAGTCCTTCTAAAAATCTTAATGTCATGCTTCAAAGACCCTCTCTTTTTGAAAAACAGGGATTTTAAAATCTTAAAGGAATTTTCTTGCACAAGCCTCTAGAGAAAGTTATCTGGAAGAGGTTTATGGGTGTGGGTTATGTCTGAGTGGATAGATTTTAATTTGGCACACAGGAATCTACTAAGTTGTTTTGAACAGTTTTATGGAGATATAATTCATGCCACCAATTCACATATTTAAAGCATACTATTTTTAGTATATTCATAATGTTTACAATCTTCCCCACAGTCAACTTTAGAAGACTTTAATCATCTCAAAAAGGAGGGGAAAAAAGACCAAGAAAGTTCTGTGTTCTTTAGTATCACCTCCTATACCCATAGCCTCACAATCTTAAGTAATCACTAATCTACATTCTGTCTCTATAGATTTTTCTATTATGAAAATTTCATATGAAGGGCAGCATATAATACATGGGATTTTAAGAATTTTGTAATCTTAGCATAACATTTTCAAAGTCTATTCATGTTACAGTATGTATCAGTTCTTCATTCCTTTTAATTACCAAACAATATTCAAATGTGTGGATATGCTACATTTTTTTATCTACTTATATGTAGGCTGATAAAATTTGCATGGCTTCTAGTTTTGGTTATTAGGAATGATGTTGCTATAAACATGAATGATGCTGCTATAAACATTCATGTACAGCTTTTTGTATGGTTATATATTGTAAAATTTTAAGTCATAGGGTAACTCTGTTTAATAGTTTGGGAACTCCATTGTTTTACAAAATTGGAAAATATGAAGGCATTTTACATCACCTCCACCAGTTTAAAGAAGGTTCCAATTTCTCCTATCTTGTCTAGAACTTTTGATTATCTGACTCTGATTCTAAACATTCTACTGGGTATAAAATGGTACCTTACTGATTTTTTATTTGCATTTCACTGATGACCCCCACAATGTTTTAAAAGATATTGTTATTAAATTGAACTGAAAGGGGCAGGAACATTGAAAAAAGAAAAGAGGTCTTTGATCTCCAATGATCATGAAATTAGACCAAGAAAATTAGTTAATTATAACATGGGCTATTATTCTATAATTCTATAAAAGGAAGGATAATTCATAGGATAGAACCAAAAGTCCAGAAGGCAGAGCGAAGCAACACCAAGACTTATTAATAGCAAACAGAACTAGACTCTGACCAGAAAAAATGGAAACTTGTTAGATTAAAAATCTAATTAGATTTTTTTGCCATTTTGGAAGAATATTTTTCTTTCTTTTTAATTATTTTTTATTAGTTCATTACAATTAGACACAATAGCAGGGTTCATTGTAACATATTCATACATGCATACAACATAATTTGTTCCATTTCATTCCCAAATAATTTGCCTTTTCCTCTTCTCTCCCATAATCTTCTTCCTCTACTATACTTCCTTGTATGAATTTACTTATTTTAATTGTTGCATTATAATTATATATAGAAGTGGGATTCTGTGTAACATATTGTTATGTTACTCCTGTGTTAACTCTTAATGACCAGGAGTGTTACTGCCATTTTCTTACCCAATATCAACAGTATCTCTTAGGTATGAAGGGATCAGAGGACTTGTCTCTTCGGTTCACACATCTTCAGATCAAGAGGGACTCTATGCAAGTATCTGTCCTTGAGGAACACCACCCATGCTTGACCTTGATTTAGACCTCATTATGATGGACTCCTTGTGATGTTGTCATAGCATGACAATTTGAGAGACTGTGTGAGTGTGAGATTATGAATGTATTTTGGTATGTAGGAAGTATATAAATAATTGTGGCTATAGGGGTTTTGATAGTTTGGAATTAGCTGAAAATTCTCTGTTATTTCTCTAATTTTAAAGTTACCATCTAATTCCATTTCTTTGAATCTGGATGGCTTCAGTGTTTTGCTTTACTAGTAGAAATGGCAGAAAATATACTCTGGGTCTCTTAAGGCTAGGTTGCAAGGAACACTGCGTCTTCCTATTTAGATTATTGGAACACATGTAGTTGGAATATTGAGCCCCCATGTGACAATGATAACTACTCTGGATGAGATAATATAAAAAGATTCTAAGACAGGAAGATGGAGAATCTTTGAAGCAATCCTTGCCAAGTTGCTGAACCTTCTTGACTCTATGGACATTCAGGTGCCATAGTATCACTAAGTGACCTCTATTGATGTCATGTAGAGTATGATTGCCAAGCCAAACCCAACTTGAGTTTCTGATTTTCAAAACAATGTAATATAATAAAGTAGATTTTTAAGTCACTAAGATTTGGATGATTTTTACAATAGATAACCTATTTTCTTTAGCTAACAACAGCATTCCTTTTACATCAACTGCATAATTTTCACCAGAATTTATGAATTGCCGTTAACTCATTCTCTTATTTTTAACTCCCCACATGATTGTTTTGGAAAATCCTTTTGATCCTTTACATCACCTATATATTGAGTAGGTCAGTTTCTTTCTTATTATACTGCAGTCATCCTAGCCCAATGGACCATCACCTCATGTCTTGATTATCAGCCTTCTCACTAGTCTTCTAGTCCACTTTCCCTTTAAGGATCAATTTACCATGCAATAACAACAGCATTCTTTAAAAATATTAATTATATTAGATAGTACCTATTTTAAAATGTAATGTTTTCTATTTCTTTTAGAATAAAATCCAAACACTTTTATATGGCCCACAAGTTTACTCATGGTATAACATGGCCTCCTTTTGGTATATCACAAGTTTACTCATGGTATATCATGGTCTCATAATCTTTTCTAAGATTATGAGGATTTTTGTGTTTGTTGTTTTCTGTTTGGTAGTATTATCCCAACTCTTCACATCTGAACACCCTTCTCAATTTTCTACTTAAATGTCATCCACTCCCTGTGTATTTTCCTGTCACCCTAACACCATCCACAGCACCAATTATTCTTTGTCAGCCATATCAATCCCATTGATTTGTTTCTTCCACAGTACATACCTTGTTTTCTATTTATGATGTTGATTTATTCTCTATTGTTCTAACTACTTAAATCTAAATTTTATGAGAATTCTTTTATTCATTAGCATATCTTCAGTATTTACTCAGTTTTTAGAATTGCTCAATCAATATTTTCAAAAGAAATCAATGGATAAATGATTATCTCATATTTACCTGTAAAAAATACTTCAAGACCTTGGTTAAATATTCCTCATAGAAACTGAGGTCACAAAAGCAGAACATCATCAATCTTTGAGGGCTTCTCTCTACCTTCTCACAAAATAATTCATGAACAGGTCAAGATGGAGACATAAATCTTAAAAGACCTGGAAACCAATGTTTATCACTGCTTGTTAACTTGCATTAATTCTAGATCATAAAAACTCAGCTAATAGCTAATGTAAATTCAGCAGACTCTTGAATGTTCTGACCTCCAAGATGTGGGCCCAAAGTGTCCATGGGGAGACTAATCTGTCCAGGAATGTAGAGTTCAAGTAACTTAAATTCCAAGATCTTATGGAATCAGAATACATTTTAAAATTTTATCATACCATTGGAGTTGTTTATCAAAAGATAAAGTGTAAGCATCAAATTAAAAAACTTCTGCTCAGCAAAGTAAATTATTAAGAGTGTGAAAAGAGAGCCTACAGAATGGAAGAAAATCTTTGTCAGGTACTTTTCCAACAGGGATGCAATATCCAGAAAATATAAACAACTCAAAAAACAACACACATATAAAAAAATCAAGCAAACAATCAGTAAGTGGGAAAAAGAACTAAACAGAAACTTCTCAAAAGAAGAAACACAAATGGCCAACAAATGTATGGAAAAAAATGTTCAATATCTCTAGCAATCATGGAAATGAGAATCAACATCATTAGCAATCAAGGAAGTGCAAATCAAAACCACATTAAGACTTCATCTTATTCCAGTAAGAATGGCAACAAATAAGAACACAAACAATAATAAATGGTGACAAAGATGTAGGTGAAAAAGTTACACTTGTACATTGTTGGTGGGACTGCAGACTAGTACAACCACTCTGGAAAGCATTATGAAGACTCCTCAAAAAAACTAGAGATGGAACCACCCTATGCCCCAGCTATTCCATGCCTTGGTATTTTTTTTTTTGAAAGAACTAAAATCAGTATACCATAGTGATACAGCCACCTCTTTATAGCAGCACAATTCACAATAGCTAAATTATGAAATCAACCCAGGTGTCTGTCAATAGATAAAGGAATTAAGAAGTTGTGGTTATATATATACAATGGAGTTCTACTCAGCTATAAAGAAGAATGAAATTATGGCATCTGCTGATAAATGGATGGAACTGGAGAATATCATGCTGAGTGAAATAAGCCAGACCCAGAAAGTCAAGGGTTGAATGTTTTCTCTCATATGCAGAAGCTAGACCAAAATAAGGAGAAAAAAAGGTGGGAGGGTAATCTCGTGGAAATAGAAGAGGGATAACTGGAATAGAGGAAGGGGATGGAAGGGGAGGGTGGGGGGAATGAGATTTGGTCAGTGGAATGAAATTGACCAAATTATACTATGTACATATATAAACACAGGAGAGTGAATTTTGCCTTTATGTATATCTATAATACACTAATTTAAAAACCATAAATAAACAGAAAGACTGGTAGAATAGAGGAAAAGGAACAGGGGCAGGGAGGAGGAGAGGAAAAGGAGAATTACTGGGGACTAAATTGGAGCAAATTATATTCCATTATTGTAAAATTATATCAAAATGAATCCCAATATCACATATAACTATAATTCACAAATAAACATTTTTTTAAAGAAGAGATTGAAGAGGGCTTATCTTGGTCAATTTTCTTCTTTGACTGCACCTGAATTATCTGTTTCTATGATGACAAAGACTAGAGTGTGAGTAATAATAGATTTTACTGATACTATAATGCAGTGTATTTCTTTACTATTCTACCTGGGGACTTCACTTAGGAGACTGGTGTTAATACCAACATCTACTCACCAAAGCTAGACTATGGAGGCATCTTGGAATATTCCTTGTCTCTAATTTTTCTCCATCCATCAGTCAGACTGCCAATTCTCTCTCCTATTTTTTTTTTCAAACCTATTGCCTCCTTATTTTCTATTCTTTATCACCCTGGCTCAAATCTTTATCCTCTGTCTCTTGGAGTATTATAATTGTCTCCTAACCAGCCACTCTGAAAAGTAAAACTTAACTTTGTTAAAGTGATCTAAATACATCTAACCATTTTACTTCCTTGCATAAAGGTTTTCAATAGTTCCTTTCTGAATAAAGGACACATTCCCATGAAATTTGTGGCTTTTTATAAACTATTTCTAGTTTGACATCATTGATCACTACTTTTCCCCACCTCATTCTTAGTTCTTCATAAATGTGATTCTCCACATATACTGCTTTTTATTCTTATGTGACATTTATAATGCTACTTCTTATATCTGAAACATCTTTCCATTGTCATTACCTTGCTCTACTAGTCATGTTGCAAGACATGCACATTTTAGTGTTTTGTCTTCCAGAAAGTGTTATTTCATAATCCTGGTTGGTAAAAGTGGCCTTCCTTTGGCACCTTGTTATAAGTATGGGTGCAAAATTACTTCTAGACAAGTGTACACATAGGTTTTACATGATATAGTAAGTGTTTAGAGGTCAGACAATGTTTATTTGTTTTTGTATCAGTATAATGCCTGACATTTAATAAATGCTTAGTAAGCTATCACATTGATCCGAACACTTTTCCAACAACATTAGAAAAACATTCTCTTGGGTTTTGCATCTCTCTGATATGCAAGATGCTTGACTCGAGGGACAACAGGTCTTGCAAGGTAATAGGGATTTTCTATGTGACTATAGCTCTGCTGTCCCTACATGAAAACTAAAATATACCATTTAAGTATCCAAAGTGGAAACTAACATCTGTGTTTTGCCTGTTTGCAAAGCTATATTGTTTTGAGAGTCAGTGTGTGTCATTTCCATATATTATTTAATGTTTTCTTATTTGAAATCAAATATAAAATAAGAGAAATTCAAAACACGATGTTCCTATAACACTATCATTTAATCATTTTGGGACTTTTAATTTATCCTTGTTACCTAGATATTTTATTTGGCATTTTCACCCAATTAATGCAATAGTACTATAAATGTTCTGTGTTGCACTTTTCATTTTGTAAAACTTTGTTTTCTAATATATTCCAACCCTCACTTCTTTACACGGAGGTAAAGAAAAATTAAATTCTAAGTCATGTTTACAGATGCCATGAATAGTTGTCTCAGTATTTGCTGAGTTGGAAGTCCTTGGGCTCAGCAAATCTTTCCTTACTTTTTCCATTATTATGGCAATAATGTGAAAAAGAATAGATCACACTTCCGCAAATTCCTTAACTGTCATCTGTATCTGTGGACAATATTTCTAGGTTTTTTTTCACAGATTTCTTGTAGATTTAGACCTATGCAATGATGATTATTGTCAACATATTTATTGTAATGCTCGGAAATAAAAGATATCATGTTAAATTTCTACAAATAAAATAAGATTACATTATGGCAATGGGACTATTTGTTTTTAACATGTATTTAAATATGGATAGACTGCCAGTGAAATCATGGGATCATGGTTCAAGACCCAATTCCCAAAGATGAGAATCAATCCAGTTTTCTATTCTTATTTTTGTTCCTAAGTCTCTACCACATGGGTCTTTTTAGGGGTAGAGTTTGTTTAAATGGTTGACATAAAGTACTAGATAAGGCTTGATCACTCAACCCAAATGCTCTATCTCAGTAGCAGTGCTGAAGTCTTTATAGCCACTGAGGTATGGCCTAGACTGCACGGAAACAGAGCACTTGAACCCACATCTACCTGTACAAACTATTGGAACTCTCCAAGACTTGTTTTTTTCATTGCAAATTGAGGGGGATTTATAATTACCTGAATCACAGTACTTTTGTGAAAATTAAATGGAAAAGCAAGATGTTTTTGAACCAGAACTTCTATATTTATGTACCAGACCCATATGTTGTTAGCTGCATCACTACTTACTCACTCTTTGTTTCAAATTATTTACTTGTAAATTAGGAATAATAGGAACACTTCACAGGGTTGTTAAAGGAAAAGGTGAATAAATGAATGTAATATGTTTAGACTGAGACCTGGCACATAGCAAGTGTAAGTTATTGTTTGCTAAATAAATTAAATAAGGAAAAGGACTTGGCATCTGTAGGAGCTCAATAATAGTGATAGCTGGCACTATCATCATAACTGATCTCAAGGTGCTTCCAAATTGGTTTCAAATTGTTTAAAATTGAGAACTATAACAAAGAAGTATGATTTAAGCAGTTAAGCAGCATATGGTAGGTACTAAGTGTGATATGAGTACATGAACACTAGATAAGTCTTCAATTCAAAGAATAGATCCTAAGAATATATTCTGACTGTTGCCTTCCTCAGGGCCTCCTTTACATCTCTGTTTCTCAGGCTGTAGATGAGGGGGTTCAACATGGGGATCACCACTGTGTAGAACACAGACACCACTCGATTCTGGCTGGTGGAATAGCTGGACTTGGGCATCACATAGATGAAAGTGATGGTCCCATAGTAGAGAGTGACTGCAGTGAGGTGGGAGGTGCAGGTGGAGAAGGCCTTGTGGCGCCCTTCAGAGGAGCGCATCTTCAGGACTGTGGTGAGGATGTAGATGTAAGAGAGAACAATGACAAACACTGTGACCACAATGATGGAGCCAGAGGAGATGGAAGGGATAATTTCAATTAAGGAGACATCTGAGCAGGCAAGTTTCAACAAAGGGGAGAAGTCACAGAAAAAGTGATCGATTTGATTTGGTCCACAGAAAGACAGACTCAATAAACAACTAGTAAATGTCCAAGCATTCACACAGCCACCCAGGTAGGAAGCCCCGACTAAGAGAAGGCAGACTCTGGGGGACATGTGGGTGGAGTACAACAGAGGAGAGCAGATGGCCACATAGCGATCATAGGCCATGGCAGCCAGCAGGAAGCATTCAGCTGTCCCAAATGTTACCACAGAACAGAGTTGGGCTTCACAGCCAGCCACAGGGAGGACTACTTCATGTCGTAGAAATCCTATAAGCATTATAGGTGTGACTGATGAGGAATACCCAATGTCTACAAAAGCCAGGTGGCTGAGGAACAGGTACATGGGGGTGTGAAGCTGAGAACAGCTTCTTATTAAAGCAATGATGCTGGTGTTGCCCACTAAAGTGACAACATATATTCCTAGAAATATCACCAAGAAGATGGTACAAAGTGTAGGATCCTCTGTCAACCCCAAGATGATGAACTCTGTCACTGTGGTGTGGTTCCCAACCTCCATCTCTTGTGTGACTTGTTCCTATTAAGGGAAATGAGAATGTTTGTTTAATGTTTTCATTCCACACATTCCTGGTTTTCTTGGATTATTCATTAGACTCCTTCATATTAACCTCTTCCTCTGCACACAGTACTAATGATCTGCTGGACTTCTTTTTTGTCTCCTAAGTAAAGGAGCATAATTGAGCTCCTTCTTTTCAGTCTAGTTATATTCTTTTCTTCATGTGTTATTTATATAAATGTGTCTCTCAAATCATGACTCCTAAGCAGATCTCTATTCCAAGGTCCAGACCCATAGTTTCAATTGCTCTTCTCATCATCCTCAGTGATTTATTCCAAATCCTACAAATACCTTAAATCCAATCTTCCTCCCATCTTTTTCTTCAACCACTCCTCCTGCATTTTATATCTGGGGAAGAATATCACCATCCACCGAAGTCTCTCATGTCTGTGACTTGGGAGTCTTCCTAGGCCTCTTCCTCTTGTATCTTCTCAATAAAATCCTATTGATTCTATTTACAACTGATTTCCCATTTTTATCTCTTCATCTCCTTCTTTTCATTTCCAGTCTTTCCTAGTCCCTAGGCAATTTTCTTCTATATTTTATTTATTTTCTCCTTCCTTTTATTATTTTTCTCTTATAATCCACAAAAATATGCTATAGTGATGTCTTGCTAGTTAAAAAAAAAGACGAACACAAAAAAAGGATGTCAAAGCTATTCATTTAATTCTTTTAGTGCTTTCTCAGGTCTTCATGATGAAATGAAATCTCATTAGCATTGCATAAGGATATTCTTCCTGGTACATCCCTGCATGTGACTTGGCTTGTCTCTCCGAATGTTTCCATCCACCACTCACACTGACCAACTTTCCTGAACTATTTTAAGTCCCCTCCATGTGCTCTATTTTCTCTCCTTTGCTCCACTTTTCTTCTTGTTGGAAGCTCCTGCCTCCTACCATCATTATGCTGGGTGACTTGTCCTCCCACATTCATATCCCTCCAAAGCCTTCTCTGACTAAGGGTGAATCTGGTTATAGACATTATGTTTTGCAGATCTCTAAATTGCTATTATTTATACTGGGTTATGATTGTTTGCTTATTGTTTACCTTTCATTCTCTTCAATGACTACATATTCTCGGCAATAATTAATTTATCTTTGCATTAGAAATACCTAGTGCTTATGAATAAATGGTGCTGAAGAAAGAGTTGGTGAATGTATGCATGATTAGTGTAGTGAACAGGCTCTGGGCAACCAGAACCAGCCTTCATAGAGACAAAAGTCAGGGGAGACTTTTTAAGTTCATGTAATGTGCTATAAGAGTAATATAAGTGATATATTGGTTTGTTTCTAAATAAAAACTAAATAATGATGTTGGGGAAAAAACACAAATTCAAAAGAAACATTACTATAAACATATCTACTATCATACTGTCAACCATTAGAAATTTGGTACATTTGTTTCCAGAAATTTTCCTCTCTAGATATACTTTAATATAACTTTTAGCACATTGTAGATATATTTTAGCTTGTCCTTTTGATATAAAAATTGTATTACCTTATAATCTTTCACAAACATAATTTTTGAGATCTGCATGATAACACACTGAGTGAATAGATCTTTATTTAATTGAGCACCCATCCCTTTTGGACATTCAGCTGTTCAAAACTTTTTAGTATCTGAACTAGGAATCTCATAAATTGAATCAAGCATTAGGAGGTTACCATAACAAAATATGATACATTTGAATTGTAATACCTTTCTTAGTTCTCCTCCTCCTCCTCCTCCTCCTCCTCTTCCTCCTCCTCCTCCTCCTCCTCCTCCTCCTCCTCCTCCTCCTCCTCCTCCTCCTCCTCCTCCTCCTCCTCCTTCTCCTCCTCTTCCTTCATTGCCCATTCTCATTTATTTTTCTTAAAACAATACTTCAAAGGAAATGTGTTCTGTGTTCCAAGGGAGTTTATCCCTATGATTCGCCACAAGGAAAATATTAACCCAAATTAGCTGAAGTTGCCATCAACTTCAGCTAAATAGCAATTCCTTTAGACAATGTCCAGCAATTTACAAATCCCTTTGCATGTGTTTCTCCCTATCACTTATTGATTTGTTGAGTTATTGGCTACACTTTGGTTAAAGAATTTAGTACCCGGTGAAGGGAAGGGAGGGGACATGAAGAGAGGAAAGACGGTGGAATGAGACAGACATCATTACCCTAAGTACATGTATGAAAATGTGAATGGTGTGACTCTACTTTGTGTACAATCAGAGACGTGAAAAAATTGTGCTCTACTTGTGTAATATGAATTGAGTTGATTCTGCTGTCATATATAACAGATTAGAATAAATTTTTTAAAAAAGAGTTTAGTGCCTTCTCCATATTCTGCCAATTTCTTGGGACAAGACAATTTCCTCTGTTTTGAAACAGTCCTAAGAAACAGAATTAATGATAAGTAATAATTATCATTAATTAGGAAAGACACAAAACGTTACAGCAGCCCATGCTAAAGATTCAGTGAAAATTAGAAGAGCAAGGTGCATTTATCAATACAAAAAATTAAAGAATACTAATAATTTTAAAGTATTTATTTCAAATAGTATAAAATAAAAATTATTTTATTTAGGAATTATTTCAATGTCTGAAAATTTCACTTATGCATATCTTATCTTGCCATCAACTTCAGCTAAATAGCAATTCCTTTAGATAATGTCCAGCAATTTACAAACCCCTTTGCATGTGTTTTCTTTTATTGTCCTGCATATATTTTACCAACTAAAAAAGGGTCTTACCTATAAATTCTTAACCTTAATAATACCTTACTATACATTTTTATTTATTTTAATTTGGGGATATATTAATATTGTATATTCCATATTACAATGTAAATTTTCACATAATATTATCAATGATATATTTTCCATGTTCATGAGTGATCTTCCATAGTTGAAATACTTAATAAACAGATGTCAAATTTTTTAGCTCAGTGCTTGGTGAGCTTCATAAGGCAGCTTCAATGACTTTTCTCAGTGTATCCCCCTATTACATATGCTTCTTCTTAAGTATAGTACTTTTCAAGAATCACGTTAACATGATGCGGTGGTTTTCTACTCAAGATTACTAATTATAATGTCATAGAAAAAAAATTTTCTGCCAACAACATTATTGCAGTTCTTAAACTTTAAGCATTTACCAGAAATAGTAAATATCAATATTAAGGGTCCTTAAAATGTCTTCATTTCTCAAAAGTTTTTAAATTTCTGATTTTAGAATAAGTATTTAGTTTCCCTAATGGTGGAACTGAGTCCTTTGGTGAATGGTGAAGTACCATGAACAAACATTTGACACGTTAAAAACAGTGTTTTTATTAATCTTCATTACATGTTTAAATTACTCATACCAGGATGCTTTCCTTGCCTTTGATGTTAACTCTATTATTAAAATTGTTTTTATTTTTCAGTTGGCTCACCATGAGTTTAATGATATAAACCCTCTACTTTCTATATCAAAATGTTGACATATTTGAGTATAGCTATCATATCTCCATGACCTTCCCTTTTCTAAAGTTAAGCATTCATAGTTTCTTTGACCATTCAATTTGTGTCATGTTTCTTAGTCCCTTAAAATCCTCTTTGTCAGACTCTGTGAACACACTATGATTTGAGGAATGAAGCTTAGCTTCCAGCAAGTTTCCTGCCCTTTGCTTTCTGACTCAAGCCCAGCTCAGGGGGCAACACACTCACACTGTGACACCCTGTGAGTTGGTTATGCTGATCACAGAGTCATGGAGACTGGAGTCAGACAACTCAGATCCTAGGCCACCCACTGGCCAGCTGTACTGACTTGCATCTGACACTTAATCTCTTTAACCCTCAGTTTTTGCACTTGTAAAAGGGGAATAATTGTCTTTACAGTGCAGCTGTGCTGTGAGATTAAAAAAAATAATATCTGTAAAGTACCCAAGGTATATTTTTGGTCATGCATCAGGGTTCAATAACTTCTTTTAAGGAAATAAAAATGAAATACTGGTAGATTTCCAGTTGGGCAACGTTTTTGATGAGAACTATAAATTTTTCCCCACACATCAAGGGGTTTTCACCACAAATCTAAAATAAGACAGGAAGTACAGTAAATGACTCCTTCTTAGTTCTGGACTATGTCATTCATACGCAAAATGTGCCCACTGATTTTTTTTCCCTCCCTTCCTCTCCACAGGATACTTAACAATCATAATGGTTCACCTGGATCAAGGGCTCTGACCACTGTAATATATTTTTCCTCATAGCATTGGACATCTGTGATAATGAACAGAGAGCATAGCCTTTTCTCTAAGTGTCAGGATATTTCTTCTGATTTACCTTTTCATATTCCCGACTACTCAAGCTCAGCAATGATTTTGGCTGTCACAGACCCTGCAGTCTCCAGGGGGTAGCTAAGTGGAACCAGAATGACTGTTGCACAATGCTTGTTTTGCTTGAGGGAATGGTTTCCACAGAGGTCAAAAACTAAAATTGATGAAAATAGTTCTTTTGTTTTCAATTTCTTGTTAAACAAATGAAAATTCAGTTTAACAAAATCAGTGAATCTTGCACTTGCCTTTTAGAAGCAGAATTATGGATCCTGAATTCCAAAAAGGATTTGATAAAGTAGATGTTTTTTAATTTGCTTTAGGTAAATGAGAACTGAATATTCCATATGAACCACTGAATGCACCCACTCAGCAAGGGAAATAGACACATTCAATGAAGATGAGGTGCATATTTGTATGCATGTTGGGAGAGAAAAGAAGGCTTCAGTAAAACATGACAAATACTCTAGGGCTTATTGTTGCTTGCCCCTTTGAGAGGAAAGTCCTAGAGTTTGTTGTACAGAAATGACTTATGGAACCAGGTGACTTATTAAGGTCTGGCTGGCCCTCCCCAAAGGGACATCTTCATCCATGGTGTCCTTCAGAATTCTTTTTCCCTTTTTTTAATGAAAGTGAAGGAAAGAGTTCTTGGTTTCCCAGAAGCATATTCAGAATTCAGAAGAAATAATTTATCTGCTTAATTGGGGTTAGTATGATGATGTCACAATACTTTCCAATTAAAATAACCTTTGAATCAAACTCAAGGAGCATTGGAGTTGAAGGACACATAGTAAAGAAGGAAATTATTACTATGACTTAGTGACCATTCTAATGTTGAGAAAATTAGGATAATTCTAGACTTCTGTCTACACAGGAATGTCCCTTATTCAAGTGTCTTGGAACTCTCTTTCCACTCAATAGAACAATTTAAGAAACTCTTATAAGAGGCACCTAAGTGCCCATATTCTGTTCAGACAACAGGGAATAAGCCAAAAGCACTAAATACTTGACTCAACTCACCTGAACACCCCACCTTCCTTTACATGTATTAAGAGTTAACATTGAGCCTTATTATTTTGCAGCTGTTGTGACAAGTTCCAGGAAGCAGGGCATCTTAAAATGATTTATTTTGTTGTACATAACCATTATTGTCTACCCTCATAGTCTGCTCAGGGACAAACTCCTTTGCTTATTACCCTAAAGTGTTTACCTCATGTTCCTTCTGGTATGTCTGATTCCACAAGGCAATATGTCCTTCAACCTAAAGCCATCAAAAAAATTTTTTTTTCTTTAGCAGGCTGACTCACTGACATAGGTTTCACTGTGAAATCTTAAAGAGGCCCTACAAATCATTTCCAGCCTCTCTCAATTGCATTCTATAATTTTATGACAAACCTGGGATTTGGATAGAGTTTATACTAATGTTTTCATCCTTCTGCATATTTCTCCTCTTTCTAAAATGTCCTCTCTGAATTTTCAAACAAATTTCCATCCTCTGCTAATTGTAGATTTCAAGGCTCTTTATAAAAATTATACATATTATTGGGATACCATGCAATGTTTTGATGCATGTATATGTCGTATACCTGTAGCTTACTGCTATCTAAAGTTACCCTACCATGCAATAGCACAGGAGAAGGAGAAATTCTTGCTCTATAACTGTAACTTAGCACTCATTGATCAAACTTCCCCCAACCTTCCCACCTCTCCCACTCTCCCTGACTTCTGATTACCACTATTCTCAACTACTTCAAGGAGGATAAGCTTTTTAGATTCCACATGAGTTAATTGGAACACTCTTATTCTCAGTTTATCTTGGGGGTCATTCTACCTGCAGCTCCCTTGCATTTAGGTACCCACCAAATTTCCTGCAGCTCCTTTATTCTCAAGTTCCAGGCTCTGACCCTTAAACTCATCACAACTTGGACTTCGTCTTGCTGCTTTGATAACTCTCCCTTGGTCTTCAACAATTGAGAGCTTGCTTATGTCTATGAGTAAACTTGGTTGAGTTGAATCTGACTGATTATCTTTGACCTCTTTTACATGTATTTTTGTATCTTTCTCTAGGTTTAGGAAGTTTTCTTTTATTATTGATTTGAATAAGCTTTTGACCCCTTTGACATTCTCCCTCTTGAACCTCAACGGACCAAATGTTCTCTGTTTTGATGCTAATCCAAAGTTCCTGTGACCTTTCTTCATTACTCTTCATTCTTTTTTCTTTTTTCTCCTCCAACCTTGTATGTTAAAGTAGCCTGTCTTTGATCTCATGGCTTCTTCCTTCACTTTGATCTCTTCTGCTATTGATGACTTTTATCACCTTGCTCATTGTGCCTTCTGTACTTTTCAGTTGAAAGGTTTCTGTTTCTTTTTAATTACTCAATCTATTGAAATTCTAAGGTTTAATGTATATGTCCTTCCTAGAATAAATTCAACCACAAATTGATATATTATTCTCATAATTTACTAATCATATTTGCTAATATTCTGGAATTTATTTTCATCTAGTTTCAGAAAAAAAGAATGGACTATAATTGCTCTTACTATGATCTTTGTTGAGTTTTAGTGCTAACACATCCTAAGTTGAAGTGTGCACTCTTTTGTGCCAATAATGACTTTATATAGAACATTGGAATTATTACTTGTTGAATGTCTTTATTACTTAGTAAAATAATTAGTAAGGTATATCTGCTTATGCTTTTACTTTGTGGGCAGACTTTTATATATTAATTACATTTATTTAATGGTTAAATGATTCCTGGTTTTGAGTTAGTTTGGACTAGACTTACCAATCTTGGAATTATTTATGTAAATTACCATAGAATTGTTTATAATTAATTTTTATTACTACTAATATCTGCAAAATCCTTTATGATAGTCTTTTACTTTTTTATATTGATTATTTCTACTTTCCCTTTTATTTTTATATGATAAGGCTGACAAAAATCAATATAAGAAAAGAAATATATTTGGCTTTGCTGTTTTTCTCCATTGTAAATTGATTTTCAATTGGATTAATTTTAGCTGTTAATTTTAGAATTATTTGCCTTTGACACCATGGTCTTTATAATCTTCTCTACCTTACTGAAATAAATGGAAGTCATTAATATTTAGAATTTTTCTAGTAAGTGAATTTAAGTTTATGAATTCTCTTAAAAAAACTGTATATCTCAACCAAATTATTTTATATGTAGAATGTTTCTTATAGAATTGATTCCTAATATCATGTGATTCTCTTCTTTGACCCATGAACAATTTAATATATATTAATTTGTTTATCAGCAAATGTGTTTTCTCATTGTATTTTGTTGATATCTAACTCTACTGTAATACATTTAAAAGGATACTTTGTAATTGGCAACTATGAAAACAAGTTTAGGCATGCTCTTTCTCAATTCTAGGTCAATTTTCAAAAATATGCTTTAATTTATGCTTTGCTGTGGGTTGTTGTGCTCTAAATATATTCTACATATGTCTAATGTTGTCTATTGTGGTTTATGTTTTTCATCTTAATTCTACTTAAAAATTGGTGTCCTGAAAAATCAGATCATGACCTTTTTCATTTGATTTTCCTAAGAGGTGAGTTTTAGTTTTTGTTTTAACTATTAATTTTTTCCTACCAAGAGGATTAACATGTGCCAATAACATTGATGTAGTTAGGAGAGAAATTATTGTAAAATCCAAAAAACCCCCATAATTTTGCAAACCAATGTTTTATGTATAGCCTCATTAATTAATAAGTGTATAGCTTTGGCAAAGGATTTGAAAACTCTAAAACTCTGCCAAAGAAAAACTATAGAACTGTGAAGATTAAAGTAGTACCTTTTAAAAAATCTGAAGATGTTTCATAATTTCTCTGAGAATTGTGTACTTGGCCCACAGAGCTGGTGGGGCATTTCTCAAGTGATAACATTCAGGGTCTTATGTTACTCCTGTGACCTATAATGGAACCTTAACCAATGCATTTGTTAAGAATTGTACATCAAAATTGTACTGCATTTAGGATGCCTGATGACATGCACTGTAGTCTTTAGGGTAAAGGGTTAACAAAATATTTTGATTTATCTGAGATCAAATTTGACCTTGGCTGAATTTCCTATTTCCCCTAAATCCTAAGAAGCTGAAATACCAGCTGGTTGCAGACAACATTACTCATAACAATACTGATTTGGGAGGAAAATACATGAAATATGTTCTTTTTTATGCCATATACCTCTCTGAGTGTGATGGTTTTTATAACTATAAACAATCCTTGCAGAGATCCTAAAACTACATCTGACATTTTTATAAAATAGATTGGTTCCAGTTGGATCATGGCGCTTCTTCTAAGCTAGACTGCTTCTGTGCCTGTGGTTATCTAAACACCATTTACCAGAGGGAAACACCTGGTATAAATTGCTGGCATGGTGAAGATTTCAGTTATGAAGTTCCATATGATTATTCTGCATACTATTTAGTCATTAATTTTGGTTTCCTGTGATTGTATGTATTTCAAGTAGCCTTTACCTTTGTAACCAAAGTAATATTATGGTCTATGTTGATTCATCCCATATCTTAAATCTTAAGTGACTTTGTTTGTTTTGTCTGTTGTTTCACTGGCTCCGATTTGGCAACTTGTTTCCTTTTGTGCTGGCCATCAATTTTCTCTGTTTGTGTGTTATTTGCTAATTAGTTTATCTGAGACACTACCTGTTCCTGATCATCTTATATCCAAAGTTTGAGATTCCTTAGACCTTTGTGGGCTGCAAATGTATGCAAGGTTTAATTACTTTAATTATAAAGTTTCCCTTTTTCCTGGAGATTTATGTAAGTGTACCAGTCAGATTTCTCAGAGGGACATATCAATCTCTTCACTTAAGCCACTCTCATTCCAAAAAAACATGTACTCTAATATTCTAGTTAGTTACATTTTCTTCTGACTTGTCAAAATCTCTCATTATGAAAAAAAAATTTGTTTAAGAGATATTTAAACATTGCATCATTTGTTTTATTTGTGTTCACTACTATTGTCTAAAATGACCGACCCTGCTACCGCTGGAATAGAAGTCTTAAGGTAGATTGCTTGTGTGAGTGGGATATCTGGCTCTCACAACTGGGTGTAGGTGGTACTATATCCACCATAAGTTGTCCTTACCTATGATTGTTTCTCAGGTGTATGTTCCCAGTGGGACCTGGACTGACTACTTCTGATGCATCAGCCTGTCTTGCTTGGCTTTTTTCTTTCTGCATAGTCTCATCCCCTTCTCATAATCTATATCACTTATTTTGTAGTTTCAGTGTCTGAATCCTGTACTGGAGGATAAATCCCATGAAGCTGACATCTTCCAAAGTTTGTCACATATCCTCAATGGACAAGGACAGTACCTGATAATCACTCAATATGATTTTTGAATGTACAAAAGAATAAGTAAAACAATGAAAAGATTAATGTCCTTGCTTCTATTAAAAAGAAAGATGAACTTTCCGTTGGGAACACTGAAGAGAAGAAAGGGAAAGAAATGTGGCAGTTCTTAGCATAAGAAGATTAATGAGATCTCTTCAGATGATACTCATAATTCCAAGGAAAGGACAACCAGGACTGCTTGAGCATCTTGAGGAGAGTGTGGGTCTGACCATGACGCCACTCTAAAAGTTTGCTCTTCATAGCATCATTGACATCATAGAAGCTGAATTTTCTTCTTGGAAATTCATTGTTTGTTTTTGTTTTACTCAGTCCTTAGGAGCTTAGAACATATCTCATTCCAGCAGAGGAACTTACCTGCTTGAACTTGTCAGAGAAATTCACAAATTAATCAGAGGTCACTCGTCCTGTTTTTAACTGGGGACTCCATAATTAGGTGAGAAAGGCCAGGGACACAGACCAGAATTTTATGGGCTCTCAAAGTCCATCCCCCACAGATAGCCTTTCTCCAAAATCAATTCCAGCAATTTTACTGTGTGGCTGTATTTTGTCATTTCTCTTACAGTGTTCTCAGTCACAATATAGTTATCATCCCTATCCAGAATAAACTGATTTTTTAAATGGACACAGCCAAAAGGATTGAGGCAAGTTAGGTTTCTATTACAATAAATAATAGCTCAGATAATCAATGTATAAAGAGAAAAAATATAGAAAAACACTAATAAGGACCAATACTTTACCACAAGGACCTTTAGGGGACACTTAATATTTAAACAATGTCAAAGTATAATGACCTTAACTTATGAAAGAGAACAACTTTTGAAAAAATGTAAATACAACTTTAAAGGGATTTTCAACAGATTTTATTTTATGTGAACCAACTTGTGTTCTTAATCATGAATTCGATTTAGTTTTATTCAAGTAACTCAGTATGAGCCTCAGACTTACTATGTCATCTGAAAATTGAACTCCTATGTTTACTGAATAGAGCTGCGAAGAGACTCTGATAAGAATGATTGTGCTGAGATTACCAGAGACGGTCACCAGGTAGATGCATAGGATGATCAAGAAGAGGAAAACACAGAGGACTAGATCATGCACCGACTATTGACATATGGACAGATATATTTCAATCACAGGCATTCTGTTTCCTCTTATTATTGTATGTATGGGATATTATTATTATATCAAGCCTGACAAAATAGCAGATGTCACCAAGAAAATATTTTCCTGCCCAGCACTCTCTTCAGAGTCCCCTTTATCTCCTGGTTCCTGAGACTATAGATGAGGGGATTCAGCATGGGGATCACCACCGTGTAGAATACAGACACCACTTTGTTCTGATCCGTGGAGTAGCTGGACTTGGGCATCACATAAATGAAGGTAATTGTTCCATAGTAAAGAGTGACTGCAGTGAGGTGGGAGGTGCAGGTGGAGAAGGCCTTGTGGCGCCCCTCTGTAGAGCTCATCCTCAGGATGGTGATGAGGATGTAGATGTAGGAGATGGCAATGACAAATGCTGTGACCACGATGATGGAGCCAGCAGAAAATGAGGAAACAAATGCAATGATGCTGACATCAGAGCAGGAGAGCTCAACTAAAGGAGCAAAATCACAGAAGAAATGATTGACACCATTTGGCCCACAGAAGAGTAAAGAAAAGAAGGAAAGGGAAAAGATGGAAGCATTAAGGAAACCCCCTGTATAAGCCACTACAAGTAACTGGAGAAAGACTTGTGTGGACATTTTGGTGGAGTAAAGCAGTGGGTTGCAGATTGCCACAAAGTGATCATAGGCCATGACAGCCAGAAGGAAGCACTCCACTGTCCCAAAGAAAACAACTGAACCAAGCTGGGTGGCACATCCAAGGTAGGAGATGGCGTTTCTCTCCACCAGGAAGTTTACAAGCATATTGGGTGTGACAGAAGATGAAAAGCCTATGTCAGCAAAAGCTAAATGGCTCAGAAAAAAGTACATGGGATGATGGAGCTGAGAAGAGACTCTGATGAGAATGATCGTGCTGAGATTTCCACAGATGGTCACCAGGTAGATGCACAGGATGATCACAAAGAGGAAGACACAGAGGACTGGATCATCAGTTAAGCCCAATAGAATGAACTCTGTCACTGCAGTGTGGTTCCCATTGACCAGGGAATCCATGGGACAGTGGCTGCTGAAAAATGGCCTGTGGGGAAACATGATATGAAAGCATTTTTAAATTTCATGGTTCCATTTTCATTAAGGCAGATAGAATGTTACTATAATAAGAATATTGAAGTACCATTATTTCTTTATATGCAATGATGAGTCTGTCTGTAATGTTAAAATTGTTTTTAGCAGAAACTCCAGAAAGGGACTGGGTTGTGGCTGAGCAGTAGAGTGCTTGCCTTAAATGTGTGAGGCACTGGGTTCTATCCTCAGCACCACATAAGCAAATAAATAAAAATAAAGGTGTTATGTACAACTAAAAAAATTTAAATAAAGAAACTCCAGAAAAATTCTTCCATTTAATGTTTTTACTTTGTATGTTATATATTGTTCCCCAGTATCTATCTAAAGTGGATTTAAAGCCAAATAATAAAATTATAAGATAGGTGAATGACAAAAATGAAACAGAGTATAATGAGAAAGAAAGGATATGCATAGGGTTTTGCAAGAAGGAACGGAATAATAATTAACATTTACCACATACTTTCTAAATGATAAGAATACAGCTAAGGATTACATATGTAAACACAAGGATGTATAATTCATTATATTTTACATAGAATAACATTAATCACTTTCACTATTGCAGATGCATTAACAAAATCCGAAAACAGATTGTAACTTGTGCATAGCAACTGGAATGTATAACATTAGTATAAATACTCTAAAACCTTGGAAGTCTGACTGCCCCTTCATTTAGTAGTTCTATAATAATGAATTTAAATAATGAAATGAAATCTAATGAACCTAGCAATGAATGAATCAGAGGTTCCTTTAAAAGTTCTGATAGCAGATCTGTAAAAGAGTCACCTAGGTTTTTATGTACTTCACAATATTTATTAGTTAAATATTATCTTTTTATAATACAAGAAGAAACAAAATTTTTCTTCATAGTATAAACAGGAATTCTAAATTAGTGTGATGAGTAAGGTTATTTACTATAAATTTATTACTTATGTTCACATGTTATTTTTAACAAGCAAAATCAATGAAATATCAATGTAATTACTATGACAAAACATAATTGATACTCAGTACATAATTAAAGTAGACCAACTTGGTGTTTTGTAGCATGAAATAATATTATTTTCAAAATATTATATAGCTGAATAATGTACAGACTAATAACTATAAATAAAGAAAAACTAAAAATGTATAGATTAAATAAGAAGAATCATTGTGCTGTGGACCAGGTTGATCATCTCCAAATTTTCTGAGTGTATATACAAAGGTTTTTAAAACCTGCCTTTAATCTAAAGCACTCAGATACCTAATAAAGTAAGTTTTACCACAAAGCTTTTTTTAATCTTTGCATTTTAAAATCTTCAAT